>NC_046364.1:9214223-9822600 GCF_011125445.2 Fundulus heteroclitus | reverse complement strand
TGTTTCTGCATGAGTTATAGCTTTATTCCTAATGCCTGCCTTTTAAGTTTTTCTTTGGATTATCTTTATTAAAGCATTTTACTACCAAGCTGCTCCTCTCTGCTTGTCTGCATTTGGGTTCAACTGTTACGATTATTTCTGATCCAGTCTGCAGTCTCTGTAATGTCATTCCATGCTCCTGCTCCCTGGTAATCAAGGTCTGAGTAGTTACACCTGCGGCGGCTCCATTTAAGTGGAGTCGCTGCACCAGGGATGAGCAACCTCCTGGCATCTGAGAAGGTTGCTGGCTAACCCTGTTCTCTCACCCACAGATGTTGCTGAATCTTTCGTGCTACACCAGTTCATTTAATAAACCTTTTAAATGTGTATTCCTGTGTCGGCTGAATTATTGGGTCTCCAGATTCTGTGGGCATTACATCAATCCGTCACCAGAGTCTGACATGCCATCATGTTAACAAGTTTCCTTACATCTATTACTAATTAAAAATAAAGACATGATGATACACATGCTCCAAGTGTCCTCACTTTTTTGTGTGTAAAATCTCAGTCAAATTTGCCTGATAGAGGAGTTCCCAACTGAGTGAAGTTGTTGGTCGGAGCTACTGGATGTATTCTATGGGCAACAGGTGTAAATGGGGCAAGTACCAGGGCTGCTGGTATCATCTGTGTTGGATAACTTGGTGAAGGTGCAGCAGGTGTGGGTGGCATAGGAGGTGGGTAACTTTTGTAAAATACAAAAACAAAAAGTTATTCAGGTGCAAAAGGACTGAACATATATAGCGCTTGTCCAGTACTGACCACTTAAAGCGCTGTACACTAGAGCCACACCCACCAATGCACACACATTCATACACCAATACGCAGCTTGGTAATCAACCTTGGGTTAAGTGCCTTGCCCAGGGGCACATTGACATGTGATAAGGGGAAGTTGGAATTTAGTCCACAACCTTTTGATTGCGATTTGCAAGACAACACTTACTCACTCAATCAAGCCACAGTCACCCAAAGTGGGTAGCACTGGTGGTTAAGGGGGAGCTGATGGTCTTGGGAGATTTTTCCATGCTCTGTAACTAACAACCATGAAGGTATAAAAATACAAAAAACTGATGGAGTGAAATAACAGCAAAAACATTTTTTCCATTATGAGTGAACATTCAGTGAAAGTTCAGTGAATGCTCGACTTTCAGGGGACATTCACTGAATGTCGTCTGAAGATTTGTATGCTGGCTGGGATGCAAACTCAATGCAAAGATACTCCAGCCAGGATTTGGCTTTGAACTCAGGGCCATATTGCTGCTAACTGCAACACTGTGCAGTCCAACGTTTATTCTGTTAGGGGGGGGGGGGAATCTTGTGAGTGCATTGTAATTGTGATTACTTGTGCTTTCTTTGAAAGTGAAATTATTATTATAATTTTTTTTGCTACCTTGTATAATTCCTGCCCTAAAGATGACATGTAATTTGTATATTGTTGGAAATAAAGCAGCTGACAAATTGATGCATTTTGGGCGACTGTGGTTAAAACAAAATCAGAAAGCACTGGCCAAGACTCACATAATATGAGGAGGTTATTTTTGCATTATAATTTACACTGTCTAATGAAAAAAACAGTGCATGTCGTATTAATTTCAGTATCTCCAAAATTAACAGTGATTTAAAATGTTAAAAGTATTAGGAAAACAGTAGTAGTTTCATGTAACATAACCTTGCACATCTCAGCATGTTATCTTCAGACTTTTATATGTTATATTCAGCATGTTATATTCAGACGTTTTCAGTTTTGTCATCAGATTCAACCTAACCAGAAACAATCTGAGCATAAAACAATTAAATGTCTGAAGAGAAGATCTCTTTTTTTTTGGTATGCTATGAATGTATTTCTATCAAGAGAGTAGTGCCGGATTTAGTCTAATCATGCAGTGAATATGTAATTTTACATATTTTTACACTTGATTTTTATTTACTATACAATATCTTTTTGGCCTTCTTGTTGTTAAACTTTTTGGCTCTGTTTTTACTTTTAAAGCTACGATACATATGTCTCCATGGTCAGTCTTGGAAATGTTCAAAGATTGACAGCAAATTACAGTTTTATATTTTTTCTCTAAATACCGGTTTGCTGCCTACCACAGGTACAAAAACACCTTAACTTGCCCATTGGATACTGGCTCCTGATCTGGAACGAGCAATCAATGTTTTTCAAGTTGAGAACCATGATCTCAGACTTGGAGAAGCTGATTCTCATCCAGACAGCCTGGGTTATAGCATTCACTGCATGTGATAATATTGACATCTCAACAATGTTTCATTGAGAGCAGAAAAACATTTTCTTAAGTTACTTGGTGTTGGATAATAACCTCAGCTGACTGTAAATTACCTTCATATTGCATTACTTGATTAGGTGAGAATATATGTTGTTAGCATGTTTGTGTTAAGGTCTGTACATACTTCTGTTTGGACATGGCTCAGACACAAGGGCACATGTTCATAACACTTTTCAATCTCTTAAACCACATTGCTCCACTCAAAAGTGATATTTCTACAGTGTCATATATTTGGATAATGACCTGGTTGTCAAATATTTATTTAGAAGAAAAAAACAGAAATTACACTATGGTTTCTCACAAGGACATTGATGCAGTTTTGTGTCTTTGAATTCCCTGATAGGTAAATTATCCAAATGGAGAAAACAGTATTTATGTTTTTTTTCTTCTTGTTTGCGAGCTAACTTGCAGTTTTCTGAATTTCCTGTGTTTAGAACCACCCTATGAATGGAAGTTTAAGACCTGGCAAATGGGCAGGTACAGATGCTAAAATGTTTGTCACACAGGCTTGGTTGAATTGACGGAAGAGACTGAGAAATCTGACTTCACCAATATTAGAACCGATTTGCTGTAAGTAACATTTTGCTATATAAAACATGAACAAGGCAAAAATGGAGCAAAATAAATTACTTGAGCTGTTTCCATCATTCTCAACTGAACAATGCATGATTTGAAATCTCAATCGGCAGCACAACGGATGATGCAGATCACACAGGGTTTGCATGACCTGTTTGTTTACTGAGCTAACTGCATTAGATGAGGTAGTTTAGTAGTAGGGTATTATCTCTGAGTGGAAAACAAAAAGGGCTAATACTCAGCTGAATAATGAAGAGAAAATGACTTTGAGAAGCAGGAAGTCCTTCGCCATTAGGAGTGAACAAGTCTCTGTGGCTCCCAGGCAATCAAGCACAGGGGTTTACAAAAGATTTTAATTTGAATGCATTATCCAGAGTCCTTACAGACCAAAAGGCAGGCAATTGCTTTGACAAAAGATATGCACTGATAAGTTTGAAGGTCACCAAGCTGCTCTAGCTGAGATATCAGCAACTGTAGTGTAGCACTAGCCTTAACTTACAAGAAAATGCGTTGCACAGTAAAATGTACATGCACATTAGGGGGTGGCTCAGTGGTACAAACACTTTTAAACACTTCAAAAGATTGCACAATTGCCGGCGTTTTTTTTTTTCACTCTAGGAAAGTTTGTAATAGGTGAAATGCTTCTACTTCATCATAGAGTCGAAACTCTCATAGCTTAAAAATTGCAAATCCCATGAAGGGGAAGAGCTAATCAGGCACTATGTTGAGAATAAAAGGGGGATTAATGAACAACACAGTCTGAAGAGACAGGGCTCGACCATACCCCCTTAAACTGTATGCATATACTAGGTGAGAATATTCGGAGCCTTTCACACGTCACCATAGTATTGAATGGTTGGTGCTGCGCTCCGAGGAGCATTCTGCTGATGGAATCAAAACCCCTTTCACAGATTCAAATGAGGTGCACTCAGCTGTGATTGGTATTGGAAAAAGCATTTGTCGGAACAGAAGCTCAGAGAAGGCTTCTTAAATACAAGGCAATCACAGTGTCTAACGTGGAGATGAGGCAAGAGGTGTGCCTGGACTGCAGAGTGGAAAACAGGACAAAGGATTATGATGGTAATAAGCAGTAAACCAAAACAAAGTCATCCCCCTGATCCCTCATTCTCTCTCTCACGCTCGTTCTGTCTCTGTATCTCTCGCAGCCCTAAATCCTCTAACTCACTCTTACAGTCCTTTCCCCCCTTTTTTTCTGCATCACACACACCATATATTGACAGGACCCATTTTTTCACTGTGCCTGAGCTACAATTTAAAACTCATTTCTCGTTATTTGCGGTGAATCCTTACACACACAATTTCTAATCTGTCAAATACTGTGATGGAAGCCAGCAGAAGCAGAGTTTTTTTTTTTTTTTTTTTATGCAGGGGCCTGACTTGTACACCTACACGCAATGTCAACTCTTCCACACCCGGCTGGCCATATTTTATTATGGGCGTCAGCAAATCTGCATGCTGTCATCTTCGCGCCTTTGTGGTAATGTTCTCCCCACACCTCCCCTACTGCCCAAGTTCAGCTAAGCTTGTGGTGTACAGAGTAAAGGTAAGTAAGTAAGTAAGTAAGTAAGTAAGTAAAATTTATTTATATAGCACTTTTCTCAGATAAAAATCACAAAGTGCTTCACAGTAAAATACAAATACAAAAAAACTGTATACAGCAATACTAAACAGCATTTTAAAACAAAAAACATACAAACGAAACCATAAAACCCACACGTCTAATTAAAAGCCTGCTTGAATAGCAGCGTCTTTAGTTGCTTTTTAAAAGAAGCAACAGAATTCATGCAGCGTAAAGAGAGAGGCAAAACATTCCACAGCCTCGGAGCCACTGCCTGGAATGAGCGATCCCCTCTAGTTTTAAAATAAGTGCGTGGGACCACTAACAATAATTGGCCCAGTGACCTCAGACTATGGGTCGGAGTATGGAGCTGTATCAGCTCAGAAATGTAGGGAGGAGCTAGACCATGCAGGGCTTTAAAAGTAAGGACAATAATTTTGAACTGGATTCTATACTGGACCGGTAACCAGTGCAAAGCTGCTAATACTGGGGTAATGTGATCTCTTTTGTTTATGTGAGTTAAAAGCCTTGCAGCAGAGTTCTGGACAACCTGAAGACGGTTTAGCTCCTTCTTGCTCAAGCATGTAAAAAGACTGTTGCAATAGTCCAACCGTGAGGAGATAAAAGCATGAATAATCATTTCCAACTCACCCTTTGAAACCAATGGTCTTAATTTGGAGATATTTCTTAGTTGGAAATAACAGTTTCTAACTAGTTGTTTGGAATGGTTCTCCAAGGACATTGCTGTATCGAACACAACACCTAAGCTCCTGAGGCTCGGCTGAACAGACGAGCCTAAGTCGGCAATATATTGCTTTATCTGAGGGATTTTACATTCAGGTGCGATAATTAGTGTTTCTGTTTTCTCTGAATTTAGAAGCAAGAAGTTGTCACTTAACCACTGTTTAATACTAGCCAGACAGTTAGTTAAGGAAGACAATTTATGAAATTCAGTGTCCTTAAATGAGCAATAAAGTTGAATATCATCAGCATACAGATGGTAGGATATGTCATTGAATTTACTGATTATCTGACCTAGTGGAAGTATGTATAAAAGGAACAAGATGGGTCCCAAGACAGAACCCTGAGGTACCCCACACGACAACTGCGTTGTTTCCGACATGATTTGGTTTACGTAAACACTAAAACTTCTACCAGAAAGGTAAGATGAAAACCATTTTAAAACTGAACCTGACATCCCAACCGAATCATGGAGTCTATTTATCATTATTGTATGGTCAACAGTGTCAAAAGCTGATGAAAGGTCCAGGAGAACCAGAACTGTATATTTCTTAGAGTCAGCTGACATCAGAATGTCACTCGAGACTTTCAGCAATGCAGTTTCTGTGGAATGTTTTTTACGGAAACCGGACTGATAGTTGTCAAACAGCCCATGGTTCTCTAGGAAAGTAGTGAGTTGTTCAGCTACAACCTTTTCTAAAATTTTTGAAATAAATGGAAGTTTGGATATTGGCCTGAAGCTCTTAGGTTGTAATGGGTCCAAACTGGGCTTTTTCAGTACAGGTTTAACAACAGCATGTTTAAAAAAGGTAGGAACGACACCAGTTAAAAGTGAGGTATTTAGCATATCCACAATACAGGGGCCAATAGAATCAAATACTTGCATAAATAGCACAGTTGGGAGGACATCCATAGGACAGGATGAAGGTTTTAGTTTATGTAGAAGAGAGGTAATGTCCTGTAAAGTCACCGGTTTAAAGTGTGACCAAGAATGAACTGACGACAAATCACATGCAGAGTTCTGAGTAAGTGAAGGAGAGATGTTTGCCCTAACATCTCTGGTCTTACTTACAAAGAAGTGAAGGAATTGTATTTTACATTCCACTGATAATGTGGAAGCGCAAATCAGAAACTGTTTCTATCTCACAAACTTCAAGAGATACCGTCGTGTGACAGACCCTGAGATATGGGATCCGTGGACCGGGGACATAAAAGATAAAACGGAGGTGGATGTGCTTGAATGGTTGTGTTGGAAGACAGTTTCCAAACATCTAATTTGGCCTCTTTAATGAAAGGTTGTCAGGACTGTGCCATATATCAAAATGGTTTGCTCTTACATTTCCAGAAAAACATTCACAAGTGTTTGTATGTGTGAATGTGCACGTGTGTGATGAGAGAGGAAGAGAAGGGCAAAGGATAGAAGGAGCCATTATTATGCCTGCAACAACGGCGGTTGGCAGCAAAGAAAAGAAAAGAGTGAAGAAGATTGTGTCTGGAATTGTCCGAGTGTAGCAGTAGTGGTCCTCACTCACTTTATCAGTGCCACGGCAGAGCGTTTTCTTCCCATCTATCTGCCCAACGACTACTCTTCTGCCCTTTCAGAGCTAGGTAAAAAACACTTGGTCTCTCACCATGGCTGGCTCAACACAATCAACAACTTTCACCTACCCAGCTTACGCTATCGCTTCACTGAACATCACTCTTTGTCTAAATGCTTTTCCTCCCCTTTTCCCCATTGCTCAGTCCTTTCATATCTGTGCAGAGTACTGAAAAATTGCAACACTTCACCTGCTCTATACACTCTATTTCTATCTTTTCACTTAACACTAGGTTTGGGTGTAAAAAGCATAATATGTCAAGTCACTTAAAGGACTACTTACAGAGGGTGTTGGTTTGTACACTTAGGGTTTCTGAATTTTATCAAATGGACATTTAATGTCTGTGTAGTTTATGTCAAACAACTCAAGACATTATTGAGTGAGTCTTGATGTTTACATTAAATAATATTTAGACCATATCCTTTTCCATAAAAAGTAGCTTGGGCCATATCTGGAGGGTTCAGTGCAGATCTAGTGTGTGTGTGTGTGTGTGTGTGTGTGTGTGTGTGTTCTTGTACTTGCAGCTCAGTGAGAACCAATTTTTTGATATTTTACAAGCAAAGTGAGGATATAATTTTTTTGGCTAGGGGTTAGGTCTACTTGTAATAAACAGCAAGTATAGGTTGCAAACTAGCACCGACCACAGATCAGTTAATGGAGCAAAGCTTTAATTAATAATTTGTTATTGTCACGGAGGAGACTAAGAAATGCTCAAGTTTCATCGTGACTTTTACAAATGTGTTTCCATTTCCTCTTAAGCCCATTTACCCTCTTTCATAAAGATAGATAAGAAACACCTCAAGTAAGGGTAAAAACGTTTTTTGCAAACTTTTGTATGCTGATTTGAATTTTGCTGTTTCCATTAACCTCTGTCAATTGCTTTTGGGACTACTAACATGGGTTTTGCTACTTACCGCTCCATCGACCCAACACCGAACACACCATAAGCGAGCTCCATTCACTACACAGCTTGTTGCACCAGCTTCTTCGGTTCAAGTATCCTTAATTATCCCTGTTTCCACCGCTTGGCCTGGCGCTCTGCTCCCCGCCTTGGCCGGATTGCACAAACGCCAGACTTGGTCTCCAGAGCATTGGGTGACGTGACATCTTTTTTTTAGCCGCTGCTCCAGCCCAGCGACAAAGACACTGATGAGGTGTTTCTTCAACCAAGCCAGAGTTCCTGTTGTGCCATGATATTAGGGCAACAGTTGAAAGGGTGATTTGAGCACTAGCATTCTTTTAACAGCAAACTCTGCACACATAAAATAAATCAGTGATAATAACAAAGTTATTTACAAAAATAAATGAACATCCAAAGAACACCACTATAGAATGCTGTTTATCTGAATTAATAATATTTCAACCAACAAATCCTCTCTACTAGGCAAGTGAAACTTAACCAAAACTACAAATAAAAATAAAAAGAACCTAAGGAACTATGTACACAAAAAATAACAAAAGAACAAAATAAAATGGTTGCAAACCATCACCAGAATGATTCAGTGAATCCTGGTTCACTGCAGATCCAAGTTAGAGAACTGAAGTTCATCTGAAAATTTCAGATTAAATTATCTTAACTAATTTAGAACAACATTTGATATGTGTTTCAACCCATTCAAAATGCAAATCTGAGTTAGGCAAAACATTATTCAGGGAAACAACATCTTAAAGAATGATTTGCTGAAGAACAATACATAAAAACCCTTAGGATACTTAATTTTTATTAATGTCATTAACTTGTCAAAACAAACTAAGGGAACTCTAAAAACATATCCTAGGTCTGAATGAATTAAATATTCTTATTAAATACTGTGTTCTTTACATAGCTGAATGTGTTGACAAAAAAAAAAGTCACACAAAAATGATCAATGGAAATTAAGTTTGGATTTGGAGCCACACTCGGTAGAAAAACACACTACGGGCAGATCCAAGTTTGATGTAATGTCCTTAAACCAAGTCAAAATTAGGCCCAGCAGCATGTGTGGCCTCCACGTGCCTGTAGGACCTCCCTACAGTGCCTGGGCATGCTCCTGATGAGGTGGCGGATGGTCTCCTGAGGGATCGTCTCCCCCTTAAATGTTTATGATGTTTGTTATGTTATGGCAGTTGTTCTGAAACAGCAATTTCCCTCTGGGATTATTAAAGTATTTCTGATTCCGATTTCCTCCCAGACCTGTACCAACGCATCCACCAACTCCTGGGGTCCGTTCTTCGTACGTTGCTTAAAACATCCAAGATCAAATGACACATCCAAGATGATATCATCGTGCTAATCATGATCCGGCTAATTGGGTTCTTCCAACACACCTGTTGTTTACGATTAGTATGGCTGGATTGAGTTATCTGAGACAACTGCGCGTTCATGCGTTTGTTTAAAAGGGGAAATGTATCGATAGTAGAAACATTGATCAGCAGCGCTGCTATTGGCTGTTCACATGGCCAAAGAACGCCCACAGTTTTTCTCCCAAGCAGAACACGAGCTTGGAAGGTTATGCTGAATTTGAGTCATTAATTAAAACACCTAAAAATCTGTTAAAGCCAGGAGAGAGGGCTGGCAAAAAGCAGCAGACAAATTAATGCGTAAATACTGTCCATGGTAGATGTTTCTATCACTTTATACAGTATGTATTTTTGCATTTTAATAATCTCATATTTACTTTGTTATTTTATATCAGAGCCTCCACGGGACCCACTAGAACATGGGGACAAGTAAAAGTGAAATACAAGAATATTCTACAAAATGGTAGCCTTTGATTATTATACTTTATTTTAAAAAGGCACTTGTTATGTCAAGAGATCCAAATTTCAGTGTCATTCCTTAGAGACAGGAAGTAAAGGACACGTGCAAACTGGGAATTTTAACAAAAAAAATCTTTTTCCATAAAAAATTAAAATTTTCCTTTTCCAAGTCATCCACAGTTTACACGGTAAAACTGTATTGCTCCGTGGCTAGATAATCTATCCATAGTTTTTTCTAATACAATATACGGCTCGACAGGAAGCAAGCCTTTCAAAGTAAACTAAACTTCACAATAAAATGGCCCGAACAAATCTTCTTACTGAATATGATAAAAATAAAAAGCAAACCATCATACAAATAACTTAAATATTTTAGATAACTTTTTCCTCTTTAAAAGCCACTGTTAAATGATGTGTTTGTCTGTTTATAACAGCCACCAAGAAAAATCTCTCTACACACTGTCGCGCTGCGCTAAAGGGTCCTGTCTATTGCGCAATACGCAATTAATTCAAAAAACTCTGCAAATTATTCTTGCATCTTCCGCAAGAGGTTGCAGTCGTAAAAATGGACATGGCTACGGCAGACTTCCCTATCTCCTCCGCTTATACAGCCGTGATCTAATCTTGTTTACATGAAATAAGCCTGCTCTCGAGCAGGTTTAAGCTGGCGCACATGTTGCTATGACAACAAGTGCAGGATGTCTTTCGAAGAACCAAACGATCCAAGATCATGCCAAATCGTTAACAATGAAATCCAGCTAACTGAGTTAGCGACGTACGAAGAACGGACCCCTGGACTGTTCGACCGTCTGTGGTGCAACGTGGCGTTGTTGGATGGAGCGAGACATGATATCCTAGATGTGCTCAATTGGATTCAGGTGGGCCGGTCTATAGCATCAATGCCTTCATCTTGGGGGAATGGCTGACTCACTCCATCCACATGAGGTCTAGCATTGTCTTGCATTAGGAGGAACTCAGGGCCAATGGCAGTCATACTACCTCGAGTGAGCAAATGGAGGGCTGTGTGTCCCCCCTACCAAAGAAATGTCACCATGCACCATTACTGACACACTGCCAAACCGGTCATACTGGAGGATGTTGCAGGCAGAAGAACGCTCTCCAGACTCTGTCACATCTGTCAAATGTGCTAATTGTGAACCTGCTTTCATCTGTGATGAGCACATGGGGCCAGTGCAAAACATCCTGCATAGTGTTGGACTGTAAGCATAACCTCCACCTGTGGGCGGGGTAGGGTTCACTTGGTATTTTATACATGTTGGTTAAAAGTCCCATGAGGATTGCCAATGGGCAGCCAGGCAGTAAGGCGTCAATTATTTTGTGCACAAAGTTTTGGAAAAATAAAAGAGTCCCGCAGAGCCCAGTCTCCTTCCACCTGTAACCAACCCAGAAAGCTCTGTTGCAATTCTAAAGGGTTAGGGTCACACAACAGTGTACTGTTTACAGAAGAAAACAAATGTGAATACTGGTATCTCTGTTTTTGAGCAATGGAAGCTGACAATGGGACCGACCACATCATAACAAGAAAAAGAAGGGTAAGACGAAGAAAGCAAAGCTTTTAACATGTTTTTTTTTTTTTTTTGTGTGTGGAGCTGTGAGTGCTACTGCTTAGAGAAGTCTGTGTGGATGTGTATTGAGAGCCAAGACGGTAAATGGAAGATTGATATTTTGTTGTGAATGCTGTCTTACTTACAGTTATCAAAACCCAATAAAATGGATCTAAACCACTCTGGAAATCATTTCTAAATGTAGCGTAACAATAATGCGGTGAACAAAAAGTTGGCTTCCCAATTATCTGTTTTCATATTAGTTAAACTGTGCTTTAAAATTTTTCAATCATTTTGAAAAATTCTACATCCACATCCACCACTCATGAGAGCTAGCCATGTAGCATTTCACAAACCACCAACACAGACTGCCAACCACAGCGCTCTGTGTGCAGAATCACAATCTCCCCGGAGTCACCACTGAACCAACACTGTAGGCACAGTATATGTTAATATTACCAACATACTCGCTGTCAGTGTTTCATCTTTTATATATTTTTTTTTATTTTTTTTCCCAGTGTCCTGTCTAGCAATGTGGCAATAGGAATTGATGTCTCAATGCCAGATAGAGCTCGACAGATTTTGCTTTTACAAGTGGAGCAAACAGCTTTCGCCATAGTGCTCCACTTGATTTATGCTTGTAAATAGCTTTATTATGATTCCTGCAAGGAGAATTTCAAATTATATGGACATGACAATGGGAGAGTAAAGGAAGAACAAAAAGTGAAAGAAAAGAAAAAAAAGAGTAGAGGTGAAAGAAAGAGGAGATAAAAGGGAGAGAATGATAAAACCTTCTTTGTCTGCTCCATCACCTGGAAAGAGACACAAAAAGAACAGCACAACCAACAGACATAAAGCAACAGATACACTCGAATAACACCTAGATGCCATTGCTAAATCATATATATTATTATGTAAGCTGACATGTGTAATGTGATAAGATTACTGTATATAAGTGAACACTTAATACCTGGGACCCAGCACCTGTGGGAGATGTGAAAGTGCACTAGTTTAGGTGAAGATTATCCAGAAATAGCTTGATAGTGATTGTGGAGAACCGAAGACCCACCTTCCCCGAGCACAGAGGCAGGCGTCAGGGGACCCGTAACCCCGGACTCCCAAAGGGGTCCCTAAAGCAGGTCGCCCAGGAGGGGCCGACACAGGATATCTGCAACCCCCCCCCCAAGGAAGGAGCAGAGACGACCCCGAGGAAATCCCCCAGCCACCGCAATGCCGACGCCCTCAAGAGCCGCGGAGACGAGCCCGTGGGCTCCGCCGGCAGCTAGCCCCGCTGAAGTTGTCCCGGCTATGGGCCCTGAGGGCCAGAGGCCCCAGGGGCGCCCCGGCCGCGCGAAGAGGCCGCCGGGAGTGGGCCGGCGCACGCCCGGGAACCCGCCCCAAACCCGAAGCCAACCAATGCGCCAGGGGGCCAAGGCGCCCGCCAACGAAGTGGAGGAGGGCAGGACGTGGGGGGATGGGCTCCGCACCTAGCGGAGACTTGAGATGTTCTTGGGAGAGGGAGCGGACCACACCCATACCTGGAAAAAAAAAACGCACGAGCCACCCGGCCAGAGCCCCCCCCTCCCCCTAAATACCTAATAAACCCACTCCCTCCCCCCACCTTACCCTTGCCATCCCTGCCCCCCGCCCCTCCTGGGGGGAGCGGAGGCATCAGCCCCAGACCTGGCAAGCCGCTGACTACACACCGCAGCCCCCCGCCAAGACCCCGGACACAGTGGCCCGCACCTCCTCCAGGCCCCAGACTCCTTGCCGCCATCGGAGAACGGGGGTGTGCAGAAGACCCCGATCCTCCCTACGCCTGCTCAAATGTTGTGTTGTTGCATGTTGTTCTCAAGTGCGTTTAAAAACTGGGAGCGCCGAAGGGGATGCACGGCACAGCCCACCCCCCTTCCGGAAGGTAGCTGTTGCCAGCGCACCCCCTCCGGGCGACTGCCCAGAACCCTCAATGTCTAAGTGGGAGAGGAGGTGAAGGGAGCCGTCCGAGATGAGGCCCACACAACATAAGCCCCCCCCCCCCCAGACGTCTTCCCCCCACCCCCCCCCTACCATGGCCTATATGAGTGTGCGATGTGAAAAATGTTTGAAGTGAAAGTGTCTAAGATGCATGATAAAATTGGGGAGAGGGGCGTCACCAGAAAGTGGCAACCTCCAGTAACGCCCCCTCCCTCAGGACCTACATGTGTGGCGGCGGGATGGAGCAGGCAGAGGGAGGAGTCCGGGGATGGGGAGCAAATGACTGGGAAGCTGACCCAGGGAGCCAGCTCCCCTACTGACTCCAATAGGCACCCCCGCTCCCCGAAAGCCCCACCCAGAGAAGGGGACCTTGCCAGCGGCACCACCGTAGCCCGGGGGCCAGGGAGAGGCAGCAGGGCCTGCCAGCCAACCACCCACCAGGACCAACACCTCAACCCCCCCCCCAGCCCACCCACCGAGCCTACTTAAACTAAATAAATAAATAAATAAATAAATAAATAATAAGAGGGGGGGACCCTGGCCAGCCGGCCCGCACGAGCCATCCCAAACCCCACCCCCCAGGTGAAACCCGCACCGGAAGACGACACGGACCAGGACCGGGACAGGGGGCCGGACACAAGCCCACCAGAACGTCAATCCCCCCCCCCCCCCCCCCCCCCCCCCCCCCACCCGTAGATTTAATCCCTCCCCAACACTAACGTTCAAACAACTCACCATACATTCGACAGTAGACATCCAGGCTGGGTAGGTCCCTACTCCCCCTCCTTTCCCCCTCCCCCCACTGGCAGAGTGCCTATCCAATGAAGGAGAAGAGCATCTGCCCAGAGATGTTAATGACCATGCCCCCCTACCAGCTCAATGGGCCCCGAGGCCCCCCAGCGCACCAGAGGCCCCGTGCAGGGGCGGACACCCGGGCGCACGCCGGCCCACACCAAAAGCGGCACACCCGCCCGAGGGCGGCGCGCCCCAGGGACCCCAGACCCCCAGACCCACCCCGGCCCCACCCAGCGGCAGCACAGCTACCAGGTCAGTTTCATCTTTTATATTGTTGCAGTTAATGACCAGAGACCTCCCAGTTTAGCCAGTTCCTGGACTCCACTCCCTTCAATAAGCTATCTTGATCTCACATCTGCCTTTGTGTTTGCTGTCCTGTTCATAGTTGAAATAGATTTTCGGAGACACTGAATTTTGGGTTTTTCTTTACCCGTAAGCTATAGTCATCAAAATTACAAGTAATAACAGCATGAAATATTTTACTCTATGTGTAATGAATCTATAAACTAACAGTTTCACTCCCTGAAATGACTGGCAAAAATATTGCACTTTTGCACAATATTCAAATTCTTTGAGATGTACCTGTATATCACTTTTACAAAGCATCACATTATTGTTCTTCCCAAGTTTCTTTCAGCATCAGAGATGGCTAGAATACTGGTTTGTTGTGTTTTCTGTGTCCATGGGCTCTCCTCTGAAATCCTTTCAGACTGGGGTCCTCTGTCTATAGTTCAAGTCTAGAAGGATTTCTGCTCTGGGGGCCAGAATGTGATTCACAATTGCTTCCATCCCCAAACTAATTTCTTATGCAAATACATGACCTGAGATCTGGAGAGCACTTTAAGATATGTGTACATCTCCAATCCTGCCACCTTGAGCCAGCACCTTCCTTGGGTGGAGTATGTACAAAACTCTGTCCAGAGCCTCTTCTGGGCTCTCTCCATTTGAAGAGTCTTTACCAACAATCCACTTTCCCTAACCCAGTCCTTCCCTTTGTTGGTGATTTCCTCCACTGTTGCCAAAGAGTCTGGAACCAGACCAAACTTGCCTTTCAATGCGTATTACCTCTGGACAAGAGCATCACAGACTGCAAACACACCAAACCTTCCTTGTATTCACCTGGACAAAGGGTTTGGCTTTCCGCTAAGGATTTTCTTCTTAAATCCTGCTCCCCTAAACTATCACCTCATTTTCACTGCACTTTTATGATTGAATCTGTTATCAGCCCATCTAAAGTTCATCTCAAGCTTCACTTAAATCTATGTGTGCATCCTGTGTTTCCTGTCTCCCAGGTCGATCCTGTCCTCTCCAGGTCCCTATGCCCTCCGTCTAAACAACCTCCACCTGGATCATCAGTAATCACCCTGATGTCTGTAGGGTAGTGGATGTCCGCTGTCGTGGGCATGGGATCCACTACCTGGAGGACTGGGAGGTATATGGCCTGGGTTCCCTAATCTTTCTTCTTGTCATACCTCATTCGTGTTTTGTTTTAGTGAGCCTCATATTTAAAAGTGAGCATTGACACTTCCGTCTTTTTCTTCTTCTACTGTTTACTCTTGGCTTCTGGATAGACAATCCGACAAGCGCCATCTCTCTACGGGGCTGAGTCCGATGTGTGGTTTTCAGATGTTCAGTGTGAGCAGTCAGATCGCATCAGAGCATTGGGCCGTACAGTGTATTTTAAACCCTGTGGTTTCGTCATACAGTTTACACTGTATCTGAATACAACAATTAAAAATATCAAACAGGGTATGTCCAGCTTAAGGCAGTAATCAGGCTTTATGCTGTCTGTGATCTAACCTTTCTTACAGTAAATCTGATCATGTTTGTCCTCCTCGCCAGATCCCTCTGCCACTTAAAATGATTTAAACCATCTTCCTGATGCTCATTTCCTGGCTCAAGGTGTTTTAAGGAGGATACTTACCTAGGTCTCCCTCACTTTCTCCAACAGTTCTCCTGGTAGCCTGCTCCCAGGCCCTACATCCGCTCCACTGCCTCTCACTTGCATGTTCAACCTCCTTCATGCCTCCTTTGTTCCTTCTTACATCCGGAAGGAACCGAAAAGAACAATATGTGAGCTACCAAATGCCAAACACCTGCCAATCTAAGATCAGTGGGTAGCTTATCTCTCCCTGGACTCCGCTTCACCTACCCTGACAGTAAGCTCTCCTCGTCTTATTTAAAATCCACTTATCTCCATCATCTCCTGAATCTGCTCCTAGTGGCATCCTGGAAGTCAGTCTGGAATCCTACCGAACCACATCTTCTATCCTAATTGTAAATAAACACTTGACTTTTGATCCTTGAGCCTTGGTGTTAATAGCAGCCTGCACAAGAGTCTTAAAGTAAACTCATGACACCAACAAACTATTAAAGAAATCATAAAAGTACTGTTGGTTATATACCCCAGCAAAACTGGATAATCAATTTGCTATTTCTTTACACCATTAAGTAGGGCCATTGTACTAAGAACAGTGCACAATGATTTAGTTCAGTTATATTTCTTAAAAAAGTGAAATAATAATACTTTTAAAATGTACATTTCATTTATATTCCCCCTTTCATCTTAGTCTTTAAGGGCTACAATAGGCTAAAAATAGGCAAAAAAAGTATGAAATAGACATGTTTGATTTTTTTATGAGCTAATTTATTTTATGCTCTCATGGATCTAACAGTGCCTTGCAACAGACTGGCAATCCGTCCAGGGTGTACCCTGCCTATCTCCCACTGAATGCTGGAGATAGGCACCAGCACCCCTTGCGACCCCACAAGGGTCAAGCGTGACGAAAAATGGATGAATGGATGGATGGATGGATGGATGGATGGATGGATGGATGGATGGATGGATGGATGGATCTATCTAACAGTAAAAAAAAGTTTTTGGGGTTTGAAATATTTCTTAGATTTTCATTATTATTGTAGGATGACTAGACCTTGCTATGAGAACCATTTTATTCTTTTGCTTGATGTTACTTCTATTAGTTGTATGTATTTTCCTCATTATTTATGAATTAAGCAATATAGCTGTTTTTTATTTATAATATTAAATTTAAAAAGCCCAAGTGTCTTTAGAGTTGAAAGCTTTGTAGAAAATTCTAAATTAAAAGCCTAAGCCTTGCCGTTGTCAAGTATTACACTCATAGATATAGTACATTGGATTTCCAAATTTTTTTGTTTTGTTTTTTAAGTTGTTTTATTAGGTGCAAAAAAATCACACAATATCACAAGTTCTCCTGTTGAAAGAAATGAAGACAAAATAATTGAAGAATTATTGTGAAAATACAATTTAATAAAGGAATAAAAATTAATAGTCAATAGAGGAACTCCCATGGCAGGGAGTTGTTTAGTAACCAGGTGGAGGTAACATGGGCTTGGTCAACTAAGGGAGAACAATAACAAATTGAATCATCAGTGTACCTAAAAAGAACACATTAGGATAAACTAAATGAACAGATAAATACAAACGCTACATTAAGAATATAATCCAACACATACACACACAAAAGAAAGCAACAAAGAACTAATACTCTGATCAAATCAGTAATCCAAGTATGGAACGAGAAAAACGAAAAAAAGCAAAAATGATCACAATTTAAAATAGTTAAATTACAACACCAGACAGAGTAACACAATGCAGACTCTTGATTCATGGCCCAAACAGGAATATTTTTTTTTTGCAGTAGGCATGTTTACTGAAGAAAAAATTTAAAATAAAATTATAAAAGGAGCTTTTATAAAATTTAAAAGCTGGATGACTTTAAATGTCCTGCATTTAAATTCTGACAAGACCGAAGTTGTAATCTTTGGGCCAGAGTCCTCAAAAAATAAACTTCTTAACCAATCACTTAATCTGGGTGGCATTAACTTGGCCTCTGGTAATAACGTAAAAAATCTTGGTGTTATTTTTGACCAAGACATGTCATTTAAATCACATATTAAACAGGTTTCCAGAGTTTCCTTTTTTCACCTCCGGAATATTGCCAAAATTAGAAACATTCTGTCCAGTAGTGATGCTGAAAAACTAGTCCATGCATTTGTTACTTCAAGGCTGGACTATTGTAATTCTTTACTATCAGAAAGTCCACAAAATGCAGTTCAAAGCCTTCAGCTGATCCAAAATGCTGCAGCAAGAGTTCAGATGAAAATTAACAAATGGGATCATATTTCTCCAATTTTAGCTTCCCTTCATTGGCTTCCCGTTAAATCAAGAATAGAATTTAAAATTCTTCTTCTAACTTATAAAGCCCTTAATAATCAAGCTCCATCATATATCAGAGCTCTGATTACCGCGTATGTTCCTAATAGAGCACTTTGCTCTCAGACTGCAGGTCTGCTGATGGTTCCTAGAGTCTCTAAAAGTAGAATGGGAGGCAGATCCTTTAGCTATCAGGCTCCTCTCCTGTGGAACCAACTCCCAGTTTTGGTCCGTGAGGCAGACACCCTGCCTACTTTTAAGACCAATCTTAAAACCTTCCTTTTTGACAAAGCTTATAACTAGAGTGGCTCATGTTACTCTGAGCTACCTTTATAGTTTTACTGCTATAGGCTTAGGCTACTGGAGGACATCAGGATCTAATTTTCTCACTCTATAGAGTTCTACTGTTCTTCAATTATGCATTACGTGTTGTCATTTCTGCTTTAACTTTCTGTTCTCTCTCTTTTATCTTCATAGTAGGTACACCTGGTCTGGCGTTCTGTTAACTGTGACATCATCCAGAGAAGACGGCTCACCCGCTATTACCATCTAATGTAGAACAGATTACTAGATCAATGTGTGCTTCTGTGCTTTTTTGTCTCTCTTGTTGTGTCTCTGCTCTGTCTTCTGTAACCCCGGTCGGTCGAGGCAGATGACCGTTCATACTGAGCCCGGTTCTGCCGGAGGTTTTCCTTCCCGTTAATGGGGAGTTTTTCTTTCCACTGTCGCTTCATGCTTGCTCAGTATGAGGGATTGCAGCAAAGCCATGTACAATGCAGACGACTCTCCCTGTGGCTCTACGCTTCTCCAGGAGTGAATGCTGCTTGTCGGGACTTTGATGCAATCAACTGGTTTCCTTATATAGGAACATTTTTGACCAATCTGTATAATCTGACCCAATCTGTATAATATGATCGAACTTGACTTTGTAAAGTGCCTTGAGATGACAGTTTTCATGAGTTGGCGCTATATAAATAAAATTGAATTGAATTGAATTGAAAAATAACTGTAGTTTATTCTACAGGTGCTTAGTCTGAACTATCCTGGTCTGGCGTTATTCACTCCGCCTCTCTGCCTGCTCGGACGCTTTTTTCTCTGCTCCCTGCTTGCTTGCATTTTCCTGCGTTTTACTTTTTATCTCCTTTTTATCTCTTTGCCAAAACCACGGAAAGTTGGATTTAGTTATTTTTATTTATTTTCTTTTTATTTATTTTTGATTTTGATTTTGCAAAGATGCCTACCTTCACCACAGTGGACCTTGACACGCTTCTACAAAAGATCGCCGTTATAGAACAGAAGATATGCCGACTCGAACTGAATTATGATGTAAACGGCGCGTGTGGAAATGAAACAACCCTGCCTGCGACTCCAAACGGGGACCACCAGCCCAGCAACTCTCTGAACAAACAGATCCCTGAGGAAAATGAGAATCCCTGGATCACTCAGGGTGCAAGACCAAAGGATCAACGAACCCCATGCCTAGACAAAGAAAACTGGCCGAGACTACAGAGAGATGTCCCAGGACAAATGAAACAACAGCGGGCTGTTCCCACAACAAATGATAGGAGTAAACCTGCTGGAAATGCTGGAATTCCTTTACGAAACAGATTCGCTCCGCTCCAAAATGTGACCCAGGAGAATCATGACAACACTCAGAGGTACGTCAACGACTTTCGCTCTAATACATCAGAGAAAAGACATGCCACGGGGCCAAGGACCCTGATTTTATGCAGTGGGTCTGTATGTGGGATTAAACATTTCTGTAACAAGAAAAACACAGAGGTGTTAATTTATAACAATTCGAACTATGGCCTGGTGTCTGATTTATTAGACATCCTTCCAAGGATCTTGAAAGAGCGCCCGACCTTGGAAAAACTCATAATACAAGCTGAAGCCCTGGGCGACGTCACCCGGATAAGAAAATCAGAAGTATTAAAAGAGGATTACATTCGTCTGTTGAACTTAGTTCATGGCAAAAATGTCAAGGTGCTTCTCAGCGGCCCTTTCCCGCCCGTGGCTTGTGGAGACGAGATTTTTTCCCGAATTCTGATGCTAAACAAATGGCTGGAAAAAACATGCAAAGAAACAACTGTAACCTTCATAGACAACTTTAACATCTTCTGGGAAAGAAGACATCTGTTCAACAGAGATGGCTTCTCTCTAAATAGGTCAGGTGCAAAACGACTGATTTCAAACATCTTCTATTCTGTAAACCATACAGCATCAGCTTTGTCCCAAAACAAAGAACATCCAGTGCCTAAACAAATGATAAGCCCAGTGCAGCCCGAACAAGCCAAGATAAAGATGGCCAGAAAGATGACACAGAAAGAGGCTACATCAGAGCTACAGGAGGATTCATCCCAGATCTCAGCAGGACAAAGAGAGGACCAAGAAAATCCATCGTCACGAACACCGATCCAGACTACACCCGCCTCGCCTTCTTCTCCACAAAGCCCAGAGGTTCCTTTCCTGGATTTTTCTCACACCATGAACAAAGTCCTTAAGATTGGTCTACGGTTGACATCCTCTCCACATATTAATTCTGAAAACCACAGTTCTGTGACTAAATCAGCATCTTCCAAAGGACGCAGAGGTCCAGATCCTCCTCCTCCTCTACATATCACAGAACATGCCTGTCCTGAAGACCTTCGCATAACGTCCTTGTGATATGCAGCAGGCCCTGGCTGTACGTTTATCAGTCAAGACCGCCACCAGCATAAGCCTGGGCCTCCTGACGGAGAACATGGAATATCTGTTATGATACGTGGCAGAAATAAGAAAAGCAAAAGGAAAACAGACAGGAATAATCAGTCGTACTTAAAAGTCATAAACTGTCAGATGCAACCTGCCACAAAGACACCATCAACCACCAAATCATATAAACTGGGTTTATTAAACATTAGATCTCTGTCAGGAAAATCCCTTTTAATTAATGACTTCATTATTGACAATAATCTTGATGTTATGTTTTTAACAGAAACATGGTTACATGAATCTAATGAAGCAGCTATTCTGCTGGAGTCGACTCCTCCAAACTACAATTTTCTTTGTGAGAGCAGACAGCAAAGGAAAGGTGGAGGAGTAGCAACATTGTTTAATGATTCACTAAAGTGTAAAAAGGTGTTTTTGGGAAAATTTGACTCTTTTGAACATTTGGCTCTCCAGGTAAAGAGCCCGGTACGAACTATGTTTCTGAATGTTTACAGGCCTCCTAAGTCCACATCAAACTTTTTTAATGATTTCAGTGACCTCTTGTCTGTGATATGTGTTGATTATGACTTTTTAATTATTGTTGGAGACTTCAACTTTCACGTTGACAACCCTGAAGACAGAAGTGCAAAAGAACTGTGTGACACACTTAGAAACTTTGGTTTAACTCAGCATGTTAAACAGCCAACACACAAACAGGGACATATTTTAGACTTGATCATCACTAAAGGTCTAAACATTTCTAACGTCAATGTAACTGATGTTGCCTTATCCGATCACTTCTCCGTTACCTTTGAATGTATCATTACCAGTGACTCATTTAGCCAAAGGGACATCGTAAGAAAACGCACCTTTAAGGACAATGCCACAGAAAATTTTATTCAAGCTTACTCTGCTACCTCAACCTTGGGCTGCAACTCAGTAGATGAGCTAGTAGATAACTTTCATTCTAAAGTCTCAGACATCATTGACTGCATTGCTCCAGTTAAAGTGAAGGTTTTTTACGGGAAGAAAAAATCTCCTTGGAGAAATGCTCCATCAGTTAGAAGTGAAAAAAGGGAATGTCGCAAAGCTGAACGCAGGTGGAGAAAGAATAGACTCCTGGTTCACTATGACATCTATAAAGAGAGACTTAACAGATATAACTTACAACTGAAAAATGCAAGAGAATCTTTCTTCTCTGAGATCATTAAGAAAAACATTAATAACGCTCGTGTCTTATTTGCCACAGTCGACAGATTAACAAATCCTCCTGTGTCCGTGGCTTCAGAACTCCACTCCACCAGGGCCTGCAACGAATTTGCTAACTTCTTTACTGAGAAAATCCTAAAAATTAGAGGATCAGTTTGTACATCCACACCAGCTCCAGAACCAAAGCGGTACTCAGCTGGAACTTATCCTGACAAAATGTCCCAATTCAGCCAAATAAACTACAAAAGCTTAGAGCAGATCATTCAGCAGCTAAGTTCCTCTTCATGCTGTCTTGATGTTCTCCCCACAGCTTTCTTTAAAAAAGTTTTACCTGTCATAATGTCTGATTTGACTCAGATAATAAACACGTCCCTCCTGTCAGGTGTTTTCCCCCAGTCCCTAAAAACAGCAATTATCAAACCACTGCTGAAAAAGAATAATTTAGACAAACTTCTACTCCAGAACTACAGGCCCATCTCAAACCTCCCCTTTATCAGTAAGATTATTGAAAAAGCTGTATTTCAACAATTAAACACCTTCTTAACAACGACCAGCCGATTTGACGTTTTCCAGTCAGGTTTCCGTGCTCACCACAGTACAGAGACCGCCCTGATCAAGGTGTTTAATGACATCCATATAAATACAGACTGTGGAAGAACCGCCGTGCTGGTACTATTGGACCTTAGTGCAGCATTTGATACTGTCGATCACTCCATTCTGTTAGAACGCCTGGAGAACTGGGTCGGCCTCTCTGGTACAGCACTCAACTGGTTTAAATCCTACTTAAAGGACAGAGACTTTTTTGTATCAGTAGGTAACTTTACATCAGAGATGACAAAAATCCCATTTGGGGTTCCCCAAGGGTCCATTCTGGGTCCCCTCCTCTTCAATATCTACATGCTCCCTCTAGCCCAGATAATAAAAAATAACAACATCAGCTACCATAACTATGCAGACGACACACAGCTCTACATCACCATGTCACCAGGTGACTATGGACCAGTTCAGGCACTAACTAAGTAAATGCCTAGAAGAAATCAATACGTGGATGTGCCAAAATTTTCTCCAATTGAATAAAAACAAAACTGAAGTAATAATATTTGGACCAATAGAGGAAAGATCAAAAGTTAGCACACAGCTTCAGTCGCTTCAGCTAAAAACCACTAATCAGGCCCGAAATCTGGGAGTAGTGATGGACTCAGACCTAAACCTTCAAAAGCATCTAAAGACAGTTACAAGGTCGGCTTTCTATCACTTGAAGAACATTTCTAGGATTAAAGGACTGATGTCTCAGCAGGATCTAGAAAAACTAATCCATGCGTTTATTTTTAGTCGAATTGATTACTGCAACGGTGTTTTTACAGGTCTGCCTAAAAAGTGGATCAGACAGCTGCAGCTGATCCAGAACGCTGCTGCCCGCGTCCTCACTAAGACTAAGAAAGTAGAGCACATAACCCCAGTTCTAAAGTCCTTACACTGGCTCCCTATATCTCAGAGAATAGACTTTAAAATACTTCTGTTAGTCTATAAATCCTTAAATGGCTTAGCTCCTAAATACATCACAGACTTGTTATCAGCGTATAAACCATCCAGACCATTAAGGTCTTCTGGCTCCAGCCTACTCTGCATACCTAGAACCAGAACTAAACACGGAGAAGCAGCATTTAGTTCCTATGCTCCGCTTATCTGGAACAAACTTCCAGAAAACTGTAAAAGTGCGGAAAGCCTGAGTTCTTTTAAATCAAGATTAAAAACACATTTGTTTAAAATTGCCTTCAACTGTCCTAGTTAACTGAATCACCACTTTTTTGTTCTATTTTCTTTCTATATTTTATTCCTACTTGCTCTTATTCTGTTTTATTTTGCTATATTTTAATCATGTAAATCACTTTGCATTGTCTTTGTACTGAATTGTGCTATATAAATAAATTTGCCTTGCCTTGCCTTGCCTATCCTTGAGTCTATCACCTCTTAACATCTGTACAAAAAAAAAAACAGTAATTACAAGACATTGTATTACCCAATGTTTTTAGCCAATGCTGACTTTATCTTTATTTCAATACATGTAACTGAAGCAGAAGTTAACTCTTGATCATTCAAAAATCTTAAGGAGATAATACTGATCAGTGAATCATCATAAAAATATAAATACCTCATAAATAACTCAATTGTTTGGACACACTTGCCTGTTTTCTTTCTGTAATATATATGTATATGTATCAAAATAAGAATGAATAAAAGTTGTCCAGTGTGAGTTGTGAGTACAAAATGTTAAATATTTAAGTTACATGTACCAAAGGGAGGATGTTTTGAAAAAAATAATAATTTCTAAAAGTCTGCTTGGGTACATATTGGCAATGCTATACACACAGCGGCAGTCTAAAAGAAAACAAAATTAAGAATGTGATGAGCTTGGGTGGATAATTGATCAGGTTGAAATTACTGATGGATTTGTGTAGAACTCTCACGTGAAAATCCATTGTGCTCCAGGTCATCTGCTAGGAATCGTAGATGTATGATGCATGGTGGAATGGGTTACAGAACACTGTGTTAATAATATACTTACACTCCAATCCCCTTTCCATTGATTTCCATTCACACTGTGCAAAACCTGACACACACCACCTCACCAGAGGATGTCTGGGTGTTAGAAGCAGCAGAGGCATTTGAGCAGTGACATGTACCTTGATAAATACGCTGCACATGAAGCCCTAACAATGCAACTTAATGACGACTCAAACATATACAATCTGTGAAAACATATTTCGGTAAGACATTTATACTAGGTGTACTTGGACTTGGTAATTTGACTGATGTTCAATATTTTAAGGATGGCCTATGTTCGGTCAGCAAGCAATGGAGTCCCACACACACCAGACAACAACCCTGATTTTAATGCAGTTTAGACAAACGCATCGGCTATCATTCCAACATTTCCCATTACCGCAGTCACACATGAAGGGCACATGGAAGGTGGGGTGGCCGGACTCGGGGTGCTGCCGCCCTTGTTGGGGTGCTGTTCGTGTGGAAGACTGGGCAACATCCCAGAGTGGTGCACTCCTATCTGGTGGCCTGTGGCTCCAAGCAAAATTGGAAGGGACATGTCGGGCTGGCCATGGGAGCAATGCTGGGCATCCCTCCCTCTTTAGCTTTTAGGGGCTAGTTTAGTACGGGTTAGGGTAATCTGTCCTCCCTACCTTAGTCCTTTTGAGTTCTGATGCCCGGTGGGCCGGAGCTTTCCTGTCATGTGTCGGTACCCTGTATCTCACCCTGTGTCTTCTTGGCCTGGGGATTGCTGCTCCTCTGCTTCACTCACACCAAAACTTTGTGCAGGGTGAATGGCTTCCCTCCCTGCATATCTGTCTCCCCAGGACTGCTTTGGCCTTCCAGAGCTGGGTCCATTCTGTCCTTTGCTATTCTTGGGTGTTGTGTGTTGCAGACCTTCTATCATGCTCGCCTATTTTTACAACTGTGCACCAACAGGGGAAACACTCGATCATATGCACCCGCTTCACCCTAGTGCACTTATTTCTACATAACCTCCCCCCTCCTACCCGGCCACCCCACCACCACCATCACACAACTAATCCAAGTGGTTGAAGGTCACCCAAACACGGGTTACTTTCACATCAATGTGACCTGCCTACTTTGATGCTGGATCGAGTCTGGATTTAATAAAATCAATTATACTATCAGGACACTGTCTGGAGGTATCCTTTCCTTTTTGTAAAGCAAAACTTCCCTGGCACATATAGGCAATCAGTTTCTCAATATGGTATGCCTGAAATTTTGCACCAGGACATATGAAAAAAAAAACAGCTTCTTTTCAACTGGAAAAATAAAGATGATGAAAAAAATGAACTAATGTTGACATTTTTTTTATCATGATAAGCAGTACAATAGTGATTCCGTTTTGATAAAGGTTTTACACAGCTTTTTATAAGATGTGTAACCGTCTGGTTGAAATGGATGGAGTTTACCTAATTGCAATTAACCTATTCGGTTTTTCATGTCTTTTGTGAAATAATTGTGTGTGTGCATTTATTTTCCCTCCCTTTGAACTGTACCTTCTTCTCACCGTGTTTGTGTGTGTATCTTACCGCTGCACTGTCTGCCTGCCTTTAAAGAGGCTGTGAATGATCTTATTTAGTGCACACTGATTGCTGCTTTAACCTGGCGGCCACGCTGGCTGCTGCTGCATTAATAATCGGGGGGAGTTGGGAGAGCTGCCGTGGCCCTGCACCTTGTTCGCCGCTCGCTCTCTTCCCTTGCTATCTCCATGGTACCAAGAAAAAAAAGCCAGCAAACAGCAGGGGAAGTGTGGCGGAAAATTACAGTCTTCACATGCCAGCCAGTAAGACTGCCTCTGCTGCTACTCGGAGGGGGCCAGTGCTGTGTGAAAAAGACAGTGGGAATGGGAGGACGTTGGTGTATAATGCCTGTGTGTGGTAGAGTGATGTTGTGTGACTTGACATGTGGTTTTGACTACTTTTGTCCAGAGGTTGAGTTAAGGATCTGTGAGTCTCTGTTGTTAGAGAGGCTATTCTTTTAGACCTCCAGGTTTGGATGAAAGTCCACCATCCAGCTCTGCCTCACCTGTTTATGGGATAGTAATCTATTATAAAATAGATGAATAATTTGATTTAGTGTATGTGTGTCCTGTAAAAGGCTTTTCAAAGAAGAAATGACAAAAAAATAAGCAAATAAAAAGAGTACAATAGAAAAACAACATAGGGACAGACCACCTTTATGTCTTTTTAAACTAGATGGGTTGAAACTATGCCCCCTCCCCCCTTTTTTTTTGAGTGTGGCCAACAGTTCCCCTCTTGCAATTCCCATCCACATAACATTTTGATTGGTTGTTTGAAGATTAAAGCTTTTTCACTCTCTGCCAGGGAGAACAGTATAATTGATATTTCAGCTCTGGGCAAACTCGCTCTCATAGGCCAGTGGCTGTTTCAGCAGAAAATTAATGTTAGCACAGCTTGGCGGCAGAACGGTCGGTATGTTTATAGGAAATGTACTCTGAGTTGGGTCTCTCTGGTCTGCTGGTTTCGGCTTCAACTCTCTCAGTGTAAAATGAATATCCAGCCCTGCGAAACGGTTGTTGCCGTTTTTGAACGTATGCAAACAAAGGACACGCGACAAAATAAATGATTGTGTACATTTTAAGCTGAGGGCAGTTGAGTACTTATGTTGTAATGATACCAGTAAAGATTTTTTTGCGCACTGTATACGTGAAAATTATTACTGAGCATGCTTCAAAAGAGACTGCTATGAGAGAAAAACTCCGATTTGATCAGTCCCACTGCTTCTCTGTAAAATCAGGTTGCTCAACATCTCTTGTCTACTTCATTAGCAAGTGTTATTCAGCTAGTTTGAAGATCATAAAAATCGACCGAGTATGAAACAACGCCAGAGTCATCGCCCCGACAGCTCCCTCATGGTGCACTTGTCCTGAATGGGCCATTTAAGGGGACACAGGGGATTAGATAGATGACGGCAGTCGAGGTCCTCATATTGGTGCAGTGTGACTCGGACCACATTAACACAACATTAGTCTCATTTCCATTCAGACGGCGTGCGCTTTCACACAACAGTGGAGAGTGCCACCAAAATCATTGTGACCCTCACACTCCAGCCTTTCATTTCCTGTGGCCATTGAAGGCCCTCCTTATCTCTCACTTTCTGTGTTCTCGCGTTTTCATTCTAGCCCTATTTTTCACTGTGTTTCTTTTTTTCCCCCTGTCCTTGCCCCATGCACACACCCCTTTTCTCCCCGTCATTCTCTCCTTTTTCTTTCTTCCCCTCTTGTTCCACATCAGCAGCGGGGTGAAGCCTCTTCCTATCACGCTTGGCTGCACTCCCCTTAATTACCATGTATTCTTCTTTAGCTAATAAAAAGCGCTGATGAAACTGATTATATGGAAGCGGGGCTTTGTGTAAAGTTGGATTTAAAGCCGAATGGTGTAAGAGAAGAATGGTGCAGAGAAAAACAAAGAAAAAAGAAATAAAATTAAAGTATAAAAGGAAAAAAAACAGCAGACAAAGAGGTTATGTCACATGGGAAGAGAAGACAGAAAAAAATGAATACATTTTTTGCATGAAAATAGAAAAAAAATTGGATATTTGGGCTTTAACCCGTTTGTTGTCTTTGTTGTTGTTTGGGTCAAAGATGTTTTAGGCCCTGAGGGAACTTCCTCATCTTATCACAGTGAGCAGACGGCTGGCACATCTTTCTCATTACTAGCTTCTCAGTTATAGATTACTCCTGCCTTACTCTTCTCCCCAGCCACAGGCAGTCTCTGTTACAGTCTTCAGAGCCCTGCTCTCACCAAACGCAGTTTGAACCACTGAATATAGGCTCTGCCTTTTTACTTTCCTTTCATGTGAATTAAGTCACTCTGTCTGTCCATGTAATCGGAGTTCAACTGCTAGCAACTGTGGATTGGAGGAGAAAAAAAAAACGAATTAGGGCTCCCTGCTTGATTGAAAGGGCTTCTGAGAGGAGCTAAATAGCTGAGTTATGATACGCTCTTTCTTTCTGCTTTATATTGTTTGCTGCTCAGCAGGATGAAGTAGAGCTTGTAATGTTTCAAACTCGATGCATTTGCGCCTGGGTCTTAGACACACACGAAGAGTCCTGGAGAAATATGCCGGTTTAAAGCAGTTGAGATTCCAAGAACTTGCTCTCTGATTTAGTGTGGTAAGGAATAAGTTGTGCGCTTGAGGCATTGTGTTCCAGCATTGAAAAATGTTCATATAAAGTATCTCACAAATGGAAAAAGTTTAACTCTGTTAAGGATGCGAGTGTGAAAATACATCCAGCTCATGAGATTAGAAAAAAAAAATATGATATTGGGTTCATGGGAATCAGATCATATTGTCTTCTCCTTTTGAACTTGGGATTTTGTATATGATAATTTTTGTATAGTTTCCTTTTGATCTTTCATATTTTTGTTAAGAGTCTCTTTTTAAATAGAGGTTTATTTTATTGTCTGTTTTCTCTTTATTTCCTGTTCTGGTTTCTGAATTTATTTTGTGGTACAGGAAATAAGAACTACATTACTTGTAGGGTTTTCTAATGGACATCCACAGTTCCTGGTTCTCATAGGTTTTTTTTTTTTTTTTGGTTCAACTTCATGTATCAACTTAACCATTAAACGTCATTAAACTGTCTCACTCCTGCCTGCATGTCTTGTCATGATTTGTATTTATTTTTTTACTTTTCTGAACTGATTATTCCACTCCTCTCAGCCACCAGTCTGTTCAGTGACCTCTTATGCAGTCGCCACTCAGCACCTTAATCAGCTCCACCTGCTGCCACAATCAATTACTACTCTGCTCACCTGTCACTTTGCCGCTATACCTGCTTCATCCCACCACTCTCTGCCTGAACATCTCGTCTTGTTTCTCTCCCTTCCTGCCTGTATGTGTTGTTCGTTCCAGCGGCTTCCCTTCATTTTTCCTGTGTTTTACCTGTGACTAGTCCTTGCTAGTCGGCTTGCAAGTGCTTGTGTGCACCACCTGGAAGAAGGATTCCAGTTGGATTCTGTGTGTCGTTCTGCTCACGCTGGGAACACGTTTCCGTCTTCAAGTCAGATTCTGTACACAGTTTCTGGTCAAATCTGATTATGCCTGCAACTTCTGGTCAGTCTGGTTCTGCCTGCTTCTGGATTATTCTGGTTCTGTCAACAAACACTGGGCTGCTACTCCATCTGCATCTTCTGGGGCCCGTTCTTCGTACGTCGCTAACTCAGTTAGCTGGATTTGATTGTTGACGATTTGGCATGATCTTGGATCGTTTGGTTCTTCGAAACTCATCCTGCACTTGCTGTCATAGCAACATGTGCGCAAGCTTAAGCCTGCTCGAGAGCAGGCTTATTTCATGTAAACAGGATTAGATCGCAGCTTTATAAGCCGAGGAGATAGGGAAGTCTGTAGTTTTTACGACAGCAACCTGTTGCGGAAGGTTCAAGTATAATTTGCAGAGCTTTTCGAATGAATCGCATATTGCGAGACAGAATCCTTTAGCGCAGCGTGACAGTGTCATGGTAAAGAGATTTTTCTTGGTGGCTGTTTAAACAGACAAGCATCATTTAACAGTGGTTTTTAAAAAGAGGAAAAAGGGGCTTTTTAAAATACAGTATAATAATTAAAGGCTACCATTTTGTAGAATATTCTTGTACTTCACTTTTACTTGTCTCCATGTTCTAGTGGCTCCCGTGGAGGCTCTGACATAAAATAACAAAGTAAATATGAGATTATTAAAATGCAAAAATACATACTATAGAAAGTGATAGAAACATCTACCGTGGGTAGTACGTACGCTGCTACTTTTTGCCAGCCCTCTCTCCTGGCTTTAGCAGACTTTGAGGTGTTCCCTTTACATTTCCACAGTTCCTCCAACATTTTGCCTTCTAAGTGTCGTTACAATGTTTAATGTTAGGTGTAACCAAAAAACGTAACATACATTTCCAATAAAATTCCCTCCATAGGTCAGAACTTGATGTGTGGATCACAGAATTACAAATATTTAACCAAACATTATCAGTTGTTATTTTAGCTTCTTTTTCCCATTTAACCATAAGATACGTTGTATTACATTTTCTCTCTGTTTGTAGAGATGGAATGTTGCTGGAATCTAATTAGATTTTAAGTATACCTATCTCACCCTGCTCCAAAAAATTTATATTTTTATTGTAATGGCATCTTAGCTGAAGGTATCTAAATAAATCACATTTTCCAGGTTATAGTTATCTTGAAGTTGTTTAAAACTCTTTAGTTCAGTACTTCTTGTAATCTTCCAGTAACTTGTTATACCTTTTTGTGACCACTGTGTAAATCCCCTGTCGTTTTAATTAATGACTCAAATTAGGCATAACCTTCCTTTAAAAGCTCTTGTTCTGTTTGGGAGAAAAACTGTGCGCGTTCTTTGGCCATGCTGAACAGCCAATAGCAGCGTTGCTGATCATTGTTTCTAGTATCAATGCATTTCCCCTTTTAAACAAATGCATGAACGTGCAGTTATCTCAGATAACTCAATCCAGCCATACTAATCATAAACAGGTATGTTCGAAGAACCCAATTGGCCGGATCATGGTTACCACGATGAAATCATCTTGGATGTCTCATTCGATCTCGGATGTTTTAAGCAACGTATGAAGAACGGACCTCTGGTCTCCAGCCCAGACCTGCCTGCTTACCTCGTCACCTTCTCTCTTTTTAAAATAAACATTTTAAAAGCAAACTGTGTTCGACTTGAATATCTGCATCCCAGAGCACCATCCCTTCCTAATATGCAATAAATTTTAACAACAATTTGGGGAAAACCTTTTGTTTTCTTGGTAATATATTGGTTTTGTAGGTTCCCAGCAAAGTGTTTTGCTCTCAACTGCTGGTTTACTTCTGGTTGATAAAAGTATCTAATAGCAGAAAGCATGACATGAACTCTCGGCTATCCTCTCTGGAACAAGGACTCAGTTTTGATAAGGAATACAGAGAGACTAGTCTAATGAATTTTCCATTTTGATTAACCTTTCCTCCACACACCCCTACTAATCCAAATGTTAATGTACAGTTAAGCCTTAAATTATTCCTGTCTTAGGCAAGTTTTGATTTTAAAATATTTAAACTCAACTAAGAGGTTGGCTTTAGATCGCAAAAAGAAACGGACATCAGTCAAAACATGAATATCCAATGAAAATATAAATTAAATGATTAATAAAGTATAAATTTTACATCTTAGTAAAAATGACATGTAAAAAATGTATACCCTTTTCAATCAATGGAAAATCTTTATTAAAGTACCCAACCACTTTTTTTATAACTGCCAACCAGCTTTTTGTATATTTTACCCTTGTATTTTTGATGGTTTATCTTTGGTGATGAGCTCAATGGTTTTGAGGTTGAAATTCTTCCCTGACATCACACTAATACAATTCAAGTATAATTATTATGCCTTTAAAAAACTTTTATGTGCATCTCCTCAAGTCAACAGGTTGGAAAACAAGCTAAAATCGTTGTACTTTTAACAAGGACTTTGTAAGGATATCTTTGTCCTTTATCAAAACAAACAAACATTGGATGACCCTGATTTGATGTACACAGATACTTGACAACAAGCAGCACCATTACTTTGTTTTCCTATTTTATAACTTCTTTCAATGAATATGGAAGCCCTTTGAGGCATCCTCCACATTTACATATTAATGTGTGCAATTTGTAAACACAAATTGAAAGTGTCAGAAGCTCAATAGCTAAATGGAGATAAGTAAACAGGTTATTGACGCAGTGGCCACTTAAAGTTGGACACCCATTCTGTGCAAGAAACAAAAATTATAAGGTGGATGGGGGGGAGGCAAAGAGAAAAGAGGCCACGGGCGCTTTAATTCGCACAGCACGTACTTGCTGAAGGGGTGAGACGATTAGGTTTGTGATGAGAGGCAGCAGTGTGACGAAGAGGGCATGGGAGGTGTCAGGATGAACAAGGATGAGGGAGATGAGAAAGAGAGAAGAAGCGTGCTGTTCGCTCAGAATCCCACATATGCACTGCTAAACGCATTTGTTTGTGATGTTCACGTCTCCAAACACATGCACTCCACAAAAATGGGTATCAGTTTGCCCACACGCACAGACACTTCCAGCGTGCACAAATGCACATCATGTTCACACTGTCAAATACAGACAGAGATGCACACACAGTCAGTGAGGAAGAGGAGGCAGTGCAGTCAGCACCTGGTTCCCCTCGCTGCACTCACATTCATCATTCAGTCGCAGACCTGACAGGACCCTCTGCCCTGCAGGGCTTGAATTCACACATAAACACGCTTTTACTTTTAGACTTTACCAAACAGGAACAAAAGGTAGATCAGTTGAAGATGCACCAGCCATGTCATGATCCTGTATTTAAGGATATATGATAAAATATGCTGCTAAAAAAAAAAAAAAAAAAAAAAACGGGACACTTTTACAACATATCAGATCTCAATTGGAAAGAAAATATGCTGGATGTCCATGCTTATATAGAATGGGTAATATGTTAGGAACAAAAGGATGCCACATTATTTGATGACATTGATCAACCCACAGAGGGCTTAATCCAAAATCACTGAGAAAAGAAAACCAATTTGCTATAATGTCATTGTAGTAACACAAAACCGTACTCTATACTTTGAATGGCTCCCATGTACCTGAATGCATGCCTAATGATGTCAGTCCATGCTGTTTGTGAGATTCCTGATGGTGTTCTGAGGTGTCTCCTCCAATATCTTGACCAGGGCATCAATGAGCTCCTGCCTGCTGTAGGACATCCGACGCCAAGGCCACCCTCATGAAGATCTGTTTCATTAACATCAAAAGCTCCTAAAGTTATCAACAATACTGTGTCCACTGTGGATCACATTAGGTTACTATCAACCTCCCTTCTCTGATCCTGAGATACTGAGGAAGGCCCAGCAGAGACTGTATTTCCTACAGCAGCTCAAGTAGTCCAACCCTTTCACAGGTGCAGGAAGTCATCTTCCACAATGTCATTATTCAGCCTATCCTGTGATTGTCTATCACTGTGTAGTTTGGTCCATCCACAAAACAGGACAGGTCCAAACTTCAACAAACAAGTAGGTCTGCAGGGAGGATCAAGGTTGACGTCCCCTTCATCCAGGACTTGCACATGTCTGCTTTTTCTTTACTCATAAAATGGCTGTACATACATATACATGTGTACACTGTTCTTTTTATCCTTATTACATTCCTCTAATGTTTATATATATACATCCATCCAGTTTCCAATACCCTTATCCCTATTGGGGTCACGAGAGGTGCTGGTACCTATCTCCTGCTGTCAATGGGCGAGAGGCGGGGTACACCCTGAACAGGTCGCCAGTCTATCACAGGGCAACACAGAGACAAACAGGACAAACAACCATTCACGCACACACTCACACCTAAGGAGAATTTAGAGAGGCCAATTAACCCAACAGCCATGTTTTTGGACTGTGGGACGATGCTGTGAGCACTTGAAACCTAAATCGAATTCCTTGTTTTTAGTGCACAATCTTGGCCAATAAAGCTGATTCTGATCAAATGAATCTGAAGTCTGTTGTTGTGATTTGATCTTTTATCCATAACATAATCCCCTAATATTCAACGACTGATGCTGTAAAAAAAAAAATAAAAAAAAAATCATTGGTTGTGAATCTGATTCTATTAAATTTAACTGCTTAATCAATGGGTTAAGTCTCTTGGGTTGTGATGCTATAACTTCCAAGTAACCAAAAAACCATTATGGAAGAAATCAGTATTTTAAAGCATAGTGGAATTTCAGTCGAGGTATGTAAATCAACATTTGTCTGTGACAGAAAACACGTTAAACCCTGTTTCACTTCTGTGAGGCAGTATAACCAAAAATTGCTTCCATTTCATGATACATTAGACCATTTTTGCAAAGTGCAGCCAGAGAAAATTGCAAATGTGTATGTATGTGAAACTTCCCCTTAAGAAATGCAATAGTTTGCTCATTTGAATGTGAGCTCTTGTGTGTAGATTGCAAAATTAATGGACGTTCCGGTACATTTGGTCTGATGCCAATGTGCCCAATTGCTTAGCATGCCTGCAGGACATTAATTGATGGCCGGGTTATGCTTCCTAATAAGTGTCATAAATAACAGTTTAGCAAGACGAGAGGGAAAATCTCAAATACATTAACCACTGCGTTGACATCTTAATGGAGATTCAACTGAGATGTGATCAAACGGAATCCGTCAAGTAGAAATCCATTAATGTGGGGCCGAACCCTCTGCTGTTGCACACTGGTGACAGTGATTATGGGAATGGGATAGACCAGATTTACTGCTGCAGATGTGTCACCCGCAGCTGTAATGGACAGCCTTGTCAGCATCCTCATCCCTGCTCACACATGGCGCTCCACCAATACAGCTGTTGAAGATCTGTCAAAGTGCTGTGCAAGAGAGCCACCGACACCTCCCAAAGTCACTCATGGAGCCAGTAAAACTCACAGGCCATGCACTGAGAGCATCATTGATTTTATCCTCAAAATATTGTTGAGGACATATTATGCCTTGCATACAAACAGACTTAGGCAGACAAGGCAGATTGGTGAAATTATCCTTGGCTTGCCATAGTTTTTATTGGATTCATTGAGCTGCGGTTGGTGTGTGGATGTGTGTGTGTGTGTGTGTGTGTCACCTCACCACTTCCCTGCAGGGTGTAACTGGCAGGGGTGGCTCTGCAGCTGCAGCTCATTTGGATCATCAGGAGGAGCATAAAGAGGACAGATGCCACAGTTTTCTTACCTAGTGAAGTAATCAGTCCCATCTTCTTGCATTACTCTTGCTGTCCGGTTCTGATTCCAATCAGAGCTTTTCCTTTCTTTTCAGAAAACCTGTCCATGCATTTCTTCTGTCCTCTCCAGTGCTCTGCTTCCTCGCTCCCTTGACTAAGAGACTAAGAGAAGTCTTCCTAAAGCTGAACTAAAGTGTTTTGAGTTTAACATCACTTAAAAACAGAAGTACTAAATATACTCATTATAAAACATGCAAAATTAAAAGACAATTGTTCTAACTAGAGTTTAATCATAACATATTGAAAAAAAGCTTCCGGTGTGTTCTGTATTTTTTGTGACCACTTAGGTGTGTGACGTTTGTGGGCCACCGAGGACAAATAACATAAAGCCATTCAACAGTGATTGGATATGTGTTCAGTGTGTTAAAATTAATAGTTATTTTATTTTGTATTTTTCAAACTTTCTGGAAAGACAAAAAATTGACAAACTTGGATATTGATGGTCCGACAACAATCAACTCTATAATAACTAGCCACTAGCAGCAACAGCTTACCGGACTATTTTTATTTTTATAAGAGAAATGTAGATGGTTAGGAAAATGTCCTTACAGAGAATCAAATAAAAAAAGAGGAACATTTTCCGCTATGTTTACTTTTTTTAACCCTGATTCTATTTATTTAAGGGTTATTAATGTGTGGATCATCACCAAGGTTAGCTAGCCGCTAGCAGCAGGTGCTGCCAGGAGCAGGAGCTCACCAGAATATTTTTATGTTTAAAAGAAAGGCAGATTGAAAAGAGGATATTGCCACAGAGAATGAGATGAAAAACAAGGAGCATATATCAAACAAGAACACAGATGTGACATACAGGTAAGAATAAAAGTGAATATGTATTGAAGAGCGAGAAGGTGCAGGGAGTGCACATATAGCCGGTTAGCAGAAAGACTTCAAGCATACAGTTTAGAGACAAACATTAAAAGATTTACACAAAGTAAGTTTGGAGACAGAGAATCACTTATCCTGTTTAGGTTTTTCAGCATTCTGGTGTAGCCAGAACTAACAGTAATTCTCCCACGTACTTGCGTGGACTCCATGCATACAGGTGAGTGCAGAGCTCAACTTTTATGGCCAAGTACGCGGTGTCACACTATAAACTGCTCGGCAGCAAGAAGTCTTTCCATCAAACTGTTTTATATGTGACACCAAGCTTGATACACTGAGCTGCTCCAAGCAGGTGGTCACAAAGATGTGCAGCATCACAGCCCCTCTCTGTTCTCACTGACAGGTGTGAGCTTGCTGGAAAAGAAACGGCTCTAGGTGCTCAGCTAGCTAATCAAACATTTTACTATCCGTTCCACCGCTTCGTCCCGCTGGCAGTGAGTGTGGGAATTGTAGGAATTTGCCACAAGAAATGTAGGCAATAGGTACGCTCGACTATGAAGGGTAAAATGTGGGACCCTTAAGAATCCATAACTACCAGGCAATCCATTATAGTACATTGTTTCATCACAAAAACAATAACGCTTACCTCTACTCTTCAGTCTCCAACCAGAATTCCACTGGGAGCCCCAAAGAGTCAGTTTGTTATATACACATTAAATCTATTAAACTGCCATACTGTTTTTAATTGTGCCGACAGTGGCGCAGAAGTTAGGGAGTTCGTCCTGCAATTGCTGGGATTATCGGTTCGATCCCACGCTCCAACCTTCTCAGTAACTGTGTCCTTGGGCAAGACACCCAAATTGCCTGCTGGCAGTGGTCAGAGGGTCCGACGTATGGCAGCCTCGCCTCTGTCAGTCTGTCCCAGGGCAGCTATGGGTACTAACAAAGCTCACCACCGTCAGGGTGTGAATGTGTGTGTGGATGGGTGAATGACTGGTTGCAGTGTAAAACGCTTTGGGGTCGTTGGACTAGTTGAAGCGCTGTACAAGCACAAGCCATTTACCATTTAATTGTGTCTGCACTAGTGTTAAACCTGAATTAAATATTGATTATCACACATGTTTGCACACACACACACACACACACACACACACACACACACAATGAGTAAACTTTTGAAGCTCACCCAAATAGTTTTACCTCTGTGTTGGATGTGCAGACATAAAGCTCATCACTGGAAATGCAGGTTAAGCCAGTTTAGGGGTTTTCTTTGTTAACAAGTCTCAAATAATTGCTATAAACTCTGACTTCCCATGATAAAGTTAATAGGGGGATTATGTGAGGGTATAAATAAGCATTAGTTCCATCTTTGGCTTATATTACACAAAAGTATTTGAGGGATGGGTGGGGGAGAGTGTGCATGTAAATTAGTAAATATGTTCATATAGATCTGTTTACATGTCTGAACTGGATTGTTAGAACAGATATGTCTAATATTGTTTACACACATTCTTATTTGTTTGTTTTTCTTTGTCTTGCTGTTTACTTAAAATAGCGTTCATCATATTTTTTTTTCATGTTCAGGGCTTTTCATGCTTTCGTGGTATTCTTCTTAATAACTATCATGATACAATTGTGTCTTGTAAAAAGCAAATACATAGCAATTCTACTTATGGCTATTTTCTTGATTTTTGTTGTGGTTGAGTACACTTAATATGTTCCATTCTGTAAATACAGACTAATATTTAAATTTCCACCTACATCTACTAGTCTATAATATAATAGGTGCTTGTAAGTTTTCCAAAGCCAAAATGAAAACATTTTATCCAGAGTTTGTTAGCTTTTTTTCAGAAACATTAAGAAAGGGGTTTTATGACATTGTGCTAACACTTGCTTCAATCTAAGAGGGGAGGGAAACCAACCTTGATCTGTTAGGTGTAGTCCACAAGCAGCTGAATATTTTGGAAAACAAATATATTTTTATGCAGAAAGGCCTTTCATCCACACGTAAACTCTGTTTTACATCTCTAATAACTCAGTTTTTGAGCATTTGTGTGTACATGACAAAACAAGAATTTTAGGGTCCGGTGCATCACAGTCTGCGACAAATAATGCAGCGCTGACGTCACATGTGTGGCCATTGTTATAGAATTGGCCATACAGTAGAGTGGAGTAAAAAATTCATAGTCGGCAAGTTCTGATTTCTTTATTGGTGTTGTGATTAAAAAAATGTGTCCAATCAATGTTAAACTGGACAAATTCATTGCTAATCTGTGGTATCTCCAGTCGTTTTTTTTTTCCAACTGATGTTACCTTGGCACCACACTGCATTTCCTGTCTTCACATCGGTGTCAAGATTTCAAAGTAAAACCATACATGGAACATTATAAACATTACAGTTGGTTCAGATGCTTTTTTCGTGTTTGTTTTAACAAACTCAACTGTTCCATTACATTGGGCCGCAAAGGAGAAAGAGTTTTTGGAGTTCAGCTGTTTTACACCAACTCTCGCTCCCAATACAGAGGCACAAAGCTGTTCAGCATCACCTTTATTTTCAAGCATTCTAACTATATGACAGGTTTTAGCTTTGCTGTACACTGCCCCCTCTTTGTCTGGCATGTTTAAAACAACAATCAGTGGTGAATTTGTATGGGTTTGTGTGGATGAAAACTTTTCTAAAAAACAATCCTGTGTGTACAATATTATTTTTAAAAAGCAATGTGGGGGAGATAAAATATGCAATTAATTTGCGATTAATCTTGAGTTAACTATTGACATTATGCAATTAATTGCAGTTACATTTTTTAATCATTTGACATTACTAAAAATAACATATCACAGGAACTAACGTCACATAGTGCACAATAGAAACAAAAAACAAGTTGAATACAACATTATGATTTCAAAAGTCCTTTCTAGCAAGGTTACATAAGTTTTCCTAATAAATTCTAAAGTTTTCTTTCTAAAGCCCATTTTTTATCCAGAGTTCCAAAATAAAATCACAACCACAAATCTTCCATCACAGATCACCTTATCCTTTCATGTCATAGAAGTCAATCTATTAAGGTTGATTGTATTGTTGGGATAATTGAACAATTCAATTCAATTCAATTCAATTCAATTTTATTTATATAGCGCCAAATCATGAACATGTCATCTCAAGGCACTTTACAAAGTCAAGTTCAATCATATTATACAGATTGGGTCAGATTATACAGATTGGTCAAAAATGTCCTATTTAAGGAAACCAGTTGATTGCATCAAAGTCCCGACAAGCAGCAGTCACTCCTGGGGAACCGTAGAGCCACAGGGAGAGTCATCTGCATTGTACATGGCTTTGCTGCAATCCCTCATACTGAGCAAGCATGAAGCGACAGTGGGAAGAAAAACCACCCATTAACGGGAAGGAAAAACCTCCGGCAGAACCGGGCTCGGTATGAACGGTCATCTGCCTCGACCGACTGGGGTTACAGAAGACAGAACAGAGACACAACAAGACAGACAAACAAGCACAGAAGCACACATTGATCTAGTAATCTGTTCTACATTAGATGGTAGTAGCGGGTGAGCCGTCTTCTTTGGATGATGTCACAGTTAACAGAACGCCAGACCAGGTGTACCTACTATGTGTCATGTTTTGTAACCTGAACCCGAACACACCACACTCAGAGTTAGTTAAAAAGAGAGTTTATTGAAGATGATGAATTGTGGAGGAAGATGACCAGAGTTCAGACCAGGCTGGAGCTGTAAATGGCTGGAGCTGGCGAGCAGGACGGAGCCGGAGCATGAAGTCAGCTGGACCAGCAGCACAGCGGCATAGAGACTTGAGCAGCACAGCAGCATAGAGACTTGAGAACCGGAACTTGATCAACAGCACAGCAGAATGGAGGCTTGGGAACCAGGCTTGAAGAGCAGCATGACTGGATGAATACTTGCACGACTGGAGTGAGAGCAGGACCAGAGTCACAGCAGACAGGTGGAGAACTCAGGCTGGATGAGAACAGGATGAGGTGAGCAGCAAAGAGCAAAATCCACAAGAGTAATCAGAAACCAACAGAACGAACCGACAGGGGAGGACTGAATGCAGGGAGCTTAAATAGGGAGGCTGACAGGTGTGCTGAGTACTGGCTGATTAGTGACTGACAGGTGTAGATGATTACTGAGCATGGAATCAGGAGCTGTATGGAAGGTGGAGAGTGTCATGAAATGTCCATGGTGCAGCAGGCAAGGCTGCACCATGACATCACCCCCCCCCTTAAGGCCGGCTTCCAGACGGCCCAAAAAGATTCCAATTAAAAAAAAAACGACCCACCCAGGGTGGGCGGAGGGAGGCACTGGATGGAGGGCTAGAGTCTAAACCAAAACTTCCCAACCAGGGCAACCCAAAATAAAGAAGAAAACGTAGGCAAACAAGAAAGCGTTTAAACTACACTGGCAGTAAAAAACCTAAGAAAACGGCGGGGGCAACTAGAGGGCAAAGGAAAACGCCAGGGAGAAAACAGGCGTACAACAACGCCAGGGGAAAACGCTGGAGCGTAAGAAAAACGCCAGCACGTGAGGAAACAGGAATCTCTATGATACCAGGGAAACAGATTTATCAAATACCAAGAAACAGAAAATCCAAAACACCAGGGAACAGAGGGCGTCCAAACACGCCAGGGAAACAAAGGTATTCTAACATAACATAGGAGCACTAGCAAGCACTATGGTAACACCCAACATAAATGAACACTAAGAACTCAAAAACTAAAGAATGCTAGGAAAAAACTAAGAACCGCTGAATAACTCTGAAACTAAGGGATGCCACGTAACTCAAAAACTAAGGAGAGAAAAATAACTCAAAAAATAAAGGCATGCTAAATAAAAACTAAGGGGTGCTAAACAACTCAAGAACTAAGGCAGAACTAGAACAAATGTAACTAGAGAGCACTGGGGCCTTATGGGCACACGCAGCGACGGCTGCTAGGAGGCCGGCAGGAGCTAGGCCACATAGAGTGGTCGTGGAGGACGGCCAGGACGTGGCAGGCGGCGGAGCAACATCGCCCGATCGAAACCTCGAGGAGGGCGGCCCCGACGTGGCAGAGCCAGACGTGGGTGTCGCGGTGGGCGACCCCGACGACGCAGAACTAGACTTGGGCATCGAGGTGGGCGACCCCGACGGCGGAGCCGGCAAGCCCGAAAGAGGTGTCGCGGAGGACGACCCCGACGTGGCAGGGCTGAATGCAGGCGTGGCGGAGGACGACCCCTACGTAGTGACATGGTCTGTTGTGGCCGGCGGCAGAAGAGGACCCTGGAAAACACGGGGTTACAGACTAAGGGTGGCGTCAAGCCACAGGACACAGGACTACCGGCTTCGGAGGTCACAGGACTACATGCTACAGAGTTCGCAGGACTAGAGGCTACGGAGGTCGCAGGACTAGAGGCTACGGAGGTCACAGGGCTACAGGCTACGGAGGTCACAGGGCTACAGGCTACGGAGGTCACAGGGCTATAGGCTACGGAGGTCACAGGGCTACAGGCTACGGAGGTCACAGGGCTACACGGTTCAGGAGACCCCGGGCTGCACTGTTCAGGAGATTCCTGGCTACCGGCTACCGGAGGCTCTGGGCTACAGGCTACCGGAGGCCCCGGGCTACAGGCTACCGGAGGTCCCGGGCTACAGGCTACCGGAGGTCCCGGGCTACAGGCTACCGGAGGTCCCGGGCTACAGGCTACCGGAGGCGCCGGGCTACAGGATACAAGAGGCGCCGGGCTACAGGATACAAGAGGCGCCTGGCTATAGGCTTCAGGAAATGCCTGGCTATAGGCTTCAGGAAACGCCTGGCTATAGGCTTCAGGAAACGCCTGGCTATAGGCTTCAGGAAACGCCTGGCTATAGGCTTCAGGAAACGCCTGGCTACAGGCTTCAGGAAACGCCTGGCTATAGGCTTCAGGAAACGCCTGGCTACAGGCTTCAGGAAACGCCTGGCTACAGGCTTCAGGAAACGCCTGGCTACAGGCTTCAGGAAACGCCTGGCTACAGGCTTCAGGAAACGCCTGGCTACAGGCTTCAGGAAGCTGCGAACCCTCTTGGGTCCCCGCGTCGACGGCGGGCGGCAGACCCTCCTGGGTCTCCATGTCAATGGTAGGCAGCGGACCCTCCTGGGTCCCCGCGTCGACGGCGGGCGGCGGACCCTCCTGGGTCTCTGCGTCGACGGCGGGCGGCGGACCCGCCTGGGTCTCTGCGTCGACGGCGGGCGGCGGACCCGCCTGGGTCTCTGCGTCGACGGCGGGCGGCGGACCCGCCTGGGTCTCTGCGTCGACGGTGGGCGGCGGACCCGCCTGGGTCTCTGCGTCGATGGCGGGTGGTGGACACACCTGGGTCCCCTTGTTGATGGTAAGCGGTGAACCCTCCTGGGTTACTGCGTCACATGTAGGCGGTGGACCCTCCTGGGTCTCCGCGTCGCAGACAGGCAACGGACCCTCCTGGGTCCCCACGTTGGACGGCAGACTGCCGTGCTCGAGAGCCGCCTCAGACGGCAGAAAGGCTTGCTCTGACCCTGCGTCGGATGCCGTACTGGCGTCAACCAGATTCTCTGTACCAGGCTCCTCTGATGCAGCCAGCGAAGCAGGACCAGGGCTTTCTGTGGCCGTCTGGGCAACAACTAAGTCTTTGGCTGCGGGCTGAGCAGGTGCAGAGGCTTTGGCTGCGGGCTGAGCAGGTGCAGAGGCTTTGGCTGCGGGCTGAGCAGGTGCAGAGGCTTTGGCTGCGGGCTAAGCAGGTGCAGAGGCTTTGGCTGCGGGCTGGACAGGTGCAGAGGCTCTGGCTGCGGGCTGGACAGGAACTGAGACTTTGGCTGCAGACTGAGCAGGGACAGGGCTTTCTGATGAAGCCGGTGGCGGGGTTACGGAGACCTCAGCTTCTGATGTTGGTGTGGCCCGATAGGGAAGCAGGTCATCCCTATCCCCGTAAAAGAAGTCCCACAGCTGGTTCTCATGGATCTGGGGCGCTTTGGTTGGACGAGGCGTGGACCTCCGAGCAGCGGCTGAAGACTTCACCCGGGGAGCAAGCTGAGTGTCGTGGAGGTGGTGACCGAGCTGAGGAGGAACAAGATGGTTTCTGCTCTGGCTTGCTGGGACAGTCGCAACGCTGTCGGACTGACTCACCAGGGGAAAAGAGGTGACGTCAACTTCAGCTGGTGCGGCTGCAACAGCAGCATCTGACTGGGCTTCGGGGGAGGTCATGTGCCGGCGGACCCGGCGTCTGCGCCGAGAGGGATGGGGTGGTGATGAGGCAGCAGGAGCTGCGGCAGAGACAGCAGCAGTAGGAGCCTCAACAGCGAGAGGTACAGAGGCTGGATCCGTGGCTGGAACAGCGGCAGACTCAGCAGCAGCTTCAGCAACAGGTGCAGCAAGGGCCGCTGACGTGGAGGAGGCTGAATCAGCAGCGCCAAAAACAGCTGCCGAGACAGACAGGCTGGAGGGCGGAGGTCTGGGTGGAAGTGGCCTGCTGAAGAGCTGGGCAACTGCAGCCCGTTGATTCCAGTCGAGCTCTTCATACACCCCCGAGAATTCAAAATATGGTAAGAGCTCTGTTTTACTCTTCAGCATGTTCCGCACCTGAGCCACTGCACTCACCCGCCTCGAAGGTGGACTGAGCGTGGCGATCATATCCAGACAACCTCGAACCTGTTCCATGAGGAGACCCGCGTTCTCCTGGAGAATGTGCTCCGCTGCGCTGCTATCCGGGAACAGAGCAGGATCCATTTTGCCGGTTCCTGCAGTGAAACTCTGTGCGGGGTTCGGGTTCAAATGGTCGGTTCGTTCTGTCATGTTTTGTAACCTGAACCCGAACACACCACACTCAGAGTTAGTTAAAAAGAGAGTTTATTGAAGATGATGAATTGTGGAGGAAGATGACCAGAGTTCAGACCAGGCTGGAGCTGTAAATGGCTGGAGCTGGCGAGCAGGACGGAGCCGGAGCATGAAGTCAGCTGGACCAGCAGCACAGCGGCATAGAGACTTGAGCAGCACAGCAGCATAGAGACTTGAGAACCGGAACTTGATCAACAGCACAGCAGAATGGAGGCTTGGGAACCAGGCTTGAAGAGCAGCATGACTGGATGAATACTTGCACGACTGGAGTGAGAGCAGGACCAGAGTCACAGCAGACAGGTGGAGAACTCAGGCTGGATGAGAACAGGATGAGGTGAGCAGCAAAGAGCAAAATCCACAAGAGTAATCAGAAACCAACAGAACGAACCGACAGGGGAGGACTGAATGCAGGGAGCTTAAATAGGGAGGCTGACAGGTGTGCTGAGTACTGGCTGATTAGTGACTGACAGGTGTAGATGATTACTGAGCATGGAATCAGGAGCTGTATGGAAGGTGGAGAGTGTCATGAAATGTCCATGGTGCAGCAGGCAAGGCTGCACCATGACACTATGAAGAAAAAGAGAGAGAGCAAAAAGTTAAAAGCTGAAATGACGACAGTCATTTCAATGTAATACAATGCAAAACTGGAGAACAGTAGACTGAAGAACAGTAGAAATCAGTAGAGTGAGAAAATTAGACCCTGATGTCCTCCAGCAGCCTAGGCCTATCACAGCACAACTATAGAGATAGCTCAGGGTATGAGCCACTCTAACTATAAGCTTTGTCAAAAAGGAAAGTTTTAACATTAGTCTTAAAAATAGATAGGGTGTCTGCCTCACGGACCAAAACTGGGAGTTGGTTCCACAGGAGAGGAGCCTGATAGCTAAAAGATCTGCCTCCCATTTTACTTTTAGAGACTCTAGGAACCACCAGCAGACCTGCAGTCTGAGAGCGAAGTGCTCTATTAGGAACATACGGGGTAATCAGAGCTCTGATATATGATGGAGCTTGATTATTAAGGGCTTTATACGTTAGAAGGAGAATTTTAAATTCTATTCTTGATTTAACAGGAAGCCAATGAAGGGAAGCTAAAATTGGAGAAATATGATCCCTCTTGTTGATTTTCATCAGAACTCTTGCCGCAGCATTTTGAATCAGCTGAAGACTTCGAACTGCATTTTGTGGACTTCCTGATAGTAAAGAATTACAATAGTCCAGCCTTGAAGTAACAAATGCATGGACTAGTTTTTCAGCATCACTCCTGGACAGAATGTTTCTAATTTTGGCGATATTCCGGAGGTGAAAAAAGGAAACTCTGGAAACCTGTTTAATATGGGATTTAAATGACATGTCTTGGTCGAAAACAACACCAAGATTTTTAACTTTATTACCAGAGGCCAAGTTAATGCCATCCAGATTAAGGGATTGATTAAGAACTTTATTTTTTGAAGACTCTGGTCCAAAGATTACAACTTCTGTCTTGTCAGAATTTAAATGCAGGAAATTTAAAGTCATCCAGCTTTTGATGTCATCAAGACATGACTGCAGTCGAAGTAACTGATTGGATTCATCAGGATTTATGGATAAATATAGCTGAGTGTCATCAGCATAACAGTGGAAATTAATCCCATGCTGTCTGATAATTTTGCCAATCGGAAGCATATATATAGTAAATAGAATTGGTCCAAGGACTGAACCCTGTGGTACTCCACAAGTGACCCTAGAGTTTGAGGAAGATTTATTATTAACATGAACAAACTGGAATCTGTCCGACAGATAAGATTTAAACCAGCCTAATGCTTTTCCCTTAATCCCTACAGTATGCTCAAGTCTTTGTAGGAGAATATTGTGATCAACTGTATCAAATGCAGCACTGAGATCTAACAGGACAAGTATAGACACAAGTCCATTATCTGAGGCCATGAGAATATCATTAGTGACCTTCACCAGAGCTGTTTCAGTGCTATGATGAGCTCTGAAGCCTGACTGAAACTCCTCAAGTAGGTCATTACTTTGTAAATGTTCACATAGTTGATTAGCAACTACTTTCTCAAGAATTTTAGATAAGAAAAGAAGATTAGATATAGGTCTGTAATTTACTAACTCATCTTGATCAAGAGATGGTTTCTTAAGTAAAGGTTTAATAACAGCTACTTTAAAAGCCTTTGGTACATATCCATTTACCAAGGATAGATTAATCATGTCTAAAATAGGACCACTGATCAGAGGGAATACCTCCTTAAACAACTTGGTTGGGATTGGGTCTAACATACAGGTAGAAGGTTTAGATGAAGCTAAAATTTTAGATAGCTCAGAAAGCTCTACTGCTTTTAAACAGTTCAGACACTGCACAGGTTCTAAGGATTCCTCCAATGCTGCCTCACTTACTGAGGATGAGGTAATCATGTTTGGGAGGATGCCAATTATTTTATTTTTAATGGAATCAATTTTATTTATGAAGAATCCCATAAAATCATTACTGCTAAGAGCTAAGGGAATGGATGGATCAACAGAGCTGTGGCTCTGGGTAAGTTTGGCAACTGTACTGAAGAGAAATCTAGGATTATTCTTATTCTCCTCAATTAATGATGAAAAATATGCTGCTCTAACTCTGCGAAGGGTCTTGTTATACAACAATAGACTGTTCTTCCAGATTAAGTAGGATTCCTCTTGGTGTGTAGAGCGCCATTTTCTCTCCAATTTCCTAACATTGTGCTTCAAGGAACGCAGCTCTGAATTAAACCAAGGAGCCAGCTTCCTGTGAATAATCACCTTCTTTTTCAAGGGAGCTACATTGTCTAATGCAGAACGCAATGACGAAGTCATACCGTTTACAAAGACATCTATTTGTGAATTGGAAGAAACAACATTGCTGCCATCTACAGGGCATTTCTGCAATACGGAGGATATTAAAAAGGGGACAGACTCTTTAAGTTTTGATACAGCATTATCCGATAAAGATCTACTATAATGGAACCCTCTTTTGGGGGTGGGGAACTCAGTTAGATTAAACTCAAATGTTATTAAAAAATGATCAGATAGGACAGGGTTGTGAGGAAATACTGTTAATTCTTCACAATCAATGCCATATGTCAGAACAAGGTCTAAAGTATGGAGCCGAGAGTGCGTCGGTTCATGCACATTTTGAGCAAAACCAATTGAATCTAGGATAGTTTTAAAGGCTACACTAAGGTTATCACATTCTGTGTCAACATGGATGTTAAAATCACCCACTATAATAGCCTTATCAGTATTTAACACCAAATCAGATAAGAAATCTGACAACTCATCCAAAAACTGAGTGTAAGGGCCTGGTGGACGATACAAAACAACAAACAGAAGAGGTTTTATTGCTTTGCAGCTTGGATGAGGGAAACTGAGGGTTAAATGTTCAAAAGAACTGTAGTTATTAATTGGCCTGGGACTAATTAATAAATCAGACTGAAAGATAGTTGCCACTCCTCCTCCTCTTCCCACAGATCTGGGAATGTGGAAATTTGAATAATTGGAGGGAGTTGACTCATTTATACTAACGTAGTCCTCTTGTAGCCAGGTTTCTGTGAGACAAAACAAATCAATCTGATTATCAGAAATCAATTCATTAACTAACAAAGTCTTTGGAGGGAGAGACCTTATATTTAATAGACCACATTTAATTGTTTTATTTTTAGGTTCAAGGTGAACCGTATTGATTTTTATTAGGTTTTTATGATTTGTTCCTTTTAGATAAGTTTTTGATCTGTTAAGTTTTGGCCGTGGGAAAGACACCGTCTCAATAGGATAATGGATGGGTAACAGAGTTACAAAAAGTGGTTTGGCTTACAACTTAATATTCATCTGAGCAATGCATTATTCATGCATCTATTTGTATTTGTTTGTTTGACTATCCTCTATCCTCTAAATTCCAAGTCATTTTGGGGAAAATGTCCAGTCAAATTAAGTTGGAATTTGCTCAAAGTTTCTTTCTACTAAGTTTGAGTTTATTTATTTAGATTCAATGCATATTAATGGACATGTACAAGTAAATGTGACAGATTATAGCCTCTGGCTAATTTCCATCTGTAGTTCCTTCGGCAGGTTGAGTCAATGACATAAAATAATACAACCAATAAAGCAACAGTAAAGACAATTAGAACAGTAAGCCATCATGGCCGTGAGCAGTGTAAACAGGGGAAGAAATTACATAGAGAGATAACAATTTCCTTGAAAACAATGGGATAAAAAAATAAAATAAAAAGCAAGAACAATGAAAAATATAGTAGATCATAAAAGACACAGGCCAAGGGGGTCAGGGGACCATATATTTCCTTAGTGTTAAGAAGCTATTAAGAGGTGTTCCTTTTAACAATTGCTGCAATTGCTTAGTATGACGGACTGCTGCCAATACAACCAACCATCCACTGTCACCACATGCCTGCTGAGGTGGAGGGTTCTTTGAAAATTAAATAGGTTATTGCAATTGGCTGGACTTGGATAAACACACACACACACACACGTACATCATTGTTTAAGTGACAAAAAACAAGGTAAAGTGAGGAATGTGCCTTGACTTCCCTAGACTTCCATTCATTGAGGCCTTTCTATGGCCGGACCCTGACCCTAACCCTGACCTAAACTCAGCCTAACCCCTAGCCCAAAAAAAGTGAGGACCAAAAAAGGTCCTGATCATTTTTAAATATATGAAAATTAAAATGAACTGGACCTCTTTGTCTAATGAAGTGCTTCATGATGACAATAGTTGTGAGGTGGCACTACAACTAAATATAATTATTTCAAAGCACTCAGAATTTTCATATAGGAAAGTTAGTACTGTTCATCCAAGAAGTACACATTCTAAGGTATCCTGTTAATTTACTTAATTGATAAATAAAACTTTTTCATTAAAATTTGTTGCTACTATAAATGAGTCGCCATAGCATTGTTTTTTAAAGAGTAAGATGTTATACCAGTCTTTGTGATAGCCTTCTAAGTGAAAACAACTGTTTAGCAACTGTTGCGCTCCTCTAGTATAATGGAGGATGTGGTCTATCATTAGCCTACATACTGTCTTGACAGGTGCTTTTGATAAAGGCATTCCCTTAAGTCTATTGACTCTGAAGCTTCTATTGTAAATGTGCTAGTTTTTCGGATGTAAGTAGAACTGCTGAAGTGACACGTTCTGCTGAAGTGACACGTTTTTTAATGTGAATCTTGATGAGTGTGTATGTGGTGGTACATTTTTTTCTTAAATGCCTATTGAGAGCTGTGGGGTGACACTTCTTCTATCGGCAAGTACATAATTAGCATACATTATTCAAATGAAAGACAGAGGGAATGAGGGCGGGGACCTGTCCACCTGGTTGTCAGCTTCAGAACCAGTCTGGTTCAGCACTACTTACTTCACACATTTAGAGCATCAGAGTCTGTCTCACATCTGAAGTGTCGGCATAGGACACCTTTACAGGTGTTGATTATTATGCAAGATATGATAAAAGCAATGCAAAGTCAAAGTTATGTAATCTTTAAACTGGTGCATTAATGGCATTGTTGCATTATATTTAGCTCTAATTATGTCCGTTTTTTGTACACAAATGTCAAGAAATTGATTTGACAAAGTGTCTCGCACAACAGTGTGGCACAAGTGAAAAGGTCAGACAAAAATACACAATACAATGAGCACATGTTGACGTCATTAAAATGATTATATGTATTCTAACAGAAATTTTGTTTTGCTATACCCAAAAGTCTATGGCAGCAGAAATACTATAAGTTTCATTGGAAATACAATACTGTCTTACATAAAATTATATATGTAATATATATAACTATATATGTTTTCATACACACAAAACAATTTTATGTTTATAACCACAAAAACAAGACATTTATATGGTATTTAATATATAACAATGTTATGCATTTTATTGGAAACAGCATTTTTTCATGATAAAAGGACACAATTTTTAGGACCAAAAATATGTAGCATGTCTCCAGGTGTTCTTCAGATGTGAGGTAAAATGATTGAAGCACAAAGATTAAATAGTTTATGCACTAATTTTCCTTGTTAAAAAAATAAAGGGCAACAGTGTCTGTCCACAGGAGAGTGAGCTTGCATATCATCCTGAACATGTAGTTCCCATGATGAAACGTAATAGTAGTAGCATCATGCTGTGGGGATTATTTGCTATATCAGGGACAGAAAACCTGGGCAAAGCCAAAGAGTACAGTAAATTTGGGTAATAAGAGTGGAATAATACCCTACGGGAGACTGCAAAAGAATTGAGAATGTGGTGAAGGTTTACCTTTCAAGCAAAATGGCAACATTAAACATATCCAAAACTACAGTGGTATCAGCATAGGCTTTATTGGCAAATATTGCGTGCACAAATAAGGCATTTGACCTTGGTTTCAAGTGCTGATGGAATTCATTCAGCATATCAATTTTAGACATTGAAGATAAACAAGATTAAATGAAGCAGTATGTATATATGTGTGTGCATGCACATACTGGTTCTCATTAGAAAATCCCAATAAATAATAAAGGTGTAGTAATGGTTTTATAAACTGGTATAAAATAACATTTTATTTTTCCTTTTGGAGGTCACGATGCCCCCCCCCCCTTCTCATGAAGACCTATTCCCCCAATTTTATATTGTACAACTTAGAAACTTTTATTTATAACATTGTCACGACACACATATGCAAGGTGGATGGGGGGAGTGGGAGTGCTGATTGGGGAGCCTTGCCCCTGATGGCTTCTTCTGCCCTCATTGCCCTGGGATTGCCCTCATGCCCTGGGATGGGGGAGACAGCTATCCCTGTGTTAGTCCCTCTTGGGCTCCTTTGCTCTGGGGGCCCTTTTGTTCTGGTTTCCCCAGTGTCTGCACTCTAGGGGTGGGTCTTTGGCTCCTCACAACCACTATTGAGCATTTGCCTTATGGATAAACAAGCATAGACAAGTGCACTCTCGCAAACACGTACACGTGCTTGGATCCAGGTGCTCACAGAAAACCCCTATCATTAGCTTTGACTGTCACTAAATATATCCTGTATTAAATTATACTACATATCGTTCAGTGATGCTATCAAGGTTTTTGTTGTTTGTACCTGTAATACTTTATTGGTTGTTTTTGCTGTTCTTTTCATATCTCTCTCTGCAGGTGTAGAAACAGACTCTGAGAATGTTATCTTGTAGTCTCTTTATCCTCTACCTTTAAGCATATATATATATATATATATATATATATATATATATATATATATATATATATATATATATATATATATATATATATAACTGAAATATATATATATATATATATATATATATATATATATATAACTGAAATATATATATATATATATATATATATATATATATATATATATATATATATATATATATATATATATAACTGAAATATATATAACTGAAATATATATATAAATTTCAGTTTCCAAATATACGTGGTAGAGACATGCCTCAAACATTACTCCTGCAAAGGATGGTTAAATACAATTATTTTTATTTTAAACAATAAAAACCATGTATCCTTTTCTTTTCACCTTTCAATCAGAATTGTGATATTTTAAGTTGGTCAGATAAAATCCCAATTAAACACATACACTTAAGTCTGATGTTGTGATATATCGTGAAAGAACTGTAAGGGGTATGACTTATTTTACAAGGCACTGTTGGCTGGGACATGGAACAAATGTGATCCATTCGAGCCACATTTTCAGTATAAACCAACATTTATTAATAGCTGAAAGAAGCACTCATGAGAAATTTTATCTAAATATTTTCTATATTCCTTGAACACATAAAAGACCACATTTAGTGGATATATAAGGTATATACTTTGGACTAAAATTATATAGAGTAGGGCTGCATGATATTAGGAAAACATGTAATAAAGTTTGTGAATATGTCATACCAATATCAAAATGACATACAATAAATAAATGGATTGACTACTAGCAGCTATAGACCCAGGCAATGAGTAGGCTTTCCAGCTTCTGTAAAAAAACAAAAACAAAACTATTTTCATCTCAAGAAAAAGCCACTTTCTGTGGCAATTAAACAACGTACATTAAGTTTCTTAATGACTTTACTGCCTAACCACTTCTTTACATTTAAAAAAATATATATGTAGCATTAAATAACTAGTGTTATAAATAGAATAGCACAATATATCCAATTATATTTGTCATCTCAATATCACTGTCTGCAATATTGTAATTGCTACTGTTTAGATGCCAGTCATGCAAATTCTGCTAGCTAGTAATATCTTTGTCTTGTTGGATAGACTTTCACTGCCATAGATGCTCACACATGATACATGTTTGTTTTTGCAGCCTGCTCAGAAGTTAAAACATTGTGAAAAAGAATAAAGAAAAAGATACTCACAAATTTGTTGGTTAAATGTAATTGTCATTAAAATAACACTATCACAGTTACATGTTTCCCTGATGTTGTACAACCCTAGTCACCAATTACACATATAAAAAGCATGAAAGATTTAACAATAAATGTATGAACTATTGTGCACCCCCTCATAGATACTGCATTAGGCTGACTGCAGGCTAGATCTGTGTCAAATGAAGAAGGTAAGGAGAATTATGAAAAGCAAAAAGAAAACACTAACCTCATACTGTTTCACATTTTAGGATTTTCTTTCAGGAATGTGGGAGGAAAAACAGCTTCAATCACAACTTTCAACACTGCATCCTCAATACAGGGACATTCCAAGTGTTTGAAACCAAAAATAGCAACAATAGAAACAAAAATAGCAACAAATGGTTAAAGTTTATCTGTAATGAAACTTTAATTTGGAATACGCAGGCCCTCAGCCTACAATGGGAATAAAATGTGTTAATATACAAAAGGAAGGTCAAGCATTAAATCACTTTTATATCATTCTAACCCTCTTGGATGTCAGATTTCCATTTTGCATACCTATTCTATGGTTTATAGGTGGTACCACTGGACATTTTTGTCTTATGGTCCAATACATCTCAGAATAAAGTCGTCCCATTTCTTTGGGACGTCTTTGTTAGATCATTATCTTCAGACTCATAGTTTAGCGACTGATGAGTCATTAGCACCTTATCTGGCAGCCATTCCCTTGCAGCACCTTTCCACCCCTGCAGGAGCGTCCTGTGCTTACTTAATTGATCAATTAGTTGCTTGAGAAGGTTTTTCATCCTCCCCACCCCCCACGCTCTCTCTCTCTCTCTCTCTCTCTCTCTCTCTCTCTCTCTCTCTCTCTCTCTCTCTCACACACACACACACACACACACACACACACACACACACACACACACACCTGTTTAGTCTACATTTGCATGTCCCAGTTTAATTGTGGCCCTATCTCCTTTGCCAAATTATTTACTTACTCCCTTTCCCTCACTGCTAAGCTCCTACTGTCACTAAGTGAGTGATGGCCACACTGAAATTGCAATGTGTTGTCTTGATTATAATTTAATAATTTTACTGAAAAGTTACATTGAAGACAAGGCATGTAAACAAATATTCTTATTTATACAGTTGTTTGTATACCTGCATCTCATCTGTTCCTAACTGAACAATAGACATTTTACTAATCTAAGTAGAAAACCTGATCAAATCAGAGCTTAAATTTGTTTTTATTATGTCTCTCCTGTACTGTAGTTAGAATTTAAGTACAAATGTGCTCTGAACATGTAGGCACGGAACCAGAGTCCACCGTTATCCCATAAACCACGCATTTGCAGTAAAACAGAATTAGTGTCATTGGTTGACTTTTTACAATAGGCTTTTTCCTCTACAGCCATTCGAACAGAGCCCCCTGCCCTGTGGTCATTTTTCAGTGAGTTGGCTGGGCACAAAATCAGAATGGCATAACCCTCCTCTTCCACAGTGGATTTACATGATTTACATATAACAATTTGATTGTGCTAGACCACCAACTAATCCTTTGTTCCCAGAAGACTGTGGAGCTCTGCCCACTGTGAATCTGGTAAGGACTCCTACTGCCCTCAAGTGGGAAAAATGTGTGTTACATCATGGTGTAGGCATCCTCTTCTATTGTTTATTATTTATACGAATGGATTTTATATAACCTGCTGGCTATGGTTGTAACAGACTAAATGAGGAAATTAAAAAGCAATAATGAAAGAAAGACTTCTTAAACTGTTGAAAAGAAGAACCCATTTAACTATTGTCTAGAGCAGAAATGTCCCATTCATGTTTTATCTATTTCCTAATGCAGCCTTTGCAAACACAAGGTGGCAGTAAATCCCTGAGGCTCAGTGGGACAATTTATTGTTTGGTTTTACTGTTGTTGTTTTTTATTAGACAACTAAGAAGCAGAGCTTTTCCTTTGAAATCTGTCTTAGAAAGTAAAGAAAATGCAAAACAATAGTCAAAAACTTATTTTTAGCTTTATAAGAAACTTTTACCAACATTCATAAATGCTCTTCAAGGCTCATAGTCATTTGTTGTTACTAAAAGCAAGAATCTTTGGTTTAATAATAATAATGATTAAAATTCTACTTTTTTCTACACCCCAAGCAAACCTCCATTGTTTGGGATGAAAACACCCCTCTACTCCTTTACCTCTGTCACCTGAGAACTTTATCCTGGCCTTTCTACTTTATTTGCACTAAAAATAACTAGGTCAGAAATTCATCTGACATTTTGCCCAGTTGTATGTTTAGGATCCTTGTCCTGCTGGACGTAGAACCTTGATATCAGTATTGTGTTTTTTTGTATGTTTTTTTTTTTTTTTCAGTATTCCCCTGTATTTCCATTTTTCCATAATGTCTGACTAGAATTCCTGTCCCTGCTAAGGAATTGCATTCTAACGTCTTGATGCTATTATAATTTTATTCATAAGGAACTCATGGTGATGTGAAATGTTATTTTTATTTTTCCTCCACACCCACCGTTTTACATGTATTTGGCCAGAGCATGCTTCCTTCTGTTTGCTGTGGAAATCTTTAAATGGAACTTTCTATGGCTCACCTATTGAGTTACTGAGGGGAGTAGTCATTTGTAGCCCTTCGTTGTATAAATTTTTTATCGCTGTATTGCTCGTGAAAATGTACAGTTTTTGAGTGCATGTTTCCCCCTTTACTTGTAGTATTTATTTCCTTCCTTTAATAAATATGCCTAACTGCAGATATGAATTGAACTTTGGGATAAAAAAAATAACTTAAATGAGTTGTATTTCAACAATGGTTTTCTCTTGCCACTGTTTCTTAAAGACCAGATTTGCAGTAAAGTCACTTACCAATCGATTATTTTAGGTGGACAGTCATAGGCTACGTTCCCATTGCTGGTCTTAATTTTCAGTTAAATTTTTCTTTCAAAAATCAGATTTTTATTTATTTATTTATTTTTTTGTGAGACCATTCTCATTACTATTAAATTTCTGAGCCCGCTGTGAACTGTTTGCAGCTCCAAACTTACCCGGATGCGCAAAAGAACAATGTGAATGACTTCACGCAGCTCGCTTTGGTCCAGCAAACATCTAAGAAATAGGTTTTATGGATTACAGTGTTGAACAAAAGCCATTTATTGTGTCAATGGGTTGCTGAGGGGGAAAAAATTAAGTTAAACTTTGGCATTTTACAATGTTTTTGCTAAATAGAGGTCTATTTGGCTGCAGATATGTTGTCAGGACTGGTGGGGCAGGGAATTTAACAGAGATTCACCGAGATTGAGTTCATTCTTACCTTTAGGAAGTCGAGGGCAACTTTTAAAAATATTAGCGACTCAAAAGGAAGTACACATGTCGCAATTATTTTTTTTATCGCTTTGCAACGGGGCAGATTGCCAAGCACTGCCCCCTATTTAAATGCAATACAATGGATTGCAACAAGTGAAAACCACTTCCATATTGCAAAGTCCTCTGTGTGCAGGATTGTACACAAATTTTGCAGGTCCCTCATCCAAACGGTTGCTATATCTAACCGTCTTGAGTAAAAGTCTTCCTGAAGTCTGAAATCTTGCTGTCCCCTTACTGATCAATGGTGTGGCAGGCAGCTGCCGTCTGTCTTGCTAATGCTAACTGCTATCACCTCCAGTTGCTGCCGTGCTCGGAGTTGTTGAAAGTCACGTCAAAGACGCATTAAATGTGCCTTGGTGATTCCCAATGGAGTCACATTCCAAAATTCTGATATGAATCAGATTCAGGTCAGACAGGTCAGGTGACCAGGTTAGACATTGGAATTAGCCTTTGCTTTTTTTCATTTTTGGATGATAGAATGAACACTTCCATATAATGTTCAAAGATTGGTAGATTAGTTTTTTCTTTCTTTTACTTAACCCTGTTTTTTATAGTTCTCCACAACGTTGTGCTGACATGACCTGTCCTTAACTGGCAACTGGCTTGAACCGGTTCGAACCCCCGCTCCAATCGTCTCCTTGGGCAAGACACTTCTTGCTCTGCCTGCTGGTGGTGGTCAGAGGGGCCAGTGGTGCCAAATGTATGACAGCATTCGGTTTTGTCAGTCTGCCCCAGGGCAGCTGTGGCTACAGATGTAGCTCACCACTATGAATGTGTGCGTGAATGAATGACTGAATTAATTGCAAAGTGATTTGGTGTCCGATAAAGTGCTATACAAGTACAGGTCATCTATAATTTTTTGACTTTCTTGTTTCTTCGTGGTATTGTTTCTTCACAAAACATCTGTAAAAAAAAAATTTATCCTATTCCCCCCACATCACAGTTATGCAAAACTTTGCAAGGGATCATGTGTGTGTATATATGTATATATATATATATATATATATATATATATATATATATATATATATATATATATATATATATATACCGGAGGCATGGTAGCTTGAGGGTTCTTTTTATGATCTTAGCTGTTCCTAACATTGTGCTCTTCTGAACTGAGATGTCTGATGTTTCTCCAGGTATCTGTTGAAGCCACTTCAGTAACCCAGTGAGGGTTACTGCGGCGAGTGCTCCGATGACCATGGGCTCTAAAGTTGTCTTTACCTTCCAGACTCTTTCTAGTTCTTCCCTGAGCCGTTAGTATTTCTCCAGTTTCTCGTGTTGTTTTTTTCTCCCTGATGTTCCCATCACTTGGCATGGCCACATCGATCACAACAGATGTCCTCTGCTGTTTATCAATGATCACAATGGTTGGTTGGCTATTACCATTTTGTCTGTTTGTATCTGGGAGTCCCAGATGATCTTAGCTCTGTCATTCTCCACCACTTCGGGAGGTGACTCCCATTTTGACCTGGGGGTCTCCTGTTGGTATTCTGAACAGATGTTTCTGTACACTATACCAGCCACTTGGTTATGGGGTTCCATGTCTTCCTTCTCTGCTAGTATCTTACATCCTCATGTGAGATGCTAGATGGTTTCTGGAACCTCTTTGCATAGCCTGCACCTGAGGTCTTGCCTGGTATGATAGATCTGGGCCTCTATTGCTCTGGGATGCTTTCTCTCTGTATGTACACACACACACACACACACACACACACACACACACACACACACTCACATATATATATATATATATATATATATATATATATATATATATATATATATATATATATAAAAGAGTGTGTGTGTGTGTGTGTATAAATATTTTTTTGTGTTTTTTTCTTCAGAGAGTTTCATATTAGGTAAGAATGGTTAAGCATGCATCTATCCATTGTTCATACCTGCTTATCAATGCAGGGCCAGATGAACAAGAATGCAAGAATTTTAAACCTTTTTTTTTTTTTTTTTTTCAAAAAAAACGATAAACCATAAGTACAAATTAAAGCTTAAAAGTCTCAAGGTAGTGTGTGTGTGTGTGTGTGTGTGTGTAACAAGGAGAGAATAAGGGAAAGCATGCAAGCTTTATGTGTGTGTGCATCAGCACTCTCTAGTGAACACTGCTGAGCTAATGGTGCAGACCCCTGTCAGATTCAAGACCCCATCACAAGCATCCAGCCAACAGGGTTCAACCTATCTGCCCATTAAGACGGAGGCTGCGGGATGCAGGCTATTCTCTCTGGGAGAGAGTGAGCAAGCCTGACACAGAGCAGGCCTCTTTCCTACAGCGCACTCACAGCGCACACTTTCCAAGGACATTACGGCTCCATTCCACCAGCTCTCTGATGGCAGGCTATCATTAGTGCACTTGCGAGAGACTAGAGAGGTGATAGCGGGGGAATTGTGGGCTTTTGCATCCACAAGCTGGTCCACAGGATGCCAAGGAGAGTGTGGTAATTTAGCTCAGAGGTGATGGAAAATAGCGGGTTAGTTTAATGACAAGTTTGTGTAGCCATGTAATAGCACTCATCAGAAAGAAGGCAAACAAGTGTGCTCTTTTCTTTTTTTGGACTTAGTTTTTAGTTAAATAGATAGATGCTTTGTTTATCCCCAAGGGGGGAAAGCACAGAACCAGTAGCAGCACTTAGGCTCAAATAAATAATCAAATGGTATTTAGATACACAGACCATATAAAATAACACATTATAAATGTGCTGTCAGAGTATTAAAAAGTTTAATCGCCTGGGGGGAAAAAAAATAAACAGATCTTCTCAATTGCTCAGTTCTGAAGTACAGTGACTATAAGCGCCTGCTGTTGCTGCAGCTGCTCTACTGGCCGACCAGGGGGCTATGAAGTGGGTGACTGCTGTTGTCTGTTATTTTCAGTTTGTTCAGTGTGGGCCTCTGCACAGCCATATGTAATGACTTCAGCCCATTGCAAAGCATTGAGCTAGCCTTTTTCACTACCATGCTGTGCCTTAAACTATTTCCCTAACACAATGCAGCATTGAAAAGGGCACTGCCCTCCACAGTGTGACAAAACATGTGCAGCATTCCCTTGCATACATTTAACGATCCCAGCCTCTGGAGGAGGTAAGCCCTTTTAACACTGGTCCTACTCTGATTCTGCTCCAGCTGGCTCTACTCTATTCTACTTGTGTTGGTTTTCAGCAGACCCGGTAAGGCCCGAGGGTTGGTGAACGCCTCTTAGGTGTAACTTTAGCCACACCTCCACCCGTCAGTGTTGTGCATTCTTCCGCTATTAAGAATTACTGTGTGACGTCAGCAAATTAAAGAAATCTGTGAGAAATGGTAAATAAGAAAAAAGCAAATAAAGGTTTAAATAATAACATAAATGGAACAAAATGTATATATAATGGTTGTACTATTTTACATGCAAGAATGCTTTGAATATTTCTAAGAATAAAATACTCAACTGGAATCTGGATCACAGAGCGCAGCTGCTGTCGTCCTGCACAGGTATGAGGGGTGACAGAAGTGTGCTGCTGTGTACAGGCTGACAAACTGGGGCCTGTCGGCGATAGAGATCAGAGAGGAGGCCATCTCCATCCCCACTAGCTTGTCCCTAAGGATGTTTGGCTGGATTGTGTTAAATGCACTTGATAAATCAAAGAACAAGATCTTAACATAACTACCCCTGCTAATCCAGGTAGGTATAGGACCAATGCAGTATGTGGAGGACAGCATCCTCTGCTCCACATGCTCCTGATAAGGAAACAGAAGAGGGTCTATGTCATGAGCAAGGTTTGCTCTCTATTTGGTGAAGGACCAACCGTTCCAAGGCCTTCACAATGTGTGACATCAAGGCCACTGGCCGCTAGTAGTTTATCTTGGCCGGTCTCTGTACTTTGGCCACACATATGGAAATAGATGGCTTCCACTGCACAGTGACCTTTCCTGAACAAAGACTTAAGTTAGAGATAATTAGGAGGGGCTGTGCATGCTGGGAGTCTTGGGCACACTCCATCTGGGACTACTGCTTTCCCGATACAGATCCTACTTAGCTCCATCTACTTCTCAGTGGTTAAAAAAAACAAAAAAACAGAGGAGAATGACCAGATGGGATGGGTGCGGCAACTGCAGTGGTGGTGGGGTGATTGCTTGGAGAACACTGTAGAGTAAGGGGAGCAGCTGCAAAAATAGGAGTAGTCTGAGTAGTGACAGGTACTGACATAGAGGGAAAAGCAACCTGCTAGGAACATAAACTAAAACCCACTTATGACACCAGAGCAGCTGCAAAAAACCAACATAGTTTTGCAGAAGCACTCTTTCACCATTCAGTGGTGATACTCAACCGAATTCACACGCTAAAGTAAGGAAAAGGAAAACCATACTGGAAACCAGCTCACTGCAAATATGTATTGTCTAAAAGACGCAAAGCAATAATTTGTCCAGGTCACTAAAACCAAAAGAAACGAGCAGCATTTAATAAAAAGAATGCCTCGCCAATTGTTTAGAGTGGTGGAACAAATCAGTAAGTAAATCTTAAACATGCTGTATCTGCATGGCAGCCTGTGAGAAAGAGTCTTCTGCATTAATGTCCCTTGAACTATTTTAAATTGTATCCCAGTCCAACCACTGACTTCAATGTATCCCTTTGGGATTTTATGCAAAGGCCAAAAGAGTTTTGTAGAAAACGTTGGAGAACCAACAGCATCATGATCCCGAAAGAACAAAGACAGTTGTGGTGAAGTAGGGTTAAAGTAGGGTTGTGTTGCAATATAATATCCAAAGTGTTGAACAAATCCTAGAGTACTGTTAAATCCATCATGTGAGTATGGAAAGAGTCTGGCAAAACTGCAAACCTGTACCTGGACTTTCACCTAAACCTTTTGAAGCAACTTTGTAAAGTGCTTTGAGATGAGCCAAACACAGAATTGGCACTATATAAACACAATGTAATTTAATTGAATTCAACTGGCTGACTGGGCAAGGAAAGCAGAATTCAGGGAAGCAGACAAGAGTTGTTTAGGGACTCTGGAGGAGAGGCAGACTTGGAAACTATTTGCCATGCACTCAACAGTGTGATCTTCTCAAGTCTGAGCGGAAAAAGGCATTTTTGAAAAAAAAAAAGCTAAAGAAGTCCAGATTTGAGTTTGTCAAAGTTTGTCTAGCCATGTAGGGAATACAGCAAACATGTGGAGCAATGTGCTCTGGTCAGATAAGACTAGTTAAATATTTTGCTCACATGCCAAACTCCATGTGTGGGATACAATTAACATTTCACACTGAAATGCAGTGGGGCGGCAGCATCCTAATTTTGGGGATCCTTTAAAAAAAACCAGTGAGATGGAAATTGGTCAAGGTTGAAGATAGATGAAGGTTGCAAAAGCCTAAGCAGAGAGTTATTTCCACCATAACAAGGACTTTAACAACAGCTTGGGTTACATTAAAATTGGTTTAGATCCAAATATAATCAAGTGCGAAATTGCCCCGGGAACTTCTAGATCCAAATTCAGTTGACATGGAAATTGCTGTTCCTCTTGTTCCTATCTGAAAACCTGGTGGAAAAAAAAAATGCAGCTATAATTTTTTCCAGACAGTGGTTCAACAAAGTATTGACTATGAGGGGTGCATATCAAACTTTTCAGATTTTTTAAACAATGTTATTTTCTCTAAATTATGTGTTTCTTCATATTGGTTTGTATATCACATGAAATCTTAATCAAATATATTGAAGTGTGCTGATGTAATGTTACAACACATGAGTTTAAGTAGTATACTTTTTCAAGACAATGTAGGCTTTTTAAAACACATTATCACAAAAAGAAGGATGCCTTCTCAACAAATGTGTTATATTTGATCTTTAATAGAATTATTACACTTCTAAAGCTACAGTTTTGTCATATTGGAATGCTTATGTTGTAAATTTTAAACAAAAAAAAAAATCATCAACCATAACATAAAACGCTATGTTGCTGATCCTTATCAAAAACTGCTGTAAAGATGTAGCGATGGTGGATTTAATGCTGTAAGGTAAGTTTAGTATTGCTTCTAATAGTTGGTACCTTGACACATTGTTTATTCCTGAATCTAATTCACTTTGAATTTTATCACAGAATAAGGAAAAAAAATCAATCCTCTATCTCAGTCTCCCTTGGCAACAGGTTATAATCCATAGTTACGAGGAGCGGTTGCTAGGTGCGTTGCCGAGATACAGACCCTTCACTCCATCGGCTCTACGTAGGAGGCCAGCAGGTCCTTGATGATGGCGGAGGGATGAGGGATGGGTGAAAGGATGACAAGAGACAGGACAATGGGGACAGGAAGTAGAGGTGCGCACCTGACAGGGAATGTGTGAGCAGAGGCACAAAGAGGGCACGGAAGAAAGGAATAAAATAGGAGCAGAGATGGAGAGTAAACGCATAAAGGATAATGCAACAGGCTAAGTGGCCAATCTGCACACCTCTATTTGCTCCAATGGCTTGCTAGTTTCTGTGCTCTTGCGTGTGTTTCTGTTCTGTGTGAGTAAAATAAAATTCAAGTCTTTTTTTTTTTAATAGTTGCTATCATAATATGAAAAAGTAAACTGATTACTCAGATCACTCTATCCTTTTTGTAAAATGTCCTTGTCCTTGGGAGTGGGAAAATTAAGACCACGGAGATGTTGCAAGGGAAAGTTTTAATGAAACGTTATTTGGGCACATGTGAAAAATAGGAATACCATTGCAATGTTTTTAATGTTTACAGAATACGTATCTGTTTATAGCTTTTTAAACTGTAATAATATTGTTGCAGAAAACAGCAACATTTCTGTTTATTTGTTACTCTGGCCATGTAACATACTAAATTATACAATTTATATTTATTTTCACCCAACATAAATCTGATTAGTTGATGATGGAAACCCACAGGAGTGCTTTGGTCTTCATGAGTTCCCTCGTTGGTGGATGAAACTGTATTTGCAACTCTCAGAACACATGTACCTACCCTTCCCCCCTAGGGGGCAGTAGTGATGTGCATATAAACTTCTCTCTCCTAACCCTGCTCCGCTCCTACCAAACACACCGTCCCTCTCGGTCTTTCTCAGGACAGGTTTTCATCTGATTCTAATAAAAAGGCTATTAACATGAAGTCATAGTCTGAGAGTTTAAAATTAAAATTGTCAGCCTCCTTTGAATACACAAAAAAAGCTGTGCTACACCAATTGCAGACGGCGTTCTTTTAAACAAAACATTATAAGGAGATAAGTAGTGGTTAAAAACACCTCTGATTTTTGCTGTCAGGTTTAATATATTTTGATTCCAAAAGGGACCATTGCTAATACAAGAAAAAAAACACATTCACTTAAAAATCAAGCTAAATGAAACAAAAAAAATAAAAATGAGCCAAGAAAGAAGTGCTTGAATCGTTCTGCTGAATCAGATATCAGATATTTGTTGTCTTGTGTGGCCGCTTTGAAGTCTTACTGCAGCCAAACAAGATATAAACTGAAAACAAGTAATAATAAAAAAGCAAACAAATTACAGTTTACTTTTTGAAGCTGTTTTTTAATTCAACTGAACAATTCAACATGAAGGGCAATGCAAATGGTGACTAATTAAACTGCCGATGCACCTATGACACAGTGTCTGTCCTTCAGCTCGGCAGCCTCTTCACACTGTAGGAGATACTCCTATTTGTTGATTGGAATGACTCCCCTAATTGGATTCAAATCCTAATTGAAACGTAATAAAAATGCATCAGTAGATGTGGCGGCAACAATTACCTCATGCAAATCTCTTGATGAATTGACGTGAGAGGCGTAATTGCAGCTGTTAGGAAGAAAAAAAAAGAAAAATGCATTGATTTGGCCTGGAATAATATCAATTCAAATCACCTCACACTCGAGCTCCGACCTGTGCGTTGAAAGTATTTGTCACTGCTCAGTGCCCCTGTTTGGAGGTGTACAGAAAAATGAGAACATCTGCACCCTTTCAGGCGTGCACACTTGATCGATTGGGCTTGCACTATGTGTCCCAATGCTTGCACTCCATCTTTACTCATGCAATAAGGAATTCTCAATGCTCAGTGAAGGAAAAGTAATTGTCTTTGTTTTGGTTCTGTTTTCTTTAAGATGACAGCCCAATTATTTGACTTCCTTAGCTAAGAATGTGCCAAAGGAAGGGAACATGCAACATTACGTGGGTAACTGAAGAAAAAAAAAGTACAGAAATAGCCTTGGAAGCCTCTATTTAACAAATATTCTGAGCATCATCTGTCCCTCTGTTGATATGGGGTGGCAGTGTTGTTTGGAAGGGTTAATAAAGTCCTCTGTGTTATTGCCTACAGCTGTAGTCATAGCAACAGGTTAATAAGCAGCTTCTCTGAACTTGTTCTGTTGCTGCACAGGTTGCTAAGATACAAATAGCACTATGGACCCATTGGGCTGAACTGTAAACATCTCTTGACAAGAATGAACGTTAAACATTTATAACTAATATAAAAGGCAAAGAGCCATTATCTGGCAAGGATTGTAAAAGGGAACAAAAACCCCTCCAGGATTACACCTGCAGCCATAAAGATTGCATCTACTTGGTTTGACCTATACCCAGGCCCAAAAAATGAGCACAACAGAACAAAATTGAGCACTTTCTAAATCCAGCTACCTCACAGCTTGGAGGCCAGTGGTTGGCCCATGACTAAAGGTAAACGGGCCAATCAGCTTTGGAACTGAGTGGCTGTTCCTAGATGCCTGTGCAAAACCAAGGGCAAATTAAGCATTGCCTCCGAGTTGCATCATTCTCCCCTCACAGCTCTATTAGTAGGCTAGCCACAATGTCTCTTTACGAGAGCTACTCTCAGAGCAGAATTAGACACACTTCCCTGCAGTGATATGTCTTTTTATGAACCACACTGGCCTTGTGCATGCCTGGTCCAGCAGGACCAAGCAGCCGTTGAATTATCGGGAGAGACTCTTGTTTGGAAAGGAGTAATTCCTTATAAGGCTATGAAAGAGCAAAATAAAAGTAGAATACTCATCTCTTTTGTGTAAAATAATAAAAAAAGTGCATTAATTCAAAAGAAGATAGGACAGCCACATAGAGAAAACAAGTATGCAACTTCACAACTGAGATGTCAGACAGTTTAGCTAATAACTGAGTGCAGGAGCACATCAGTGTGTACACAAACCTTTATGGATTGCAGGGATGTTTGCAGGCTTAAATGTAATTCTTATAAACTCTGCCTTTTTTCTTGCTGTGAAATCATGCTTTGGGTCAATTGTTTACTAAATATAAAAATTGGTAATTTTACCATCTTAGAAGCATAAATAGTAGTCTCGTGTTTTTATGATTGGTGCATTTTTTTGTAATTTTTACACTTTCCATGATCAACTCAGAAACAAAAAAAAAGAGAGAACAGTGTAGTGATAAAAGGATGATGAGGAGACGAGGAAGTGGAACTGGGGAACTGGCCGACAGGGAGGGCTCTGGTCACGGACTGTGGAGAAGGATAGAATTGAGCACAAACAACAAGCAAAGCTACTGCCAGTAGCTCAGGTTGTACCTCGTGAGCATACTGCTCCAGTTGTCTCAGGTTTGAAGGGTGCCTTCTCTTGATGGTGTGTTTCAGCTCCTTCTATGGACGTTCAATAGTATTTACACCAGGGTTCATATGAGGCCACTTCAGAATAGTCCTTCTTAGGTGGTTTTAGCTATGTGTTTTGGGTCATTAACACTGTTGGAAGATCCATGACCTACAACCGAGACCAAGCATTCTGACACTAGGCAGCACATTTCTCTCCAGAATGCCTTGATAGTCTTGCAATGTAATTGGACCTTGCACAGATTTTTAGACATCCTGTTTCGGATGCAGCAACGCAGCCTCAGAACATAAGTGAGCATGCTCCAGGTTTCACAGTAGGTATGCTTTATTTTTGTGTCTGTGAACATGGAGCTGATGTGTGTTGCTCCAGTTTTGTGTTATCTGTCCAAAATAAATTCTCCTAGAAGCGTTGCAGCTTTATAATATGCATTGTGGTAAATTCCAGTCTTTCTTTTTTATGATTTGCTTTCAACAGTAGTATCTCCCATGAAGTCTACTTTGGCTGAAACAGTGACGGATGGTGCAATCTGACACTGATGTACCACAACCTTGGAGTTCACCTTTCATTTCTCATGGAGGTTGTTCTGGGCTTTTTGGTTACCATTTGTATTATCTTTCTCTTCAATTTGTCAGACATTTCCCCTCTGACGCCATGTCCGGGGAGGTTGGCTACAGTCCTTGAAACTCTGTATATGTGCAACTGTAGTTACAGGAACATGAAGCTGCTTGAAGATTGTCTTATAGCTTCAACTTTGAAATACTTGTCTATAATTTCCTTCTAAGCTCCATAAACAACTCTTTTCTTATCTTCCTGTTATCCATGTTCAGTGTGGTACACACCATGTCACCAAACAGCAATGTCACTTGGGATGGGTACCGAATTCGGTACTATTATTGGTAATACTGGGTAAAATCAAACGGTACCATGTTTTCGGTCCCTAAATGGATCACTGTGACACTGAGGGATCTGAAGAATGGGGGATCTTCCATGCTGAACATGAACACAGCATTACACGCACAAGAGCGTAATGATGTCAGTAGCTGCAGGTCCACTAAGCAAAGCAAGCATGGCTGATAGAAAATGGTCGAAAGTATGCCTCCACTTTTCAAAATGCGCTACAGATTACGCTCTGTAATATTTGTAATGCTAAGTGCAAGGCCAGCGGCAGGAATACTTCTAATCTGAGGAAGCACCTGATCACTGCTGCCAATTTAGCAAATTTCTCGCTATATTTAGAGACTTTTCAAACTTTACTTTACTTTCAGTCTTTTCCAGGGGAACCATAATTTTTTTTCCAGGCCTGTTTCATTAGTTGTTGTATTTTTCGGAACCCTCTAGGGGACATAGGGAATTTTCTTTCTTTTTGCGTTACCTCAAAATACTTTTGCGTTCCCTCGCAAAAACTTTTGTGTTCCCTCGCAAAGTGCATGTGTCCGAAAAGTACATGCCTGCCACCATAGCTTTCTGACGCGAATGCATTCAGGAGCATGGGACATTAGCTTTTTCAGAATAAAAAGCTAGCAGATGTGCATAATCAAAAATTAACAGAAATACAATTATAGAGCATTCAGTGTTGTAAGAAAGCCCACATTGTTTCTGGATAAACACATTGTTGTATGAGTTAAGTTCTGTTCCATTTTATGCCTCTTTCCTTGTAAATTTGAAATGTCCCATGCTCCTGAATGCACCATAGCTTTCTGACGCTCGCAAATGCATCACACTGGTCTGTGAACGCTGTGCTGTGTAGATGCACGTTTGATCTTCCGCTTAAGACAAAGCTTTGCAGTTTCAAAACTCACGTCGGCTCTCATGGTTTATTGTGGTGTGTGAATGACAAGAGACCACAACAAATAAATCAGCCATACCTCGAGGGAACGCAAAAACCTTTGCGAGGTTACGCAAAAGTATTGCGAAGTAACGCAAAAAAAACAAAAAAAAAATCCCCATGTCCCCTAGAGGGCTCGTTAGTATTTTATTAATCTGTTGAACCACAATTAAAAAAACAATTCTGAGTTTCATTGGTTAGTTTTCAGCATTTTCTTTTATTTATTATTACTTTTGTCAGATTCAAGTTATTTCAGTGACTATTGTGTGATTTTCTTTGATTAACAGAGGGGTACCAACAATTGTGTCCATGATTGTATAATAATGGAGCTTTTATAGAAATGCCTGACTTCTTTACAAATTCTAAAAGTATTTTCAATAAGAAGTTGATTTGTTTTCCATTTTCTTAGTGATGGATAACCTGTTTCTTCACCTTTCCAACACAATGTTCTTTGTCAAAAGATTTCTTTAGTGCAACCAACATAAAATTCCAAGACCACAAAATAACTTTTCAATTCAAATTAAGAAACAGAGTGACCAAACTTTCAGTGGGGTATTCCCAAGCCAAAGAGAGCAATTCTGAATATATCCACAGATGAAAGCAAGCCTCTGTCCAATACTGATTGTAGGCTGTTGGCTTCCACTGTGCACCACGCTGCTTTGGGTTCATTCATTCTCAGCCTTGATTATTCGATTGGACTCATTGATTGAAAGGAAACTTTAATGACCCATTATCTCAAGTGTTAACCAGCTGTTGACAGACAGCTCTCTATGGGACTGAGCAGGGCTGATGGCCAAAATGAACAGAACCCACTGGACACCTGCTGCTCACATGAGTCAAGGGGTGAGCAGCACATGTTGCAGACACATTTTTTTTCAGAGCCACGCGTCTGTGCCATTCAGTGATACCCTTTTTACTTTAGACAGGTCCACTGCAATGGCTCAGCTGTTTCAGTGCTGTTTTCACTTAACACTTAATCTTACCTTGTAACAGTTTTATTTTCCTGAAAGTCTCGTCTGCTCCACTGAATGATGCTGAGTGCATTTAGATGCTATTTATTTATTTTTGATAATAGAATCATGGAAAGCGTTCAGTAATTCGATTAAGCTCAAGGTTACTTCACAAGGTTAACGTGTTAGACTTGTGAAGTATTTAGCATTGGAGGGTTTAAACACTTGTTAATGAAACCTACAGTCATTGCATGCTCACTCAAAATCTGCATGGAGTTTAGAGAGTAAGACTTAAAGGTTTAGACAATAATGTACCATTCAATGTTTTGCTTTTTTGGATATTTTTGCTGCTTGAAGGGATTTTGTTTGTGTGTGTTTTTTTTTTTTTTTGGGACATTTGTTATGATGCATATGCATAGTAACCAGTTTGTTTTGTACAACCAGGAGCAGCTGATTGGCATCTCAAAAGCTAAAATGCTACTTAAACTGCACCGCCAATTCTCAGAATAGCTGAAAAGGTGGTTCCAAGGATGCGGAGCAGGAACAAGAAGAAAAGGGAAAATTTAAGCCATCTCTTCCATCGATTATTATAGGCAATATGCGATCTTTCGGAAACAGGTTGGAAAAACTCAAGCATTAACAAGGACCCAGCATTGTGCTCTGGGGGCGCTTTCGGATGTCTGGGGTTCTCCTGCATTGCTTTGGTACAAGAGAAAACTTACCCATCAGTCCTCAATAACTTTAGACCTGTTGCCCTAACATCCCACATCATGTCAACTGACACATTTGTGTTGATAAGGCCATCAACATAAATTTACAGGCCGAACAAGTAAAGCACTTGTCAGAGATGCAGCCAAGAGGCCCATGGTGACTCTGGATGAACTGCAGAGATCCACAGCTCACATCTGTCCACAGGACACAAATGTGGCAAGAAAAAAGCTATTTTAAAAAAAGCAAAACATAATAAGTCATTTTTGCTGTTTTCCAGAAGCCATGTTGAGGACACAGCAAACATGTTGAAGGTCCGACGAGACCAAAATTTAACTTTTTGGCCAAAATGCAAAACGCTATGTGTGGCAAAGAACTAATACTGCACATCACTCTGAACACACCATCCCCGATGTCAAATATGGTGGTGCCAGCATCATGGTCTGGGCATGCTTCTCTTCAGCAGAGACAGGGAAGATGGTCAGAGTTGATGGGAAGGTGGATGAACCCAAACACAGGGCAATCTTGGAAGAAAAGCTGAACTTGAGACTGGAGCTGAGGTTCAACTTCCAGCAGCATGACGACCCAGAACAAAAATCAACGGCTACAATGAAATGGCTTAAAACAAAACATATTCATGTATTAGAATGGCCCAGTCAAAGTCCAGAGCTAAACCCAATGAAGAATATGTGGCGAGTGCTGTTCACATATGCTCTCCATTTAATCTGACTGAGCTTGAGCTGTTTTGTGAAAGAAGAATAGGAAAAAATGTCAGTCACTAGATGTGCAAAGCTGGTAAAGACATACCCCGGAAGTCTTGCAGCTGTAATTGCAGCAAAAGGTTGTTTTACAATGTATTGGCTCAGGTGGACTGAATACTTTTGCACAATGACCTTTTCAGTTTTTTTATTTTTAAAGAAAAATCATGTATAATTTTCTTTCTATTACTATTGTAGTACCACTTTGTGTTGGTCTGCCACATAACATTCTAATGTGATTGTAATGTGAAAAACTATGGAAAGGTTCAAGGGGTGTGACTACTTTTGCAAGCCACTGTACGTATTACTTTAAAAAGATTAAAATCTGTGATTGAGATGTGACAAAAAGCACGAAAACCTTGATTCCTGAAATTTTTGTCAAACGTGGGGAAACTTAACTCTGTGGAAACTGCAAATTTTTTAACTATGAAATATCTTTTGAACTAAATATTATGACTAAAATCCATTTTGATTTTGTCCCAGATTTAAGTATTTCACTTTGCTTCAGTAAAATGTGCTGTCCTGTTGCTCGGCTATTATGTGCGTGTAGATTCTACATCTTAAATGTTCTTTAATTGGCTAGACTTTGAATTTATATAATGCAAGTACATGTTTGTAAGAACTGTCTCTATATGAAAAGAGTAAGCATTTTAAAAAAAGACAACTGTTTGTGGAGGCAAGCAACACCTACCTTTTTTTTGTAAAGGAAATCGCGTTTTCACAAACAAGGCCAAACATGTAGCTTGTAGTGTGGCACTTTAACAATGATGAGCTGAAGTACAACAAAGCTGATATTTAAAAGAAGCTGTCTTACTTTAAATTGTAAGAAGAAAATAAAAAGTGCAACTGACAATACAATTCTCACACACATACTTGCTTATCCTTTCTTATGCTTCTTGCATGTGTAATACCCTGTTAAATATATTTAAACATAGTCTGCCTGGATATTATTCAGTTGCCATAAAATGCTTACATTTTATAAATAACTTTTACAATTGTTTTTTGATGGGTTTAAAAAATAATGAGATAGAAGGAAAATTGTCCAGAAAGTAGCCAATTATGATATGTGGAATTACATGTGGAAGTTTTAGAGTGTTTACACTAAAGAAGGCACAAAGGTTTTAATGGCATTGAGCAGACAATCCAGTGTAATGCTGGAGTACTAGGAGAACCCGATAGTCAAGCCAACACAGAGTTACATTTTTAAAAGTTTATTAATTTAGTGGCAGATGAAAGAGGCAGGTAGAAATGGCAGACCAGGGCAGGAACAGACAGAAGTTAGCTGAGTAGGTGATGAAAGTGGAACCAGACCAGAACAGGGGCTGACGGCTGAACCAGACATGAATAGGAGCTGACCAGAAGCTGTAGGGTGATGCAGACTTGACTAGAAGCAGCAAATAGTTCCCAATGATGCAGAGCAAAGCATGAAGAATCCAGGAGAGACACACAAGCACTAGTTACACAAACTAGAGAGGGCAGGGCGTTAGCAGGTCCAAGGAATAATCAGGCAGAGCGACGAGAAGACACTAGGGAGCAAACACATGCAAGCAGCGGCACAAGACGAGATGTTCTAGCAGGGAGTGGATGAGCGAGGCAGATATATGTAAGCAGAGGATCAGGTCGAATGACTTGAGGGTAATTAGTGGCAGCAAGTGGATGTGATAATGGTGTTGAATGGTGGCTGGGGGAGGGGGGGGAACTGAGCAGAGTGGGGAATTAAGGAAAAGTCCAAAAACAAAACCCAAATGACGACATCGTGGGAGAGTGTGTGTCATCTCTGTGCTCGGTTTTATCCATGCCAGAATGTGAATAAATATCAGATATCAGGTTTTGAGTGTTGAAATAACTCTCTGGTGGAGCAAAAATTTGTGGTTAATCTTTTCTGACAGGTTCTTTTTGCTGGTTCGGGTGGGTTGGCTACTTGGAGTTAGTGCTAGTTTAACTGCATAGTCGTTGTCATTGTCGAGAGGAGACCATGGCGACCCGTTAAGAGCAAGGATTGCCAAGTTATTGCGAAGGAAGGCTACGACAGGGGAGGGATTGAACATCTATAGCCTGGTCCTTTTGGTTGCAGAAGCATACAAAGGTACCCACCATCATTACTGCAAACATCATGATTCCAACTAAAGCGTGACACTGAGAGTAAGAGTGCACTCATGTTAAACTATTAAGAATAAACAAAACCACATTTACCCAGGTCTTTCTTTTCTTTTCCCACTGTCTCTGTGTTTTCAAACCAAAGGTTTGCATTCTCTTTTTGCTTAGGTTCAATACATGACACCTGTTTTGTGTCATTGAACAGTGTTTTCTTATTTAAATTATTGAACCAACACAACATTCCTATTATAGTGTCACTCAATAAGTATCACAACAAGTGGTAATTATACATTACCATAGACAGTTATTGCTTGTCAAACAATGTGTGAAATATAGAGTATTGGCTTTGTTTAAGACTACATTTTAATGTGGGTTTTCTGCATAATGGTTACATGGTTACACTTGCATATACATTTATATTGTTAATAAAACATATCCAATCTTTGCCTATGGTTCCATGACTCATAACATTATTCTTCCCAAAAAACAGGAACAAAGTGGGTTGTCAAGTAGAGTCCCATTTTTTCACTTATAGAAGTGACAGTTAAATGTCAATGTAAGGTTTTGTGAAATATTTAAGTCAGATTTTAAAGAGATTTTTTTTTCAGATGTCAGATTTCCAGTTTTTATGTCTAATGTCATGGTTGAATAAGGCTGGATTGTCACATTAGACTCTACTGAAATGTCAGGGGGTACTTCTCTTTTCTTACCAAGGTAATCATAATATTTCAAATTTCAATTTTGTGTAAATGTATGTTCCTCTGATTGATAACCACTACACATAGACATTATCGGCTAAGATTTATAGAGTGCTAATGAATGGACTGCACAGAAAGAAAAACGGTAAGAAAATATGGTAAGATGGAAAGATGATAAAGATGGTAAAAATTACTTGTTCTGGAAACCTTTAATAATTATTTATTTCTGAACTGCAACTTGGGATATTTCCGGTTGATGTATTTTTGGTTTAACAAGATTAGAGTGTTTTGGGGTGTGAAAATGTAAGAGAATACACTTCCTCTCATTGTGCTGGTGAATGAGGTCAGACGGATAAACAACAACATGCTCAAGTTCCACCTGTCTGCATTACCTCCAGCCTTAATCTCTTTTGTCTCCTGCTTCTACATCTCCCGCTGCATCCCTTGCTTTAATTATCTCCCTTTGCAAACCTGGCATCTTCAAGCTCCATCAATGCTTCTTAATTTTCATCAATACAGCTGCAGTCTAAGCTCTCGACACCTGTCCAGTCACCATGGCAACCTCACCTCTGACAACAAAGAGCTCTGTAAGACAGGGCTCTCTGTATTCTCCTTGATTGGATATTGATTAAGCTTTTGTAATACATAATAGGATCAAAGGGATTGTGGAGCTTTGCTTACCCAGGTCTCCTTTACACTTTGATTTAGTTATAATCGTTTGTTATTTCAGAATTTGCATGTTAAGGTGGTTCAAATGGAAATCATGGCCATTCACACTCTGTTAAGGGACATTTACAAAATAAATGTCCATAAAACATTTAAAACGAAGTAAAGAAGGTAAGCATAAAATGTAAGTAAAACATTTTAAATTGTGTTGGCTACACTTTCAGATATGAGTGAAATAAGTTAGGCTTTTAGTCAGGAAAATGCTTCTTTTCAATGCCTGTTGGAGTGTGCAGATGCTCCCAAATGCTTGAGTGTCCCTAATGGAGGCGCTGACAGATTAATGGATACTAAAAGTCAAATTCTAAATGCATGGTAAGTGGGAAAGAATATGGTAAATATTTCTGTTGGAGGTAGTTAAGAAGCTGAAAGGCCATTATTCACAATTACTTTTAGACAAGGTAGAAGAAGGCAAATGACATACATATAAAGGGCGTATAAACTGATAGTCTATCATCAGTTATATTTTCCTATAACCCGAAAAAAATGGAAACAGTGGTAAAATAATTTAATTTCATCATAAATCCAAAACTAGAACCACACATGGTACTGCATTATCTATTGGTGAACATGTTCACAAAAACAGGTTTTTATCTTGTATTGCTAATAGTAGTTAGACAGGTCATGAAGGCTGTCAACTCAGGTGTTTTGTCATTCATTTATCCAAGTTCCATCTTCTGAGGGAAATTGCCAGACAGCATTAGATCATAGATATATGTCTACCTTTATTATACCTGTAAAACCGATTAATTTAAATTTAATTAACTATCCTCTCTCACAAAAGCATATGACTATAGCAATATGCAGGGGACATATGCAAACCCCATTTATCAAATGAAATGAAATCAAATTTATTTATATAGCACATTTAAGAACAACTGGCATTGGCAAAAGTGATGCACACAAAAAGAAAAACAATCAATGATAATTCAATACAAACACTGTACAGATAAAGAAAAATAGAGAAAAACTTTCACACTGTGTTAAAAGCCAGTGAGAATAAATGTGTTTTAAAAAGAGATTTAAAAGCACCCAGAGGTGAGGCCTGTCTAATGTGAAGGGGCAGTTGGTTCCATAGTTTAGGAGCCACAAACGAAAAAGCCCTTCAATGATGGCTCTGGTGCTCACTAGGCCTCTGCCTCCTTCTTTGCGCTTAGTGTATAGCCTATGAAAACTGGATGTGGGGTGGAATCCACCAGGCATGGTGAGTAGCTTTTGTGTCTTAACATCAGTGGTTTGGATTTGGTCAACTTATTATCCCAGCAGGGTATCTGATTACTGTCAAGGCATAGCTGTTGATTGCCCGGACCTTGTTCTTGCCATTGAGCTGACTTCTCAGAACTTTCCTTACTCGTTGAAGGTATTTGGCTTTTGCTGCTTTCCTTGTGGCCTCTTTGTGGTTGCCATTTGCTTGTAGCATTCAAAGGTACTTACAGCTCTCTTCAACATGTGCTGTTCTTCCATCTGGGAGTGCAATTCCCTCGGTTTGGATTACCTTCCCTCTCTTGTCACCATCCAGCCACATTTCTCTAGCCCGAATGATATTCTGATGTCCCTGCTGTAGAGCCTGGCGGTGTCGATCAGCGACTCAATGTCTCGCTCACTCTTAGCGTACAGGTTTATGTCATCCATGTACAGGAGGTGGCTGATTGTGGTCCCATTTCTGAGTTGGTATCCATAGCCATACTTATTTTAGCCATTATTTGGCTGAGGGGGGTTCAGGCCTATGCTAAACAGCATGAGGGAAGGAGCATATCCTTGGTATATTCCACATTTGAGGGAAATTTGTGCAATTGGCTTGAAGCTGGCCTCAAGGATGGTTTTCCTCACTAATCTGTTACCTTCACCCATGTAAGCAGTGGCAACTCACTTCCCACTATCACCCATCAAACAGCTCCTGTTCACCTGGTCATGAGCAAACCAGTGTTTTTGCCACTCAGAAGTTTGAGGTTGTTGTGATGTACCCTTGGTTAGCTAGTTTGAAAATTTTAAAAATTTGCATTGTAGAGACACAATCAGAAGGAATGTTTGTCAGATAAGCTTTTTGCTACCTGACTAATTATACATTTTTTTGACATGAGCCACATTGAAATCAAGCTTTGGTTACCTGGGCAAAGAAAGGGTTACAATTCAAAACATTGTGTTTCCTTTTAAACATAATCATCTCTCCCTGCCTTCCACTCTCCCCATCTTCACCCAGTATGTTACCTGCTACACCAGGGAGAATAAAATGCTGGCATATAGCCCATCACTTCTCCCTCCCCTAGGAGGGGTCAGATCACAACCTGGTTTATCTCATGTCTGTGTACAAACCCTTACCCTACTGAGAGCCAGCTGTGACACGCACAGTAAAGACATGGTATGAGGAGACTGAAGAAGATCTAAGGAACTGTGTAGGAAGAACTCTATGTCTCTCATGTGGAGGACATTGAAAGCCTTACAGACTGCATCACGGACTACATTAACTTATGTGTGAACAACACTGTGCCTCTCATGAAGTTATGTTGTTTTTTCAGTGACAAGCCCGGAAATTAATCTTTTTAAGGAAAAGAATAGAGCTGTTATACTAGGAAAAAAAGGAGAAACTGAGAGCCATAGAGAAGGAACTGAGAAGAAAGACCAGGGATGTAAAAAACATGTACAGAAAGAAGATGAGAGGACCAGTTCAGCAGAAAAACAATAGTGGAGTTTTGAATAGCCTGAAGACAATTTCAGGTCACAAAGGTTAATCCCAGGGTGTAGTTGATTTAGGGTGGGTGAATGATTTGAATCAATTCTTCAGCATGTTTGATATGACACTCACTCTTCCCCCTGACCCATTTCTCCTGCAACAAATCCCCATCATCTTTGATGACTGCCTGCTTTTCTTTCCTGAGCTTCACAACTCTCAGCCATCACCCATTCCACAGCCTCCCTCCCCCACCACATTTGTGGTCATGAACAAGCTGTGAAAGATAAAGGTGCAAAAGGCCGGATGTCATCAGCACCAAGCTCCTGAGGTGGTGCTTAGATCAGCAGTGTGGCATCATAGGATACATGTTCAATGAGAGCCTGAAGCTAGGAGAAGTACCACAGCTGTGTAAGTCCAACCATGTGGTCCCAGTGCCAAAGACCATAGATCCAAAGGACCGAAGCAGTTACCTCTACCAAAGCTGTAGCACTGACCTTGCATTTGATGAGGAACCGTCTTCACACACTGGTGGGGTCTGGATTTGCTGCAGTTTGCTGCAGCTCCTCTACCAGTCTAGCATTGGACTGGATGATTCCATTGACCTCTGACCCTCCTAGAGGAAGTACTGTGAAGATCATGTTTTTTTTTTTTTTTTTTTATTTCTCTGGTGCTTTTAATTCCGTCCAGCTTGGATTTCTGAGGGACAAGCAGGAGCTGTCGAGAGTGGACCACCACCTCTCCTAGTAGGCACTTGGCCACCTCACTGACTGCCTGCAGTATGGGAGAACTGGGGTTGTGTCTCAGACAGGCTGGTCTGCAGTACTGAGGCCTTATAGGGAACTGTGCTGGCACCTTTCCTGTTCACCCTCTACCCTGCAGACCCCTCCATCAACTCCACAAGTTGTCATTTTCAGAAGTTTTCAAACGACTCTGCCATAGATGGCCTCATCACAGGTGTGAGTAACTCAAAGCACAGACAGTTGACACAGGACTTTGTGGACTGGTGCCAGTTGAACCATCTCCTCATCCACAAACAGAAAGCCAAGGAGCTACATACAGATTTCTGCTGGTGCAGAGCCACCACGATGACATCGGCTAACATCCATAGAACTGATATTGAGATAGTGGACTCTTATAAGTACTAGAGTGTTCACCTGAACAATACATTGTCCCGGAGGGACAACACTAGTACCTTTGACAGGAATGCTGAGAGCAGACTCTACCTGCTGAAGAGAGCGAAATCTTTTGGAGTACAGGGATGTTCCTAAAGAATCTTTTAGACTAAGTGGTGGCGTCAGATATCTTGTATTGTGGAGTTTGTTCGAGCAGCAACTTATCTACAGCTGAGAGTAAGTGGTTAGCTAAGCTCATTGGGATGGCCAGCTCTGCCCAAGGATGCCCATTTCGAACCTGTGCAGGTGTTGGGTGACAGGAAGACTATAGCAAAAATAACATTGCTTTTAGATAGTGTCTGCAGCCCCATGCGTGATGCCCTTGCAGAGCTGGAGAGCTCATTCAGGGACATACTTCAGCATCTTAAGTGCTCAAATGAGTGTTATCACAGCTCCTTCTTCCCAGTAGGTTTAAGACATTGTAACCATCACCGTTCCCAACAAACTCAAATGTTTACACCCCTGCTGTTATTTGCACTGTTTTATTTTCTTGTAAATAGGCTTTTTTATTTTTTTATGCAGAAATATACACACATATTTTGTACTCTGCTTTGTGGCATATATATTTTAATCTGAGTATGCAATTGTTATTAACAGTATAACATTTTTCTTTTGTTTTAAATGTGCCTTTACCATACAATTTCTTAAAATTATTCTTCTTCTTTATATTATTACCTTTTTGTAAATATGTATGCTTCCATTTTGGCAGTGATTGTGCTGCTAGTACACCTGAGTTTCCCCATGGTGGGTCAATAAAAGGAAATACCTTTCCATTTGCTGTTGGATTCTAGCAAGGTATTTGTCAAAATATGAATTTTTCGATTTGAATAATGTGATACTAAAGTCAGGAAAAACCACTCAAAGTCACAAGAACTATTGAAGCTTAGCTTTTTACTTGACTTCATCTGTGGTAATAGAGATTCATAACTTAAATCTAAATCAGCATCACTGATAAGCTAAACACACAATGGTACCACTTCACTAGACAGGATTGTACATCAAATTGACAAATTTACAGTGAAGAGTTTGAACGATACAAGACGGAGAGAAGTGTGAACAATGGCTTTTCTACCCTACACTGAGAATTGGGGATAAACCTGAAAATGGCAAAGGACCATGTTTTGAACAATCAGACCTTTTTTAATACAGCTCAAACAAGGATAAAGACAACAAAATGTAATAACTTTCCTCTATCCAATCCATACTTCATGATTATCCCTTACACCAAAACATCGCGAAAAATGGAACTGTCAAAAGAGTCTTGTTGTTCCATTTTCTTTCCCCTGGCCCTCCTACCAGAGACAAACAAACAAACGCCTGTTAGCACATTTCATCAGCTTTAGGGGTTACAGAACAGATTGAGTATCGACAATGGTGGCTGTCGAGGCTTATGGCTCAAAGGCAGCCGTGGAGGAAAATCTCAGGAGTAGGAGATGCAATCAAAAGGACCAAAATAATTCAGCGGGACTCGCTCGAGGAACAATCCAGTTTGTCATGTGGAATCACACAGTATCTTGCAGCACAATGAGAGATGGTCTCCAAGGACTCAGCTCAGGAGTCAGCATGTGAATGGGTAAGAGTTAGTGCCCCAACTGACCACTCATTACCTTTTTATCACCTGCAAATTTAGCAACCGTAAATCTGTTTCCACAACAACGGTGCTACGTAGATGTACAAAAGGGACCCATAAACAAGAAATTATGTTCAGTGTCTTGGGATAGTTTGGTCATTGATGTTTCCTTGTGTATTACACTCTATTCTTGGAGCAAAGTTTTCCTTCTGCTGGAAATCGTATGTTTTTTTTGGTATGGAATATGTGGCTCATCATCCAGGGTGCTGCTCTGTCAGAGGGCAGCATAACCACTCCGATAAAAATAATGTTCATTAAGCTTTCTCTTTTAAACTAATTGCCATTGCTTGTCTTTTTATCAAGCCAGTGGGGAATTGGCATGCTCCTGTGCATGGTGAAAACACTTTACACACTTTACAGAGCTGAAAAAGTGAAACATTTTCCCTAATTGTCTGTTAGTCCTTAGAGGTACTGAAAATAAATGTACCCATAGTAAAAGTACAACGAGAAAAGTATTTGTCCTGGTACAGATTGCTACTGCTTTCTACATTTTTTCTTTTCCAAACGTAAATGTCATGGATTAACAGATGTTAATATTCTGCATACATAACTAGAGTAAATCCAAAAAGCAGTGTTCCAGCTATGATTTTTATACTTTGAGGGAAAACAGCTATCCAAACCAATATGGCCCTATGTGAAAAAGTAGGTTACAAAAGAAACACGGGTAACATGTAAGGCACTGCAGGCCTCACTTGCCATCATTGTTCATGACCTAGCAATAAAAAAGACACTAGGCAAAATAGCATCTTAATGAATAGTTTTGTGAGCATATTATGTGGACTGATGAGACAAAAGTGAAAGAAAAGGAAAATATGTGACCCTTTATATTTAGTATAAAACCAGCTTCAGAAAAATGTCTCTGATTTTTTTTTAACAAGATGATGGCAGGATGATAATCTGTGGCAGTGTTGGTGCTTCGGAACCTGGTTGACGCGTCATACCTGATGGAACCATACATTCTGATATTTACCAGAAAATCCTAAAAGATAAGGTCCAGGTTTAAGAGACATGACATTTATGCTTTTTTTCGCTTATGCAACAGGACAATAATCAAAAGCACACCAGCAAGACCAAATCTAAATTTATCCAAAAGACAAAATGGAGGTTTTTGAATGGCCTAGTCAAAGCATGTACTTGAAACCAATTTAGAATCAGTGGCATGGTTTAAAACAGGTAATTCATACTCACAAAGCGTCGGACATGGCTGAACGAAAACAACAACCTCAATCCCTCTATAGAGTCATTGCCAGTTGTTGCATGGCAGTAGTTGTCATAAAGGGTAATGCAACCAGTTTGATGGTACAATTTGTTTTTCAGGCACTGGTTGATCGGGATTGTTTGTTTTCCTTTAATAAATTCAAATCGTAATTGATATATATGGTATATTTTGAATTTACTCATCTTATGTGTGTCTGAAATCATAATTTGTTTTACTAAACATTTAAGTGTGACAACAAAGGCAAAAACTGAAGAAAACATATTTGCATCTTGGAAGGAGACTGAAAGGTCCCGACTGTAATTTAACCCATTCTGAATCCTCAGGGAGCAGTAACCCATCTCAGCAGCTGGCAGTGTCAATGCGAGGAAACTGGAAAACTCACTTCTCATTTTTATATGACATTTGTTAGTACAGTTTTTCCAATGGAGAAGTTTTGATTAAGTGTTTTCCTCCTACTGAGTTACAAATGATAACCAGCAGTACTCATAGAATCTGATATTGTTTCTACTATAAAATCTCCTGAAGACAAGAGCTGAATATCCATTTCCCTTTAATCAATTCACAATTTATTCCCCTCTCTCTTTCAATCTCCCTTCCATTTATTATGCATTATTCGCCCTTTTTAAACTATTCTCTACTAACCGTCTTATCTAATTTGGTATTCGGATATGGTTAGAGCTGTTAGCTCAATTAATACAATGACATGCCCTCTGCAATCCATGTTATATTAGGACACATACTCCTTCAAATCTCTGCACAAGGCATGATAAATCCATACCTTAAAGATGTATTTTATCAGGCTATCTGAATAAATAACAGAGACAAAGGAGGTTTCGTCTTCTACAGGACTGTGCTTTATTTTAGTCTAAGCAGAATATATTAACTAGAGAACTACAGAGTTCAGGATCACTATGGGAGATATCATCCCGAACCAGGAAAACGGGCCCCAGCCAGCAGTATTTAAATTACATTTCTTTTTCAAACAAAAAAGCAGAAAAATTAACGTAGAATCTTTCAAGTCAAAGAAAAAGAAATTATTATTGTTTTAAGATATAAAAAAAAAAAACTTAAGTAAATTTTGAACATCAAATAAAAACCGAAATTACAGAGTGAAGCTGGGAATGTAATGATTTATAATACAAAGAATACAAATGACTAAAATTTAACTTTTTAAAGGTTCTCAATGAATGCTTGATTGAAGCAAACCGCTCAGCAAGCTGAGTTTGTTTACATTTTGGTCCTTGTAACCAATGGAAATGGAGGTGGATGACCACGTCCATATTTGTGTCACAATGGGCTTGAGGCTAAAACTGAATCTCGCTAAATGTTTTCTTTAAAGAGCTTTTGGCATCCTCAGAATAAAGTGTCTGACCATTCTTCACAGGTAGTGCTGGGTTTAAGGCAGAATTCCCAACTCACTTTTGCAAACCAACTCAACTGGAGCAATGCGGTGTCACATGATCTACTGTTGGCACAGTGTCTTTAGAGGATTGACTCACATTAAGTAAGAAGCTGTGGTTGAAACATGCCTTAGGAAGGAGCAGATAAAACTCAGAAATATGATGACAAATAACCCTGAAAAGAATAGAGACATAAAAAGAATAGTGTTACGGGACACCAACATTGGTTAAAAGACATAAAGATATGATAGAATAGGTACCAAAAAAAAATAGAATGGCAACATTTTACATTTTTTGTCTTTTTTTTCTTCATTTCTTTTTTTCTTTTTTTGCGGTCATATTATCTTTGCCTTGAAACACCAAAAGGCCTTCAATGAGATTTTTTTTCATTATTTTTAAGCAACCCTAAACCATTGGGAATCAGTTGTGCAATAAACCTTTTTTTTTCTAAATCCACAGACTGGGAATATCAATCATCCTTTTACAGTGCAGTTTGCTAATTCTTGTATTGATTTAACAGCTTTCAGAGAGGAAAAAAAAAATCTCTTTGAACTCGTCCATTCACAGGGGATTTCACACAGGGATTGTACAGCCCAAAAAAATAAAGAAAACTCATCAAAGGATATACTATCAAACCTTGTGACAATGGGTTTGCCCAGCTTCAGCTGATGACACAATGGAGCAGTAGAAAACATTTACTGAAATGAGTATAAAATCCCCCTTTTCAAACAGCAGTGTTTCACTTTACAAGAAATAAAATCATTTTATCTTCTGTTTTTTTGATAAATTATTCAATAAGTTCCTTTTTTCTTAGAATCACTGAAATATATTAGCTACTCTTTTATTTTTTTTTATGTTTGAACATAATCTAATGCACGTCCTATGAAGAAAGATAAACAGAATTTAAAAATAAGCTATATTGTATGTACAGGTATAATGCAGCTCTCTGGTTAGAGGAGCAGTGGCAGACTGGGTCAAGCAAGCAGGGGGTTCTGCAGGGATAACTCGGTTGTTTTCCCTTCCTCCAGTGTCAGCCTGGCCATGTTTGTATATTTTCAGATGTGTATTAAATGCTTGAATCCATAATGGTTTATGTGCATGCGAAACACCCGGAGTTTCCTTTTGAAAAGAAAAAAGCCTCTGTAACTGCCGCAAAATTCCAAACATTTTCTTTCTTCTAAGCATCTAATAGTAGTTGCTTTAGTAGATGCTTTCTTCTCCTTTTTGCCCCTCACTGTCAAGCATGGAACATTCATATGGATGAAATCTACTGCCATTGCCATATCTGTTCATCAGCCCCAATTGGACTAATCCAATTACTGCACTGGCAATCTTATTTCTGTCAGAAAAAAAAAAAAGAAAAAAACATGACATGACGGTGTAAACGGAATCTTAATTAACGGATCACATTGGGGCCACGGCTTAGGTCTGACACTAAGTCAAACAATTTTCAAGCCTTAGTCCGACGCTTACGGTTGTAGGATGCATGTTCACAGCCCTAACCTAAGGGGCTTAAGAAGACTTGAACTCTCCTAAATCCCTGCACTGCTGTGGATACATTTTATAGTGACATCATTGTCCCACAGAGTTGAGCTTCTCAACTTAAGTTGCTATAGAGCCTTGCCCTTATTAGTCTTTTAAAGGCTATTTACATTAAGGAATACAGAAAAAAAGTCTTGACCTCTGTTTGGTGGTGTGGTTAAATGTCACCACACACACTGTCAGTCATCCACTGTGCATTATGTCTGGTATTAGCATTTTTTTTGTGTTATTCTTGAAATTGAATTTAGGTCTAAACTGATATTTTGTTGGTTCATCAGTCCTTCTGCTGCCTCGGCAGTTACACAGATCCCACTGTCTTCATATTCGTCTACTCAACCTCTTCAGGATCAGGGGTAAGGCAAGGCTCTGAACCTCTCCACTAATCATGACATCATTATGCCTGATGCCCTGAGCATTGGGAGCGATTTTGTGGAGTTTCAGTTTAGCGCACAGCAGCCCCCACCATCAGCAACAGTATCCAGCGCCCATTTCCACTATTCCCACACACCATCTTTTCCCATCCAAAATTCCATTTCCAGAGCAAAACCCTTTTCGGCTCCAAAATGAGAAGACGGAACAGCTCTCTCCCAAAGCAGCTATTAAATGAGAGGCATTAATTTCTTCCCTCCTGTCCAACAGGTTCCTTTAATTATCTCTCTACTTTCAGTCAATTACATTTTGCTTCCTTTCCTTGACAATCACTACTATTTCAGGGTGTTATGCACCCAACGGATCGGATATTTGCACTCTCCTCTGTTCCTCTGAGGATATATATATGCTACACTAAACAACAAGCTGTTTAAAGAATAATATACATGCATCCTTCTTATTTCCTGGGTGATAAATCACTCATACAATTTAGAAACATATTTTAAGTCCTCATTAAAACACAACAATCGATTGCTAAAGAAATCTTTCATTTCACAGATGGAATGATGACACACTAGAATGTTTTACAAAAGTATTATATCCCTTGAGCTTATCTACATTTTGTCACCTAACAATTACAAACTTCAATATTATTTATTGGAATATTTGCTGATTTGACGTTGTTTTGTTTTTTTTTTTGTTTTTTTTGGAAGAACACAGGTGTGCTGTACAAATGCATTCAGCTCAATTTTAAAAACATATGCCTAAATAAAAATCCAGTGAAACCAACTGCGTTCAAAAGCACATATTTAGTATTGTGTAATATTTAGTAAATTATGGGTTACTTAATCACACTACAAATACAGCTGGTCTGTGAGGGCCTTAGATTTGTTTTGGAGAACATTAGTGAGCAAATAGCATCAGGAAGACCAAGGAACACACATGATATGTCAGGGATAACGTTGTAGAGAAGATTAAAGTAGGGTTAGATTACAAAACAATACTCCAATCTATGATGATATCACAAAGCACTGTTCAATCAATAATCTAAAACATGGAAAGATTGTGGCAGAAATTAAAATCCTCTAAAATGCCTCCTTATATTGACAGACTTTAGAGCAGCCTTCAGAAAAGAAGCCCATGGTAACTCTGGTGGAGCTGCAGAGATCCACAGCTAACATCTGCTGACAGGACAATTAGTGGTGTCCTTCGCGAATGTTGCCTTTACGGACGAGTGACAAGTTAAATCGTTAAAAGAAAAAAAACCCAGAAGATCCACTTGAAGTTTAGTCCTTGAAGAGTACACAGCAAACATCTGGGAGAAGATGCTCTGGTAATATTAGAACAAAATGTACTTTTTGGCCTTTTGTTGAAGTTGCTATGAAGACAGATGTAGCCAAGTACAGGGCAATCCTGTGCTTAGCAAAAAAACAAAACAAAAAAAAAAACTAATTCTAAGTCTGTGGTTTCACTTAAAAATTCATGTTTGCAGATATTCAGTCCTAACTGACCGAGCTTGAAATATCTTGCAATGACGGGTAACAATTTCTGTTTCCACATTTGCAAAGCTGTTAGAGACATATACCTGTAATTGCCCCAAAATATGGTTCTACAAAGTATTGGTTTGAGGTGCTGAATACATTTGTACTTTACACTTTCCAGTTTTTGACTTGTAAAGAAAAATAAGGGAAATCACATGTGCTTTTACATTCGCTTAGCAGTTATGCAGTGCCTTGCTATGTGTTTCCAACAAATACCAATAAAATATATTGTATTTTGTGGTTGTAACATGACAAAATCTAAAAAAGTTCAAGTTGAATGAAAACCTTTATTCAGCACTGTATAATTTCAAGTGCCACGTAACATTTACTGTATTGTATCATCTGTAAGTTGGTGAGTGCTTGCATGGTTGCAATTTCCTTAGGTTCACAGACTGAAATCTAGAACTAAAGCTAAAAGGGAAGTGGACTTTAAAGATTTAAACAAGTGATGTAAAACGGTCTCATTTTGGTGGTTCCGGTATACATACGCCACTGTCTCTGCTTTTAATGCTGGACACTTCAACATCATCCTTCTCAGGGTGTACAGGTAATCAGAGCACCCTTGTTAAAAGTGTTAAAGTGCTGGTTTCACATTTCCTAATTTAGCTCTGGCATAGCAGGTACATGCTACATGAACGTTGTACTATCAGCCAAGCAAGACAGTAGGAGGCTCAGTTGCTCTGGATTTTGGCTCACTGGGGACTCAACCTGCTATTAGGAGAGGGAACACTACAGCATCTGATTTAAGATGGAGAAGTTCAGTGGAGCGTGCATGCAAGCTTTATGTTACTGAGAGTATTTTAGGGATTGCCAAGACAAGCATGAAACAATCGATTGCTCATTGAACATTACGCTTACAACTGACGGCTTCTGCTTTCAATAGAGAATAAACACAAACTGTTCCGAGGACAAAGTGTTTCCAACCAAGTTCGTGCACTCATCAGATTTCATACCAAAAGTTTATGAGGGGTTAAAGAACAAGAAGCATGTTTCTGAAATAATCCCATTGAAAAATAAACATGTAATTTGTTGGACATCATTCTATAGAACTGTGCTTCTGCATATTATGTTATAGTTGAGCAAAACTGTGCTTTGGAGGTCTTTTAGGAGGAAACTAAAGAGAAAAAAAAAGAAACAACTCTGAGCAAGTTGTTTTGTAAATTGTTTGACCTCTGTTGCCGACCGCTGAGAAGCAATTTTGTTGGAGATAAAAAAAATAAAAAAAAAAGAATTACAATAACACAGGCTTCACTGCTGCTGCTGCAGCACGGCTAGGTATTTTCCACAAAATTGTTGGTTTTGACCCATTTTCCAGGCAACTGTTTTCGGAACCTTTGTTGAGAAGAAAAGGCTTTTATTTTTATTATCCCTTTTTTTTCTTGCTTTAAGTTGCCCTTCTATATTAGTTTTATGCACTTCTAATCTGCCCTGCGATTTGAACACCAATATGGAATGTTTTGTTTTGCATCTCTCATCCACTCTTGGAGTAAATTTGGCTCTTAGTGGTGCCAGGTCAGCTGTCAGCAGCCTCGCCAAGGAGTACGCGCAGACATAATTCTCCCTAATCTTCCTTCTGTCATCCATGTGCATGTTGGGAACCATATCTCCCGTCATTTGGTCCAAGTGATTATCCCTGTGATTTTTCACTTGGTTGCTGCTAATGTACAGAGGCTTATGATTACAGTGTGATTACGGAAAGGTGAAAAGCATGTCTAATATAGTGCAGGAGATAATTGAAGGGTAGTGAGCACAGGATGAAAAAAAAAAAAAATCCAGTTCCAGGGGGAGCAATGGTGAACAGTTGTGCTGTCATTTGAAATAGGTATGGCTGATTTTCAAACATTAAAAATGTCGATAGAAAATGAGCTGACATCAAAGCTTGGGTCAAGACCTTCAGCTCATTTAAATGACAGAAGCAGAAGATTAGAAAAATGGGAAATGTTGGCACATTTTACTAGTTAACCCCTCCACTTTGTTATGTCAAAGTATGGTCTGTAACTGAACTTCAAGAGAGGACAAGGGAAGAAAAAAAAAAGAGTCTGAGCAGTAAAGATCTATTTGAACTGGGGCCTAAAGATCATGTGCTATTTAACTCCTAAATACTGGTTCTTTAGAAGCATATATCACAAGTCAATAATATTTGTTGCCAAAGGCTTGATTACCATTTCTAATTTTGTCAGCAACATTATGCTGCAACAACCTTGAAGCATCATTTAAGAAGGATGTAAATGTGATAAGCTGTTGATTTCCGCTCTTCCTGCTTGACTCCTTCTTGCCTTGCCCTGCCTCTTAATGCCAGCTGTTAGTGCTCAGAAGGGCTGGTGTAAGGATGTGAGCTGGTGTTCTGCAGAGAAAATTAGGAATTGCTCGTAGTGACTGAAAACAACCAGCTCTCCTCCGTGACTCCAAACATATTGATCAGGCTTTGCAGCGGAGTCCACATGTACAGCTCTAAAACGGTCAAAAAAGGCAACAGGACTCTAAAACAAAATGAGACCGCACTGGAAGTGCTTCACGATGAAAGGCTATAGATGAGCTGAGTGAGGATGTTGAGGGGCTCCGGTTTTGGAGTTAAAAAAAAAAAAAAACTGGTCAGGGAAATTGTCTAGGGGGAAACTTCTATAATTTAGAATTAGCAGAGCTAAATGCGCTCTAAAAGCCTACACTCCTTTTCCATGAATGAATTAGATTGAATCCGTGTTTATTTTTATCTGCTAAAAGATAAGATGAGATTTTCCCCAGTCTAAACAGCAGTGCCTGTGGTACACACAGGCAGCGTTGGCTTGTCCTTCAGACATGCCTGTTTTTTTTCTGACATTAACTTGGAAAGAGAACCACAAAGAGAGTTCATTACTAAACACAGTTCATTCTGCTGGCAGTTTCAGTAGCTGTTGCCTTACTCCTCCTCTCACGCCTTTCTCGCCGTTCTCGTCAGGGCCATCCATATCCCCTTTTATCCATGTCATTTCAACAATGTGTGGCTTCAAAATACACACTTTATGATGCAATACAAAAGGTCAAGGGGAATGAAAAGAAAGGAAAAAAAAGACACTCCGTGTCCATTTGACTTGGTCTTTACAGTGGATTGTCGGTTGAACACAAAGGCTAGTGAGAAGCCTTAAACATCTGCACGTTGTCCAGCGCAGACATCAGGGAGTTCAGTCTTCTTTTGTCTCTCGTTTTCCTTTTTTTTTTTTTTTTTTTTTTTGTCTGCTAGACCAGTCTCTTCAGCTGTCTGAGTGCAGTGCCTTGTACATCAGGATGAGTGGGATATCCAGTGGCTCTTACCTTTACATCAAAAGAAAATAAACAAAACACACGTCACCTAAAGGCATGGATAAATGTTTTTGTTACTCCCTCTTTCACCAAATTTGAATGACAAACTCAATGATATTTTTTTTAACAGCAAAATTTTGCAGATGTACTTTTTTCTAGCCTACGTCACTATTCTACAACCTTGCGCTAAATCAGCATCCAGAGCAAAAGATCAGCCCCTATAGTACGACTCCATGTCTTTTTTTTATGCATTATTCCCATGTTCTTTTATTCGTTCTTACATTAAGCCACTGGATATTGATTTAATGATTTTTTTTGACTATGAGTAAATACTTGCAGCTACAAGGTATGAGTTTTAAATATATATTTATATATTTATATATTTATAATCTTTTAAAAAGCATTTAGTCCTTTGGTCCCTATTTCCTAAGGAATGATGCATGTAAATAAATCCTGGATTTCCCCACTCCTCTCCTCTTCTTCCTGTGTTTCCACTTTGATGCAGAGCTTGCCCTGTCACAGAGCACAACACCTGTGTAGGCACAAAAACCAAAATGGCAGCAGGCTGGTGTGTGTGTGTTTGTGTATATTAGTATGTGTGTATGTCTGCACATGGATGAATTTGCTTCAGTTCTTATGTTGGCATTTGCACGTATTTATACATGTACAGAGTCTTTTTTTTTTTTTTAGTTTTTCATACATTAAGTGCAGCTTGTTTAATTTCTCGTATGTTTGGTTTTATTTTTTTTTTTATATTTTTTTAAGTGAGTTTATCTGTATCCTGTGTCAGTATGCATGCTTTCAGCATAATGAGTCTATAAAGTTATTTTTTTTTAATCATGTCTAAAAAACAGCAGCAAAAAGTTGGTCTCTGCAAAAAACTCCTTCCACAGATGCCAAAGCAAAATAGGGAAAAGAGAGGCATTTGCGAAGAAATAAATAAAAAAAAAACTAAAATGATAATAAAAAACAACTCTGGGATCCTTCTTTCAGTCACCCAATCTTTCAGAGGCTTTCCAGGAGGATCAAGGGACCACCCTTTCTTCATGATATGTAGCAGAACGAGGAGTCTTTGTACTTTTACTGCACTTGTGGAAATAAGGTGTTGTGGCCCTTCATCCTGTGACACAGAGAGAGGAAAAGAGAAAGAGACAGGGGAGAATAAGGTGAGTGGAATCAGGAAGGCTGCAGCAAACATGCTCAGGGTTGCTGGCTCCTGGTTATCACACAGACTGACAGGCACAGCCAACAGCGTGAGGAACAGACGGGAAGAAGAAGAAGAAAAAAAAAAAACACAGTGTGTCAATCACAGCCAGAAATAAGTGGGCTAGAGGTGGGGTGGGAGATCTCTGTTAAAACCATATGGAACAGACATCCACACTGTGACAGCACTAATCCAAGGAAGGCCTAATTTAAACCGACTGCGTTTTTACTGCTTGAGGAAGAAAAGCTGCTTGAGACGTTGCTGTCATTCATCTCTTTGTTAATTCCCTACAAACAAACTACAAAAGAACATGAGAGATAAAAAGAAGAAAACACGTGTTAAAGAGAGTTAAAACTGTGTAATAATTAGAGTGACAGAAACCCGATGCTTGGAAAAGAAATGTGCAGATGTCAACAAATAGCCTCTAATTTGAAAACCCTGCACAATCATTCTAGCATCTCCCCTACCTTTGTACTGGCTTGATATCCTGCGCTGATGGTGAATGTGTTGGAGCTGTCAAGTTTTGGATATAAAAGAACATGTTTACAGTCCATCAGGGCTAATACGTTGTGAACTATGATGCGGTTTGAAGAAAGGAAGCAAAATCACGGCAAATCACTCTTTGGGAATGAACATGAAAGGGTCTGTCTTTGTGACAGGAACAGGCGCCTGGCTGCGTTCTTTGTTCTATCTCTCCATTTCTGTAAATGAGCTTGTTACCGTTTCATAACAGATCTGCTTTTTCAGACACAGAGTCTAGATTGAAACTTATTTGTTATGAGTAACAAAGCCAGGCTAGCCATTAGTGACATATGGCACTAACAGTCCCAATTACTGCTAAATTATTTTGTACGGTATATGGGCATTTTTCCCTATATATATATATATGTATATGCTGTAAAAAGGAAGCAGACAGTGTTTTTTCAAATTGTTCTAATTTTCCACAAGAAAAGAGCTTCCTTGAATTCTATTTCAAACACCAAGTGTCTCAGATCATAAATAACTATTCTTTATTTCTTCGGAGGCAAGCATTAAAACCCACATGTTGCCACCTTCTTAGGGTGCTCCATAAAAGGCTCCTTGTACTTGAGAATCAGAGTTGAGGCCAGAAGAAAAAAGTTTATTTCGCACTGTTTGCCTGGATAGAACCTCTCCCCCACTGAGTTCAGTGAATAGAAAACTACAGGAGGGTGAGTTGCCGGCAGTTCTTCTGACGCAACAGGGCAAAGGAAGTTTGATGACTCCTTTCAGGATGGCCTCGGGGGTATCAACAAACTGACTTGCAAAGAAAGGACCTTTTTCATTGTGCATCTGTTTGATGCCATTTTTTTTTTACAAATCAAGTTGTATGACAACAGCAGAAAATAAGAACCAAATTATCTGTTGACGTCCTCCGCAACTGCAGAGCAAAATGATCCATAGGCAAGACCATTTGGTCTTGTTATTGCCACAAACTTGAATACATTTTAATAGGGTTTTATGTGATAGACCAACATACAGAAGGGCATAATTATGAAGTAGAAAGTGAAGGACAATTGTATTATATCCTTGGGTGTTTAGGGTTGAGTTTCTTTGTTTATTTTTGAAAGGGCTTGCTGTATTCATTTAATTTCCCTGTGATCATTATTGTTACCAGAGTCTTGCTATATGAGTTACTTATGAGTTTCTTATTTATTTATTTCCATCTATGTATTTTAGTTTATTCTCTTAGATCAGTATTAGTCATTTCCCCTTGGTTTGTAATTTTCTTTGTTCTAGATCAGCTCCTGCTTTAATTATTCATCTTCCCCCAGTCACCATGTTTGCTCTTCTCAATAATTGTTCTACAATCCCTTGAATAATATCACTTGAATCCAATGCAATTCTCCACTCGTGTTCATTGTTCATTGCTGGTTCCTGTCCGGTTCTCCTCATGCTCTTTTAGCAAGTGTTTCACTTATCAGAAAACCTACTGAACACAAGTATTTGTCTACATCTCAGTCCTTCTTACTCACAAACATTGACTTGTTTGTATAAAAATAATCTTAGAAGTTTGCCACGCATCCTTGTACGGACTGCCTAGAAATAAAATCCGATACAGCTGTCACAATAGTTTTAATATGTCTTACCAGGCTTTCACTAATAAACTGTTTAATCAAGCTCAGATTGAAAGTCCAAAACTAATCGACAGGATGAGATTCAAAATGGCAATAATGGGCAAGAAAATGTTTACTTTCAGGCAATGTCTAAAAATGATGAGGGTTATAGTTTAAGAGAATTTTGAAACACAGTTTGTTCTTACAACTAAAATGAATTGGGGTATTGCAGTTTGTGGAGTTGATCTATGGGATGGTTTGGCTTGATATAAAGTCCAAATATGAGTTAATTTAAAGAACAATATAAAAAGATATTTGAGGGAAATACATTGCTGATGATGCTTTGCAGAGAGTTTTGCTCCTTGTATTTTCTGTAGCGTGATTAAAACTTAGCTTGTTATAGTAAATCTTTACTGTGTACTACTGAAATTAGAAAGTTGGGATGACAGTGTTTGATTTATTTTAGATCTAAATATTTAGGAAATTGATATCATCAAAAAGGTGTGGGGAGTAATAATCTATAACTCCCATCTACTTCTTTTCAACATGTCTGTTTTGCATGTCTGATAAGTTTTGTTCTTGCTTTGTTTTTGTTTTCTCTTAACTTATTTTTGAAACAATTCAATGAACTAAACAAGCATAAATTTAATTAAGCATCTGCACGAAAGTCCAACATGTTCTATTTTGAACAGTGTCTGCTATTTCTCATTATCATTTACTGCAAAGTCATAAGCAGTCAGCAAAAGTATTCAAATAACAACTTTTAAGTTTTCCAAATGTAGTTTGCTTTCAAAAATAAGCTCCTGCCGCTGTGTCAAAAATGATACCTCAAAGCAGGCATAGAGGACAAATGCCGGTGAACAGAATAGAGACAAAAAATAACAATAGAAAGAAACAGAAGAGACATTATAATACTAACTTCAACCAACAGCTTTCAACAACACCTAATTAGCAAATAGTGTGCACCTCAAGATGCTCTAGTCAGATGAGACAGAAAAATGACCTTTTTGGCTTACATATCAAATGTTTTTATTTTTTACATACTGAACGTTGTGACACCAACACAACACATCGTCCTCTACGCAGCATCCCCACAGTCAAACATAACGACGGCAGCACCACGCTTTTTTTTTTTTTTTCAACACTGATTGGGAAAGCTGGTCAGAGTTGGTGGAAAGGCTAATGGAGCTAAATAGGGCAATTCTCAAAGAAAGCCTGTTAGCGGCTGCAAAGGACTTGCGAGAGGGGCAGAGGTTTATCGGCCATTGGAACAATGAGCCTAAATAACCAGAAGCAGAGCTGCAATTGAATAGTTTAAATCAAAGAATGTCAGTGGGGCCAGTCAAAGTCCAGACATACATTGGACTTAGAGTCTGTGGCAAGACTTGAAAATCCATGTCCATAGACACACTTAATATAATCTTTAGATGGGTCGGCTATTGGATACATACATACAAATGACTTTCAGCTGTTCTTGCAAGAAAGGTGGCTGTACAAAGTATAGTAATAGGGAGAATGAATATAATGGGGCTCACACTATCCAGAATTATATTTGCTAAAACAAATCTAAAAAAAAACAACTGTCATTTAATTTCCAGTTCAAAGTATATCTTACATGTGTTGGTATACCACATGGAATCCTAATAAAAAAACCTCAAGGTTTGTGGTTGAAAAGTTTCATGTGAACTTTCCGGTTGTATGCTAACCAGTCAATTTTTACTCTGTCTTGAAGTAAAAATTGACTGGTTATTAACTTATTATGTCCAAGTGGGTCTTCTCCAGCTCTCTTACCATAATTATTTTGCATCATCATAAATAAATAAATTGGAAGTGATTCTCATGTGAGGATAACAAAACGACCTTGCAGAAAAAAACTGTCTGTGTGGATGGAATCCACAGAGAGGGGTGACCAGTCAACATTCGCCAATGCACTTTGAGGATGTAATCGGTTACTCAAACCTAGGGTCACCCTGGCTATTTCAAACAGCTGTTGATTGGATGGGGAAAAAGGTCCCTTTTGCAAAATTAAAATTAGAGTTGTGTGAAGGTATGACACTGTGGATGTGAATGCAAAGAGGAAGAGAAATAAAAGTACAGTACATCCATACACACAAACCCCACAAGAGGACAAGATACACGGTACAATGGCACAAAGAATTAAAGGCCACTTCCAGTTATAGTCAACAGACCAACCAGTCAGCATGTCAGTTTACAGGTACCAGCCAAGAAATTGACAATATAGAGTATATATATTATATATATATGAAAGGAGGGCAGAATATAAAGAGATAGAGTTCATAGATATATCAATCAACGCCACGTCATGCAACGCAGTCACAGTCCCACCACATGACGTCATCCAAAAGAAAATGACACCATGGGTTCAACTTACAGCTGCGGGAACTTGGCCCCATGACAGGTGTCGGTGGGGTGTGTGGCTATAGCGGAGAAAGGCCACCTCACACTGTGATTGGCCATGTCAGGTTGCCAGGTTGGTGGGGGTGGGAAAAAAAAGAAAGAAACACTGGGTTTTTCTTTTCCTTGAGTTAGATTTCAAAGAGCTCCCTATATTCTGTTTCACTTGTCCTGCCTAGCAAATCAAATAAGTTAATTAGGTTTATATTTCCAGTATGATGGAAAATAAAGACAGTAAAACAGAGCTAACAGAACAAATGATAGCCAGTACAGATCAGAATGTCAAAAAGGTCTTTGTTTGTGCTTGTGTGTGGTGGTAAAACATCCCCAGGCTGACCACATTTGCAGGTTAAAAGGTTGAATCTATGTTTATATTCACAAAGATAACCCTCACAGCAGAAATGCATATTTCAGAAACTTGTCCTGGCTTCAGTAATTGGATTTGCCTCACATTGTTTGCTGTGAGGGTGGCTGTTGAGTGAGTGCTTCAGTGCTTTTTTTTTGCATTAAGTTTATCTTTAAGACACAGAATGGAATTTTAGAGTAGTAGGCTCCTAAGACCAGAAGAGAAGAATGCTGTCTGATCGTGTTTTTAATTCAACTTCAAAGCAACATTGTCAGAGTCAGAGAAAACAGCAGCCTCTGTATTTATCTACATATTGAAGTTTTGACTTATAAAGAAGGAGTAAGGAAAATCGTCACTGAAGTAGAATCAAAGTTTGTCATCATAACTAATACTGTGAAAGAAGTAATAGCTGAACTTTGAAATTATGGAATGACAGAATTCACAAACAAACAGTTATTGCTTTTTCTGCATTTTCTTTGAGGGGGTGCATCTCTATAAATCAGAAAATTAAAAAGTAAAATACTTCAAAAATTCTGTTGAAAAGGTGATTTGTTTTTTTATGCAGATTCATTACACATGGTATATTTGATATATTTTAAGCCTTTGATTTTTTTTTTTTATTTTGATAAAAAATGCATACAGTTAAGAAAAAAACACAATTTCAATTTGTCAAAAGATTTGAATATTAAAGAAGGGGGCTTAATAGACAAATGTGAGGCAACTGAAAAGTATGCCCATGTACTGTATGGTATATTAACTCAATATGTGACCGGAGCTCCTTTCTCATGAATTACTCACTGTGGTGTGGATTGGAGGTCATCAACCTGTGGTTTCTTCTAAAGTGTTAATTTGGCCTAAATTCCTTTAATTGCAGATTTGAGCTCATCTGTAATGTTGGGTCTTATGTCTCTGATCTTATTCTTGACCTAAACCATATTGAGAAGATATAAGATTTAGGTCAGGAGATTTTGCTGTTCAATATAGTTCAATATAATCACAGTGATATATCATAGTTTTTAATCATAGAAGACCGAAACGCTCTGTCACCCTTGGTCTTTGACCGTGTGGGTAGCAGAAGACTCTGAGCCTCGGAATGAAGAAGGCGAACAGCGGCATATTGTGTGAGAAGATAAGATTAGTAATCTAAAGTTTGGCTGTTTAGTGCTCTGTATGGAAAGAATTACAAAAATAATAATATATTTTCTAGACAGTTTAAAGAATGTAAATTGTGGGTAATGTGCTTGCACTAACCTGTAAGTAATCTGACCTAATTTTTTGTATGGCTTAGAAGTATAAAAAGTAAGTTTAACCAACCCAGCAAAGAGGGTATTACAATAATCTAAATGTGATGACACAAATACATATATTATTGTTTCCCGTTTGGCTCAAGAGATCATATGTTGCAGTTTAGAAATTTTTCTTGGATGAAATAATAAGAAACGAGACTGAAATTTTACATGCGAGTCGAAGCCCAGAGTAGAATTGAAAACAACACCAACATTTTGAATGCTGAACTCAAGAGTTGGACCAAAAAAAGCAAGAGCCTCACATATTTCACTATATAGTTTAGGAGGAGTAATTTTTACAGTCCCAGTCTTTTTGGTACTTAAAATGAGATAATTACTGGAAAGCCCATCACTAATCTCAGATAAACGGAGGACTAGTGTGGACAGCCTATCCAGCTGATAAAGCTTAAAAGGCATATACAGTTTAATCCACATAAAAGTTATAAGAAATGTCATAAAAAGACTGAATGATGCCAGCTAAAGGAGGCATGTAAAAACTGAATAAGAATGGAGCCAGAACGAAGCCCTGTGAAATCCTACAGGTTAGAGAGGATATCTTAGAAGTGAACTTGTTTGGCATAAGAGAGAAAGCCCTCCGAAATAAATAATAAGAAAACCAATCTAGTGCCGAACAAGAGACACCACCTAAAACCCTTAGTCTATTCAGGTATGATCAGCTTTATCAAAGGCTGCACTGAGATCAAGTAAAAGTCTTATGGAACAAATCCCTGCATGAGGAACCATTAAAAGATCATTATAAAATGGAGTGCAGTGGAGTGCAGTTTTTGAAAGTCAGACTGAAAATCTGTGATTTATATAGAAGAGATATGAACTGATTTCCCATAACTTTTTCTTATAATTAATAAAAAAAGGGAGTTTTGAAATTGCCCAATAATGACAAATAAAGCAATTATCAAGACTGGATTTTTTATCTCAGAGTGTTCAAAATACACCACGATGGACCGTAGCCTTTTCTCAGTGAGCTGGTTATGATTGACAACAATGATGAACCGATTCTGGTGGCACTCCCAGATAACACAGAAGTATGTAATAAAGAAGAAACAGAAGCACAATGAGGGCTTCAGTTTGCCATTAAATGTAGCCAAGTCATCAAATGTAATTGTTGAAAAAGATGTAAATGACTCCAGGCACTGAGAACTAACATAGGGATTGGAACTCAGGGAGGGTTTAGATTTCGCTTAGATTAACTTTTGTTTCCGCAAAATGATTAAGAAATATGTTGCTGTCAACATCCGACAATAACACAGCATGCTGTGGTGGAGGAGACAAAATACTGTTGATAGTGTCCAATAATACCCATTGGTTTTTCCGGCTACAACTTATGGAATTACTGAAATAAGATGATTGAATCTCTTTCACTACCTCATTATAAGAGTAAATAAGCTCTGTGAAGTACGCACGATAGACAATCCAACCTATGAACCACCACCGTATTTCTGCACTTTGATGTAACATAGAAGGCCTCAAGTCTGATTGTTTAACCAGGATCAGCAAGAAATAACAAAGCAACGACTAGTTTGGAGTAGTCTGATTGATAATGGCATGCGGTGTTCACTGTCAACTTTATCACCAGAGGAAATCCTAGATGACCCATCTCTGGAGCACAGTTCTAAAAGTTGTGCGACTTTATTTTATAAAACAAATAAAGTCCAGCTCCACACTGGGAAAAAAAAACAATTTAAAATGTAAACCTGTTTAATAAAGTGGGCATTCATTACTATAATTTTCAGGTGAGACCCACCTGGGCAGGTGCAGAGAAGCCTAACCCAAAGTCCAGCTAGCAAAGTAAGCTTTGCAGCATATCAGGATTAGTGCCACGTTGAGACAACTTTTTCCGCACTTTCAGATGGCAGTCTTGGTTGTGAACACAAGGGAGCAAGAAGATTAGCCCAGTCCCGACAGGTCTAAGGTGAATCCACCCGACAACGCTCCAGGTATAAGGTTTCCATAGATCCGCTTTCCTTCAAAGCTTTCTTACCCCGCCGGTGGATTCTCCAAAGTAAAGGCATATTAAACGGCAACGCTGGAAGTATTCTGGAGACTTCCAGCGTTCTATTGCAAAGTATGACCACTATGCATTGCTAGCAATCAAATCTGCAATGGATTTGATTGCTAGCAATGCATAGTGGTCATACTATGTTTGTACTGAGATGAACCTGGACAAAAAAAATTAACACAAACCAGACTTAACGAAGAAATATGCAGTGGTACGGACAGAGGAGGAGGCACAGCCAGACACAAGTGCCAGGTAATATCCTGCTTGAAAATTAAATCAACATCTCTGTTAAGCTTTTGATTTCATGAAAGCGAGCAGTGCTCTAAAACTTCTTGGTAGAAGGCTGTGCTGACTGTAGATTGGATTTGGACGTCAATTATGTTTGATTTTGTGGGACTTCACTCTTCTGCCAGATAGTGAGGACTTGATTTTCAAAGGTTTATTTTGAAACACAATTTGTGCACATAAAAAAAATGTGGGACAGCAAGGATGCTTGCGAGGGACGATGAGGGACCCATTACCATCACTATGATGACATCATAAATTTGAATTTAACGCATATCTCACATTACTAAATCCCTGCTTTGCCTGTTAGTCCACAACAATGAATTAGCACAAAAACATTATTTACCTTCTTTTGAAGATTATTAAAACGGTTAAACTTTACAAATAGTTTAATAAAGTTGTTCTAAGTTGATCAGAAAGAAATACTTTACAGGCGTTTACATTTAAATACTTAAAATTTTATCAGAAAAAAAGAAATGTAACCTTTTTTGTTAAAGTTAAATATTATTTAAGTTAATCTTAGATTTAGCTGAAATCATATTTAACTTCACACAAAAGTTTATTTGACTGCTGTTCTCTGGCAGGCATCTGGGTTTGAGTAAAAATGAGTCCATAGACCTGCAGGCAGCTTTTTCAGCAATGTGCTTCTTGTGCAACTCACTCTTACAGTGTTATTTTATATCGTGCTCCCCTCTGTGTGAAATTGAAAAAATAACTTTGGCAAACTTCACAAAAAGCTCTCTGTGAGTCACCTTTCACTGGCCTCACCCAGTTATAAACACAGTCTTTGCTGTAGCAGCATTTTCCTTCCTTTGACGTAGGACCCATTCTATTTTGTATAGGCTGCAATAAAATCCTTTAGCTGTTCGGTTGTATTTTACGAGCATCGTGGTGCACAGGTTGGCCATGACATGCTCTGTGTCTTCATAGTTTGATTGACACCCAACGCAGCTCTGTGACAATGACCGCAGGTCTTCTCTATTTACATTTCGGAAATATTGCGTACAAGTACAATATTTTCTACTAGTCGTTTCAGAAAGTGAAGCTGTTACACAGTAAAATATTTCAAGCTTTTATTTCTTGTAATTTTGATGATTATTGCCAACAGGTAAAGAAAATCCAGAGTTTATTGTCTCAGCAAATTTATAACATTGCATTAGACCAATTGAAAAAAGATGTTTTAAGCACAAATGTCAGGCTTTAGAAAAGTATGTACGTATGCACTCAATATTTGCTTGGCCCTGCTCTTGCATGAATTGCTGCATCAACGCTCCATGGCATAGAGGTGATCAAGCTTGTGGCACTGCGTAGGCATAACGGAAGCCTAGATTGCTTTGATAGCTGCCCTCAGGTCATCTGCTTTGTTAGATCTGGTGTCTCTCATCCTCCTTTCAACATATGTTTTCTATGGGGTTCAGCTCAGGGAAGTTTGGTGGCCACTCAAGAACAAGAACACCATGGTCATTGAACCAGATGTTGGTAAATTTGACACTGTGGTTCCAAGTCCTGCTAGAAAATAAAATCAGCCCCTCCATACAGCTTGTCTGCAGAGGGAGGTATGAAGTGCTATATGATTTACCGATAGATAGCTGCACTTACTGCTGCCTTCAGAAAACTCAGTGAACCAACATCTGCAATTGACATGGTGTTCAAAGCCATCACTGACTGTGAAAACTTCACACTGCACTCCAGGCCCCGTGGATTCTGTGCCTATCCACTCTGCACCTGACTCTGTGACCTTGATCTGCAAATTAAATGCAAACCTTACTTTCATCTGAGAAGATGACTTTGAACCACTGAGCAAGTTTCCAGTCTTCGGTTCATGAGTGGCCTGAAGAATGTGGCATTTGTTGCCCATGTCTAGTTTTTGTTTGTGTGGTGGCTCTTGATGCACCAGCTCCAGCCTTAGTCCACTCATTGTGAAATGGCTATCCCAGTTGCAGGTGCACTTTTTCTTACCACACGTCTTCCTTCCACTCAATTTTCTGTTAATATGCTTGGATATAGAACTATGTGAACAACCAGCTTCTTCAGCAATGACTGTTCATGAATTATTCTCCTTGTGAAGGGTGTCATTGGCAGTCTTCTGGACATCTGTCAAGTCAGCAGTAATCCCCATGATTCTGTAGCAAACTGGCCCAGAGAGAGAGACTGTTTAAACCTTCAGAAAACCTCTGCAGGTGTTTTGAGTTAATTAGCTGAGTAGGTTGTGACACCATGAGTTTTTTAATAATTATGTTTTTTTCACAGTTTTCTGATTTTCTGAGACACTGAATTTTGGGATTTCATTATCTGTAAGCCTTATTCATCAAAATTACTCCATGTCACTCCATGTGTAATAATTCTCTCTATATACTTAATACATGAGTTGATTGGCAAAAAAATGTTGCGCTTTTATGCAATATTAATTTTTTTAAATATTTTTTTATATGTATCTGTATGTATGTGTGTGCGTATGTATGTATGTGTATATATATATGTATATATATATATATATATACATACGTACATATGTATAGAGAGAGAGAGAGAGAGAGAGAGAGAGAGAGAGAGAAAGAGAGAATGTATTGTGTTTAATGGGCTATATAAATAAATGTTGTTAATTAAATTAACATGGTTGGATCCTGCAACCAGTTTCTTTGGCAATTGACTCATTGTAGTTTCACCTCCACATACGTGGTGTCAATGACTGTCTGCTGGAAAACAGTACAGTAATATTGTCCATGATAATGCAGACCAGAACAAAACATTTCTATATTAAAAATGACCTTTTGTAAAATTCTACTTTTGAGAAACAGACTTTAGGGATTTTCATTAGCTGCAATGTATATATTTTAAGATGAACAGAAATTAAAATTTGAAATGCATCTCTCTCTGTGTTATCAATTTTTACAATGAGTTTTGAAAATTAATTAACTGTCAGTAATCTACATTATTGACATGCACTTGTGTCAGGTCATTGTGCTTCAGAAAAACTGAAAAGCTTGAACTATGACAACAAATTGGATTTACTTGCTTTACTTTGTTTGCTGCTTTATTATCAGTTTTGCTGTATTTTTTTCCCCCCGATATTCAACGGCGGATATGCTCTAACAACCAGAGAAACAGAAATGGACTTAGCTGGACGAAAGACGAAGGAGGACATGGAAACACACACACATGCACAAACACACCTCCTGATTAAATGACAGAATGTTAAAGAGGGTAATGGATTTACTTTGTGACTTTTAAAGTATATTCTAATGACTGCTCTGTCAACCAGCAGAGTCACAGGATATTTACCATTTGTCCGGGATAAATCAAATTCACCCTACCATCTTTTTTCCTCTTTGTGTGTCAGCTTTGAAAGCTTCTCCGCAATTAGCAGACCATAGCTCCATTCAAATTCTGTCAGGGAACTGATAGAGGGTGCATCTATCATTTGTACTGCATATGCCATCCTCTGGCTTTTAAAGAGGCACATCTAAAACAAGCAAGTGGTATTACCATGCATTTATTTATGGGGGAAGTGAATCCAGGCTTATGTTATTGTAATGAAAAGTAGTCCTGCCAGTTGGGCTTTGAGAGCATGCATCTATATTATTTTTGCGCTTGGCAGCTGCGGTTTGTAAACAGATGGGTGATGATTATTTGAATCAGTTGTGATACTGTGAAATTAGTCTTTTCATGGATGCTGTTGCTAAGAGCAAGCCACATTTATATTGGTATATATGAAAGCTCATATGTTTTAGGGTAAAAATAGGAATTAATGAAGATATATGTTGGGAAGTAAACACGTAGATCACCCAGAAAGGCAACTGCACTGTGTTTAGTAGGATTTCTGAGGTGCTGTTGCACTGTTTAGTGCCACCGCTACAAAAATTGTGTGAAAATAACAATAATTAAGTAATGTTTTAGTGAGTGGTTTGCTTTATTATTTGAGACACTGAATGCCCACATTCACAACAGCTCCTGATATTTGTCAACATGTTAATGAAGCACTAAGATATCTAAATGTAGCGTGAGGGTTTTTGAACGCACCAAAGTACATTTTGCCATAAGTGGTACTCTACCTGTTTACGGACAGCAGACGAGTCAGTAAGGTCGGTTAGCATCCTTTGGCCGCTTTAGCTGCACCTTCAGCCTCTTCATGCCTATCTGGAAGCCGTTCATGGCCTGGATAGCGGCCTGAGCACTGGACGGGTTATCGAAACTCACAAAGCCTAAGACAAGGCCGCAAAGCGGGAAGGAAATGAGATGCAAGGGGGGGGGGGGGGCAATTGAGATAGAAGAGGAAGGGAGGCGGAAAGATAGAAAAAAATGAAAGACAGGTTAAATGAAAGAAGAGCAAAACACCCCTTTTTCCTCTTTCAACAATGACAGAACATAAAGTCTTTGTTTTTGCTTTTTAATACGTTAATTGAAAGTCTAATGAACCGAAAGGTTAACATAAAATACTTCAAACGCTAACAGCGTAGAGATTAGAAATCAAACAGGAGGCATTTGATATTTTGAGTTTACCTATATATATAAAAAAAAAAATCATCTAAGATTAGAGCCAACAAAAACATCTCATACCAGGTTGTGCAGCCGTAGACAAGGCAGCATCTATAACCTGGCTGTTTGAGCCATACAGGAAAAACATCGCTCTGTGAATACGTATTTTCATTTTATGTGTGTGACTGAGCATCTATCTAAGTAAAGAGCAGAGGGCACGGGGTTGTGATGAGATGCTCGGAGCAAGGTGTGTAGGACGGAGGTGCCTGCTGCTCGCAGTTATCACTTAGGTGCTGAGGCAGAGTGAACCAACAGCTGCCCCCGCCGGGACTCCTTGCCTGCTCTTATCAGACACCTCTATGATTGACGGCCAGAATTTTCCGCCTGCCAGCTGATTTGATCACAGAGCTATGGGTCCAATTTAATTTGGGGGGAGAGGGCAGGCTTTTGTCAGTGTAGGTGAGATAAGGCTGCTGCTTTTACAAACCCTTTAAACAAACTGAGCAGGGAAAGGGCGTGTCAGCTGGTAGCGATCCCAGTCCCCCCCACCCCACCCCACCCCACCCCTCACACACACACATTCACATAATATCTGAATTTAATGAATGTGCAGACTTCACATTTACATCCTTGTGCCAAAATAATCATAGAAGTCTAAAGGTCAAAAGGGAGAATAATGGAATAGGGTAGGAAGCAAACTTTTAAATATGAACAAATTAAAGTGGAAATGTTACTTTCCTTATGTCCCTTTCTTTCCATTTCCATATTTTGTGTATAACGAATAACGTGAATATGCAACATGCAGAAGGCAGCTTACTGCAGGACTGGCCATGTCCTGCTACAGTTAAGGATCCACAAACCATCTCACTTCTGTTTATTTAAAAGTTTTCTGTAAGGTTTTCTATTCTGCATTTGGTTTATGGCAGAGATGTCCTCTGTTCTGGTGTGATTTTTACATGTATATGTCCATGTAAGGAGGGGATGGACACATCTCTTCATAGTCTTTGTCTATGTTTGCCCCGACAATCTCTAGCAGGTTTTCTTCCAGAATTGCTCTGCTTTTAACACCACCCATATTCCCATCAACTCTGACCAGCTTCCTGATCCCTGCTGAAGAAAAGCCTCCGGCATGATGCTGCCACCACCATGTGTCCCTGTAGGGGATGAGGTTTTCAGGGTTATCTGCAGTGCCAATTTTCCTTCCACACTTAACGACAGTGTGATTTTTGAACATATTCAGACACATGCTTATTTCATGGCAACTCCCAATATATTGGGACATTATTTCCTCTTAAAATGGCTGATATCCCACATATATGTGTCCTATCATATACACATGATTAGAAAATGTTTAGACCACATAACTTTTGCAGGATGTTAGCCCAGACCTCAAACCCATTGTTTGGTGTACTCCTGACCGTTGAAATGAGAGTGAACACTATGTTATAGTGGTTTGTGGGTCTGAAATGGTATATAAACAATAAATGAATCAGTCAAACAAGCGGAAGACTCTCTAACCAACTACCAACATGTTCATATCTGATCATCCAAGAAAATGAACCTTGAATGGAAACCATAAGGTTGCTGTAAGAAGTGTCCTAAAACCCTGAAATGTAATCATGGGACCTACAGGCAGCACTTGTTGCAGTTGATGTAAATGTGCATGGCTTTACAATCAGAAAGAAACCACAAAAGTTTAATTTCATTGGGAGATGGGCAATGAGGAAACATGTGCTTTGTAAGGAAAACCAGAAGACCAGGTTTGCAAGACTTGAGACTGGGGAGCAGGTTCACTTTTCATCAAAACAGGCACTCTAATTATACTACTGTGGTTTAAAACACATCCATGTGTTAGAGTAGACAAGTTGGAGACAAGCCTTAAATCCAATTAAGAATCTGAGATAAGGCTTAAAAATGTTGATTCACAAATGTGCTCTGTCTCATTTCAGTAAGTTTAAGCTATTCTGTAAAAAAAAAGATAGCCAAAGGTTGCTTTACAAAGTCGAAGCTGAACACATGTGTCCACCTCACTTCTCTGAGAAAAAATTAAAACTAAGTGTTGTTTTCCTTCCAATTCCACAAATTTGAGTTACTTTTTTGCTTAACTACCATACAAAGTCAGGTTAAATTACATTAAAAATTGTGGTTACATTACAAAAAGGACTTTAGTGTCATGATCAGAGAGCTGCTTTTGATATTGCTGTGACAAGTTATGAGTTTAAATAAAAAAATAAAAAAATGTATCAGCTAAATAGGAGAGAAAAACATGCACCTGGGATTTCATTTTACCTATAATAATACTGAATTGTTCTTTGAAATATTGAGCATTGTCAAAATTACGCTGAATAAGGGCAAATGAAAATGAAATTGCATCTAAAATTTGTTAACATTATACCTAACTGAGAAATTTTCTCTGTTTACTGAACTTTTGTCCCTTTCTATATTTTAGAAGGTAAAGCTATGAACAGGATATCTTAACATTGTTTTGTGTTAAAACATTTTGTTATACTCAGACATTTTGTTTTATAACAATGTGATCGACATTCACTGAATGCTAAGAATTTAGCCTTTGGTGTGTGTGTGTTTTTTTTATTTCCTGATATTTTAACCATAGAGCCTTGGGACATCTGCTATTTAAAGGTGAAAGAAACAAATGAAAAAAAAATCAAGATTCCAGTTTGAATAAGAGGTTTTCAGCAGACATCTTAATTACTCTTCATAGTGGGAGCGAAGAGGTCACTTCCCGTTGGCCCCCCTCCTTGTTGACTGACAGATAGTGTAAGTGAGAAGCATATGTTCAGTGGAGAACACACGCAGTGAATGAGAGAGCCTGTCCTGAGACGGACAGATGAGAAAGGTGAGAAAGAAGAGAGAGACAGTTTCAGATATGCCATGATGAAGAGAAACTGATAGAAAGCCAATGGTAGGAGACTCTGGCTCTCTCTCTCTGGTTGTCTCCTGGGTGCTGCTGTCCAACTGAATCAACAGCAAGTTCCACACCAGTCTATTATAAGCCCATGGATCCCAGCTGCGCCACCTCCACCCTGATGAACTGGTTTAGTGAGTGGGAGAAGAAACAAGGGATGAGGAGGGGGTGCAGGTGCTGCAAGGACCCCCAGTTAAAAGGCTGGTGGGGAGTCGCATTTTATTTTTGTTATTAAAGGAGACTAAAAAGGGAATTGATTCTCCCTTTTTTTTGTATTATTCTTTTTTTGTTTTAGAAATGGCACAAAGCCTAATGATATTGGTGAGAAACGAGACAATTGGATTGGTCAAACCTTTCGCAATCTTATTTTAAGTTGCTGGATCACATGTGATCCAACAACATAGGATGACATTGCTTTTACGTTTTTGAAAAGAAAATGTAATTTGTGTATTAAGGAAATAAAAAAAAAAAAACAATAGAAATTCAGGGAATTGAGAGGATGCAAATGCCTTTCTTAGAATAGCGTACAACCTAGAGCTCCTAATCCACTTCAAATTGGTATCCAAAATCTGTTGTTGAACAACTGATATACTACAGAGAGCAGGTCTTATTTTCTTCAGAAGGAATCTTAGTTTTGGCTGTCAGTGTCATTCATCAACCCCAGAGATTGCTGCTTCGTGTCCCTGCATGCGATGCATCGGTAAGCTTCGCTTTTAATACCCTACTCTCCTTGTGCATGCATCCACACATAACACTGCTTTTAAAAATGTTAATTGAACGTTGATACTGACAGTATCAACGTTCAATTTGATAATTACATACATCCTATTAGTTCTGTGTAAACAGTGGGATGTATGTGTTGAGAAGAGCACCAAAAATGTTGCCATTTTTCATGAAAAAAAAAAGAACAACTCCAACAGCAATAATTTGTTTAGTCATTCGTTTTCGTTTAGTCACTGTGTCTTTTTGACTCACCAAAACATTTGCTCTGATTGGTGGCTCGGTCCACAAAGACTTTGGCAGAGATGACGTTGCCGAAAGGAAGGAACATTTGCATGAGCTCTGCATCTCCAAACTCCTGGGGCAGGTGGTAAATAAACAGGTTGCAACCTTCCGGCCCTGGTGATGAGAGAATTACAGCAGGAGGGTTATACGGGAGCATAAACAGGAGATGCCCACTGAGAGAAGAACTGACTCTAATACCACGAGTGAGAAAAATATCTCCAAAAAATTGTCAAGAGAAAAATATCACGCTTTTGTTAAACCTTAATACATACAAATATTGATCTTCCAATCACATGCTTGTGTAAGAGGTTTTAATAAATTATACTTTGTACATTTCAACAACAACAGCTGGTTCAATGGCTTTTCACAAAAAATGTGTTATACACTTATATTTAGCCAGTTTTTTGTGATGTAAAAAAAAACAGACAGAGACAAATTATATCCAAACAACCTCCAGTTTTAATGAGGCGAACAATTAAGCCCAAAATTTTCCATACCCAGGCAGATTTATTTTTGAAGCAATCTTTTCATTTTACCACCAGGCTATTTCTGACTTTAGGTACAGCTATGTTAACCCTTGTGTGGTGCTGAAATGAATCGATGGAGGAAGCTTAAGATTATAATGATGGTAAGGAGGCGTCCCAAACAAAATTATTTTTATTTTTATAAACTGATGTGCCTTGTACATGTTTTTCCTGAACTCTAAAAAAAAAGTTAACCCTTGTTCAGAGCATGTTTGTCAGTTTTTTTTTTTTTTTTTAAGATAATGCTTGTATACCTAACAACCATCGGCATGACTGCTTGAATGATTACTGGTTGAATCAGTTATTACCTGTTTAATTGGTTATAACATTTAGATTGTCACCATCCTGTATCTACCTTGTACAAGTTGTCCAAATTCATTGTGATGTGACCACCCCACCAGCAATCAGGGCATTTACTACATTCTGACCCCTCTGGGATAGAACATGTCTTTGAGTCTGTTGGATTTGGTGTTAACAGTTCAGAATTCGTTTTTTTCTAAAAGAGAGTTGCGGAAAAAAAAAAGTATGTGTCTGGTGAGAGTGGAGTCTGTTATAACGGGGCGGGCTTTCTTTTAGAGTCTGCAGGCATAAACGTGCATCAGAGATGGCAGCTGTGGTCCGGTAAAGCTTTCCGCTGACCTCACCACCCAGTGCAGGTTCTTCCTGTTCTCCTGAGTGCAGCTGGACAACCATAGAGCTCAGTAATATACCAGGAGGTTCTCTATCGCTGACCTGTAGAAGTTTGTGAGCAGCTGATAAGGGAACACACTTTAGCTTATTGAGGAAAGGAAGTCTTTGTTTAGCTATCCCCACCTGGAGTGCGATATGGGTGTTCCAGGTGACGTCAGCAGAGATGTGGACACCCAGGAACTTATAGTTAGCAACTCTCTCATCCTCCTCACTGTATATTAAGTGGGCTGTCCATGTGATGCACTTGGATGTCCTGAAGTCCCCAATTACTTATTTTGTTTTTTAGATGTTTAGATCTAGGTTATTTTGCTGACATGAGACGGAATATGTTTTGAATTAGTGCTATATAAATACATTTTGTTCAATTTAAAATTAACAAATGCTGCAGAGGTTTGTGTTCTTCTACTGACTAGTACCTTTGTATTTTTGTTATCAAGTAATTACAGGTTTTTTTATGTTGTTTACCTCTCAGATTGTTCCAAAAAAAATTCTGTTGAATAATTTAGGATGCATGTCAACTTAAAGTTGGAAGGAATGATGATGTAATGTTTTTAAATCAGAGAAAAACAAATATTTGACAGCAGTATGTTGACTTTCGAGAGCTCCTGCATGACAGCACAGAAAGAGAAATAAGGAGAATAATGGGGGGAAAAAAAAGCCGAAACACCAGGGGTTGATTGAAAGAGAAAAGCTGAGACAGTTATTGGGAGAGTGAAGCACTGACACACGGCGAAACAGAGAGAGGAGGCAGAGCACACATTAAGACATGAGCCAAGTTTTTGCTCCAATTACTGCGTGACAGTAGGACTGTCTTCCAATTTCTCTCCATCCCTCCACACTCATCTACCCAGCTGCCACATTTGTACTGGCCAATCTGGATAAAGGCAGGAATGAACTGGAGGGAAACAGAGAGAGGGAGAGAAAGATCACGAAAGCCAGCCATGGACACAGAGGGGGGGAGTGAGAGCAACTTGATGGACTCAGGGACAGTAAGCTTGGAGCTGGCTGCTTGTCTAAGTTTCTCTCCTGTCTCATTGCTCAGGGTGATAGCATGAAGAGATGAGACTGGGTCTGGTGAGAAGGCTGATAAGAGGGCTGCAGTGGTAGCTGGCTATAGTGCCGCTATGCCTCAGCACGATAAAGGACACACACACACAGAGCAAGAAAGAGAGAGAGAGAGAGTTGACAGATTTACTTTTTTAGCTGTGGATAAAGTTCTTTCATTTAAGGTTTAGTTTTTTTTAAACTAGCTTATAAAACTCAACATGTTTTGTTTTGATGATCACAAGCTGTTCTTTGTTATACATTTGTGCAGTCTGTAAAGTTTTGATGTGGTGATTATTTCTAACCGCGAATGTGATTACAAATAATAGTTTATTTGCATAAGGTGTAAAACCAGTAACTGAGGACTAAAATGATGAAAACAAATGACGATTTATTAGATGCATTAATTTAGAGATACACATAGTCCAATAAAGGTTGCAATGTGTATGCTAAGAAAATGGATATCAAACTCATGATAGGTACAATCTTTTTATTCAATAAAATGCATAGAAATTATGATTTTTCATTTCAAGGGTGCTCTTAAAACTGTTTAGAAAGAAGCATCATCGTTTGATTTATTATTTTTGCTGATGAATTTTGTTCGGTTGTAGTTAGCATGGCTTTAAGCTTCACATTTGACTAACTTTGCTTTTATGTAAACCTCTGTAATTACTTTGTTCCTGTCTTTATGTTCTTTGAAATGTCTGACAATGATTCCACTTGAAATTGTTTGAGTCTATGCATACATTACCACCTAGCCCAGGATTTCCTGTTGAAGTAGAGATGCTGAATTGAAATGTGTGTGCGTGTTTGTGTGACATCTACTATTTTTTTTTATTTCTTGTTCCAAGTGAAAAAAAAGCTAAATGTATATGTGCTGCATGGAATATGTAAATACTAAGTATATATAGATATATATATCAATATATCTGTAACAATATGTTACCAAGCATGCCCTGCTACTGGAAAACTAAATTACCAAAGATCACAGTGGTGTTTTTTTTGTGGTTAAAGTCACAGTTTGGTATTTGGAAGGATTTTCGCTGTTGACTCATGCACAAACACTGACTGACGTGTTTCAGAAACTGTTTGCTTTCAGTGTAAGACTGAAGCCCAGATTTGACTGATTCTGTCTAGGTTCAGATGTACCTTGTTAAATGGCAAGGAAGAAAATGTGGCAGCGGACTGAGACAGGCTGGGACAGCAGCCAAAACCCAGCGGAGGCTAGAACTCAGACAGGCCACTGGCTAAGCCAAGAATAGCTCGCTCTGTGTGGCCATGAGTGAGGCTGTGTCTGTGTGAGGACTAGTAAGACTTCTATCTTTCTTGCTAAAGTATAAAACGCTGTTATAGTTTTACCAATAAATTAGATCTTCCAAAAGAAGATTATTTTCCATATGAAATGACTGCAATAAGAGTGATGCAACCCATTAAAAACTCTGAAAATTGGACACAATCTGGCCACTAACAACTTTTTTTCTTAAAGCAATCCTGAAAACACTCAATTTATCTTCGCGATAAATATTCATCCCACTCTATGCTGTCTCATTTAATCATACAGTTGCATAATTAAGACTGACGAATGGCATCAGAAAGAGTGATTTACCATCAAAGTATATCCTATGCTTTATTACATCTTATGCAGTGGCATAAGAGTGCACATTACACTAGGAATAGTAATAAATGATTATGCATGCAGCTAATTAATCTGATGAATATTTATAACCACTTAAACACATTGTAATGGACTGATTAAGCAGTCCAACACTGTGAGTTTGAATTAGTGCAGTTTTTTGAATAATGACAGAGTAACTTTCCATCTCAGTGCTAATGTTCTTCTCTTTAAATGGGGAGCCTTTTTCTCACATTTTCCCCAGCCAGCTTTTTCCCCTCCCTCACTAATTCAAAGCAGTGAAGCTACATTAGAATGGAACATGGCAATTATCACCTTTTATCTTGGGTGGGCGCGCTTGCTCGCTCTTACCTTCCCTCTGTTGCTGGGGAATGATGGTCGGTTGCTGGGGGAACGCTTGGCTGATTGGCGCATAGGCGGCAGGGTAGGCTGCTGTTGCAAAGGGAGAACCAGAGTGGAATTTTTCACATCTCCATTTTCATATTTGACACAACAAAACGGGAATCATTATTCCATTGTTCATTTGGGTCCTCAAGACATCGCATAAATAAATTGCATTTTGACTTGGAGCCAGGGCTCATTTGTCTGGTGGATCACCACACAAAAAGAATGGTAAAAAGGGGGAGTGGGGTGCATTTGAACTGAGCAGAGACACTAAGAAAGAAAGGGAGAATTACACTACGCTAATGAGAGATGATGTCAGACACAAATTGAAGTCTGCTAAAATTCCTTTCATAATCTCAACCTAAAGCAGGCTACTTGAAAGAAATGAGTTGGTCATCTGGTCATCTCTACATGTCACAGTGCCTACTCGAGAGACCAATCAAAAAATTGAGTCAAGAGAGGATAAAGACAAATGGAGCATATGAAAATGGAGAGAAGGTAGGAGAGTTAGTTCACCTGCGTAGTGCTGGACGCCAGCATACGCTTGCTGGAGCGGGTCGGTCACCGTTGGACTCTGTGCTGCAGAGAGATGTAAAGCAAAAAAAGAGAATGAAGGGTGACTTTGAAGGAAATAGAAAGGAGTGAAATAAAGCAAGAATAGTGGGAAACAGCAAGATAGAGAGATTACATTAAGGCGTGGGGAAACTGGCCAAACCAGAGATCCATCAGGAGGTGGGATCACACAGGAAGTGAGGGCAATTTGGGTTGTCATATCTTTAGAGTTCTTCAAAATGTCTGCTTGCCCCAGATGTTTGCATCAAATATTAACAATGTGCCAAACAAACCACTTTGTAGTTCATTACGATTGCATCTGCCTTTGCATAATGCAAAGACGGGGAGTGGATGTCTGTCAGTTCTTCAGGAATCAGTCCCAGACAACATTAAGAGGCTGAGGACAGGCTGAGACGCATCAAATTAACCATAATTGACTGATGGATGAAGTGATGGATTCATCATGATACTGACACAGGCAACTCAGAGATATGCCAAAGACACAGTTGACTGAGCCTTAAATGCTTTTTTTTATAAATCAGAAAAAATTGTAAAAAAAAAAAGTCACTTTTAACAACACTTTGTTCAAATGAATTGATTCAATTTGTCACTTATTATATGGCGATCGTATTTTATGGCACTCAGCTGATTCTATTCTTCAGATGCAGTATAATGCAATTATAGTCAAACATTTAAAGATCAGCAGACGCAGGTAACATCGTGGGAGATGAAGCAACAGACTCAGGCATTAGTAGCTACAAATGTGTGTCTTGTTTTATTCACATGAATCTGGCATATCTCACCTGGGTAAGGATGGATGCCATTGGTGTAGATGGGCTCTGATGTAGGCTGGCCGTTGCTTTGCGGCGGGAGGGCACTGAATCCGTTGACTCCAATAGGTGTGGCTATGCTTGGCACGGCTGTAGCAGAAATGCCTGGGGGTGTGCTGGTGCCTGCAAGTAGATGTTGAGATTTTCAGAGAGTCCACTGCAGGGACCTGTAGGGTGAAATATACATTTCCTCAACTGTGCTACCTGGCTCTAAATGTGTTGTTTGAAACTCCCAGTAAAGATGCAATGTATTTTTTGAACAAACAATTACCTGTTGAGTCAAAGCTTGGGAAATAACAATAAGACAACCGAGATGTCACACCAATCAAGGTTGAACACGGGGAAAGGTCTTCTTTCCTTTTTAATTTGTAATATTGTCAATTGACAAATTGACGTTCCATTAAAACCATACTAAATTCAAAAAAAAAAAAAAAAACATACTAAATTCAATCTTTTCTATAACGTTTTAGCTTTGTTTTGGGATCAAACCTCTGGTCTCACCTCTAGATTTTAATGAAAACATGAGAGCAAATATGGTTTATTTTGCCAGTGCACAATTTGGACAAAAATACAATCAGACGTACAAAAAACAAAAAAAAGCAATGACACACAGTACAATACCATGAAAAGTTGATTCACTTTGTAAATTCAGTTTAAAAAGTTTTATACTCATTCATTATACAGTGACTGGTATTTCTGAAGTTTTTTTTCCTGTTAATTTTCATTATTATGGCTTCCAGATAATGAGAAACCTGAAAATATTTTCTTTAATTAGGATTTTACATATGGGCAATAATTTTTTTTATTTTTAAGACAAAATCCTGGTCTATCTAAAAGTATACCCTTCTTTTTTCTGCTTTTCCCTTTCAAGGTATAACACAGCGCGTCATCCGTCTCTCTCTAACACTATTACACCAACTACTTTCATGTCGTCTTTAACTTCATCCATAAATCTTCTCTTTGGTCTTCTAGACTTCCTGCTTAGCAGTGCTAACCTCAGAATCCTTCTACTGATGTACTCAATATACCTCTTCTGTACATGTCCAAACCATCTGAGTATGGCCTCTCTACCTTTACCTCCAAAACATATGACACGAGCCGTCCTTCTGATACACCCATTACTGGTCATATCCATCCTCATCACACCCAGAGACAGCCACAACACCTGTATATCTGCTACATACATCTCTTCCTCCCATCTCTCAGTGTCACTGTCTCTAAACCCTACAACATTGCTGGTCTCACCACTGTCTTGTTCATCTTTCTTTTCATTCTTGCTGATACTCTTTTATCACACAACATGTCTGACACTTTTCTCCACCGGTTCCAGTCTGCTTGGATAGGTTTATTCACCTCTTTTCCATACTCACAGTTGCTCTGGACTGTTGACCCTAAGTACTTAAAATAGTCCGCCATATTTATCTCTTCTCCCTGTAACTTCAGCTCCACTTGGCTCCCTCTCATTCACACACATGTATTCTATTATGATTCAGCAAACCCTCATTCCTCTACTTTCCAGGGCAAACCTCCATCTCTCTAGATTTTCTTCCACCTGTTCCCTGTTCTCACTGTAGATCACAGTGTCATCTGCAAACATTATAGTTCATGGAGATTCCTGTCTAACCTCATCTGTCAACTTTTCCATCACCACATCAAATAAGAAGGGGCTTAGTGCCTATCCTCGATGCTGTTCCACTTCCATCTTGAACTCCTCTGCTACACCGACAGCACATCTCACCACTGTCTTACAGCTCTTATACATGTCCTGCACCAATCTAACATTTTCACCTGCTTCTCTAGACTTTCTCATATGATACCACAACTCCTCTCTCGGCACCCTGTATACTTAAAAGTATACTCATGCCTTGTAAATTATACGTGTATATGTATGTATGTATATATATATATATATATATATATATATATATATATATATATATATATATATATATATATATATATATATATATATATATATATATATATATATATATATATATATATATATATATATATGGTAGGACAAATACACTGAGCACCAGTCCAGTATTTTTCTCCTAAGTTGAGGTAAGTCAATTCTGACATTGTCTCTGGGTCGTGAACAGCTTGACACACTTTTCCTTCCACTTAACTTTTCATTACTATGCTTAGATATAGCAGTCTGTGAACAGCCAACTTCTTGAGCAATTAGATTTTGTGGCTGGGGGGGGGGGGTTTCATTGACAATCTGCTGGACATCTGCCAGTTCAACAGTATTCTCCATAATTATGAAAGCTAAACATGGCCATAACATAGCAACTCTGTAATAAAATCTTGTTTTACTGGCTGTATGTAAGTTTGTGATTTTTTTTTAGAAATTAAATTTTGAATTTTTATTTGATAACCATTAGAATTAAAATAATCAAACACTGTATGTAATAAATATGTCATCTAATTATTATATACATATATATAGTTTCACTTTTTGAATTAAATCATCCAAATAAACAAACTTTTCCGTAATACCCCAATTTAATAAAATACACCTTTTATGCTAAATGTAAAGCTTTGTGTTTTTTCTTCTAATAATCTAAGTCTGTCACCTTGCCAGTGGCCTTTTGTGCTGACGGAATTTTTTTTTTTTTTCTCTTATCTGGGTGAAGGGCATTTAAGTCATGTAGGATTATCTTTGATAGGTATTAACAAGAATATGTAGGCCTTGTGGATTACAAATGCCAGGTACAGCATCAAGCCACTTTATATAATACATTTGCAACAGCCTTGCCTTCAGGCATCCTGCCTACTTAGTGTCAAGCCTTCAAAGCTCCTTATGACAAGGGCCAAAAAGATAGTTCAGACTGGGGTCCAGGATTATCTCACACAAATCTTCGCTATTATATTGTATAAGCCAAGGACTCTGCATCCTAAGTTATTGGATTGGCTGTGTTCCCAGAAAACACACAACATCAGAGACACAGAGGGAAAACGTGACAAGCAGAGCAAGAACGAAGAGATAATGTGTGAACGAAAAAGAGGTAGAAACCATAATGTGTCTGCCAATAGTGTATGAGTTTGTGCTACATCTTCTATCACCAAGCTTCTCTCAGCACAAGCTTATGCTTATTTTAATTTAATTTAATACTCTCATAGCCTGATTTTACAGTGCAAGCAGAGCATAGACCCAAGCATAAGTAAGCAAACTTAACTTTCACCTAACCTTTGACTGGAAGATCTCAGACTGCATAAATAGGTGTAAGGCTGAGGAAGGTATACAATAGATAGGGGCTTGACCACACAGGAATCTAAGATCAAAGACTAAAATGTTTAAATAAAGGTGGAAATAACATTTACATTCATTTGGAAATAGAATAAAACTGGATTAATGTGCTGTCTCTTTTGTGTGATGGTTAAAAGCCTTGCAGTAGCAATCTGAATTGACTGGAGATGGTCAAGATCTTTCAAACACATAAAAAAGCTCAAGACAAGATGAAAAAAAAGCATGAATAATCCTCTCTAAGTAAGTATTTGACACAAGAGTTCAGAGCTTAGAAATATTTTGTAGCTGAAGAAAAAAAACTCTTTCTGGTTAATTCAATATAAAGGTACTCCAATGACATGGCTAAATCAAAAATAATATCAAGGTGTCTGAGGTTAGGTTGGATAGAAGAGGCCAATGCACCAAGGCACTGCTTGATTTCAGTTATTTGGTTCTCAGGGCATACCTTTGGTTCTCAGGGCATACCTTTTCAGATGCAAGAGGTTGTCACACAGCCATTATTTGATACTACTAAAAGGTTATCAAGGAGGACAACTTTAAATATGCCGTTGGCTTCAAAGAACAGTAGAGCTGTATATCAGCATGGGAATGATAAAACACACCAGAAGACTTCCTAATTATTTGTCCAGGGCGATAATATGCAAAACAAAGATAATAGGTCCAAGACTGAGCCCTGTGGTACCCCATAGGTAGGGATGGGTACCGTATTCAGTACTTTCATTGGCACAGACAAAATCCGGTCGGTATTATCAGGTACCGGTTCACATGAAATCAAACGGTACAATCTTTTGGTACCTAAACGCATCACAGTGACACTGAGTGGAAGAGTGGGCAATTTTCCATACTGAACATGAACATAGCATTGCACACATAAGAGCGTAATGATGTCAGTACCTGGCCCAGTACACAAAGCAAGCATGGCTGATAGGTCTCGGAAGTATGGCTCCACTTTCCAAGATGCGCTGCAGATTACACTCGCTACGGTATTTTATATTTATTTTTTCTCTGAAACTGTTGCACTAAAACCATTCCCTGAATTTTATTCACACACAGCTTCAATTCTGTATTCACCCCATTCACTCTATGCATCTGATAACTGCTGTTTTGGTATAATTTTGTCTTATTATTACATTGCCTGAATTATTTTCCATGCAAAGTATTAAAATTCATAAATGATTTAATAAGGTTAATTTGTAGATCCAAGCAAGTGTATATATTGGGAAATAAATGTTAAATTGAAAACTATAGAGATTTTACTAATGAACTAACATGTATTACTACATAAGCACACAAAAGTACTGTAAATAAGTACCGGTATCCATTCCCAGGTACCGGGTAATGGTACCGTATCGGTTGAAAAGTGAAAGGTACCCATAAGGCAGGTTTTTGGAATCTGACATGATCTGGTTTGCTTAAACACAAATGTTCTGCCAGAAAGATAGGATTAGAACCACTCCTCAGCCACACCACATAGACCAACTACCTCTTTGACCTATTAATTAAAAAAGTGTGATCAACAATATCAAAGGAGATCTTGTAGGAAATGAAAGAACTAACGTGTACTTTATTTTTAATTTCATTGATAATATAATTGGCTCAGCTCCTCTTTACTTAGCTGTGTTTCACTCTTAGATGATACCAGTAATTGAGTGACAGCTGGCATCAGATATTTAAATACACCATCTAAAAAGATATGTTTGATTTCTCATTGTCTGACATAAAATCAAACCCAAATCTAAAGATTATCCCTCAGTATTTTTCGCATTTAGCAAACAGACATGATTCTAGTCATCCTAACTGACCTAAATCTAATTGAATCTAAGACAGCGTGAAAAAAGATGAATTCTTATTTCTAAAAGAGACATACGTATCACGCTTTTTAGTTCTTCGTTTTCACATTGAAATCATTCAGTTGCGGTTTATATAAAGTGGAACTGCACTTCTTTGGTCTGAATTCTTTGTTAACCCCCCCCCCATGTTGCCCTCTTTTTTACCGCTGTTCTGAGGTACATCTGAGAGCAACTCGCTTTAGTGCGGTCTCTTTAAAACTAAAGTAGGTACTTCACATCCCACCACCCTTCAGGTCGCAAAGCATTCCACTTTATCCCGTTTGACCATTTTTGGAGTATGCTGGGGGACGGTGTAATGAACAAGCGATGACTTATCCACTTGTAGCTTCGGCATCCTTCAGCTCGGACTACAAAATCACTCAGAGAAATAAAAATGGTAGATTCTCGAGATTGGTAACCTGAAAGTCCATGACCTTGTTTAGCAGCTCTGCAGCAAATACTGTGGTGAAATTGTTAAGAGAAATGTAATAGAGAAGAGAGAAAACAGCTTCAAAAAAACCTGACCCAAAAAAGAATATAAAGAAATCTACGCAGCTCCTAGACAGACTGAATTAAAATTTTCTGCGCTTCAAGAGACTCCAAGTACACAACACAATGGATTTAAGGGCTAAAAAAGTGGAATTTTGCATGATGTCCCCTTCATAAAGTTATATAAATATCTGATGGTAGTTGTAGCTGTTTATGGTGAGTCCGGTTCTCCGTAAGGTTTCTTTCGGTTAAAAGTGAGTGACACCTGTCTGCTGTCACTAAATGCTTGCTCAGACGTGATGACTCCAAACTCACTGGCTCATTGCAACTAGCTGGACCTGCTTAGGGAGATAACTTTATTGCCAAGTTTAAACTTAAAACTGAAATGAAGTGCATATAGCTAAAACTTATATTGCATTCTAATGTGTGCAACTAAATTTGAAGCTTTTTGTATGACTGGAAAGTATTGATTTGACCTAATTTGATTTTCATAGACATGTGTTGAGCTATATTTGTTCATTGAGTGTCTTGGCTTGACATGTTTGGCGACTTGGTGCTATATAAGTAGACTAAACTGAAATGAATTACATCAAAAGACGAAACAACAGAAAATAAAAGTTAAGGGATATATTTTTTATGACTTTTACAAATGTCACTTCCCTCACTGAGTATGACTTGTGCAAGTTATGGCTGAGTGTTGGAGCATACCTGAGGATGGTGTCATGGGAGTAGCCACCAGGCCATTGACATTGAAAGCTGCCATTTGCTGCATTTGCGCGGCAGCAATGGCTGCCATAGGGTTCAGGTAGGACCCTTGTGTTGCTGCCATCAGGGCTGCTTGCTGTTGCATCATCTGCTGTAGGATTAAAGAGCAGTGGGGGGAGAGGCGAATAGTGAGTGGGATGAAGGGAAGGACAGAAAAGGAAAGGAGGGTGAAACAGCCGCAGGATTAGAGCATGTTCACTCTCACATCACTGTTTGTTTGGTCCATGCCTTGTTCTTGAATGGAATGATCTGTGATGCCTTGCAGCTCTGCTTGCAGGCTACTACAAGGCCATTCTGGCCTTGTGCTCATTACACGGGAGGAAGATAAAAGCGACTCAAACCGATAAGGATGCAGAATTTTATGTATATCTATATGACTGTATATATGAGGGGGGGCTGCAGTGGCAGGGTTCGAGAGATAGTGCGCGAGTGGGCGATTCTCACCTGTCAGGAAGAGTTGTTAGCTACTGTGTGAGTGTAAAATCTCACAGACTCCTAACTCAGACTGTGACTTTCATGTGTGAATATGAAATAGGGGTGGGCTGGGCTGACAGAAAAGGGCGTAAGGGGTGAACGGGTCTCTTCTCTGTAATAAAATACACCTCTTCTTGAGCAGAAAAGTGTGTCTAAAAGAGGCAGGCTGGAGTTAGCAGTTGAAATTCTCATGCAGGTCAGTAAGCACAGGAATGAAAGATCAATATAACAGCATTTGGAGTGTAGATTTGCAATCATGACACATACTTCAAATTAGAGAGAAAATATGACAAGCACATTAAGGAAAGAACAAAGAGAGAAAGCACATCAACGAAACAATAAAACTGAATGAAAATGAAAGCGCTCATAGAGAGTGTCACATGCCTAGTGGGAGAGAAAGTGATTTCAAACCTCAAATCAGAAAAAATGTTTTCTTTTCTTTCTTTAAAGCTCACCGTCTCCTCTCCCGCTGGGCTGAGACTTACAGCATGAGAGTAGGCGCCATAGGCCCCAAACTGGATGGTCATGGGACTGAAGATGCCGAGCTGGCCCGCCATCTGGTGCATCCTGCGCAGGGTCCTCTCCTTATCAGTGTCGGCAAATTTGACCACCAGGCTGGACGAGGCCCCCTGTGGGGATACATATAGTTTACAAGGTTAATGCCATATGCAACTAAGGCTTTAAGACTGTGCTGTTAAAAATGTCACTCCTAATCATTCAAATGACACAGAGCCTTGGAACGGTAATCATATGCCATCAATGTTTTTGTTAAATATGTTATCTTATATTAAAGCAACCCACTTCAATGTATTTTATTGATATTTTAAATGATAGACCAACACTAAGCAGCACATAAATGTGAAGTGACCTAAAGGACACATAGTTTTCAAAGTGTTATAAAAATGCAATGGAGAAAAGTGAGGTTGGTATTTGTATTCAACTCCCTTTAGTCAAAAATCCAACTAATTCCTATAAGAAGTGAACAAAAGAGCAAATAGTTAAGCTTTGTTTAAGTTGCTTATACAAAGGGCTCAAAAGTTGGTTAGAGAACATCAATGAATAAATAAGATCATGAAGACCAAGGATCGTACCAGGCAGGTCAGGATAAAGTTGCCAAATGTCAGGGGTTAGACAATACAACAAAATCCCGAGCATCTCTGAGAGCATCTTTCTATCCATCATCTGAACATATAAACTTACTATGATTCCACTCAGTAACATTTATCAGAAAAGGAACCAAGTATTCCAAGATAAAGTTGTTACATTCTCTCTGGCGGGAGAATGTAACAACAGGACAACCACCAGTAATGCACTCTAATGAACACATCTGGCTGTTTGGAAGAGTGAAAGGAGGAATGATATCGGATAAAATGATCAGAAATCCATCCATTAATTTTCTGACCCGCTTAATCCCTCATGGGATCGCGGGTGTTGCTGGTGCCTATATCCAGCATTCAATCGGCGAGAGGCGGGGTACACCCTGGACAGGTCGCCAGTCTGTCGCATCTGTTCTACATGTAAAACATTATATATGTAGCATAAAACACTGCCAAATGAAACCAAAAACAACAGCAACATGTGCTGATGTTTTTCTTTGATAGAGACAAGGAACGTTGTCAGTGTTAAGAATATTCATATGATGGAAAGCCCGGTTCAGGGTTCAGATCTAAGTCCAACTGATTATCTGTTTTAAGACCTGAAAATTGATGTTCTCTGACTCCAGCTTTCCAGGTGGTGCAACCTATATCTCTATGGGTACAGCAGGTAGAAACAATCCCCAAAATACTTGCTGTACAAAGAAGTCTTTCTACAAACTTTAGTCTCATAGGGGGATCAATACAAATGTGTATCACAGTAATTTACTAACTAGGTTACTACCAGAACTAATTTGTTATTTTAGGTGTATCAAATTAAACAGAAGAAACACATACAAGCAACACCTTTTAGATTTTGATTTGCTCAAAAAATGGAAAGTTGTGTATTATGTATCAAATACAGTGAGGGGAGTAGTAGCGTAGTGGTTTGAGCATTGTGTTTGTGCCCTGGAGGTTCTAGGTTCAACTCCCACAGACTGCCACTCTGGGTCGCTGAGCACGACCCTTAACACCAGATTGCTCCACGGACGCCGCACAGTAGCAGCCCACTACTCCCCGAGGGATAGGTTAAACACAGAGAACAAATTTCATTGGATTGTACGTTACAATGACAATAGAAATGATTATTATTATCAAGTGGAAAATTTTAAGAGATGTGCATGCTTTTACTTGGTACTTTAGGTCTATTGCTAGAAATAAATGCTACCTATCACAATTTTCAGCGGTTTTGCAGTAGTATTAGTAGTACTAATTAACCAGGAATGTATATTTCCTCTACTTCAGCAATACAATAAAGCTGATGTTATCTAATGCAAACTGAAGTTTTTCGTTGCATCTGAAAATTTGTGAATAAACACAGTTTAATCTTTTTCAATGTAAACATCTCGCTTTTCCTGATGAGATAGAAATCTGTCACAGATTTCCAGTTGACATTAGTCCAGCTTTAAGATCTAATATCTCTATACCAAAGGAGCAAATGGAAATAAATATATGCACCTTGCATGAGTGCATTCACTTAGCTGTCATCTTTCAATGGAAGAGAACAGTGAGTGCTCCTCGCTTTTGTGAACTTTCCAACTCCACTGTATACACTGAGAGTGAACTGTGATCCTAACCAGATCCCACAGGAGTGCCAGTCCCCCACTGGTAAAGCTTCACTGAATATAGTGCCGGGTAATTAGGTCTGACAAAAGCCTTCGGCATGTAGAGGATGAAGTATTGACTAATGGCTCTTCCTTATGGCAGATATAGTTCCATATTGATGTCCGTGCTCCTGAGTTTGCATCCAATTAAATCATTTGAAAGGCACAGACTAGAATCAGTTCCTCATTTGGACAAAGGAGGGGAGAGAGAGTCTATGTGTGAGTGAAAGACAGATATAGCAGGAAAACTGGAGGAGGATGAGGGTACCAGGCACAAAAAGCAGCCACAGTCACTGTCAAGAGGACCAGGCCTCTATTTAATTACAGTCAGTGCATGCTGGAAAAGACCATGGAGTACCACCAGGATAGAAGGACAAAAACCGCTTGGGGGGTGGGGGGCGGCAGTCAGCATATAATTAGTAAGATCATGAAAGCAAAGGCAAAGTAAAAGGAGAGGACTCCATAATCACAACTGAGATCCTGGCTTTGATTAAAATTTACATATTTTTTTGATGTGGGGAAATTAAAAATGTCAGACAACTGGTGTGTACACAAAGACAGACAGGGGCTAAAATCTTGCGGAGCACAAATTTTTTTTGTTAGCAGAATACAAGATGTAAAATGCAAAGACAGACTAAAGTTGCTAAAGTCCATTGTTATTGGAGAGGATTACCAATAGAAAATTCTCGAAATTAACAATTGTCGTTTAATGTTACAAATACACTGAACTGCATTGAACTCCGTTTGGTTAAACCATCTTATTTTGAAATGATACATATATATATATATATATATATATATATATATATATATATATATATATATATATATATACCCTGCAAACATTATTGATTTCTCACAATTCTCTGATTAAACTGATTGTGTGATTTCTTCACACAATAAACCTCCTTTCACCCTGTATCCAGCTGCATGAAACCCATAAATATGCATGAGTTAATGGAGAAAACCCTTGTTAAGAGTTTATGCAATTTACCCAAAATTAGTCTCATAGACGGTATTTTAGTACTACAGAAGGCATTTTTGGCTGAAGAAGAGTCTACAATGATGGAAAGCAACAGCAAGGACCCATGGGAAAACATATCTCAGATGGAAACCTATCAGAGCCAGCCAGCACCCCACCTCAGGCCAGAGGAGACCCATCTGCTGTTTCTCCCTTGGCGCCATTTTAATTAGTTAAATCAATACTTGAATATGGCAGTGTTAACAGCACCGGTTTTCCTGTTCTAATTTCATTTCATTCTTTGTAGGGTAGTTTAGGGGACTGGACGGTTAGATTTAATGAGGTTGGCAGTGAGCAAACATCTTCCTGCAGCACTGTTGCTCAAACCTGCCCACAGCACATGGGCCTGGCATTTAGATTCACTCATTTTCTGCCTTGTGTATATGTGTATTTTATATTCTTTTAATACCTCATGAAGAATGCATTATGAGTATTGTGACAGTGAACGCCTGAGGCTGTCTGTAGTCACTGCACTGTGACTCCAAATAAAGCAAGTCTGGCTAGGTCTCCTTCCTTCCAGCAGAGAGCTCTGTCTCAGACACCAGCACAGAAATATACCCACTGTGATATGTTTTGGTCAAAACTCTTAACTAGTATAACTCTCTCTGCAGGTCTGAGCCCTTTCACCTCAACCAAATAATACAACAAATAATTGAATATATCTGGATTACAACTAGACTGCCCTGACACACGTAGGCAACCATCTTCTCTAGATAGTAAGTCTGAAATGCTTTGACAGAAGAAGTGAAAATAAATTCACACAACAACAGACTATTTACATAAAATGCAAAAATGGTGCAAACTCATCTGGGATGTAAACACTAGAATCATTCTGTCTCCAGCGACCTGCGCTGGGTTGAGGTAGTTTATAGTGTTGCTTGTTCCAACAAATTGCACCATAGAAGATGGTTGAGGCCATCATAGATTCACAAAAGGTCTCCAGGAGCACTCCCTAGACACAGAAAGACTTGTCTACTTCGCAGTTAGTCTGCTCCTACCCTTCCAGATTGATAATATGTAGCACTCCGTTCTGCACATTATCAATCTGGGATTGCTGCCATAATCAGTTTGGGGTAAGAATGGACATTCAGCAGAACTTGCTGAGCTCATTGGGCGAAGCAACACCTATTGGTCACCTACCAAAGGTTGGTTTTAGCCAATCACAGTATCAAATGAAAATGCTAGCAGCAGTCGCCATGAGACACCACAAGACGGTAAGTTAGTCAAGGTGCTTCTTGCTTTTCTTCTTTCAAAGAGAAACACCATAATTTGTTAGTTAGTTTATTTGATGATTTATATAATATGAAATTAAACATTCATATTTATGGAATAAAAAGAATTAAAAAAACATGGTTTGCTGCAGAATAACAAAACAAAATGGCTGAAAATTTTTCCTCGTTCCACTAATATCATTCATGTTTCATTCAGTCATGTGCCATTTTGTTTCAGAGTTTTTATATAGGTATTTCATTAACAAAATAACACACTACCAAACTATTATATTAGACTTTCAATTGTATTTATATTAATACCATTAATACCATTTCTGAACAAAGAAACTTAGTATGGTAAAGAGTCCAAAGAGCAGCATTTGACTCCAGACTCACAGGTTGAAGAACCCTGCAAAGAATCAAATGTCCCCATCACCTTAAAGAAGAAGAAGTATGAGGCCAGATAATGAAGGAACAGTTACTGGCACACAGGCACTAGCTGTAGAAAATCACAAGCTGAGAAACAAACAGAAAAATAACCTCCGCAGCACGACTCCAATACCTGGAGAGAAAATGAATTCTCCAAATTTGATAAGGGTCAACAGGGAGCCATCAGTTTTGACAGGTAACACTAAGGAATTTGTCACAGGTTCAAAAACTAATTTAATTTTTTTAACAACACACTTGACTTGTGAAGATCTCCTTTATTGGATTTTCTATAGGGCGCAAAATGCACAGAAGGGGAAAATGCACAATGGTAATTGAGGGATTAGAACTCAACTCCAGCAGTGGAATGGGATAATGCTTTTATCTCTGCATTACTGTGATGGAAAGAGACTATGGTGAAGTGTTTAGAAACAGGTAAACAGACACTTTTTACAATCCTTTACAAAGGCTTACAACAACACAAGTAACAAGCTGGGGCAATGAAGAAGAAATAAATAAATACAAAAGACCAGTCATTTACTTTCTTTTTGCAACATACAACATTCAAAATCTACATTCCGATAAGAAATGAAACCTCAGCACTCATCTCTGCTTTTTGCTGATCTAAGAAACAAAATGTGTGAACGAGAGTTGAAAAATAATGGAACCATAAAACGCTTGTTTGGTAGTTAGATAATCCCCCCACCCCCCAGGGCCTCATGTTCAACTTTGTGGACCTTGCTTGCATCTCTAAAAGCTTCACTGGGTGAACATCTCTCATTAGCAGAAAGAGAAAATGTACTTTCTACATCCATTCCTACCAATGAATCACACTGAATCAAATCAAATAAATCTCCAAATTTATTCCTCATTACACCACAACTCTATCACACACCGGCAGACCAATGTTGCTGCCGGCACCAACAAACTTTTAAAGGCCCTGTCAGCCACGCTGCAACACAAAACATGACAATGTGCGGACAATTTGCCGGTCCATGCATCCTGCCCCTGGCTTTGCCATTTTGGAGTTCTGCCACCTGTGTCTTTGCAGTCTTACAGCAATTTAACAGCTGAACTGGTGAGAGTGCCTGCTCTGTGCTCAATCACCCTTTAGGTTACTTTTCAAAACACCTGAAATCCACAATAAACTTCAATTAAAGCTATGACCCAATCTATCAGCACGTGCCCTATTGGTGACACCCAGCACCCTTAAGCTTTATTAAAGCTTTTCACAGAGGGCCACTGTGTTTCACTTGCAGTGTTATTTATAGCGCGTGCGAGAGCCAGGTAACACAGATGTTGCTGTGAGAACATTAAGAGGGAAAGTGAGACAGAGTGAGAGACAACTCTTTGTTCAAGGTTCATTCAGACCTCGCAGCTGGCACCAGGTTGTGTGCATAGCAGCCCACTCCTCGAATCCTGCCTCCTGTTAGTCTGTTGCTGACGACATGTGGCAGTGATATTATCCAAATTAACTGCATCTCCCATTGCGTCCAAAGCTTTCGCTGGATACTAATGACCACCTTGCCAATTAATCTGAGAGGGAGTTGGATTTGGGGAGATGAAGATAACAGGTGCAAGGATAGATGGAGAGAACTATGGATAATTTACTGTTGGTTATTTATTATTTATAAACTTTTGGCTCTTTCTTGAACCGATTTAGGTCTCTTTGAGGCGCCATATGTTAGCTTGAACATGTTATTCTTGGCTTAGCTGAGTTGACTCAGTGCTCTACAATGCTATGCCTTAGCTATAATACAAGTCAAGATACACCAAGCGGATGTGAATCATGACCATTAGCAACATTCCTTGTAAAAGGCTGCAAAACATGGCCTTCTAGAAAACAGTAATGTAAATCTGCCTAATGCAATTCTAATTGCCTTTTAAGGGTTAAGTCAATTACTTCCTTTTATCAGAGAATGGTTTTTAGACTATGGTTAAATTTACATTTAAACAGAAAGACATCTGTCTTTACATGATGATTATGCAATATAAGTTCTTCATGGCTATTAGTTCACGACTAACTACACTGACTCTACCACTTAAACGTCTCCCTCTCTTCTTTAGTGTAATGCAAAGTGAGGCAACATCAAAAAGATTTGAAAAATACCGAACATCTGGCTCCAAGGACCCTATCTGGCTGCCAGGAAGCATCCGTAAATATTTATTGCAGGGAACATCAGTGAAGTGCGTGCAGCAGCAAATGCCTGCCAGAAAAAGTGGGTGCTCCTGTATGTGTCCAGCTGTGAGCAATGGTACTCCACACTCACCGAGCACTAGCAATGAGCTGCTCAGTAAATTAGGATATCTTTCAAAAAAGTGACTTTTGTGGACAAAGAAAAGGGGAAAAGGAAGTTTAACAAATCTGCACCGCTTGTATATAGTTAATTTTATGATGGTTGTACATTTAACAATATGGATACATCATTTAACCTCGCAAATCTCAATGTATTTGTTGGGATTCAAGAAATAGTTGGTGTCATACATCAATACAAATCTGTTCATGAATTGTGAGGAAGAAGGAAAATGTAAATGTTTCCCTCAAAAGAAAATCTGAAAGAGTAGAGATATATTGAACTCACCTTCTAAACTTTGTAGAATCACCTTTCACTGCAATTACAGACGATCTTTACATCTCTTCCAGCTTTGCAAATCTACAAACTGCATTTTAAACAAAACAGCTCAAGTTCTGCTAAATAGGATCTACGTTGTCTGGGTGGGTAAATTAATTTTCAAGTCTAACCAGAGATTCTCAAATGGATTTAGGTATGGACTTAGACTGGATAATTCTAAGACACACACATGGATTGATCTAGAAACCATTTAATTGTAGCTCGGGGGGTATATTTAGGTCAATGTAGTGCTGGAGGTGAACCTCTGCTCCCGGTTTAAGTCTTGTGCTGCCTCTAGCAGGTTTTCTTTAGGATTGCCCTGTATTTAGCTCCATCCATCTTGCAGTCAACTCTGACCAGCTTCCCTGCCCCACTGAAGAAAAGCAACTAAAGCACAATGTTGCAACTACTATGTTTCATGTTGGTCAAAATCAGTAAATGTGGTCTCATCTGACCAGAGTACTGTCCTCCACATATTACTGTATCCCACTATATAGCTTTTGGATATCTACAAACAGAATTTCTAATGACTTTCTTTCAGCAATGGCGTCTGTCTTATCACGCATTTTTTTTTAGCCATAATGCTAATGGTTTTTCTATTAACAAATATTCCCTCCTTAGTTGGGCATATCAGTTTAGATCATTGGCCATATTACTGCGGATTTTCAGTTTAAACCTAATGTACATATCCACTTTAGTACTACAGTGAAACTACATGAGGACATAATTATTATACTCGACTACCTAATTAGATTATTTCAAAAGGCAACATGCACTTTTTTATATGGACTAAAGGGGTAAAGGGGGTTAAATACATTCACCTATATTTGTTACACTTCTTAGATTTTTTTTTTTTTTCAAATTTAAAACCAAGTATCATATTCCTTCCATATTACAATTATTTACAACTTTGTGTTGGTCTACCACATTAAAAATCCCAATACAGCAGTGCAGTTTGTGGTTTTAATATGGCAAAATGAGAACAAGTTCCAGTGAATGAATCTTTTTCAGGTACTGAGGTTTCTACATTTCTATTCAAACATGTTATATATGTAGAAAGCACACTTCCTTTTCTGAAGGATATGTTTAGAAACAAAATAAGATAATTTGTCTGTGGGCAGTTATAGAGGAATTTATTTGAATTCAAACCAAAAGTATCTGTAGATGACACCTGCTATTCATGGCATAGATGAATAAATGTAAAATAACCAAGTTATTGGAGGTCTGACAGTGCAGATCTCTCACATTATCGTTTGAGACTTAACACCATAATATCAAGAAGCAGTTGAGGAAGCAAAATAGCCTTATTAATCTGACCCTAATTTTGGAGATCCATCCTAACTCCAGGGTCCTCTATAATATTATTGACTCACTTATTAACTCCCCCTGTAGTCTCTGTAATGAAGCCTCAACACGTTTAAGTGTTTTAAATGTTTAATATTCTTCAACAAAAAGTGGCCCCATGACAGGGGTCATACTGTCACTAGTAGTAATTTGGCTGTGATGAGATATTACCAAGACATGTCTTGCATGTAGCTGAAAGAGGCTTTGGCTTTTGTGAAGCCCTTTATCTAGTATAACCTATTAAGCTGTATTGAATTCAGTCCTATACATTTCAGCTTGTTGGTTGGTTCAAATTACTCTGAGAATATGTGCTAGAAACTTATTTAAAAACTAATCGGATGGTTTTAAAATGGGTAGAGAGGTTGTGTGGGTTGTTGTAAATGCAGAAACAGCACATAAATTGTCAGATTAAAAACCTCCTAACAGGTGATTCGTATTCAGTGTCAAGCACTGACACGACACCGAATACGTGTCAATGCTTGACACTACGTATTGAAGCCATACAATGTACAATGCCAAATTTAGATGTCTGTGTAAGATTGAGAGTTTGGTGGTCCAGCTCATCAATTTAAAAGAAAATATGTTGTATGTAGAGTTAGGATAACAGTGGGACTTAAGCATAAACTAACACCTCAATGCAGTGGGGCAGTGTTCCCCCTGGAGATGGGGGTGGTGGTGGTGGGTGCGGTTCCAGGGGGCAATAGGGAGGGCTAAGAAAATTGGTGGGAAAATAAAAAATATATATGGAAAATAATTTTTATCCTTATCATAGCATACATTTTTATTATTTTTAAGTCATTATTATAAAATATAACTTTTATTAATATGCTGACAAATTCAAGGGATTGAAAACTGAACTTTGAGGCTCTTCCCCTGTCTAACTTTGTAGGAAAGGACTACCCCACCTTGGCTGAGAGGGCACTGAAATACATTCCCCTTTTTGGGACTGACAGGCATTAGGCCCAGTCCTCCCACTACGATTTATTTTATTCTGTTCTTATCATCAGCGGTTTGTTGAAACATTTGTTGTTCAATGGTAATATAATAGAGTGCTGAAAACATGTTGGTTAATATTCTGATGCTAAACAAATGTAACAATTATTCAATAGTGAATAAAAGTAAGAATATACTTTGTATTATTGTTTGTGGGTTTGCAAAAGGGGTTCCCCGGCCAAAAGCTAATGCTGTTTAGGGGGCCATGACATGGAAAAGTTTGAAAACTGTTGCATTAGATTATTTAACATCAAAACTACTCTACTTCATCAGCTCAAGGCTCCCTCAATGATGCACAGATCAGCCGTGTGACATCATGGGACATATCGTCAACACAACCCTGAAGCTGGGCAAAGAACGAAAGCTGTGGAAGACCTCCAGTGTGGTACTGGTGCCTTAGTCCACACACCCAAAGGACCTCAGCAGTAACAGGCCAGTAGTACTAATATTGCATCCGATGAAGAACCTTGAGAGATTGATCCTCAACCATCTTTGCCCCCTAGGGAGGTCCTCATTGGATCCACTGCAGTTCCTACCACCCTGGCATTGGGGTGGACGATGCCATCATCTGCCTGCTACACCGAGCCCTCGCCTACCTGGAGAATCCTGAGAGCACCGTGACGATTAAGTTCTTTGATTTTTCGAGCGGTTTCGTAACCATCTAGCCGCGATTTATGTGGGACAAGCTGGAGCGGTCAGGAGTGGACCACCACCAGTCACAGTGGATAATGGATTACCTCAATGGTCTACCGCAGTGTGTGAGGACACAGGGCTGTGTCTCTGACAGGCTGGTCTGCACTGGGGGAGCACCGGAGAGAACTGTGCTGGCACTTTCTGTTTCTGTTTACCCTCTATAAGGCAGTCTCTTCCATCAGCTCCCCAAGTTGACACTTTCAGAAGTTCTCTGATGACTGCCACAGTTGGTCTCATCACAGATGAGGATGACTCAGAGTACAGACAATGGATAAAGAGCTTTGTATGTTGGTGCCAGTAGAACCGTCTCAGGTAAATGCAGGGAAAACAAAGGAGCTGATGGTAGACTTTTGTAGGTGCAGACCCACATCAACACCGGCTTATATCCAGGGAACTGCCAGTGGACTCATGTAAGTACTTGGGTGTTCACCTGAACAATAAAGTGGATTGGAGTCCTAACACTGATAGTCTTTACAGGAAGAAGATAGACTCTAACAAAAGACCGTGTTTGATGGCATCAGCCATCTTCTATGGTGTGGTTTGTCAGAGCAACAGTTTATTTGTACCTGAGAAGATATGGCTGGATAGACTCATTAGGAGGGCCAGCTCTGTACTGGGATGCTGATCTGATCAATAATCATTTACACTGTCTCTCAGATGCTGCAAACTCCAGTTTGTAGTTTTAATTTCTTCACTTTCTAATCAAGTGCCCAGAATGCTCTTCACATTTTTATTTCTCGGTGTAGGTCTTTTTAATAAAATATTATGTTTTTTTTTGTTTGTTTTCGTAAAAAAAAAAAAAAAAAAACACTTTGTGTCAGCTTTGTATTGACTTTTCACAATAATTCTTAAATTATCAGAAACCTACCAGCAGAAAAGGTGACCCCAAAACCATAAAATGCAATAACTTAAGCAAACCCAAGAGTACATTTCACATACATGTTTAATAACTATCATCATCTTGCAGTAGAGTAGAGCTTATCAAAGTAATCAGAGTACAGAAACAGTACTGTTGTGCACTCTGGTAAGCAGCAATGATGTTTATGAGAAACACATCAGAAGGAAAAATCTGTGCGACAAAATGAATGACCAAATGTGGCATGTAATAATAAGATGTGGTAATGTAGTGTAATATAACAACACAAATTACCATACTACTATATACCATATAAATAAAGTATACTTACTTATCTGATATACTGTTCAGATGGCATCTGTGCATTCACAGTTTAATTAAATGCCTTTTCTCTGTAACTGATTAATAAAAAAAATTAAATCCCAGTCCTACTGTAAATATCACTTTACTTTCAATTGCAATAACTTTGATGTGTATTTGTTTATTGAGTGCTGTACTGAGTTGTTGGATTTTTACATTGAATATTATGAAATTCTACATAGTGATTAGATTTTGTTTAGTTTCGAACGGATACTTAGGGAAATGAGAGTTATGTTACTGTTGATAACATATTGATTGCTTACTTTTTTCTCAACAGAATTCCACTTAAAATCATTTCCTAAATACTAAAATTGATAAATAATGGTCGGGAGAAAATGGACAGTTGTGAGCTTAGTAACAAGTTAGCAATTTACCTACAATTACAGAACACTTACTGCTCATTCTTCTCCAGAAATAAAAGAAATTGCTGTGATGAAAAAAAAAAACTGATGGAGTGCCAAAAAGAATATTGTGCTGCTAGTATTGTAAAAAATAAATCACTCAATGTCATGACTTTGCAAAGAATCCATCGGAATTTAGACTAATGTTACACGAAGAGTCAACCAAACAATATGCAGAAATTCTTTTGTAGCATGCAGTCTTCATCTCACTGCAACAGTTTGATGCAAACATTGTTTTTTTTGCAGGAAAATAGCTTGGATCACAGAAGAAGGATATAGTCAATGTGTGAAGAGACAGATATAGAGGCTCCTGCTGTGTATTTTAAAGTACCAGATGCTGACTCTGGCAACAACACATTCGTAAAATGTGTTTGAATCATGGTTCATGATGTGGTTTGAGTAACTATGGTGACCAGAAATATGTGAATGCGGGGTATATTTGTTATACTTTTGAATGGTTGTCTGCTACAATGTCTAACTTTTCAATGGCAGAGAAGGACAAAGACTCTGCCATTTTGAAAAGATGTATTCAACCTCCTTTGGTAGAGTGCATGTGAAATATACTACTTAGGGGAAGATTTGCCCATTGCAAATCGATGTTTGCTTTAAATGAACAGGCCCAAAGACTTTACGTTTTGAAAGTGTCATCCTCAAAATCACAGGAAAAAACATTAGTACAGACAGAAAAGTAAGATTGCACTATCTGGGGCAAACAGTGAAGGGTTGTAATACAGAGCTCGCATAGATTATAATACTTACAGGCATAGTTTGTCCACCATGCAAGCTGTTGATGGCAGCTTGTGCTTCTGCGTGGCTCGAGAACTTCACAAAGGCGCAGCCTGTATGCACAGAGAAAGAGATGGGCGCGTTAGCAAGATGGCTTTGATTTGCATAGAGAAAACATTATTTATTACCACTAGTTTCATGTATTCGAGTTAGTAAAAATATTCTACCATTTATGTTTTGTGTTAAATATGAGCGATTATAAAGAAGGCATTAGTTGTCTAGGACATCCTGCTTCCTGCCCAATTTTGATTTGACCCTCTCAGTGTTGGAGAAGTAAGCCAGCTCATTTACTGTCTTTGTTTGTCTTTGATTATTTCTTGTTCAATATTTAGACAGTGGGATTTGTGCACAGTCACTCATAAAACAGATTATGCAAAGACATATAGCATACAACATACACACGTACTTCTGATTTAACTTTATAACCAACTCTTACATTCAGGTCTTCCCCTATGTGATGATCCATACCAGCAAAGAGTTAAGCAAAATGTTGATTCAAATCGTTCAATGCGGTTTGAATCCTCTTTGAAAACTCACACGTTTTTAAAGAGGATTCAAATAATCTTAAATGTGTTGTTTATTTGAAGCAGTAAAAGAAAATGAAACAGAAGCCGTTAACTACGAGTGAACAGGCTTTGAATAATTCTGAAACAACACTGTAGTTGATAAAACAATATTTCAAGCTGAGTTTTTCAACAAGACTGAATTAATATATGTTGTGACTTCATGATTAAGCCATATATCAGAACTTATAGATGCATATCAGTTTATTAGAATATCTTTATAAAGGTTTCGGTAAAAAATAAAGAAAAAAAAAGAAAAAAGAAAATCATCTCTTTGAATTTAGTACATTGAAAGGGAAATATTTTAAGTGTTATTTTTGTTAGTGTCGGTTATGGCTTATAGCTAATGAAAATATGCAATCAAAAGTAGGTTGGGTCTTCTTCTTAAAGTATGGAATGGAAGCAGTGCAATTAACCTGTAGCACTGCTGAGAACAGAGTTGCTTTCCCAGTAGCCTTTAGCTCATTTGCACTGTTGGGTCTGATGTCTTTCCTAATCTTCTTGACACTGCTCCATATATTATGCATGGGTTTAGGTAAAACCAGTTTTGTGGCTGGTCAAGCCCACCTATAATGTGGTATCTAAACCAGATATTGGTACTTTTGGCAGTATGAGCAGGTGCCAAATTCTGTTGGAGAATGAAATCACCATCTCAATAAAGGTTGCAAGAAGAGGGAAGTATGAGATGCTCTAAAACCTCCCTGGTAGACAGCTGGGCTGGATTAGGGCTTTTGGACCAACGTGAGTAAATTACATTTCTCCCCAAATCATGACTGACTGTAGAATCTTCACACTGGACCTGAACCAGCTTGGATTCTGTACCCCTCCACTCTTACTGAAGGCTCTGGGACCTTGATTAAAAAAAAGTTTAAATGCAAAAATATTTTAAGCTGAAAAGAACACGTTGGACAACTTATAAATAGTTATTTCCTTTTTCTCTTTAGCACGTTTGACATTTCCAGATCCATTGCTAGCTTTAGACAAAGAATGCAACAGTTGCTGTCCATTTTCTGGATACGTCCATGTGCAATGACTGTTGAACACTGACTCCAGCTGCAGTCCAGGCCTTATGAATATGGCTCAATCTTTTCAATGGGCTTGGCTTTAAATAATCTAAAAGCGTATATTTTTCTGCCTCCAAACCTTTCATTGAGCAGTCAGACTCTTTAGTATAATTTGTGTGGTTTAACATCCTAGTTGGATATATCAGTGGCTGTCTGCTGGACAACTGTCACATCCACAGTCTTACTCATGATGTTGTAGGACATAACATGGACATAACATGTTACAACTCTTATATAGAAATGTTATATTACTATAACATTTCTATATAAATAGTTTTTATTAGTCTCATTCGAGTTTTCTGAGAAACTGCATTTTGGGTTTCCACAGGCTACAAGCTGTAATCATCAGAATTGACAAAAACAAATGCTTGACACATCACTGTGACTTTTAAACCTATGTAATATATAAACTTTTTTTTACCTAAATTACTGAAATATAATAGTTCTTAATTATATTGAATGTATTGAAATGCACTCATATCTGAAAGTATGCTCTAATCTATTATAAGCCTACCACAAAGAAAGACCTAGTGACTGAAAATACAGAGAAAATGATGTGTTCATTCCCAGATATCATTAAATTAAACAAAAGCCATTTCTCTAAGCTCTATGGTTGTCATGGGCTCTATTGTGTATTCTGCTATGTGTGCCTTCAGGTAGCCCATGTGTTCAGAGTTATCTCATTAACAAATTAATTGGTTATTTCTGCCAAATTTTCATTTGTTTAATTGGACTTGGTCACTCAGAACCAAAGGGTTTCCCTGAGTTCAGTCCTTGTTTTATTTTGAAATATCAGTGCTTGTTAAAATTCATTATACATATTCAAATAGTTGTTCTGCATAACTAAAGGAGCTGTAATTTATTCTAGTTTAATTTATTGGTCGGTGGATTCAGAAGATTTCAACTGAGATATCCTATCAGGGGTCAGCGTTTTCATCTCAAAACGTTGCAAATAATTATTCATTGTGTGTAAAAACACAAGAGTAATTGGGGTAAATGACATGCATTTACTAGACTTATCTTTCTGCTAGGCTTTGCAAAAACTTAAATAAATGGTATAAAACATAAAATGACTACATGGGGATGTGTGAGTGGTAAAGGCCATGTGTTTTCTATGCTATGGAATGCCCTCAAAGCTGTTGAGATCTACAGAGGCAAACAGAGGAGTCAAAGAAGCCTTTGATTCTGTCACAGCACTCCAGCACCCTTTTTACTTCACTCAAACACCCCTCCGGGTAGAGGCAGGAAAGGCCTTCATTTGTCCAACTGAAATGCATCAAGCTACTGTGTACCATTTGACTTTAACGCTCTCTTTGAAGACCTTCTCCAACAAACACATTTAACCTTTTGCGGGAGAGATAAAACATGGGGATTTGATTTAGCTAAAAAAAAAAAAGACATTTGATCTTTTAAAGAAAAGTAACTTGGCTGTTGGTTTCTTTACACGGGTACCATATATTGTACTGATGTTCAAGTGATGCCAGCAACTGAGTCTGAACACAACTACAGGGCTTGGCTCACACTATAAATGGAATATCATGTTGAATAATAATGGCTTCCAATTTCTCATCAAAACCCAGTGCTACAACTATGCATTTTCCGCCGATAAATAAAAAAATAAACAATGTCAGGAGACAAATGGCACAATATTTCAAAAGAAGTAGAAGAGCTATACCCCCATAAATTCTAATGCACGTTTAGGTTTTTGTATTTGGTGGTTCAGAGCATGTTTGGAAAAAAAAAAAAATAGAAAAGAAAAAATTGTATTGCTTTCAAGCGAGAGGTTCTGTGCTGCCTTTTGAATTCCCGGGGTAATAATATGTATGCATGAATTCCATCCCTCTGGATGGCTGACATTTATAACACAACTTAATTATAGACCTAAAAGCCATCTCTCTATTATTGCTGACAATTCAGGGCTCTATTCAACTCTGGCAGCAAGTGTTGCACTTTGAAAGTACTTTGAGGAGCAGCACCATAGAGAGATGGATGTTAAACTTCTCGGCCTTTTTACTGGGTGAAGAGGGGTGCTGAAAAGCCTCTGAGTAGCATAAATTTACATCAACAGGGACAAAGCCTCAGTCGTGGAACAGATAGCGCTGTCAATTTCAAGGTCTGTCTCATTCAAATTATGGGAACCTCATCCCGAGTGAGGCGGCTGGCAAAATAATTTGCCGTAACACGCGGTAATGATTGCGTGGGACTGTTGCACGGGGATACCTATATACGCAATCTTTGTGCGTTTGTAGCATTCATACTTAATATTGAGGTTTTTTTCTTGCCTCGTTCAATGACAACAAAATTTGAAAAAAAGCAGGAGTGATCAAGTCAGTGATAACATCGACAAACACCAAACCTGGGAAAACATGGCACATGAGGAAATAGAAAGAAAGGTGTGGGGTGCTGGAAGGTGAAAACAAGTGAAAGCACAAACAAGGAGGAAAAGTAGTTTGTTTCTGACACAGCCATGTGGGTTTTATTTTAGTTTATATGCTGTCAATCAGGGTGAGACATCTAAACAGACAAAGAGAAAGGGGGTGAAAAAAAGCAGGAGAGAGACAGCAAAAACGGAAACAAGCCTCGGAGCAAAAAGACGGTGGGCTGGAGGGGCTAAAGAAAGCAACAGGCCTGGGATTAACAGTGAAATGAACAGATGTAGGTACCGATAGAGGCATGTGGTTCAGTATAATCATGCTTTCTCTTGGATTTGCAACACTGCACATCATTGGCTCCTGTCCGAACCATCCCACACGTTCAGATGCTCAACATACATGAATAAATCTCAGTTATGAGCCAGGAACAAATAGATTGAAGTGCAAATAAATATCATGGGAATCCATGATATGTGTTTATTAGTGGCGCAATTTTTTTTAGAACTTTGAACCAAATGATGCCATTTTTCATATGACTAATTTGAAGTGAGTGCAGCTCACCTTAGTATCATTTAACAGCAATCTATTCAGGTGAGAACAAAAGAAGTACACTGTGTTTTCAGGGAACAAACTTGCTGTTTTTTGTAGAATATAGAAACAACAATTTCCTCCAAAATGAAAGCTTGGTGTGCTTTCCAAAGCGATGGTTTAGCAGTTATGCACATACAGGCAGTCACACTGCAAAAACAGAACTAAAAATAAGTTAAAATTTTCTTGAAATGAGTGTATTTGTACTTTATTTGAGCAGGTAAATAAGATAATCTGCCAGTGGAACAAGACTTTTGCACTTAAAATAGGAAGAACTTATCTGCATCAACTTATTCCAAGTGCATTATATCTAAATATCTTATTTTAGGGGTAAAATTACTCATTCCATTGGCAGATTATGTTTTTATACTATGTATAAATTGAATGCATATGCCCGACTTATCTGACCAAATAGATTTCATGTTTTTTTTTTGTTAGTTTGTTTTTGTTCTTTCACCCCAGTTTTGTTGCTTGTTGGTGGAAATCAGTTTGCACCTCTGTTAGAGAAAAGCAAAGAAATGAAGCAGCAACTGAATGTGTTCTGTCACTTTTATGTTTTCTCTCAGATCATTATGTAGGTACTTATGGCCAAAATAACAGCACGTTTTTCTTTAGTTTACATGGGAGACGATTTTGCCAGCTGATGTTCATAAACAGAATCGGCAGTTTATTAAAGACAATCACCAACAGTATTGTAATTAAGAAGCAGGCGATATTACAAAAGTAGTCCGCATGGACCCTTTCTAATCAGAATTGGTAAAACAATAAAAAACATTTGAATGAGGGTGGCTGTTTTAGGAATTTGGCCACAATAAAAGTTTATTTGAACAAAAAATAATTGATCACATGTAAATAATTGTGCAGTGGCCAGGTTGAAAATCTAGATGCTAAATGCGGAAGACGTCATGGCTTGCATATTCATTTGGAAACTTTATTTCAGACAAAATAATGTACGTCCTAAGATTGTGTATTACTTCATATTGGTGCTCTGAACTTAATTGTAAAGGTTCAGATGGTGAAGTTTGAACATCAATTGATTTTCAACTTGCTGAACTGAATTTAGAACAAGTTCTTGTTAAGCGGAAGGGGCATAACAAAAGAAGGAAATGACTGGTCCTGAATCTGGCAGAGACTGGGACAGAGAGTCTTGAAAAGAAGATCCAGAGCCTTTCCCACTCTCAGACTAATCCCCACATTTTAAAACTACCTTTAATTTGACTACACTCTCCAAACTAAATACAGTGTAAGCCGCAGACACGAGCGCACATCTGCCAAGCAGTGAGTGACAGCGGCGGAGCTCAGTGACGGCTTCCTTTATTTACAGTAGGACAATGTTGTCCAATAACGGTCTCTGGGGAAGGATGATGGGAGTGTGGGAAACAAACATGATTACACCGCTCCACTTTTCACACAACAGGAAGAGCAGAAATAGAGGTGGTGCAAAGAAACAAGCTGCTACATGAGCGTAAGCCCAGGAAGAGGCGAGCCACTGTGATCAAGAGACAACAAACGGGAAAGATGAGGAATGCAATACCAAAAGAGGGAGAAAGGAGTAAGAGATGGGGTGAGAAGATGAAATGGAGTAAAACAATACAAAGTAAAGAAAGTGGGGGAAATGAGGTGTCAGACCATTGTGACAACAAGATCTGAGAGAAATGCAAGTGTGACGCATACAAGGTGGTACAAAGAGAAAGGAGCCGCTGAAGGGGAGGATGAGTTATTCAGAGAGCATCACAGACTATGACGATGAATGCAGCACAGGAGGACAATAGCTCTGAAAATGCAAAGGACAAAAAAAAAAAGATAGATAGCGATTAAGAAAGGCAGACTGGGGAGAAAAAAAGGGGAGGTGTGTGGGCTCTGACCCTTACTGGCCCCATCAGGCCCTCGAAGGACGGTGCACTCCTCAATCTGGCCGAAGGTCTCGAACAGCCGCCGGACATCGTCCTCACTCTGTTGCTTGCCGAGCATTCCCACAAACAGCTTCCTGTCTTCTGGATCGGGAAAGGGGAAGGAGAAGGAGGGTGGATGGGAAAGAAGAAAAGAAAGAAATGCTAGAGCTGATGGCACCACTCTGCAGAGGCTTTTTTTATCAGCAGCCTGCCGTGTTGTTGCTGCTGCTGCTGCTGCTGCTGCTGCTGTTGTTGTTGTTGATACTGCTGTTGATCTCACTGTTGTGTAGTGTTTCACCCCCCCCACCCCCAACCCACCCGACCTAAGCACGAGGGTGATTTATTCCTGCATCTACTAATCCATTCAAGTCTTCTCCAGTGATGTTTGATAAAGTTGGGAGTGCTGCGGGTTTCTCCCAAAAGTCAGATGGTGTAATATTTTGCAGGAGTAGACAAGCTCTTTGATTGTCGGTGAGGAAACATCCAACAACAACATGTACATTTTTATCACTCCAAATAGTAAGCATTGTAATAAACAACAGCAAACTGCATGTACGAGGCGAACAGTGAACAACATCCAAAGGAGTTTTTAAAGTCTTTTAAAGTTTTGGAGAATGTTATAAGGAAGTAACGTTAACAGGCATGTGTATAGCTTGCTTAATGGGACATATATTTAAGAGTATTCATACCCCTTGAGCGTTTTGGTAACAAATCAACACAAAGTAGTGCATAATTGTCAAGTGTGACAAAAAGGATCCATTGGTTTATGATAAATAACAAATTGAAATTTGAAAAGTTTGGTTTGAATATGTATTAAAACTTCTAAATAAGGCCTTCATGGTCATATAATTAATAAAATATGATACTCTTTATGGCTACGGCTGCTCTGTGGAGGCCTCAAATGTTTGTTAGAGAACATTGGTGAATAAATAACACCATGAAGTGAAGGGATTAAACCAGTAAGATTAAGGATTAGGTTGTGGGAAGTGTAAATCAGTCTTAAATAAGAGGCAAAAATGTTAAAGATATCTGAAAATGGAAAGTTATACATCTCGGTATAATCTGACCCAATCTGTATAATCTGATTTAATATGACTTTGGAAAGTGCCTTGAGATGACATGTTTCATCAATTGCGCTATATAAATAAAATTGAATTCAAATTGAATTGAATGCAGATCTGCAAACCTACGGACACATGGTCGTCCGCCTAATTCAACCATCTGGGCAAAAACAGTATTGTTGAGGACACAGCAAATGTGAAAATAAGTGTTGGTCAGATGAAGCCAAAACTGAATTTTACAGTATACATGCAAAACACCAAGGAAACCTAACTTTGCTCAACAATTAGAATTTATTTATACAATCTTGAGGTGTTTGGATTTTGGTTGTCTTATGTGTATATTTTGATCACTTTAGTTTTGCCATTGTCAGTGCTGTTTATAAGATGCTGGCTTGCTAGTTTATTTCCTGTGTGTCTAGTCATTTGGTTTATTCTTTTGTTTGTTCTAGAATTAATCTTGTTTATCGCTTCTCCCAGATTCCCCAGTTGTACATTGAGACTCACTACAATCAAGCTCATTCAGGCCATCTGTGCCTGCCAAAAATGCTCATGGCCACCCACCTGTGTCATCTTCATTTTAAACTCATTGCCCCTTGCTGCATTATCTTGTTTGCATGCCAATTCCAGTGAAAAAGTGTGGATTAAAGCATATTAATCTGTTAGAATGGCCCAATCAAAGTCCAGATTTTTATCAATTTGTGAATCCATGAAACGATTTAAATTGAAAGCAAGAAATGCCTATACAGTATGAACTTAAACTATTTTGAAAAGAATAGGCAAAAATGTTATTCTCTATATTTGTAAAGCTTGTTGAGGCATACAACAAAATTGTGCACAACTTTAAATTAGTCTGAAACCCAAAATTCCAATAAATCAAAAAGAATCATATTGGTAACAGGACAACAAATGATAAAGTTAAGAGAGCATCAAAAAATAAATCTGCTTCAATGTGTTTTAATGATGTTATTTAAAACATCAAGTCTGGAGAGAAGTTTGAAGCTATTGCCTTATACATCAATGGGAACAATTTTATGTTTGGAAACAAACTGGCTTCCCTAAATGAATATTTTAAAATGAAGCTTTTATGAGGGGATTCGTTGTTTTCAAATGACCACAAACAGAAACAAGAACACAAAACATACAAAGCACAGTCAAACTGAAGATAGTTTCGACTGTCCTATAAATATTATCATAGTGAAGGTGAGATGTTTTTTTCTGTTTATCCTTGTGAAGCATATATACCTACATTGCGTGTTCCATGCACAATATTTTGACAATGGGAAATAGTAGATTAAATTATCATACTTTAGAAAACTATTTTAGAAGTTTAAGAATTAACAGTAATAGGGGTTGGAGTTGAAAATATGGGTAAAGTAAACAAAGCTTGGTTTTAAAGATAGACAAAAATGTATTGCTTTTTTCTTTATAGAAAGATCACAAATTAAAAGTTAAGCGAACGTGTTCAATTAGCAGCAACACCACACTGAACCAAACACAAAAACAATTACAGTATAGGAGCATGCTTCTACACACGCTCCAAGCTCTTAAATTAAACAGGATATATGAAGAAAACCAAAATCATTGACAGGCTTTGCACGTTCCAGTGAAATGGTCAAACTGTCGTATCTACTGAAACAAGTAATTGTTTGCTGCTGTATTATAGATAAAATGTATAAAGTAACTTTAGGTAAGAAAAAATGTTGAATAACAAAGTCAAATTTTTGTTTGTTTGTATTCATATTTGAAAAGCAATTCCATCTCACAAATGCAAGTCTATTGGCCTTCTTGGCTCCAGAGGGTGGCACTCATACTTAGACCTATGGACTATATAACACAAAATCATCAACCAGTCAGGGAGCCACAATTTTCCAATTAATCCTCCCAGTGCCTTGGCATTAGACAGATCATTCATCTTCTTTACATCTTTTACATTATGCATCCCCTATTTCACTGTGTTGTGAAACGAAATGGCTACTAGCAAGAACCTATCAACAGGAATGAGTGAAAGTGGCAGGAAGAGGAAGAAGAGTTTATTAGAAATGACACTGTTGATCTTCATCGTGAGTCATTTGACTGGTGGGGAGCGGGCAAGGAGTAGGGAGGAGCAGAGGGCTAGAGCGTCACCTGGGCCTCAACAGATGTGACACCTCCTGTACCTGCCAGGCCCCATTAGGTGCACCTGTTCTAAAAATAAAACACCAGGGCTTCCTGTGTTTTGTTTTGTTTTTGTAGTGAAATTGTCTTCTTTTCTGTTTTTATAATGTTCTGGTAAAAACTCATGCCTACCTCTTAGTGACACAGATGAACTTCTCCATAAACTCTGATTTTTGCAGCAGCGTCAATAAATTTTCCTGTAGTTTTGACTGCCACAGATCAATTTCACCAATCAAGCTGAGGCTAAAACTGCTGCTCTCCTGTAGCAGCCTCAGTGTATAAGGAAACCCAACAAGTCCTTGAAAGTCTGTTTGTCTTTTTAAATAGGATTCAGCTAAGTGTTTCAAGAAAATTGATAAACTGTATTTTTCTTGCGTTACTGGCAAAGGAAAAAATAAATGGGAAAAAATAATCCTGAACAATGCCAAAGGTGAATGTATTTGGCTTTGCTACCATTCTGCTCCCCCACTGTTCATGTTTTCACCAAGATCTACACATTATAAGCTAAATCTGCAAAGCACACCTTTACACGCCCTCTGCACAATGTTAATGTTTTGGGACAAAAGTCTCATCTGAGTCCTGGCCTGAGAGGATCTAATGGCAGCTTTACAAGGCTAATTAACAAGCCACGAGCAAGGTAATGAACTTTCCAAATGCGCCGGCAAACGCAGAAATAAATCACACCCCAGTGAATGCATTAAAGGAAGTGTGAGTGTACTTTGCTGCTTTCCTTTGGGAGGGCTACAGTGAGAAAGTGAATTTGAAGCTGCTATCTTTTCATTGCCGGACCTGAGAGAGTCTCAGTTGGCCCTCGGTTTGCCCTGGCCAATACATAGATTGTTATTAATTAGTCCACTTTGCACCTGACTCTTAAGAAGCTCATATAGTATTTTCCAGGTTCCCACTGGTCTCCAATGACCACTCATAAGCTTTAAATTGTAATTTTATGAATATGAATTAATACTCTGTAATACGTCCCGTGCAAAAAAAAAAAAAAAATCAACTCCATGACTTCAAACGGGGCCAATGAGTTATCTATCAAAAGTGGGGAAATAAAGCACTCTTTTCTCAAGCAGGGTCATGTATTTCCATTAAGAGGGGTGAGGACCTTTCTATGGAGCTTACTGAGGATACAGAAGCAAGACGATATTTATAGAGTCAACTGTTTGACCTCTCTGTGCTTAGCTCACATTGAGGACGGCTCATTTTATCCCTCAACCAGAGCTTAAATGCAGAGCTGGAGAACATTTGAGCTTTACAACACTTCTGTCCTCCACTCTGAAGACCTTTGTAATCTGCTCTTCAAACAACAACACTTCTTTAAAACAGTAATGTCTGAACATTTGGTTATAGCCGGGCCACAGTCTTTGAAACTCAAACTCCATTAAAGAATCAATGTTTAGATGGTTGCCTTCTATGATGTCTTTTGAAAGTAATACAGCACTTATATTATACACATGCATCAACTTTCCTGTCAACAAATACTTTTATATTATCCATAAAAATGATAAACTGTGCCACAGTGCCTAGAGGATGTTGATGACAAAAAAAGTTGATTTTTGTATTTCAAGCACTGGCCAATACACATTCGCATGGACTGTCATCATACATCACCCTCACCCCCCACCCCCCCAACACACACACTTTCTATTCTCCAGACTGAAGGTGGGAGCAATTGTGTGGAAAATGGTTCCATGTCAGTCTTCAGCCATGTCCAAACTGAGGTGTCATGTGGACAGCCCCATTTTATGAATGCAAATAAAAAGGGAGATCAAAAAAGTTATCAAAACACTACTGACATCTGACAATTGCTTGTCTCAGGAAGCCTTTTCATTTCAGCACCCGGTATATTAAAAATTAATGGATTTTGCACAGACGCCATATGCTGTCAAGATTGATGCTTCTCTCAATGGAATAAAGTGCTACTTGTGTTGTAGGCTACAGTATATGCATATAGATTGTTCTTTTATTTTGCTTCCTTTTCCCTTTTGTTTCTCTTTGCTCTCTTTCTTTTTAATCTTTGCTGTTAAAACTTACTATTTTCTGTCTCTTCAGGCAAATAATCAGTTGCTGTGAAGTCAATTTTCAAATAGTTTCTGCTGCTGTTTGCCAAAAATGGGACTATTCCCTTTAAAGAGTAATTTTGCTGCTCTGGTGTCACAGTAAATATTTACTTCCTTGTTTTTTCACATGGTTCTATCATTTATTGGCCGCAGGCAGTATAGGCGAGAAGCTTGGTTGCACTGAGTGTTCAAAAAGCATGGGCAGCTGCATCCAATGATAAAAAATGTACACTAGACCGCTGGGTGCCTTTCAAATGTGAACTAACGTTCCAGGCAGCACAACAAAGATATTGTGCTTCTGATAGACTCATTAGAAAAATCCAGTGTCAGTACACTGCTGCCTGGGAGGCCTGCCACAAGTCAAACTCACACAGACGCGCATACGAACAAATACATGCACACAAACAGTAACACTTTATTCCACAAAGAAAAATATCATTATTGTGTGTGCAACCTGCGGTTTCAAAGCCACAGGTTGTTGACTCCTGATCTAGGACGTACTATTGGTTTTATTGACAAAAGTAAACATTCTCTTCAAGGTTATTTAAAGATGTGCAATGTTCTCAAAATCTCTGCAATGAGCTTTCTGTTTGAGGTGAAATAAGAACGTGGTTTCCTGGCCTCTTTCACAAAGTTGTTTCATCATGAATCTACAAATGTGGGCCCCTCCTTGAGCTTCCTCTCGTCGCTCATAACTTCTAATTGAAGCCAGCTTATCAAGAATCACAAATATTTTGTTTAGCTCATTGCTGCACACAAGCAAACCTTTCAAAAGTCAAGGTGGTATCCTGGCACTAAAGGTGGCAAGGAGCTGAGCTGTGCAGGGCACATACAGGGCATGAGACATTTAGTATAGAACATCTCCAGTTCTAAAGAGTTAAACACATTGGTAGCATGTGACACCTCATCAATTTTGTTTTATCATGTAGCATATTTGCAACTTAAGAAGCTATCCTTGTTTAATGTGCAGTGAAAGAGTCAGATTGACTCTGTGCACTGCAGTGCGACTTGTCCAGCGTCTATGTAGGCCCAGAGAGTTTTGAACGGTCCTTTTTCAAAAGACAGTTATGAAAAAGATTTAATAAATTGGTTCCATAATTGCCCAAACCCTTAATGTCATACTTGGTTTAAGCACCAAATGATTATAGTTCTCAATCTGTTCTTCTTTAGTACATACCTGCCATCAATTCTAATCAATTTAACCAGAAATTAAGTTTTTCTCTCAGTAGTATTATTCTGCTCATTTGGATCATTTTTCTAAAACCAAAGTTATCAACGATCACCATCTCACTGTACAAATGTATAATTTAGGAAACAAGTAGATAACATCCACAACATTATTGATACACTAGAGCATAGTGAAGACTTTTAAGAATTGTAGAAAAGCAGACAGCAGAGACATTATAAAACTAGATGTTGCTCTAAAATGAATGAAAACAGAAACTCGAATGTGGGAGGCTGTGAAGAGGAAGACAGCACCACTGGGACAGCTGTGGGAGTTTCTGGAGTACTGATTGTGTTGTACATGTGACAACAATCTCTTGTATAATCCTTATGTCTGGAATAAGAAATACAATTGTGAGTTAGACTCTTTTTCTTTTAAAGAAAATACTCCAAGCCTGGCTGATATCCCCTCAATCCTCGTGGGAGAATGTGTTGTGATCTGGCAAACCAAACTTGAATGTTTGGTGTAAAATTACACAAAATATACTTACACAAAAACAACGCTATGGATAACCAAAGAACACAACACTTAGAGTAAAATATAGTGTTGGCAGCATTATACTCCAAATTAGGTTTTTTAGATATAATTTTATTTTTTGTCAATGCATGTGAATTTATGAAGAATTCCAAAGACCAGTGAACTTTGATCTAAATGTTTCAGTTGTTTCCTAGAAAGCAGTAAATGACAAGGTATTTCATTTTCAACATCACTCTTAATCCAAGCAGAAATCCATATTGTATATGGTTATGAGATGTCTGGATGTGAGGGCATCAGGGTGGGAACGTGTGAATCTGACTGCGTGTCTGTGTTTATGTGTTTGTCTTTTTGTCAGGTTGGGTTTTGGGCTGCCCCCTCTCCCGGGACATCCCAGGTCTCCGCTAAATGTGGAGCCCCTCCCCCATTTGGCTCCCCTCCAGTGGTTGGTACTGGTGCATTGGTGGTTCTTGGTGTCCGGGGCTAGGTGCTCAGGTGTGTGCTGGCTCACTAATGGCTGACTCTTTTGTGGGGCCTGAGATCCCTTGCTCTGTCGGTACCCAGATGGGGGGCGGTGCACACCTGGGCCTCAGGTCTCTGGGCCCATGGCTGGATCAGCTCTGGTGTAGCTAGCTGCTGCTTGTCACTGCAGCGCCCGGGGGTTTTAGCACTGTGGCTGCTGGGGGATTTCCTAGGGCTCTCCTCTTCTCTTCTCTGGGATGGGAGAGGCAGCTATCTCTGTGTCGGTCCTGCTTGGGCTGCTGCTCTCTAGGGTCTCTTCTGGACATCTGGGGTTCTGGTTTCCCCGGTGTCTGCCTCGGTGCTCTGGGAGGTGGGTCTTTGGCTCCTCACAACCACTATTGTGCATTTTTCTTGGTTGATTGTTTGTACCTGTGATACTTTTTGGTTGGTTGTGCTGTTCTTTTTATATCTCTTTCTGCAGGCGTAGAGGCAGACTTCAAGGATGTTCTCTTTTCCCTCTGCTCTTTTTCTCACCTGTTCTCCCTTTTAGTATTTTGCCTCATCTTTTTTCACTTCCTTTATTTCTCATTTGAACTTGAAATAATCCCAAAATAATGTCCAATAAAGTTTTTGCATACATATCAAGAGGAGCACTATAGCGGAAGCAGTAATGCTCCACTTGTAAATGTAAATCTGTTGGACTCTCTTTGGCATTAAGAAAGCAGTTCTTAGCACTACACAGCCAGACATGAAAAATAAAAGGAACCCAATTAGACATCCAATAAACAAATCAATAGTTAGACCAAAACCAAATGAAGGTTTTTGAAAACATTAGTGAGGGTTCTGAAATGAATCTCACAGAACAAAGTTTTCCCACAGTCTGGGTGGACTGTGAGCTTTAAAGTTACAGTTTTTATTTGTGTCTTTCAGACACTTTTTTTACCCCTCTTCGGTAAACTCAGTAAACTCACAGTTTTATCACTGGTGCTTCACAAATTTCTTTCAGCTTTGCATTATAAACTATTACAAGATATTACAAGCTGTTAGGCCTCGCAAAAACAATTTTATCATAAAGCAGACTTGTCTAGAAGCTTTTGCCATGACAGTGTAGGGATCTGTAATAAATAAACCATGTCTGAAGAAAAGCAACATCAAAATGATGGTCTAATTAATGATAACGTTAAAAATCAGTTAAGAAAAAATATGACTAGGCCCTGATTTGTCCGTAAGACGTAAAGTCCGTAAAATCAACACACAGAGCTTGTTAAATGTGGCAACCCGAAATTGTAATAAGATGTACAAGGGAAGAACAGAAATATACATGCTGACGCAACTTAAATAAAGAATAATTACCAGTAATGATGTGCATTACAATATGCTTAACAATCTGAATCACAATAAGAAACAATTCTGAAAGAAAATGACCATGTTTTATGTTGTTTTTTTCTAGACTAAACATAAAAGTTTATATAAGTGAAGCCAATTCAGAAACTCAGCATCTCACTCACGTTCATACAAGAAAGTCATCTTGTTTCAATGTTAAAGTCCTGGTTCTGTTGGAAATGTTAGCTACTGGCATTTGCAAAATGATCTTTTCGATGCTGTATTTGATATAGGTTAATGGTAGTTGCGTTTGAGATTATGTCTTAGCACCACAGAAGGTAATCATAAAAATGCAACTACTTTTACTTCTCAATCAGCAGCACATATTTTCTGCACTCCAAACTATCAGTTTAGAAAATGTATATTACAGTTGTGTATATCTTTAAAATGTGCAATTCTTTCATGGAACATAGTATAATCCTATTATCATGCACACGTCTGCCAACAGGAGGAATAACTGGGCCAGTAGTCCCAGGTCCATCGTAGAACTGGGCCCTCCGACTATGAAATGATGGGCAAGTATTTTTGTTGTTTGTGAATACAACTTCACATATTAATAAACAGAGATTTCTGCAGAGCACTGTTTGAGGGGAATACCAATAAAAAAAACAACACACACACACACACACATCAAAAGTTATTCAGCCATAGTCAAGAATTGTTGCATTTTGAGTGCTATTGCTGTTTTTCACTCTCTTTCTCTGTCTGGTGTTGCTTGCGGAATTTCTATTTCTACTTTCTCTCCTCTCAATCTCAAGCTGCTCAGCAGCTCATAATGCTCAGCCTCTCCCTGCCTTTTCAAAGTCTTCTCAAAAACTTTGAAGTTTTTGAAAACTTATCACTTAGAGGCACTAGCAGCTGGTGATACTTTTTTTGTTGTGGCACTCTAAAGGTCAGAGATTACCACACAACAACAAACTCTACTTGAACATAAATCCGTCCATGGTCACTGGCCTCCTGCTGAACCTTTAAGTCTTGTCGGTCTGGCCCATGTTATTGCCTTTTTTCTCCAGCAAAAGCCTTATGCAATTCTCATTTTGTTAATAAAATGAATTTTATTTTGCTTTACCATTGTCTGCTATGTTTTGGTTATTGTTGACTGTTGACTACCTGCCAGCGTGTGATTGACAGGTAGGATGAAGTAATCTAATTTAACCAAGAATGGCACAAAAGGTTTTTATTGCCCATGGGCGCACAGAGCTGCATCCCAAGAAGACTATATAAATAACCAATTAGAAGCAAGCATTAAGTCACATGGAAACCAAAAGGTCACAAAGATGCATACACCCTCATTTCTCCACCACCCCTCAGCATTAAAACATAACAATTAGGAGACCTTCATAAAAAAAAAAAAAAAACTAAATAAGCCCAAACTGGAATGAGAATGCCAAAAAATAAATGTCAGACACAAATTAAAATAATAGGTGTGATAATTACTTTTCATTTTGTAATTTAGTTTTGATTTGCATGGTAGTCTCTGTCAGATGATTCAACCAAAGCAATGAACTGAGCAAAAGGCAGTCTGTTTCCAAATATTGTTGTATTTCATTCTATCGAGAAGTGAATTTGTAACATGTCTTTTTTTGAGTAGCTACTTACTTACAAACACAGCTCCTCTGCTTCTCAGATGGAACTGTTGTGTCTGTTTGCAGATGTTAGCTGTATGAACAATGGAAAAAAACCATTGTACCAACCATTGATGGGGGCAAGGTACAGTATAAATGCATTATTATGCCAAGATTCATGACAGATTTCCTTCTTTGCATTTTTATTTTCACATTGTTTAAACAATCTCCCTTAGAGATAGGGTGAGGAGCTCAGTCATCCGGGGAGGACTCAGAGTAGAGCCGCTGCTCCTCCACGTCGAGAGGAGCCAGTTGAGGTGGCTCGGGCATCTGGTCAGGATGCCCCCTGGACGCCTCCCTGGTGAGGTGTTCCGGGCACGTCCCACCGGGAGGAGGCCCAGAGGGAGACCCAGGACACGCTGGAGGGACTATGTCTCCCGGCTGGCCTGGGAACGCCTTGGGATTCCTCCTGAGGAGCTGGCCCAAGTGGCTGGGGAGAGGGACGTCTGGGCCTCCCTACTGAAGCTGCTACCCCCGCGACCCGACCCCGGATAAGCGGAAGACAACGGATGGATGGATGGATGGTGTTTAAACATATTGGGGGGTCCAGACCTCCTCGTTCCCCCATGATTTGCACCTAAGGCTAAAAACCGACCTTTCTCATCTCTCTGCCCTCCACTCTAAATATGCTAACAGACTCAGCAGTTTCTGCCATGGACCGACTGTATATCTTTGTGGAAGTTAACATTGGAACAGGTCCTATAGGTAGGGTTTGAAGGCAGGTAGTTTATTTGGGCACAACAGCACCTAAATTAATCTAATCTGATACCAAACTCAAAGCCTACACTGCAGATTTGGTTTTGTTTGAACACATTTTAAATAACATGGTAAAAACACTTTCCCTAGGCCAAAATGGCAACCCCGTTTGTCAGGAATATAAAAGCAGAATTGCTAAAGGTGGGGATTTTATGAAGGTGCACTTCAATGTTTTTCTTGCCTAAACCAACTGTTTTTAACCCACAAAACTAAACAAGTGGGGTCCCTGTCTGAACCCAAACAGAGCAGCCTGTGAAAGCAAAAACAACCAGAAACTGATATAAAAAAGTGTCTAGAATGCAAATGTTAATCGAACAACGTTGTAAATAGACCTGCAGCTGAGAAAGTTGCTGAGACATTATATGAAAATGCAATGTCAAATTTGAGTCAACCATGGTATTCAGCATATACGTTTTATTGTCTGTGAAGTATTAATATTGGAGCAAAGAAACTGCTCAAAGTTTTTATACAGCATAGTTGTGCCTATGTCTCTTTTGTGCTCTCAAAGAATTGTTTTAAGATTTGTTGCAACATGGATGGTAGAAACAGCAGCACATCATGTAAAACCACAAAACAATCAGCTATCTATTTACCTACATTCTATCTCCATCTAACATTTGACTTCCACACAACTAAAAAGTAACCATAAATTAAACCACTTTCATACAGAAATTGGATTATCCAGTATAGTGGTATTGTCATTAAAATAATTAGGGGAGAACAAACCTTCAGATTGTCACAATTAATGTCAGATGGGTTTTGCTACAGTAGGTCAAAGAACAACAGAATTATTTTCTTATTAAATTATATTATGAACATATTTTAAAGATAAACCCAATCAAAAATTTTAAGTGAACGCATTTAAGTGAAAACTTTCAAAAACTATGTTATGGTAATTCCTGCATCCCATGTGTTCCAATGTCTCTTTGTAACTTGGCATAATTTGGAGCATGTACAAAACTTCTTGGGTTCTTCGTGAGTTTTACACGACTGTGTCCAGAGGCACAGAGGGATCTTTTGGGCTCATTTGCATGTAAAGTGGTGTGCTCTCCTCTTGGGGTGTGAAATGCCCCCAGTCAGCCCCGTCATGTGGCCTGCAAAGTGAGACAGCCAGCAGCCTTCACTCCTAACAGCCTGCTGAGGTACGGCATGGCAGCACAGTGCGTAACATCTTAAGGGCCAGCCAATCTCTTCACTGCCCGACCGAGGTCATCTTTCTGAAGAGCAGCTGGTTGGCAGGGACAAACATGTCTCTCTCACAAAGGCTCCCTTCAGCCAGTCAGGCAAAGGGCAAGAACGAGCTATTAAAAAGGTTCTGCTTGGGCTGTTAAGTATCAAATGTAAACACTGCCATGCTTTTGGCATGAGTCCCCCATCAAATGACAGTTTGGTTAGCGATTAAACCCGGTTAAGAAAACCATATAGACAAATATGCCGAGAGGTGCATTGTGAAAAAAAAAAAAAATCTGTGCTGATAGGGATTGCATTTCAGGGCAGTGTTCAAAACATCTTATCAAAGTTAATAAAAGAGGAGAGTGTTGCTGGCTGACCCATCATCTTTCTCATCAGTGTGGTCTCCAGTCGCATAGCAGTGGTTTGAGGAGTGGGACCTGGCTCCAAGATTGTGTTTAGATAATGGCCATCTCCAATCATAGATAATCTGGCCCCATCTTTTCTTTTCAGACACAGCAGCAGACAAGGTCAGGGGGAAAAAGATTCCTGGCGAGGCAGAGATAGGGATGGGGCGGCTCTGAGATGATTTACTGCTGAGATTCACTCAGCTGCCTCCATCACCCTCCGTTAACTTTCTCATCCTGTCGTCTCTTGCCTTCTCGCTCTTTCTGTCTTTCATCATCCACTCTTTTGCATTGCTCTGTGGCCCTTGTGCTAAATCTTGACTTCTTTCTGTAACACTTGGTTTACCATTGCTGTTAGTAGTGCAACCAAATGAATAAGTAGAGACAGCAAGAAAGGAAAATAGGAGAAGGTAATGAAAATGTAATCTTTTGGTAATTTCTGATTTTTCTGTAACAGCAAACAGGCTTAAATCAGAGGCAACTGGACTTTCGCTCAGTTTTTATGAAAACTTTTTGACACCAATAGAGGAGTTCTTTGTACTGTTCTGTACAGTAACAAACAGGTTTTCATTGGCAGTTTCTCCTATGCTCTTAGAGCATCAATCAAAGGACAACTTTTTTTGATTTTGCTCTAAATGTCTCGCAGGTGAAATTCTAAATAAAAATGTTATACAGAAAAACTGGTAGAAATGGTATTTGTGGGGAAGAGGTCAATCGACTCAAGGGACAAAAATAGATTTAAGAGCTGCAGGGCTTCTCTCCTGTGCTCCATTCTGTCTTGTAAATCCAAGGGAAAAAATGAAGCAAGACGTGAGTTATTGAAATAGACAGCCGGAGAATCAGCCCTGTGATCCACCATGGCAGCTGAGTAGCAGGATTGTGAGCTGCCTTTCCCCCCCTCCATCCTTCCCACCATTTTATGAGCACCAGTTTTACTTCTTACTCTGACACTCCCATATCCCCAGAGAAACTGTGTCTCACAGGGGCAAAGTGAACAAAAGAGGGGCTACTGGAGCGTCAAAATGGAGTAATGGGCCCTAATACCTGCACAGGCACGTAATCGAGACCATGCACAGCTTTCCATGACAGATAATTGCTGATGTCTTTGTAGTGATAAATGTGACTCCGTTCCAGAGGTGCAAATGTCCTGGATCAGCCTTAGGTTTGACAGCCTTGTGGCTCCACTGGGATTGGTGTACCTGACTGGTCGGCAGCTTTCCAAAGATTAATCCCGATCTACTTTTTCTCCTTTAGTCAAACCTCGCTGGGCTGTCTATTTTCTTTTAACCACAAGCCTTCATAGTAAATCTCATTTCATTGTCAGCTGTGACTGTGGTTTACCTCCTCTGCCTTGTCTGCTGACTTCCTGTTGCCATTAACGCTCAATATCTCTGTTGGGGCCTGTCTGCTCGGTCTTATTTCATTCTGTGCTCTGTCCTATCGTGTCTTCCTATATAGAAAGTTCATCTGACAGACTAGCAGGAGCTGCACCAATGAAAGAACCCTCTGTATTTCATTCACGCTGCCTCTTCATCTCCTTTCTCTTTCTCTCAAAAAAAGGGCAGTAATTGATACTGGGGCCCAATCCATCCTCCCCTCTTAAGCCCAGGGATCCAATTTATCTTGGTGAGAATGCTGATTGGCTCTCTCCCAGGCCTTGTCGGTCAGACTTTGCCTGTTTTTAGATGGCCGTTAATTAAAGTGTCGCCATGACAAAAATAAGATCTACATTGGGGTGTGTGTGGCAATTGGAAATGGACCATCTAATTCACATTTGACCACATAAATCAACAAAGTGGCTGCGACTAAAATGACCCAGCCAGTCTAAATCACCATTCTAAAATGAAAGAGCAGGGCTGACACAGAACGGTCCAATAGGATCCAACTCAGCCCATGTAAATCTTTAACTGGTTTAATCTACATTAACCTCTGTTATGTTAGTCACAAATGGCTTCAGAATGACCTAGTCAATTACAGTGTCAGTCAGACTATGAATATAGTAAGGAGGCCATGCAACAGATTCAGCACTGTGTCTGTGCTGACTAGCCTAAATAAGCAACAAGATTCAAGCTTACATGAAATAAAGGCCCACCACCGTTTTGTTTAATGTGTTTTTCAGGAAATCACTTTTTTTTTTACAGCAAACCATCTGAAACTGATTGCTGCATGTTATCATGTAATTATAACAACATAAAACATGAATACATATTAAATACTGATATCAATAAATATTACATAAATAATCAAATAATAACCTAAATTAAAGCACTTAATATAGCAACCAAAATGGAGGCTGTAGACTTGATAAATATAGCTCATTGTTTATTTTAATTAACTAAATATATGAGACAAATCACACAAAACTATAATTTAGCTATTTGTTTTGATTTCATTATTTTATGTTTCTAATAAAGATCTTAAAAGTACCTTGCATATGTGTTCAGCCTCCTTACTCTGACAACCCTTTATAAATTATAGTGCAACCAGCTGCCTAGGGTATTCATATAATCAGTAAATGTAAATTTAATCTCAGTACAAATTGAATTGTTCTGTGATGCCATTGGTGTTTGTCAGAGAGCAACAGTTAATTCTGGTACGTTTTGAAGACCAAGGAACATGCATGATAGGCAAGTGATAAACTTTTCAAGAAGTTTGAATCAGGGTTGGATTGAAAACAATATCAAAAGATTAGATCGTTTTACCCATCATCCGAAATTGAAAAGTGCACTTAGTTGGTTTGCACAACTGCAGCCTACTACAACATGGTCATCACCCTAAACTGGCAGGTCTGCCAAGGACAGCATTAATCAGAGATTAGAGTGGATGATCTCTAGAGGATCTGCAGAAACCCAGAGCTTAGATGGGGGAACGTCTTGACGATTATCAGTCAAACACGCCACACATCTGGCGTGACAAGATCAAATAAATTGCTGAAAGATAGCCATAAAAAGTCATGTTTGCAATTTGCTACAACCCCCTCCTGGGGACACATTGAATATGTAGAAGATGGCGTTCTGTTGAGATGAGCCTAAATTCAAACTTTTTTGCTGCACATTACTCTAAACATACCCTTGCCAGGGTGAGACATGGTACTGGCAGAATCCTGCTGTTGTGATGCTTGTTATCGGCAGGGGAAAGAAAACATTTTCAGAGCTGAAATGTGAGCTATTAACAGCAGAGCAATCCTATGTGGAATCAGATTTACAGTGATGTAGTTTAGATCGAAGGATTGTCATGTGCAACAATGACCTGGTCAAAGTACAGACCTAAATCCACTTAAAAGGTCATGTGACAGTTCTTTAAAGTCAATGTTTACATATACTTCCTACGCACTCTGAAAGAATCTGCATAGGGCACACAGCAAACAGGTGAAAGAAAGTGATCTGGTCAAATGAGTCCAACCTAAACTTTTTGGTCCACGTGCATATCTGGAAGAAAACTAACCCTGCACATAATCCTGAACTGACATAGACATTGTCACAGTGAAACATGGTGGTGGCAAGATCATGCTGCAAGTGGCTATTGTTCACCAAACACAAGAAAACTGGTCAGAGATAACAAGAAGATAGAAGGACTGTGCTACACGGCAGGTCTGAGATAAAAAACCTATCTGAAGCTGAAAAGGATGGATAGATAAAAGCATTTTTATGATTTTGAGTGGCCCAGATAAAGCCAAGACTTCAAATGGAGGTCACTGATGGGAAGGTAATGTTATGTTTTCTGGTCCACTAGTTACACCAAAATATAGCTTAAAAATACTTTTAGTTGAGCTCCGAATGTCCGCTAGCAGTAGCCGCAATTAGTCTCCTTAATAACTCGCTACTAACCCTATAGTTAAACATAACCATGGTTTGTTTAAACATAATGTTTGTTTTCGTTCCTCTCCGCCATCGTCCAATAGTGCTATAACCCTTAGTATAGCATTAATAGGGAACATTAATGTTGGTTTAATGATGTTTTGTGTAACTTAAAATTAACCCATCAAGCTAATTGCCGCCTGGTCCGTATGTGCCCCGGCAAATCATTTCCGGTCAATTGTCCGCCTACAGCGCCCTCTAGCTTCTCAAGTCTTAATTATTTTCTGGAGAAACAATTACATTAATAAAAATTAAGTGTCCTAAAGGTTATTGATTTTAATTTAGCAAATCATTCTTTAAAATGTAATTTCCTCGAATAATGTTTTATCTAACCTGTAGTTGCATTGTGAATGGGTTGAACACATACCAAATGTTCTCAACTAGCTAAGCTAATTTAACCTCATTCCATATTGTTTAAGATTAACTTTTGTTCTCTAACTTAAATCTGCAGTGAAACCAAGATTCACTGAACCTTCAACTATCTTAATTTGTCCTTTTGTTCTTTTGTGTATACCTAGTTCCATTGTGTCTTTAATCTTAATTTTGCTGAGTAGTGTTATCTATGTTTCCATAGCCTAGGCGAAATGATTGGTTGTTTAAGATATATAAATTCAGGTAAACGTTATATACTGGTGTTCTCTGGATGTGCATTTATTTCTGTTAATACAGTTTTATGCTTGAAGAAAAGTTGTCACTCATTTATTCCATATGTGTGCAGAGTTCGCTGTTAGAGGAATGCCAGTGCTCAAATCACTCTTTCAACAATTGTCCTTATATCAGCTGATAGAGCTGATATTCACCAGATAATACCTAAGAGACCGATAGTTATTTGATAAACATTAAATAACTTAAAAACATGCCTTACTGCACAACACATATATTTCATTTTCACACACATGGATGGCTGCTTAGTTGTGTTACGTGTGTATGAGACAGTATATACAAAGAACACTCAATTCATAGTTTATCTCTAAGCAAGTCCTAAAGATATGTGATATTCTTTTTCAGTGAGAATGTATTGCTGGAGTGTCTATTCCTCTCTGGACTTGGCTATGACTTTGAACATTGCATTTAAGAGTCCCTGCAATTTTTTTGTTGTTCTGAGATTCTTTTATTTCTTTTCACTTTGACTTTGTGGCATTCTCTGTCTTGTCTCAGAAGTGCTCTCTGTGGCTGTGAACTTGAGACTGGTCCCCATCTGGTGCAAATGGGAAGTCACTCGAAGCAAGGTACCTATATTATGGGCTACACTACTAACTCCCAGTGTTTGTCTCAGGTGAAAGCAGGATATTAAGGATGGTATGAGCACTTTTCCAGAGTATTTGTGTGTTTGTCTGTGAGTGTGTTTTTTAGGGGTGGTTCACCAGAGACTAGACGAAGGTTAATTACCTCCCCGTCCTTCGCTGTCGGCTGGCTTCACCTGAATGGGTCGGTTCATCTGGAGAAACAAAAAGGAGGAAAGAGGAAATTCCAGTTTAGCCATACACTACAGACGGCAACTTTGACAAAAGACAAAGTGTGACAAAAAAACAAAAAACATCAAATATGGCATTGGTTCTGGTGTCTGTGTCTGGACTCTGCCCTGCATTGTGTGCTAAGCACAAGAATTAAACGGTGACAATGGTGTAAGAAAAATATGTGCAATGCTCAATGCCAGTCTCTTTAATTAATCCTGGGCAAACTCTCCAGAGAGCCTGAATTCCCCTCACAGTTCAGCAGAATTAGCACTTTTCAATGACAGAGCCACACTGGGTGTCAGATGGCACTTGGAGATTAATGCCATTACATCAGCTACTCCCAGACCCACTGGGAGGGGTCTTTTCTGACTAGCCCTTGCTCCTTCAGTCCTCTGTTGGGTCCAGAATTGCACTCGGCTACTACATTACTGCTCATCCCTGACCCTCCACAATTTCTTCTCCACTTATTCTGTTTTGCTTCTGTTCAGAGAGACCCTTTTGCAACTTATCCCCATTAAAGTATCGGCAATGCCAGCCTTTTTCTCCTGGTGCAATCCATCTCCTTCACCTGGAGGCTACTGAGAGTCTATGTGAAGCACAGGCATAAGACACTTACAAAAAGTTTAAAAGGGAGGAGGGGATGCACAACCTTTGAGAAAATTATTTGTAGAAGGAGAATAAAAAAGTTTGGAAACTAACATTAAAAATGAAACCTGTTCAAAATAAAACCTTGATTTTTTTGTTTGTTTTGTTGTTGTTTTTTTTTCCTTTTGGAGTTTCAAGACAAAAAAAAGAAACTGACTGAAAGTTTAGAGTCATGCCTTTGAGCTTACTTCACACATAAGATTTGGCTTATTTTCTTTGTTCTTTAGGCTTTAGTGGGTCTGTCATTCAAACTAGAAATTTTTACCAGGTTTTCTGCCAGTTACAGGCGCTGTGACTGGCAGAAAATATTGCCCGCTCAGATCAGTTAGCTACAGGGCAACATAGTGGATGTTGTGCCCCCAGGCAACGCAGCATCTGACAGCAGCTGACATGAACTGAAACCACAGATAAATATTGACCTCAGAGAGCTGGCAATGTATAGACAAGGCTCTATATATACAGATGTATTATACTCCCCTGGCATTATGCTGTAACAGTGGAACAAAAACAATAAAGAAAACAAACACATAATCAAAGGATAGGGCAAAACGCTTTGTACAGAACAAAGACGATATAATATGCAATCATTGTCAGGCTCCAAAGTAGCTCACTAATGTAGATGCAAGTGAATGGACAAACATAGAACCATCAATGGAAAAGTAAATAATTAAACGTCTTTGTGTTTGACACATCATTTGATCACAAACTATTCTAATATCTTTTTTCTTCCTTTTTTTTTCACTGCCTAAGCGTCTTCACCCTGAGATGCCAACATACTATATTCCACTGCAATAAAATACATGTAAGTGCAAATGTCACTGCAATGGCCCAGTGAAAGTATTACTGAGCCTCACGCTAGGCTTAGCAGGTACTCATTGTGCACTGATGGTGGTTTACTCACCCCAGCATAATGGCTCTACTTGTATCTTTTTTATGAATAAAAAGTGAGAGTTCACTTAGAGCAGACATGTCAAACCCAAGGCCCATGGGCCAGGAGTGGCCCACGGTACACTTGCATATCTATTATCAATGGCTTGGTAGCTATCATGTCAATAACAAATACCGTAGTTCACTGGAAAAGCTACTTGCAGCTCTTGGTAAAATATTAGTCTGTCCCACACAGCTTTCCCCCTACATCCCTGAGAAGATGTCCCAACTCTGCTTTCACCCTGCTCAAAACCATGCATATTTGGTAGCTAAATATCTGTGTGAGAAACCGTTCTCAGTTATGAAGAAGTCAGAGCACTCAAGCCAAATTACTGACGTGCACCCCCCAGACAAACAGACAGACAGACAGACGTGTTATGGTTTATGCCTTTTGGTGATTGAGTTGGAACTCCCTGACACAGGGGTACCTACATATGTAAATGGCATTGAATGTCTATAGGTAAATCATCATTTCTCAGAACACAAATAAACAAGAAGCCAACATACTGTAGCAGCAAAAAGTAATATATCTCATCTTAACACATTAGAACGCACAACCACAACACAAAACAAGCGCACGTCAAAAATGACACAAACTTTATAGAAATGACAGGATTAGATGTTTCGCAAAATATGCTTTAACAGTTACTTGTTTAGAACAACCTAACAATGTTTTAAAATAAATGTAAAGGGAAACAGTGTAAAAACAACTGTAGTATTAGCTGCTATGGAGAATCTTTGAACATTCTCGATTATGGTCACTGAGTAGTAAATCTCTGAGAGTAAAGAAATTACATTTGAAAGAAAAATAGTCACAACCCTGTAATAACATTAACCTTTATTATCTTACAGAGTTGTTTTAATGCTAGACTAACAGCACTTACTCTACTGAAAGCTGGCTCTGTAAATTATTGGAAAAATCTAAAAAAAAAAATTAAAAAAAAAACTCAGATTGTGCGTTTATTGTTTCATTGGAGGGCTAATAGGGCTTTTATTACTCCTATTTTTGGAACAGCTAGATGGGTAACAGTTCACAGTTGTCCATGTTTAGACACAAGTCATCAACACTGCACTCAGTATGTTGATGATGGAAAGTCAAATAACGACAGAAGAGAAATCAACAGAAATCTGTCATAAACAGAAAGTGTCATGTAGGATATTGGGGGTTACAAGATGTTGTGTTTAGATTTTTATTTGCATGTGTACTCATAGTCGTTTTGAGTTGAGGGCAGAAATGGAACATCATTACAGATTTATGACAGCCCCAAAATCCCTGTCCAGTGATCATTACGGTTCTAGGTCTTAAACGGGAGCAACTGGTCAGACAGCTTCATTAGTAGCCCCTGAGCCACTGTAGCAACAAGAGTCATTTACTAACCCAAAAGTACACTTGGAGTTGCTAAGCAACAAAGTGGAGGTAGCCAGCAGGCAGACATGGCAACCAGGTCATTGGTCTGCAGGCTGTTTGCCAACCAATTGGCAATTCTCTACCTCTCTCTGTTTTTTTTTTTGCTTTACTTGATCCAAAAAGGTGAGAAGAGGGAAAAAAAAGATAATTCTTAACTTCCACTATCCAGTTTGTCCTAGTTTCGTGTCCCTTTTTCTAGACTGACGTGGTATCTTCAGAGTCGGCTACAACTCCAGCATCAGCTTCCTGGCCAATCAATGGCATTGAGCCTTATGCCATACTGTGCACCTGTAAATAGAGCTCACATACATTTGGCTAAAGATGCTTCTCTGAGATTATCTGTTGTGTCCTCTATAAGCACTTTATTGAGTGGACAGCTGGAATGTTTCTAACAAGCAAGCTTGCTGCTCAGACAGTTTTAAGTTCACTTTACTTTAATCGTCTTTCCCACTTCCTTCTTTTTTTTCCCTCTTACGTACTGCAACACACACAGAGGCACAAAAGTCTTGGGGCTCAATAACAGCAGGTGGCTTAGGTGACATTTTAATCCCTTATTACTGAGTGCAGGATTAGCCAACAGATCAAGGCAGAGTTAATTATATGAATTCATCAGAGGCTGGGTGAAGAGGCTGCCTGCTTTCCCCTTGGGCCAAGACCTACCACCCACACACATACAACCCCCCCCCCCCTACACACGCACACACACACAAACACACACACTGAGGAAAATGACAAGCGACGTTCTATTTATGAGACACCAGCTAGCTTCTTATTAGTACTGCATTGACAAGGAGCGGAGACCCCATACATCACAGCCTACAGAGATGCTTTATGACAAATGATATCTACCACCTTGCTACAAAATCAACTACATAAATGTTGAGGATGAAGACAAGCGACTTCTTATCATCCTACAGATATGTGGTGGCCAAATGTTCAACCACACGAACCTCAACCCTAGCCCGAACACCAAATTCCTTGCTTTATCTTTTAGTTTTGCTGCCCCTTTGGCCCCAAAAACCAATATGCTTCCCACCATAGCCCCTTAATGGGTTGATCAATGCTGACAAATAGGTAGCTCATGCTGTCTTGCAGGGGAACTCGCAAGTCTGCACTGCTGCACTTAAAAAGGCCATCTCTCTTTTTCCTGTTTTCTCCTTTTTTTCTTACTTTTTTTTCTCTTTCCCTCATATTCCTCTCTCTTTATTTCCCCCTTGTCATGCTCTGTTTCCTTTACGTCTATACATTTTTTTTTCATCTAATCTCCAGGGGCAAATCTAAATCTTTCATTCTGCTATGATGAATAAAAGTCAGATGCACAGAGGGAGGAAGAACCACTTGTGTGGAAGAGAACTTGCTTACACTTGCCAAGGAAAGACAGTGTTCAGTTTTCAGAGATTACGCTGGCGTATTTGTGCTTACTTCTCCTTGCCTATTTGTCTAGCCTGTCTGATTGATAACAGAGAAGCAACAACAAAGGCAGACAAGGACACTACTGGCTTTTGAATATTTGAGTGTCCTCTGTGAATACCACAGCTCACCAAACAAGCAAGGGGAACAACTCCAATTATAAAAAAAAAGTTTCTAAAAGGTATTCTTTTGGTCCACCTAAGGTTTTGACAGCAAATCTTGTCTTATTGTTCCTTGATGAGTACAGTTATCAAGCATGTGAACAGATAAACAAAATAAACTGCGCTTCTGAAATTAATTTGATCAACAAATTGAAGTGTATGATTTTGTTTCTCCAAAGTTGCTGTAAACTCAACATCAAAACTGAGAAGATATACCCATAATTACCTATTAAGTTATGGGAAATAGAAAAGAACGTGCTAGCCACAAATCCTGAGATCTTCTGTAGCAGAATTCTGGCAAGAACGCACATGGTTAAAGACTCAACATAAATACACAAAACACAGACAGATTTTTTTAATTCTTATTTTGTGTGTCCTGTCTGGCAATGTAGCGATAAGAATTGTTGTCTTAATGCCAAAAAGAAGCCAACAGATTTTACTTTCAAACTGGAGCCTTAGTGCTTTCGCCATAATTTCCAATTGATTTATATTTGCCAGAAGCTTTATTAGATTTTAATGCTGGGACTATTTCATGTTCAATGGACACTGAAACGGCAAGGTAAAAGAGGGGGGAAAGGAGAAAAACAGATGAGACAAAATGCTTAAAGGGAGAAAAGGTGAAAGAGACTTTTTTTAATTCAAAAATTGTTTTCATACAGATTTAGTTTTCACCAAGTTCCAGCCTGTCCGAATGTCCAATGACTTTGGAAAACAGGGGTAACATTGTGCCATCAAACTCCCACTACACTGCACTATAGACAGTTTGATTAACAACAGGCTGGAACACATCTCTTGGGGGGAAAAAATAATAATAAAATGCTCTGCATCTGTGTTACAACTCCGACACACCATACACAACATACTGTATGCTCGATTACTATTACAGTACATTTAGAAAAAAACTTTACCTGAATCTGGCAGTAACGATGCTAAAATAATAATGCTTAATATGTTGCTATGGTTTGCAAACTCTGTGTGCAGCTGGGAAGATCCATGGACTTCTATGTGCAGAACTGTTGTACTACAAGCAGCTCCACCTATCATCCGATTCATTTTGCTAATAATTATCAAAACCCTTGTTTGGACTGATAGGCCAAAGTCCTAGATGGTGACCATAATTAAAAAAATGGAAAACAAAATTAATGAGAAATTTACATTATGGCAAAAGGGACTCCAAAATGACACTGCAAAGTTTGTAAGTTTTGATAAAGTACATTACAGCTGCCTTTCTTAAATAGTAAAAACACATTCTTGATTTTAATTTAAACACTAAATGTCACACCCTTGATCGTAGGTCACAGACACCATAGATAACAATGGCACTTTAAAAGTGGCACCGATACTTCACTGATATGATGGAACTTCCACAAAATGTAATTATTTCCTTACATTTAGATACACATGACATACATCTTTAGACATGCCGACACTCAAGGTGAGACAGGAAACGGTGTGATTGCAGATTCAAGAGCGCCGTGGTCCCATATGCTCCTGAGACAGCACTCAAATTGCATGTTTATTGCTATCAGGATCCTCTCTTATGGAACCAGCACCCACTTCCTGTCTGTAAGTCAGACACCAGCTGTTTTCAAAACGAAGTTTTCGTTCCTTTTCGATAAAGCTTATAGCTGTGTTTGCACTGGTTATGCTGAGCTTTCCATGTAGTTATTCTGCTATTCTGCCAAGGACTTTTCTCCGCTCTATCATTATTCTCTTCTCATTCAACACATCATTTGCAATCATTGCTTTAATTAACCTTGTTCCCTGTTTATATTACTTTGCGCAGAAAGAACACCTTGCCCAGAATGTCTGTGTTTCTCTCTGTTTCTTTCCTCTGCCCTCAACTGGCAGCGAGTCAACACAGAGAGCCTAGTCTGGTTCTGTTAAAAGGGAGTATTTCCTCTCCACTTTACAACATGCTTACTCAAGGTAAAGGAGAGCATCAAAGTGAAAATTCAACTCTCAGACAGACATTTTTATTTTATTTTTTTACAAACCTGAAATGTTTGATGAACTTGAATTTGACTATTGGTTAGAAATCTATGGATTTGTATAGTTTTTAATTTGATTTTAATCTCAATCAAACTGTATTTGGATATATTTTAAAATTATAAATATGATTAATGCAAATTAACTGGATATAATTAGAGACAATAAGGGACATAATTGGATTTAGGTGTGTGCATTGATAATGTACAAATAAACAGAGGTAAATTGCCTCATGACATTCACAAAACAAAACATCATTCCAAATTATTTTTCAAGGTTTCAATTAATAGCTCATTGTTCCATATTGAATCCAACACAATGCCACACAGCAAAACAATCAGGGCAGGCTTTCTTGCATCATGTTCATGTTCTCCAAGACAACATTTTATTCATGCATAGATGCCATTTTACATCTTATTTAAGCTTGACAATATATTTAGGTTAATTGTGATATTCTTAGAAAGATGGGGTGATGAATCATTATCTGCTCATTGAGACAAATTACTTGTGTCATAAGCTTTAAGCAGACATATCAGTCAATGTGGCAGATGAGGAACGTGTCCATACGAAACAAAAACGACAGGTTTCCAAATGTAACATATCGTGGGAGAAGTATATATATATATATATATATATATATATATATATATACATACATACATACATACATATATATATATATATATATATATATATATATATATATGAATGAGAGCACATTATAAAGGAATTAAAATATAGTTTATGTGGGTAAGAAAAGCAAAGGAATAAAATAGATGGAGTTTTTAGATGCAGCTTTTTGTTCAAAGCTACTGTACATAATGGCACACTATCTTTTGGTGAGATTTCGTGATCAATAGCTTTAGAGGCAAAACAGTTGATTGAACATAAGCTATTTGGTGTTGTGAGTGAATTTAGATTAATTTGTACTGAACCATTAACTTAAAACGTAGTTTTAACTTGTGTAAACTCAGCTGAGTTGGTTGAACTTGCACGACAATGGGATACCCGCCTCAGTAAGTGTCCGTCACATGGACTTAATTAAGTTAATTAACTTAATTAAGTTTCACCTCCAAGGCTGTGACAGCTCCATAATGGTTGTTTAGATTAAGGTTGTGCTTGGTCCAAGGGTGTAAAGTAGATACGTTCACGAAGAAAGATGCAGCATATTGTTCAATGGCCAGATGCTGGTTAAAAAATACCTGAAGCAAATATTTCAATGCATTTCACACACCACTGATGCATTTTATAATTAAGAATGATATGTCTGTCTCAAATACATATAGTTGTTAGTCTCACTTTTGAAGGTGAACTTGTTCTGGACAAGCCAACTTCTACTAAAGCTATACGAGAAGCCAGAGGCAGTTTAAAGAGGGGTTTGTCGTTGTGGCTGTCTGGCTAAACTGTTTCGAAGCCAGTGATACATAATTTGACTTCCATTTCTGCAATAAAGTGCCTTTTAAGGTCCGGCAGAAAAGAAACCGCTGTTTTATAAAATGTGAAGTGACATAGCTTCTAGCACTTCTTTGCTGAAGTGTAATCTAAATTCATATAAATGTTTGATTTATGTAAGAATTTTCTATTTTTCTTGATTCAAACAATAAAAAAAAAAACTTTTAGAAACTCAAGTATCTCCCCGTTGACTTGTATCACTGAAAACTAGCTCTCAGATCTGCACACACTGTAGCAGCCCAAATTACTCTTTACATCACCCATTGCTCACACGTCAGGACATCCTGCCCATCACTTCTTTGTGGAAGGGGAAACAGGGCCAGCACGGTGGGAATCAGTCTTTCCCTCAAATTGGTGTGCGAATTCACAGCGGCCTCCCTAAGAGACTAGAGAGACAGGAGAGGTTGGACCTGCTGCGCGTATTGGTGGAGTGATCACACGCTGCTTGTCTCCCCCGAAAACACATGAAGGAGGGCTGTGTCTGCCTCACTGTGAGGAAGAGTGAGAAGGGGTGCTGACAGCTCAGCCGAGGGTTGCTGACAGTGAGATGGAGCCTATTTTTAGCTCTATAAGCCAGGGCTCCTGTTTAAAGGTTTTATATTAATTGCTGGTTTGGAATGGGATGAGCGGTAGGAAGCACTTAAAAAAAGAAAAATATCATAAATTAATAAATAAATAGATGAAAAGTTGCTAATATCCAGCTGACAGAGAAATCCCCATTGTGATGCTCCTCTGTTTGTGTTTGGTCTCTAATCTCTGTCCCCGTTTTCCATAATTACCTGGCAATTGATCCCCCCATGGAGCATTTTTTAATTAAATTTATCTCTATGTATCTCATATTGACTCTTTGGTCCTATGAGAGGCTCAGCCGAACATCTGAATCAATTTTTAACACCGCACTATGCTTAGCCAGGTCCACCCCAATCTCGTCTTGGGGACTGAACCCCAACCTTCATCAATGACAGTCTTATTCTTTGATTTTAGATTTATTTCTACCCAATCTGTACCCAACAGGCCTCCTGCAGCGGGGAGACAGCACAGACCGTACAAAGAGACAGTTGATGAGAGATCGAGCCATCGTGTTTTATCTTCTGCTCCATAAAGCCTCGGCTCTTCCTCTGACTGTGGATGGACGGCTACGTAGATCACTGAAACCAATGGCCAGTGCACTTTATTACATTTATTGCCCCCCGTTTTTTTCCTGCCTATTTCCCTCCTTCCTTTTCCCGTGAAAGTGAAGAGGGTGGAAAAAAAGACGAGGTGAATCAGTGTAGAGGTGGGTTAGGGGAAGGAGGGGGGTGACGATTCGACACGGTGAGACAAGACTAACAAATTAGTCAAAGTGACAGGGAGTTTTATGAGGTCTGCTCTTGTGAGGCGAGGGCTCTTCTCTTTCCCTTTCATGGGCCGCAGGGACACTATGCCAGGGCATTCAGTGTGTGTGTGTGTGTGTGTGTGTGTGTGTGTGTGTGTGTGTGTGTGTGTGTACATTTGACATGCCGAAAAGATCTGAAGAGAGCAACGAAACAACAATAACAGAGAAAGCGAGAAAGAAGACCTAGAGTGCAAAATATGTTTTTGCTTTAAAATAGTCTATTGTTCAGATTTGAGAAGTTACATTTCATAATTTGAAGTCGATGCTCACATCTTGTCAAAGAAATGTTATCTGAGTTTAACACAGGTAAGTCCATACTGATAACCAAGCAATTAAAATATGTCTTAGTTTAGAATTAAAAAAAAAACTCATGTTTGTTTGTTGAACGGTAAATTCCAACAAATAATGTTGTATTTTTTATCAATATATCTCAGTTTAAGAAGATATACATTCTTAAAGGGAAGTCTGAAACACTTGAATAATATTCACAAAGGTATTTGTGGGTGCTACATGTCGGCAGGCCTGTGCTAGGATGTCATTGGATATCTGAAACAAGACACAAAGGCAGAACTACTACAATATCCCAACTAAACAACTAACTTCTATTTGTACTGACATAGTTTGGTAACGTTTAATTAAGGCATTATGAATTAATTTACACCAAACTATACCCATATTAATATGTAAATTACAGCCAGGGTAAATAGCCCTGTATTCTCAAAGACCAAAGCTGTTTGCGTCATGCAAACAATACTGAAAAAAATTCCATCTGCAAACAAAAATAAAGAATACAAACAAACAAACAATCAAAGGTTAGTACAGAAGAGGAAAAACAGAAAAAGAAACATGACCTGCAGAGCTGCTGAGTTTACAAAATAGAAGGTCCTGCAACAGAATGTAGATTATATATAAAAAATGACTTACCCTCTCTTCTGAAAAGGTCTGCCTTTTTTTTAATCATTTCTAATAAATTCAGTTTATTCAAATAGACGAATAACTTTACAATCTGATATATTTTCATCTCCAGTCAGTGTTTTCTTGTTTAACCATCAGTTAAAGGGATGAACCGATTCACACTATCTTAAAATCTATTACAATCTGCATCATCCCTTATTGATTTAGAAATGCCATTACAACATGATTTCTGCTGTCAAATGTTAAACTGTTAAAGAACGTCTCAGGTAGTTTTCTGCTTTTTAAAATAATAAAAATTGAATAGCTCATTTTTCTTCAGCTCCTTTGAGGAGATAACAACTGTGACCGGATGCTGAAGCGTATTAAATGAACAGCAAACACACAAATTAGGAAATATGAAACATTATTAAACATCTAGTTCAGGGGTCTTCAACCCTGGTCGTCTGGTCCCACTGTCCTGCATGTTTTAGATGTGTCTCTTCTCCACCACACCTGAATCAAATGTCTGCATGACCTCCTTAGCAGCCAGCATGTGCTCTAGAGGCTCGTTAATCACCAATCTATTGAAGTCAGATGTGTGGAGGCAAGGACTCACCTAAACATGCAGGATAGTAGGTCCTGAGGACCAGGGCTGAAGACCCCTGGTATAGTTATTTGAACACATGTTTATGTTTATGCAATTGGCAAGTACTTTTATAGCTTTTATGCTTTTAAAGCCACTTGGACATCACCAACACTCCAGCTGTAATCAACATGACTTCATCATAATTGCAGATAAATGTAGCTATTTGACGTGAGATGAAAAAATAAGTTTAACCTACAAAATGTAATCAGTTGTGTCTTGATTAGAAACTGGCTTCTATCAATGGCTGTGATATAGGTTTTTAACAGTTAGTGTTTCTTAATAATAAGGAGAAAAAAACACTCTGACTTTTGATGTAGTTGTCTTTTTTCTTCACATGCCTTGTCTTGGAATTCCAGGAATGGCATACAAAGAAGCATGTGCCAGGGGAGCTCTGGTCTACAAGAAGGGTATCTGGAACTAGTATCCTAATTGCATGAATGACTTTATTAAATCAGGGTTGCATCTGGCATCAGAGTAGACAGGTTGTATGAATAAAATATTAACCTGTGTTTGTATGAACCTCAACCTTTTGGATTTTTTGCATGGGTGTGCCAGTTTGACCATTGGTGTGTGTGTGTCTATGCTTGTAGAGCAGTTGTGTGTGTGTGTTAGTTTGTCACATGAAATTGTGAAGATGTTACAATAGCAAGAGCATTAGAAACCTAGCGAACCTCAGTGCCCAAGAGTAGCAATGGCCAGGCTCCAGGAGGCCGCAGCAGCCTCAGGCTGACAGACTCCAGCCAACATCCCTAGCAGCTATAGGCTGCCAGACAGGAATTCACCAGGCTGCAAAATGGCCCACCCCCCACAAAAACCCCAACACACCAGCAGGGGCACCCCCCTCCACTGTTCCTCTCCCTGATGCCCTGCTAGATCCCCTAAGGTTGCCCCCTCACTCCCTCCCACATGTTTTTATTTACAGTCAATAAAACCTGTGAAAAATCCCTCTGAGTTGAAGATATTACACATACTGCTTTCAGTACATAGAACAAAGGACAAAAGGTCCAATGCTCGGATTCAAGCAGACAAACACAAAGCCAGAATAGAAAAGGCAACAATAACTCAATAGCTCCCATGGAGCCCCTGTCTTTTTGCAAGGCCACGGTACAAATGTTTCTGACCCGGCATGGGAAAACAGTTAAAGTGGCACTCAGTGCAAAGAAAAGCAAGAGAATAATAGGTGTGAAGGTAATGACACACAATTCATCTGTCAGATTTATGAATGTGTGTCCCTCTTTGCTCCACTCGTGTACCTGATGGCCAGGTCTGCACTGCAGCTCATACATGATACTGTGCCTATGAAAAGAATCTGGTGTGGCAAATCACAGAACACTGGGACACAAAATAGGTCTGTGCTAAGACAGTGAGCAGCAAACAAATTGTCCGGAGCTCACGGGCACACATTGGCTCAAGGTACGAAAGGAGTGTTTTACAACATTGTGAACTTACTCTTCGTTCCATTTGCTTTAACATCTAAACAGATGTAATGATAAAATGTTGTCATGTTTTTTTTTTTTTTATATTTTTGGGTTTCTAGTTTGCATCTTCGATCCCAGGTGAACCGGGTTTGAATCACGGCTGTGTCAAGACATTGGGTGTAAAAACTCAGAGAAGTCCGTGTCCAAGTTGTAAAGCCTTCCAACATTTCCCCTGAATAAGACAGCAGAAAGAAGCACTGTGTAATACCTATAAGTTTCATTATTAGCGCCGCTGAAGGCCACTGGCAACACTGCACTATCGCAAAATGAATTAGTCTCCACGTTTTGGAATGTGAAAGCAGACAACTTTGGACCAGCAGACTGAGAAGTCATGGAGTTACTTGTAAAGACAAGGCTATAAGCATCCCTCTAGATTATACTCAAAGTCTCCCATTGAATCAGGGAGGACCAGGCAGAACCAGGGGGAGAGGGAGAGGGAGGGGGAGCTCCAGGAGCGGTGGAAGAGGACGGGGTAGATTAAATCATCTGGTTATGAAAGGCTACATGAACATCAACAGAGGAGAAGAGCTGACATGAAGGTTTGTGTACCATATTTACTGTATTTTGTATTAATAACCATGGCCATGACAAACTTTGACTCGAGGATGACACAAGTCGAGGCATGTAAGGTTAGCACCCATGTTTAAGGATAGCTCAGACTGCCGTAAAGCTGCGCTCTAGGTCATATGACACATTCAGGGCCGGATCCGCACCTCTCAAGTGGCAGGCAAATTTTTGAAAAGTGTAGCCTACACGGAGCATCCATGCATGCCAAGTGCTGCATATTGACCTAAAAAAACATTTAATATATCTCTAAGCTAATATTAGAGAAAAAAACTTACAAAGTGCTGCTTTAGGTGCAACAACCTGTATTTTATGAATTCCATTGTATTATCCTTCTGAGTTTCCAGTGTTTGGTGTCAGTTTTTCATCACCTTTTATGAACTCTTTTTTTTTTGCCTCCCTTTTCTGTCAAAACATCTCATGTTTCTTTTGGTTAATACTGGATTGTCTGCACTGCAGGAGCTTTGTTTCCTTCTTTAAATTAACCTTTCTTGTCATCCGTCTATCATCTGTAACTTATGTGTTCCCCTGCACCTGGTACCTCACATTAAGCTATAAACTGCAACACGCAGACTTATTTTTAATTTGAAATTCTACTATTCCCAGAATCAAATACTAAAAGGGCTTGTAGGTATTTTAAGATCATTTGCTAGAAATTGGTGTGGTAACGCCATTCAGAATTAGTCCTTATGGGGGTACCTGTTCTTTATTCACCTCTAACTTGCCTTCAAGGCAGCTGCTGTTCAGCTGGTGTGCAGTGAATGATATTTGACATATGCAGGACAAGAGGAGCTCTGCAATGTAAACAATTTTCTTGTCTTAATCCAGTTGCAGTCAATTGTATGCAATTGCTAAACTGCAAACAGTGGAGCTTGTTTCCTTCTTAACATCATGGATAGATTATCAGGGCTTTCTTTTTTCTAACCAAAGAAGACCCTCAAGAAGTATGTCCTCAAACACCTTTGCCCCCTGGTGGGGTCTTTGTTGTCCACTGCAGTTCACCTAACAGCCTGGTATCGGGTGAATGATGCCATCATCTACCTCTTGCGCCAAAGTCTGACTCACATGGAGAAGCTTGGAAGCACGTTGACGATCACGTTCTTTGATTTCTCCAGTGCTTTTGGTATAATCCAGCCAGAAACACTAAGGGACAAGCTGGAGCTGTCAGGAGTGGACAACTGCATGACCCAGCAGATACTACACTACTCTATGGATGGCCCCCATTATGTGAGGACACAGGGCTGTGTTTCTGATAGGCTTGCCTACAGTACGGGTGGCCATAGAGATCACTGCTTGCGCTATTCCTGTTCACTACAGGGCAGACCTTTACATTAACTCCTCTGGCTGCCACCTTCAGAAGCTCTTAGACGACTCAGCATAGGTGAGGATGACTCTGAGTATAGACAGGGCTGGTGTTGACGGAACCGCCTCCTGATCAACACGTGGGAAAACCAGGGAGCTAGTAATGGAGGCACAGACTGACCATACTGACACCAGTGAACATTCAGGAGAGATTTAGATAGTGGACACTTACTACATGGATGTTCACCTTAACAATAAACTGAATTGTGGCAACAACGCTGCTGCTCTTTACAAGAAGTGTCGGAGTCCTGAATACCTTTTTTTAATACTCTGTAGTGCTCTCTTGGGGAAGAGACAAAATGTTTTAACAAAGAAGTACCCATCCGGAAGACCTACTCAATTATATTATTATTCTTTTCAATCTGGATTATTGAAATCAAGACACTGTGAAGTGGTGTTTTCCTCAAGAACTTTCTTAATTCTGCAGTGATATCAGCCATCTTTTATGGTTTAGTTTGTTGGTGTAGCAGTTTATCTAAAGCTGAAAGGAAGTATTAGATATGATCATTAGGAAGGCCAGCATCCCAGCATGTCACCTCGACCCAGTGCAGGTGGTGAGAGACAGAACAATAAATAACATCACTGTTGGACAATGTCTTTCATCCATGCATGAAGCTGTTGCAGAGACCTGCTTCAGGGACAGATTACTGCACCCTGGATGCACTAAGGAGCACTATCGCAGAGCCTTCCTTCCAGCAACTATTGAACTTCATCACTGCTCCCAACAAACTCGATAAGAGTTTACATTCCTCCTATTAATTGCACTTTTTTTCCAATATTCTATGCTCTTGTATATAGTCTGCTTTTCATGCACAATTCTACAAGCACATTTTATACACTTCAGGGTCACCCTACTTAGTTGCATATTTCTTTAAATCTGAGTCTGCCATTTTAAATAACCTTTTTTTTTTTCTCGGGGGGGGGGGGACTTCATCTTCTATAAATTAAAGTTTAAAATGAATAATTCTAATGTCAGTAGACATATTACACACAGTTGCACTTAAAAGAGCATAGTGCAAGCTCCAAAGTTTTTGTAGAAGTTTGCCCCCTCTGGCAACAAATGGCACCAGTGTTGTGCACCCACATGGAAGAAGAGGAAAACTATCTGGCATTGTGATTGCACAGGTCTTTTGTTTAGAGGCATAATGTCTTCTGAGATCAGAAAGTTATGAATTATTAAAGTTAGCCTGTGTTCTCTCGCTAATGCGTCAATGGCACCTGAGACTCAACAAAGTAGCCAGGTAAACAAGACCGTGTATCGTGTCATAGCCACGTGCACGCCCAGAGAAAATGACCCAAATCCCACTCTCATGAACTAACTAATGGGGCCTATAGAGGCCACTGCGGTAAATAGAGGAAAACTCATTCCACATGTCAGGTAATCGTAATGGACTGTACTGGAAAGAAAAAAAAAACAATTTAACCTTTAAACTTGTGCAATGCTCCTTGAAACCATCACAAACAATACAATGTAAATCTATTAAATGTATTGCCTAGTTTAGGACCAATGGCATTTAAGCACACAAATGCACTTATACTGGTAGACCAATGTCAGAATGCCTTCAGACTTATGCCATCCCACACACAAGTCCTCCCTTTACTAGTAAGATGAGCAAAAAAAGTATTGCTCTCTATATATATATATCTATATATATATATATATATATATATATATATATATATATATATATATATATATATATATACACACACACACACACAGAAAGAGATCCTGCAATTGCTGTTAGAAAAGAAGGCTCTTTGGGAAAATGATCACATCAATTGAAGTGATAGATAAAAGACTGGGAGCAATTGATAAAGTGGCACAATTATTTGGAAGATAAATGACTGAATTTGGTTTTGAAATTGGACTGGATCTCAGTGCGATGAAACAGAACTCATCACCATCAATGAACCTGTCGTCAGATTGCTTTGTCTCAGAACCCAATATCAGTGCGGGCAATGGGATCCATCTGCCAAATGGGATCAAATAGACCTACTCACATAACATCAAAGGTGATTTATGTTAGCCAAGAGTTAAAACATATTAGATTAAAAACACACTATACATCATTGTGTGGGTGGCTTTATGGGTTTGAGAGTAACAATTGCCATCAACACATGTTGGCATGCAAAGAGGGAATCATTTAAACATGTGAACAGAGCAATAAAATTGTTGTAAAGACAGAGAAAATAAAACATGATGCCCCAAAAATGTAAAAATAAAGTACAATGCAAACAGCATGACACTGATGTTGTGCTAAAAACAGCTTTTATCAGTACTGGGAAGAATCAGTTTCTAACATCTTCCAGTAGAGTCTTTTCAAGTTATCTGTCTTTCATTGGTATCGTTAGAAAAAATATTTGCAAAGTTGCAACTCATAAAATTTGCACTATTGTATCACATAATTTATTTAAGCCTATAAATCCTTTGGCTTTTGCAGTTATAAGCCTCATAATGATGCATTGGTTAACACAGCCTGAATATTTGAGCCACATAAAAATGGTAATAGATTAAACCAGGGGAGTGTGCATGTTGAGCTAAAGTGTGTGTTTTTGTGTGTGCGTGTGTGTGTGTTCTTGTGATTGTGTATACGCGCACCCACATGGTTGCATTGTGTGTTTGGGATAGATATCAGAAACGGCTCCAACAGCATGCAGAGGGGAGCATCAAAATGCACTGTATCTCACCTCCATGCACATGCACAAAGAGAAAAAAGAGGGACAAACGCAGTGGGGGGACTGGAGGGAAGCACACTAAACAACGTATTGTGCTGGGAGAGAATTGACAGGGGTCTTATGATGCAGAGAATGCGTGCAAACGGCCCACTATTAAGAGAGAGAAAGACTGAATGATTGTTTACGGTCACAGATCTACCAAGAGAAAACATTTCTGCGCCTAAAATTGTGTATTTACTTCCCTTTCTTCACTATTTGTAGTATCCGTGACAGACATTACATTGAATTCAAGTGCTCTTTGAATCAAATAAACATCTACTTCAAACTATGACTTTGGCAGGGAGGATGGTTTTGGAGCTGTATTTGTATTTAATGCATTGGGACTTATTTGATCTCACGAACCCTCTTTTGTTTTCAATTTATGGATTATCCATCTTGCGTTTTGCTCTCCTGTAACCTATTGCAGTTGCTCATGTTGTTTTCTTCGTTGTGGTAGTCCAATACTTCACAATTTCTGTCAAAGCTCTCACCAGCAAAAGTTAACTGAAAGGTAATTAAAGTTTTCTGAACAGTGACTTACAGACTCACACCTACACAGATTATTTTTTTCCCACACTTTCAATGAAGTAATCTCTTTTCTGCCTGTCAATGAGGGACTATATGTACACTGCATCCTGACATACCCTTCACAATCCTGTCTCTATTTAAAAGCATGTCCCCACAGTCATAAACAGACAAGCAAGCACACATGTGCATGTGTGCTCCAGTGGGGACCCTTGCTGTCAGAGAGCAGACCAAAGAGCATCCCTGCTCCCTGCTCCACCTGCTGTGACAGCTAATTAGGCCTGTCCACAAAGGCTGGCCTGTCTGGGTGCTGAAGTGGGTTTTGTGGCATGGCATGGCAGGTCATGGTATCGGGATGGCATGGAGGAGAGAACCAACCAGTTGATAAGGTGCCCTGCAGTGTTGTCTGGGGACACGCTTCACCTGGGACCACCCAGGACCACTGCGACATGCTTTTGTCTTGGAATACTCCCCTTCCTTCATTAATCACACTCACATGCTTCTATTAGTCCTCCATTTAGACTAATCAACAAGCAGGGCCTCCGCTGACATTATTAACTTTCATAACAAGCAACAACAGTCTGGGAGGGGCCCTTTGAAGCTGTTTGTGAACATTAACCCTTCCTCGGCAGTAATGAGCCATCCTTATCTAGTAGTGTACCTCGGGGCCTTTTGTGGTGCTCCTGTTGCCTGACACCCCCTAGCCTGTTCTGCCATTAGGAGACAGCAGTAGCTAGCGTCAAAGCTCTGGACGCTCCAGGCAGACAAGGAAGCTTAAATAGCATGGTAGGAAGTTAACGCTGACAGGGAGGGGAGGGGGTAAAGTGTATTTTTGGGAGGGTGAGGGATCAAAAGAACTGACGAAATGGGATGAGACAGGGCAGCCTTAGCCCCTCGGGTATGCTGTGTGCTTTTGTGTGTGTGTGTGTGTGTGTGTGTGTGTGTGTGTGTGTGTGTGTGTGTGTGTGTGTGTGTGTTCGTGTTTGAGTCAGATATGACGCAGGGAAGGAAGCACAGGTTGGAGATGGTGACAAGGAGCTCAGTTATTTGCCTGGACCAGCAGGGGAACATAGGGAGAAGGAACAATCCCTTAAGCAACTGCACAATCTCCTGGAGTTTGAGCTCTTCAGATGTAAAATTACACACACACACACACACACACACACACACACACACATACATATACATATACATATATATATATATATATATATATATATATATATATATATATATATATATATATATATATATATATATATATAAATATCAACTGAGGGACAAACAAGTGCATTGTATGTTACAACTTGGTTGTCACATTAAGTCTCATTTACAGTCTTCCTTTTAACTAATCCATATTTTTTCATCTTTGTGTGGGACTGTGTGAGACAAACCAACCAAAGCAACACGTGATTGTGAAGCACAAAGGACATGATAAATGGTTTTCAGATTTCTTTTTATGCTACAGAAAATCTGAAAGTGTGACTTGCTAATGTTTCACACTCCTTTCATTAGATATCCCCAAATAAAATCCACTGTAGCCGAAATCCAAAATCCAAAATCAGGTCCACCTGGGTATGTTTATTTTAATATTCAACCCTCAGAGGTTTGGTGGAGAACATTAGCGAAAAACAGCATCATGAAGACTAATGACCACCAGGCAGGTTGGGGATGTGAGAAATTGAAAAAGGAAACAAATCTTAGGTTTTAAACATCTTACAGACCATCTGCAAGATCTTCCATGTGGTACTATACCTGCTGGATTGCATATATATATATATATATATATATATATATATATATATATATATATATATATATATATATATATATATATATATATATATATATATATATATATATACAGTGTATATGTATATTTTCCCATAGTCTCCCTAACTTTCTTAGAATCTACTTCTGTCTTCTGATGCATAATTAAGAAGGATGCACATGCACTACTTCTCCCTGTGGGCTGAACCATATGAAACAAGACTTTAAGGTTGTTGCTAAATAATGTAGCCAGATTGGTGAATGCTCTGTGTCCTATCTGCTGTGCTGCAAATTTGAAGTGCAAGCTATTTGAAGTTGCACGTAATTACCACTATGCACAGTGTTAGCTCACACATTGAGATGCTGGTTTTACAACGATTCACACAAAGCAATACTGAAATAAGTGTGGCTGTGTTTATTTTGCTTGTTTTCAAAAATAATCTGTTGGTTAAATGCTCTAATTTGCAATCCAAAACAAACATGCATATGCACATGTAATTTGTGTCAAGAGGGGTTGGGTATGAAAAGGGTTAACAGATTATTTTCTATCTCTTATTGGTGCTTGTAAAAGGATAAGAAGAGGAAAAGTGGTAGACGGAAGGGGAGTTAGAAAATGCCATTTGGGGGAGAGCCAAGTGGGTCTACTAAACGAGTGGATTCTTATGCAAATACATGCTAATTTATGCGCACAAGGCAGTGGCAGTGCCTGAGGCTGCTTTGATTGGCAGTTGCAGGTCTGTGTGTGCTGAGGAAGGGACGTTTGGCTCCTGGTGCCTCTGCAAAGTTGGGCATGGCTGCCTCTCTGTTTTCTACATGCTCTGGATCGACCGCCTGAACACGTCTGTAGCCCATCCTCTCCGCCGGACTAGATGCTACCACCAACCAATGGGCCTCCGATCCAAAAAAACTCTCCCCACACCAAGAGCTCAGCTCTGCCAGCTCCAATTCCTCCACGCCTGGAAGCAGCCAGGGCATCATTATAAAATCAATGCCCCAGCTTCATCTTGCCTGGCTTCCTGCACGTGTCTGTGTGTGGGGTAGGATTCATGGCTTGTTTGTGTTGATTGTATGGGGTGTTTATGAATGACAGAACAGCAGAGGCACCACTGCAATACTCTCCACAGTTTGTAATGTGCTAACAGAGAAGCTCCGGGTCAGGGCCTTTCATTACTTCAGGAGGAAAACTGACTAAATCAATGGGAAAACCTGTGCCTAGCTGCCAGCTAGAGAAAATGTAAATGCCATTTGTTTTTGTGGCGAGGTGTTGTCAATACAGAGCAGGGGTACATCTTCATAATGTAAACATAAATTTCTGAACACAAAGCAGGAGTAATTGGGTAGATGCTATTTATCATTTCTTTTTTTTTTTTCTTTTTTTTTTCATTTTTGTATTTGCAAGTCACAAAGATGGAAAACAAATTTAGGCAGGCAAGGATGAAGCCATTACCATGTCTATTACTCAGTCACACAGGCCCCCAGGCCAATAGAAAAACACTTGGAAATCACCGACATAAAATACAATATGTTCTCTAAAAATATACTGCATTTTACGCCACCTCGCAAATATACACTTGCATGATGAGGTTTCGAGGAATGCAACGATAGATTTTGTCCCCCTACCTCTTTAATGTACTATTTGCGTGTTATAGCAATCATGCTACACGCTATCACAAACATCTCAGCCTAATATGCTGCACACAAATGTTTTTAAACCAATGTGACTGATAATTTCTAACCTTCCCCCTCAAGCTCTACCCACATACCAAAGCAGAATTGGCATGTTTTGAGGTCTGCAATTATACCCTCTGCAGAGCACAGGCGGCGAAATGACTCAGTTGGCACCCCCAGCACCCTAATCCCACACTCCCCGTGCACCACATCTCAACGGGAAATAAAGCAAAACCAGTTAGGTGGATTTGGAACAACACGTCCAGCCTTTTGTTTGTCACACCTGGGGACCACAAATGGATTCTCATCATACAGAAGATTGAAAATTTATGCTTATTTTCACCTGCATCCCTCTCTCATATTCCCCTCAAAACATTTCACTCATTTTGCCAGCCCATGAAGTGGCCCCCAAACTGCCCCGCACCGTCCTCAGACAACTAATCTCCCCCTCTTCGGCATTTGATGACAACAGAGACACGAGGTGATGTTCGCTCATCGCCCGCCGTCAAATGTCGGCTTTTTGAAATAGCATGCGCGCACTGTGCATATTTCATCTGAGCTCAATCACTGCAGGAGCAATGAATAATACATTTTTTATTATATTATTGCAAGAGATTTGTAACACTTGAAACAGAATGCAATATGCAGTTTATCTCCCTGCATGGCGAACACAAGGTTCTTCCGCGGCGTCTGTCTGTGTCGCCAGGCGAGAGGGAAAGGAAAGACAACAGAGGAAACAAGCTCGTGTGACTCCTGACAGTCCATCAACCTCCCGGAGCAATTATTCTCCCAGCTGAGGCACTGGGTGCAGGAGCTGGTGACGTTCTTTGTGTGTACGTCGGAGCACTAGAACAAAGAGAGGAATTTTTTTAAATGTGTCTTTGTCTCTGTGTTGCTTTCTGACACGACATATTTTCTTTACAGCTTATGTCAGCATACATTTAGTATTAAAGTCTGTCGCCAAAAAGCTTTGTAAGCTGTTGTGACATTTTAGCTGCTTAAGTGGCCATATCGCTCAACAGGATCTTGTCTTGTACACATCCGCTACAACAAAATATTAACAGTATAACATGACAGCGAGCTCAGTTGCTCTATTATTTGGACGGAACCGGATATTTATATACACTACATAATCCGGGTTTCAGATTTCTGAAGGTACCATGTTCATTTTTATAAACAAATACACCATTTTACCATTCTGTGTGCCCAGAATGTGTGTTTCTACCCCAGAACTGAAACACAAGACTTTGGGGTTTTGCTGGCAAAAAGCTGGTAAGAGTCTGTCATTACTACCATCATGAACTGGAAGGCCACTCTTAGAGGAAAAAGCCTTTACTCCAAACACAACTTAAAAAAAAAAACAGTCTAAAGATTGCAAATACACAAGTAAAATGTATCAACAACTTCAGACATCAGCCAAAGTTTGGGTAGAAGATGGTAGACAATGATCCTATTAATAACACCAAACCAGTTAAAACTGGCTTTCATGTAACAGAATAAGTGTTTTGGGTTAAAATCATGCAAGCCTGATATAAGTCTCATTCAAGATTTTTGGGCAGGTCTTGAAAAAAGTGTCTGAGAGCAAGGTGGCTTATAAATATGATTCAGTTGCCTCTGTTCTGTCTGGAAGAATGGTCTAAAATACCAGCAAACCGGTGTGATAAACCTTTGAAACAATTCCAGAAACATTTGATCCAAGTTATGCTGTTTAAAGGGCGAATTGAATTTAAAGCCATATTTGAAGAAAATTAAGAAGTTATTCAAAACAATCTCAAAACAAGGCATAAGGCTGTAATCCCAACTGACTTAACTTGAAAAATGTTCAGAATTTTTTTATATTTTTTTGTCACACTGACAAAACCAAAAAGTGTGTCTTTTACTGTATGTAAATATAAGGTTAGAACATCAAACAATGAATTTTCAATGCTTTTTGACACACTTCTTTATATTTTTTTTTAATCTTTAAAGAGCTGGAAATTATTACATTGCCTTCCATTCTTCTGCACACCAATGTAGAAAATCTGGCATTAATTAAATTCCTCCCCTAATCATCAAGCAGCTTTGTTTGTCTGCCATAACTGAGGTCCATTTTAAAATTTAATTTCCTGGAGTACAGGGTTGAGAGCTGTTGCCATTTTACATGGAATAATTGAAGTGTTTTATTTATTTATTTATTCACCTCCGTTATGTGTGAGCTGTGCTGTGACTGTTTGTCATCGGCCTGCCTCATCCTCTTAGAGATGGAAGGGTGAAAAGTTGCTGTAGGCCCACAGAAAGCCCTCCAGTCTCTATCGTTTAATTTGACGAGGAGGCGCGAGGTGAGCTTGTAGAGGAAATACGTCTCGCTGCTGTTTGCCACTTCAGAGCTCACTCAATGCCTGAGGCTGTTGACCACACCATGTAAGGTTCTATGCTACAAACACGTCGCCACACAACACTTAAATTACATTTGGGCCTTGGCTGGGGTGAGCAAACGCCTGGCCAGAAATCAATGACTGGATACCAGCCTCGGCGGACACGGGAGGGCGTTAGCTTGCGTTCCAAGTATTGATGAATGCCAGGTACATTTCATCAAGCTACTGTAGCTCACTGAGATTGTGTACACTTCCTGTATGTCAGACGAGGCTGTTGCTTTTAGAAACTTGCATAACGGGTTTGACATTTTTATTTTCAGCAGCTGCAATAGGACCTAAGTGTCGCTCTCTGTCTACAAACATATTAGGCGGGATAGGGGAAATGTTTGAAAAAGAATAAGTAGATGGATAAATAAACATTGTATCCCAGCTTTGCTTCGTTGGTCTGTGACTAACTGGATAGCCTTTAAGGTTTAAAAATCCCACAGTGAGAAACAGACTGGAACACATTGAGCTTTGGCGCAGCAGAATAGATTTTCATTTCCTTAATCAACTTTCTTATTCAGCCTCTTTTTTTTTTCCAAGGAATTAATATAGATCAGTGTTAATGGGAGTCAAATACGTGAGTGGCAGCATGTGGAGAGCAGGCTCAGTGGAGGAGAGCAGGCTTTTTCTCCTTCACCAGGAGCAGCATCTGTTGCTCTCCTGCTCCAGCACTATTTACAGATAGCTGTCATTATTTACGCTTGATGAGATTCTATCTAATTTGTCAATCCACGGTGTTCAGGGACAAGGACAACTCGAGTGTGCAAGAAAGAAGTAACAAAGAGGAATGATGCACATCTAAGCTGAAAGGAGAATAGAAAAGTATTTGCTCCTGTTACATTATAAAGTCCAAAGGCAATGGACATAGCAATGGTGAAAAACATGTATCAGACACCAGATAACACACGTCTAAACAAATACTGACACATAGGATATTCCCAGGGGATCCTAAATAGGGATTTAATTTCAGAAATTAAGTATATTATTAATTTTCATTCTCCCATACTCATATCTCATACTGATCCAAATGCAGCGAATCAAATGTTTCAACCTAAGCATGCATATAGTTGCATGTTTAGGTAAAGACACATGTGCACTGAAATTAGGAGTTCTAAAATTGTTTCTCACAATATCACAGTCCACCTTTAGAGATCCACATACCTTTGTCACCTTTGCATAACATATCAACCTTGAGCAGATATAACATTATGACTGTCTGCCTAATAGTGTATCGGTCCATGGACTCTACTAGATTAGAGGCTGGAAGATGTGCACTGGTATCTGGCAGCAAGCTGTTGGCAACAGATCCTTTAAGTCCTATGAGTTGCGATGTGTGCCTTTCATGGATCAGACTTGTCTGTTCAACACATCCCACAGATGCATGATTGGATTGACATCTGGGGAATTCGGAAACCCAGTCAACAATTCAGACTAGTTCCCTCCCCCCAGATTATTTCTATAACATCTTTGATTTAGGGCAGGGTGCATTATCTTGCAAAAACATGGACCACTTTTGGTAGGTCCTGACCATTGCTGACCGGAAACACTCCACAAGATCTCCAGTGTTGGAAATTCGATGATCCTATCATCCAGCCAGTATAATGCTGCCCTCGTCAAACCTGGTCAAATCTGTGTGTACACCTGTTTAATCTTGCATCTAACAATTCAACTTTGAGAACAAAATGTTTAATTGTTTTTGACTGCTTCTTACATAAAGCAATGAAGCTACCATGATTAAAATGATCAATGTTCTTCACTTCATCTGTCTGTCATCATAAGGATCTGACTGATTAGTATAAATCTGTTAAGTTTAATATGTTAATGTATTTTTAACTACAATAATGCATTTTAAATAGAATGCGTATTTTAGTGTTTTGTGATTTTTTTTTTTAATATAGTCCTTTCACTTTAAAAAGAAGATACTTATTATCTATGTTTGTGTGTGTGTGTGTGTGTGTGTGTGTGTGTGTGTGTGTGTGTGTGTGTGTGTGTGTGTGTGTGTGTGTGTGTGTGTGTGTGTGCATATGTGGTGTAAGAAGAAATGGGAACTGAGAAAAAAAATACAAAACATGTTGCTTGGAGTGAAAGTGACAGTGAAACAAAAGAACAAGAAAAGACTGCGACAGAGAAGGAGAAGGTGACAAATGCAACCAGAAAAAAACGAGGCAACGGAAAGAGGCAGAAATAAACAACCAAGGAATGTTGAAACTGAAATAATAGAGGAAAAGAGTAAGGAAAAAAAACAAAGTTCAGGGAAGACTAACTGATGCAAAAAACGGTGACTTTAAGTGGGATTGGCTGTGGCCATAGAAATGATCTATGAATGTGGTTTTCTCTGCAAAAACCACATTGTGTCAGTTTTAGTTTGCTTTATGCAGCACATTGATGGTTCTTTTACACAGGAATAAAAGAGCTACAGAGGAATGGATGAAAAAGTATTAAGAAATGCAAATTGTGAAAATTGAAGACACATCTTTAACTTTTCAAGGCAGACATATTAGTGCACATTGCAGCACTACCTAGCACACACACTGCATCACGATAAACCAGCAAAATCTTCATCTAAGATTACTATTTTTCTGATTTTTTTGGTGTTTTCTACCTGTGAATTTTTTTTGTCATCAAACATGCTTTTACATCCCAGCAGAAAATCATAGCAACTAAAATAGGATGGTTTTTTTTCACAGTCTACATGTGACACTCACATAAATACACACACAATACACCTCGCCCGCTTTGCCAGAGGATAACCCTATGGTAATATAGCCTTGCAGGGTGCAGCATCTATAAGCTCCTTTTTGTCTATTGAACAAAAGCGTTTCACTCTGGAAGATTACGGTCAGAGGCGATTAAGATCTGTGCTTCACTGAAGAAGGGGGAAAGGGGAAAAAAGAGACATGCTCTGTGTAACCTCAAAAAGAGAAAGAAGCTAAAGACGACGGAAGAGATAAAACAGATGAAAACCTTCCTTCACTCCAGAGCCCCTGGCTGCTCAGTGGGTGTGGCAATCCCAGCGCACGAACAGCATCATTGGTTTCTCCGTCTTTGAATGGATCTTTTTCTCCTTGTTTGTTACTTTCTCCCCCCTGAATCTCCTTGCATCTTCTTTCACCTGGCTGCTTTCAAAAAATAAAATAAAAAACGAGAAAAGGATGAAATATCCCTCGTGTGTTTGTCCTTCACTATGATCTCTCCACAGTGAAAGTATTATCAGTTGCACTGTGGCACCAAGTATTGCATTCCGTGAGGTTTGAGGCTTGAATATGAGCTCAGTCTGCTCTCGCACTTGTAAGTCTGTCTGGATGAGTGAGTGCATCAGCAGTATGCTTAAAATGTCACTTTAAACATTTCTCTGATCCCTTCTTTTATCTAGAGATTTTTATTAGGGACATTTACCTCAGAAGCTTTTCAGCACATTAACCCAGTAAGAAATGTGTGATAGCATTTGTTACAAGCATGTTATGTAAATTTATATAAGTACAAAAGTAAGTCGTATTTCTCATGTAAGTCTAGAACTTATGCCTGAAACATTATACACTCTCTTAAATTATGATCATGAAGATTTGCAGTGTCTTGCAAAAGTATTCACCCCATGTATATGAGAAACATATCCATAAAAAAGAACAAAAAAATTTAAATCGGCACGTGCATAGTAATCCACTCCGTACTACTACCGCTTACCTTCAAAAGTCACATAAGAAGTAAAATGAAGTCCACCTGTGTACAATCTGTCTCATGACCGCCAAGCATGAGCCATCACACCATGAAGACCAAGGAGCACTCCAAACAAGTCAGGGTCAAAGTTGGTGAGAAGCACAAGTCAGAGTTTGGTTGAAAAAAAAAATCCAAAACTTTGGTGTTTCCCCATGAAATCCATCATTTTCAAATGCAAAACACATGATACTACAACAAACCTGCCAAGAGAGGGCCACCCACCAGAGCTCATAGACTGAGCAAGGAGATCATTAATCAGAGAGACGGCACAAAGACCAAAGGTAACCCTGAAGGAGTTGGAGAGCTCCACAGCAGAGAGTGGAGTATTTGTCCATAGGACCACAATGAACATCACACTCCATAAAGCTAAGCTTTATTGGAAGAGTGTCCAGGAAAAAGACATTGCACATTGGAAAGTCACCCACGTGTCTTCTGGCAAACTCAAAATGTGCCTTCTTAGTTTTAACAAATATATGAGAAAGGTGCCCTGGTCAGATTGGACTGAAATTTAACTTTCCGGCCACCAAGGAAAAAAACACTTTTTTCTCTTGTAAAAACACAACACATCCCATCAGTTCAAGAGCATCATTCCGACAAAGCAACATGGTGGTGGCAGCATCATGCTGTGGGGATTATTTTCAGCCGCAGGGAAAACTGGTGCGATTCATTGGAAAGATGGATTGGGCTAAATACAGGGATATTCTTGAGCAAAACCTCTATTAGTCGTCCCATGATTTGAGACCAGGACAGAGGTTCACCTTCCAGCAGTACAATGACCGAAAGCATATTGTTAAAGCAATACTCGAGTGGTTTAAGAGAAAACATTTTAAATGTTTTCCCTTAAACCACTGGCCTAGTCAAAGTCTGGACCTCAATCAAATAGGGGATCTGTGAAGATCACTGTTCACAAACAAAAATCATCTAACATGAAGTATCTGGAGCAGTTTCCCCTTGAGAAATGGGCAAAAATGCCAGTGGCAAGATTTGGTAGGCTAATAGAGACTTGTCCACAGCTGTAATCATTTCAAAAGGTGTCTCAAAGTATTGACTTTAGGGATGATTACAAATTATTGATGCTGAAATTGTATGTTATTCTGTCCTATTTGTTGTTGGCCTCACAATAAAATAACAAATCTTCAAAGTTGTAGGCATGTTCAAACTATCAAACAATCTATTTTAAATGTTATTTTTTTGCATTTACAGAGTAATGACCTATTAGAAGAGATTAAATGAGGCTTCAGAGCGTTCCATAGCACTAAAACAGCTCTGGTCAAGGTCACTAATGATATTATTGTGGCATCAAATAATAGACTTGTGTCAGTACTTGTCCTGTTAGATCTCAATGCTGCATTTGATAACAAAATATTCTCCTAGAAAGACTTGAACATACTGTAGGGATGAAGGGGGAAAGCATTATGCTGGTTTAACTCTTGTCTGAAGAAGATGTATTATTAACATGAACAAACTGTAATCTGTCAGACAAACTCCAGGGTCACTTGTAGAGTACCACGGGGTTCAGTCCTTGGGCCAATTCTCTTTATTATGTATATGCATCTGATTGGGAAAATTATCAGACAGCATGGGATTAATTTCCAATGTTATGCTGATGACAATAAGCTATATTTATCCAGAAATCCTGACGAATCCAATCAAGTACTTAGACTACAGGCATGTCTTGATGACATCAAAACCTGGATGACTTAAAAATTTCTGCTTTTAAATTCTGACCAGTTGGTTGTTGCAGATGGCCGTTCACGCTGAGCCTGGTTCTGCTGGACGTTTCCCTTCCTGTTAAAGGGGCGTTTACCTCTCTCCTGTTACTTCATGCATGCTCAGCATGAGAAATTGCTGCAAAGCCAACAACGTCTTTCAACTGTGGCTTGAGTTTTTTTCAGGAGGAGTAAATGCTGCTTTTGAATCTGCTGGGTTTCCTTAGATAGGAAACTTTTTGACACATTTTTATGTATTATTTGATAAAATCATCCAGACTAATTGCATTCAGATTACAGACAAAGGCCTTGAGATTACATGTGAATTGCACTGTGTAAATAAAATTCAATTTAATTAAATTCAAGGGGATGAATACTTCTGCAAGGCACTGTAAATACCCTAGAGATTCAAAGTGAAACAAATGAAGTGTTTGCAAATGATGCAGTTTTGTTGATATTTCAGACGATGATCTTCAGCGTGGATTGGAGCAAATTATAATTCAAATACAGAGCGCCCAGGAACGGGGTCACCTTGTCTAAGTCTGAAGACATGCTTGTCTACCGGAAAAGAGTGTAAAAGGCAAAGCTCTTGGTGCTCCTGTCCGTCATTGCAAGGAATGTATCCAATAGAACAAGCTCTTGGATGAAAGTGGCTGAAAAAAAGCTTTCACTGTATGACAACTGGACTCAGCCGTCGAGACAGGGTGAGGAACTTCTTCATTCAGGAGTAGCTTAAAGTATAGCCGGTATTCCAGTATTCACATCAAAGGAGCCCGTTGAGTAAATCAGTTGAGGTATCTGATCGGAATTCCTCCAGGACATATCCTTTTGAAAGTTGTCCAGGCGTGTTCAATTAGAAGAAGAACCCAGGGCAGACCCTAAACCCACTGGAGGGACTATAGAGCTTGCCTGCCCTGGGAATTATATGGAATCCTGCAGAATGCACCGGGGAGTGTCACTGAAGAGAATTACTGGTTCTTCCATGAGCTGATCTTGCATAAGCAGAAGATGAGAAATGGTTTGATGATTTTGACTGATTTTTGATTATCACTAAAAATATTACAATATTAAACTGTTAACAATATTAACAGTATGAAGTTAGGGATGCTGACATTTTGACATCAACAATTACAATATGGTGTTTTAGCTATTTAAATCCAATTTCTACAAAATTGTATAAGTGCAAATAGGCTATTCGACACCCAAGCAGACTTTAGATAGATTTCATACATTAAAGCTAGCTTTGGTGTATGCCTTCCTATTCTTTTTCCAAATGTTGCTGCAATGCACAATACAAGCGACACTAAGATGTCAAATTGCAGTGTTGGTGAGGAGATTAATACTCTGCCCTGAAATGTCACAAGTGAAATTGTGGATGCTGCAAACCACAGGTGCCACCGAGTCGAATTTGTAATTTGCCATAGCAAGGATCGTTTTCTGTTGAGCTTGCCAAGAAACACCATTTCTTACTATACTCTGATCTAATACTTTCTCATAGATAGAGTCTCTCTAAAAAAACTATGGTACTTAGGGAAGTTAGGAGGCTGTTGTCTTTATTATTTCCTCAATGGAACCATACAAGGAATGAGCTAAGGATTTTGGTAAACATTAATGCATGTTGTTTAATAGAGGAAAGGAATTGTAATACAAAAAAATTAAAAAATTATCACATTAATGATTCAGTTTGGCTGGAGCTCAATGTAAAAGATTTTGCTTATTTTTTTTATGATAGTACCTAAGATGTTTACCACTTGGTTTAAATTTAATTATCCAAACTTGACTTAGCTCATATTGTTCCGTATGACAATATAGCAGTGAAATGTCTGATTATTTCTTGAAAACAAATTTTAGTGTGCCATGTGACGGACTAGAAACCTGTCCAGGCAGTACGCTCCCTCTCACGCAAGGACAACTGGAAATAGGCACCAGCCTTCCTGTGATCCTGCACGGATAAGCAGGTATAGACAATGTATGGATCGATGGATGGATGGAGATTTTTGAATGATGAAATCAAATAAAATAGGCACAAAATAATGTCAGTTTTTTTCAGACTACTGAAAGAATAAATGACTGGTAAAAAAAATGGTCCCTTTCCGCTGCTGTTTCGCTGTGTTTTTTTTTTTTTTTTTTTTTGTGCTGGCAGTCCATTTCCTGCTCTCTCCTAGTTCAAGGAGGCCATATGGCAAACAACCCCTTACTCCTGTGTGCTCTGTACTTCACCTACCATCTCTACTCCATTCAACACACATACTCACTCATACAGGGAAATAGGGAGAGCAAAACAATAGGGCTACAATGGTTTATTATATAAATGGGTATTGCTGGGTGGGTGACCAGAGCAGATGTCTCTCTGTTTCCCTCACTGCCCCTCGTACCCATTTTCCCAGCAGCTCTCCATATGAAGGCAGGTCAGGGCATCGTTCTGGGCACTGTGGCACTCTACACCGACCAGAAACTATTCATAGACAAGTTATCTTTTGAGAATAAGTGTCTCTGTGGTGTCGGTGGGATGGGGTTAGAGTTGGCGGGTAACAACGAGCAGTGGCTCAAGCGAAGAACAGACAATAAATCTTTCCTGTGTGCTAGTGGACCCAAAAATCCCACAACTCACGGAAGCTTAGTGTTTCAGATGGTCCAAGTTGACCTAAGTAGTGCCTTAATGAAAATTTCATATGCAAAGACATTGTGTTTTATTAGAATAAAGGGGAAAAGGCAATACAAAAGAGGGGTGGGGGTGTTAGAGAAAAAAAGGCTATACAGGTATGCCCCTTTGGATTTTAATTTTGGCCACTTGTTTTACCCTTTGATACATAGTAACTGCATAGTACAGCTATTCAGAAAGCCATTCCTTATATACGTATGATTGTTAATTGAATATTCACACAAAAGGCTCTTCATTGGTCTCTAGTGCACCAATTACTAAACAAGTGCCTACAGTGCTTAAAGAACTTAATACACATACCTGGGAATCAGTTAAAAACACAAAGCACCTCTGGACTAAAATATAGGGATGAAGGGGAAACTAAAGAAGCACTGTTAGAAGCAGTGAAAGCTTTTATTTCACACACAAACTCTCATGATTCAAGGATAAGGTCAAACCATTGGGCAGGCAAAGACTGAGGCTTGCGGGAGGAGAATGGTCAGTCTTTGATCAGACTTGTCATTTCTGTCATGAAGGTGACCCAAACGATTCAATCCCAACAACTCTCGAGTGTCTTTTGTTCTGGAGCAGTTGTTGAAAAGCATTCATCAGTTCTATCCTTCAAAGTAAAACGGGAGAGAATCTTAACATTGTGGCCATGTCAGCTTCTTAACATGAGGTCATGCTCCTGTGTATTCATGCAAAGCTTTTCAATGTCTTAACGTGTTTTTTTTTTTGTGTTTTTTTTTATGATGGCTTATCCTAAAGACACTGCGCACATCCTAGAGACACTGCGCACACAGCAGTACAGCCAAACTATGCCTTTTGCATTAGGGTCCAATCAGCATGACCGTACGTAAAGTAGTCCTCTCTTTTACTCAGCCCTCCTGTTTTGGCTTTTCAACTAATGCAAGATATGCTGACACTCAAGTTAATTAAGATTTTAATCCAGGGTGAAAGTGTCAGTGGAAACCCTTTTTAACAAAGGCATATTCAAGGCACATCAAGACAAGATTGAAAAAGGGAATTTGGATATACATTATTCAGCGCATAACAACAATATTCACTCGCCGTCCCAGGGGTCAGATTAAGTCATTCACTTTGCTAAAAGATCAGAAATAACTTCAATAGAGGTCCATTTTCACCACGCAAGAAGCTCAATTCAATGCCATCTATAGCTGAAATGATGAGTTCATTTCCAAACACAAAATACATAATCAAAAGCCATGTCTGATGTTGTAAACATGAGGAAACAAATTACTTGCGATAGAAGGGGAGCGACAACCCATGACTGACTAGAGGAGAAGACAGATGAAATTGACTTGGAGACATTTGAATGCCTTTTACGTCTCAAAAATTCTCTCACAACTTCAAAATAGGACAGCTTGCTGCACTTCCGTTTGGAGATGAAATATGAGCCTGTGCAGAGACTGATTCTCTCCTCATGCTTTTCCATTTAGTTCTGAATCAGATTTGAGGAACTTTTCTCTATTAATGTGTCCCTGGGTTCAGGGCAGGCAAGATGAGGACCTTCGGAGAAATGAAGTTGGATTGAAAATACGAGTCATCCGTCCCACTGGCCTGATATCAGATCAGGCAGCAGCCTGCTGGAGAAGCAGGGGCCTATCCTGTATTAGGAGGGTTCACCTACGTGGCAGGGTGTGTATGGTGGAATAAGTGGGACATCTCCCAGCAGGCTGTTAGAGCACTGGCCAATAAATGATAAAAGAGCAGGACTAGTCCCCACGCTGCCTTATTGAAGTTTACCTTTGTACATTTACACCGAATCCCAATTTGCCATCCCTGCATTTTTTAAAGCTTATAACATTGGCCCTCTGAAAGTCTGGGGACCATCAGACTAGACTCTAGAACATTTCTTAGCTGTCTGGCCTTTATCAGTGAAGATAAAGGAGATTAAACTGAGCACTAGGAAAACTAATGTTAAAAACAAAAGAGAAAATAAAACGGATGACATGAGCCTCAGACAGTTATGTGAAGACTAAGCGAGCAGTTATGTATGGTAACAGTTCATACACAGTTACAAAATACTGAGGAGAAATTGGTGTTCAGACGTGATGGAGCAGTTCCAACTGAAACCTTTGTAAAGACAGGCTTCTGACATAATATTAAAGGACCTGGATTATATGTAATTACACTAGATTACCATTATTTTTATTTTTTTTCCGGATGTAACAATTAACTCATTGTGACTTAGTTGTTTCACGGTAACTCCAGTCAACTTTGGTGATTAGGCATGTGTTGGTAGATTTGTAGTTGTGCAATACTCTTTCCATTTTCCAACGATGGATTACACAATGTTTCATGAGATGCTGCATTTAAATTGAAATTTAATTACAAACAGTTAGACTCTAATTGATAATTAACTGACTTTTTGTAGACGTTAGGTCACAGTGGTTTTTATTAAGAGGTATTACAGTTTAAGGAGCAATTAGTAATACTGAGACCTTGTGGCTGAAATCGGTACAACAGTTTGCTAATCACAACAATCTAGTATGCCGTTTTTAAATGTGTTGCTGTTGTGAATTTTTACTTACACGGGATAGGTATATGATGTTGTATTCTGTTCTGTTTCTGGTCTGCTTCTCTTACTGGCTTCCATGTTAGCAGGCTGCGGCTCTTTTGCCAAGATAAAATACTAAATGCTGCTTTCTGCGTTGGGAACCCTGGGAAATACCATAAGATTGGCTCAGGCCACAGGAAGTAAACACGGGCTACACTCTGAACCAAAGTAGTTCCAGACCATACCTCTAAGTTTGAAAGGAAAAAAAAATTCCCTAAGACAGTGTTGATGGAGAGGACCAATTTTTGATAGAGAATGCTACTTCCATCCCAGGTGACAAATGAAAATGATTTAGGTTGAAATAACAGTAAATATCTTACTTATATCCCCTTTAAAAGTGGCTAGAAATTACACACTGTTTAGACTTTTTTGTTAAAATTTAAAAATATCATGAATCCTTTTCACTGAACTTTACAGCTAATAGTAATTTTATGTTGATTTATCACATACAATCCAAACACAATATAATGAAATATAAAATAAGGTTGTAAAATGAAAAAAAGAGAAACAATTTAAGTTGAATTAATCTCTTTGCAAGCCGCTGTATTTAGTTATGACAGTTAAATGATCAAACATAGAAGTAGCTTGGTGAATAAACCCTAAAAAATGAAAACCACAGACGCGTTTGAAATGATTAGGTAAACTTAGAGCAAATGTTAATGTAGGAACACATTACTTCTGCATGATTGGAGCTGAGCAGGCTTAAGCCTGATAATACTCTGACCTTACCCGTTGACCTGAAAAACCTTAATCATATTTACTTTGATTTCTAAAATAAGCACTTTAACTTTACTCAGATATGCAAATTTTACCACATGGCAGCACCTACAAGACAAACTCTCTGTAATGTATGTTTTGCGGTTCAGTTCAGCTCAATACCTTTCCACTTAATAGGCTGCCAAGCTAATCAACGCTGGTTGAAATCCGAGAGATCACAGGCACTTTAGCTCCTCGTGCGACTGGTATTCCTCAAAGGCAATAACTGATGGATCTCCTGTGTTCATTATGGAGAAAAAGAGTTCTCTTTAATCAGCCTGGGAGTCACTCATCATAAGGACGGGTTGCCACGCGTGTACGCACGGGCACATATATGCATGCATTGAGTGTTTCACCACTCACTTACAGTGGATATCAATGGACAAGCTCACAAAGGGGAGAAATAACCTTGTGCTGTGTGATCATAGAATAGATGTTCAAAGCATCAGAATATGCAGAGATTCTTTGAAAGTTCTCTGTCTAACCGTGCAAAGCAGTCTGGGAAGGAAAATGCCAAAAGTAAAACAAACCACACATGTGAAATTACTGAACTGTACATAGAGTCTTCTCACTCAGCTTTGCCACAGACAAGCAAGGTAGCTGCTCCAGGCAGTCTATGTGTAACAGAGCATGAATCGACAGTGCACATTTGTTATAGACTAGGGGATGTTGGGGATCTATGAGATGTACTTAAATATGCATCTTCATCTTTGGGTCTGCACTGTGTCACTGTTAGGGGGACTGTTTTGGAGTTTGTGTATGCAATTGTGTGTGCGTGCATGCCAATCTCTTTGGCTTGTAGACAGGCGTACACAGATTTAATCACTCCCCAGGCATACTGTGGGGGAGGCAGAGGAGGCTGTGAGGCAGATAGGAACAGACAAATGCGACAAGGCGAAAGAAGGAGGGAGCACGGTCGTCCACATGCCAGCGCTGCTAAACAATAAAAACAGACTTGTAAAGGTGCTATTAGGCGCATGGGCATGGGCACATTAAGACACTGCATATGTGTACTATAATCCTTTTTTCATGTGCCTCGTGTTGCCATTTCAGGCATACCATGGAGAAACTGGTTGCCACCATGTGCCAGGGCAGTTTATGTGTTTACTACAATCTTGCAGATACATGTAAGTTTTTTTTTCTTCCCTTTTGGATGCTACATGCATTATTCTGTCTGGTCAAATACGTTTTCAGGGGTTGTTCATTGTAGGTAACTTTGCCGAAGTGAATGTAAAGCTTTTTTTATGCGCAGACTGAATGCGTACACTATATGCATTTTGTCCCAGCCAGTGGTTACTGACGGAGAACAGGGTGGTAACGGGCCGAGGAGGTGAGGCAGTTCTGTAATGTCAGCAAGTTTAACTCAATAAGGTAAAGGTCAGTCTGCCCTCAGTAGACCCTTTCTCTGAATTAACCTAATGAGAAACAGGCCGTGGCAACACGACTTTGAGATCACTGATTGACTCTGCATCAAGACAAGAATGCCAGAAAACTTATAGAAGGCTGTGTGCTGTAGGAATAACTGTCTGTTCCAAGAACCTTTGGAGTATTGTTTCGTAAACTCACTCATTCTGTGAATGACTGCTGCACCACTTGGAAGGAGACAAAGAACCTTTTAGCAGCAGGTTTATGTATCAGTAAAATATCCAACCCAACTATTTATGATCTTCTTTCAGCTTTATTTACCTCTGGAGTCTTTTGTTGTGAGGGGAAAACCTTTTAAATTGCATTTATGAAGTTAAGAACTGTCAGGGCCCCAAGTCTTGCTTAAAATATCTAGTAGTGTCCAGGTGAATACTACCTGTGCTCTTAGATAAACAGAGGGGGAAAAAGTATCAGAGTAAAATGGTGCAGGTAAGTTGGGCTTGATGTGACTTAAAAATAATGGTAGTGTTTCACTAAAGGCTTCAACGGATTTCATTTTAAAGCTTTTCTCCAATAGCTGTCACAGGTCTTTGATTGTTTGAGTTTGAGACACTAAATAGCTCTTAGAAATATTAACTATTTTGTGATTTATTTATTCTTATTAAAGTTTTTATTATGTTGACATTGACATTGCCATGAAATTAAAAACAAATAAATTGTTTCAACTTGTACTGCAATAAAATATACATATTCAATTAATAAATGATCACATCAATAAATATACAATGATTGATTATACAATATACAAAAATTGATTTGCCTTAATTGGTCATCTCTATTGTTATTTTATGTTATTTGAGTATGTAAAAAAATACCATGCTGTTAAAATGTTGCTTGTCATCTTGAAGGGTTGCAGTGGGTACTATTGCACTATTGTATCTTGCATATCACTTGCATCATCTCACCTCAGTCAGAGCATGGACGCCAATAAGTTGCATGCTGTTGGTTGATTTTTAAGTAGAGAGACTTATTATTATCAAGGACATTTTTAACAAAAGACACAGCTGCAAATAAGAAATAAGACTAGTATTTTAATGAATTGTTACATGACTTGGCTGTGTACTTCCCTTCAGAACTTAGTTTCTCTGGTGTATAGTCCATAAAGAAAGAAACTTTCAAAGACAAATGTGGTTTAACAAAAACTAATCAAATTCAAAAAGCAAACAAAATGAGATATGCAAAGCTTCTGGGTTCAGTTTTCTTTCTTGCTTCTTTAGAGACAGTTTTGTATTCACTTTCTGTCAAAGCCAAATTTAATTTGGGCTTTAGCATTCTTTTCAGGGTGACCAGATGCTGTTATCTGCTCCAGCCCTACGTAGTAATTCAAACTATTAGATCAGGACTATTATTATATTAAAATAACTCAATCTTCTGGAGCTTAAATATTAAAAATGAAGGTGGCATTGGTTAAAGAAACAAAGTCCCTCATTCTCACCACTGTTAACCCCCCCCCCCCCAACACACACACACACACACACACACACAAACGCACTCCTTTGCTGTCTACATTTATAATTTTTTTAAAGATATAACTGATTTTAGAGAATGCTTCTCAGAGTAAACACATTTGATCCTTTCAAAGCGAAAAAGAAAATCATAATCAGAAGAATTACAACTAAAGTCATTAAATCAACAAAATGATTCTCTACTTTTTTTTCTCTTCCAAGTCTCTCTCCCGCAGCTATTTAGTGGGGGGATACCAATGGTTGACAGAATCAGACCATATGATCAATCAGAGCACAGTGGTGACAATGAGGACCAGTGGGTAAAATATTACACACACACACACACACACACACATATATATATATATATATATATATATATATATATATATATATATATATATATATATAATTTAAAATACTTTGTCTGTTGCGTGAGCCTGTATATATTATAGTGAAAAGTAACTGAAAGGTTAACAGCTGTAATTTTTTTCCATTAAAAGTCATCTTCCCTAGTCTTGGTTTTCTGACATGAGAGACTTGCAGGGTGAGAAAGGAGCTTAAAGAGTGACCTGGGAGCCTCCCAGTGAAATGCCTCTAATCAGCCTCAGGGGGTTTAGCATCCTCCCTGGGTTCTGGCTGAGCCGGGAGCCGTGGCCTGGCACACTGCAAGGCTGACAGACTTACTTCCCAGACATCAATACCCAGACTTCCTTTAAAGTGTGACATGTTGAGAGTCTGACAAGGAATTCTACTTCTGAATTCCCAGAGAGGAGGGTTTTTTTTTTTTTCTTCCGTGACTTTCTGGTGAAACTGCCTGACACTTAGTGCGTGCCTGAACATCCTATGTGGTTATGAGCGTATGTTGCTTCAGATTACATCAGCCATACCTTCATCAGAATCGGGGGGACAGTACGTGTTCAATATACGCCTGAACAATGTTGCTAATGTCTTGAAGGTATTAATGCAGTAATCATCCTAAAAGTGTTTTAAGAATCTATAGTCATAACTGCCAGACTCTTGCAGAGTAGAAGTATATTTAATATTTATCTATTTTACTAACAATTCACTATAAAATAATTAAAAATCTCAAGGGTTTTCAGAGGGGCAAACAATTTCAGAAGTGTATACCAAACCTACCTATTTCAGAGTTGTGCATGTCCCTGTAAAACTATCTTTTCCATCCTTCCTCTCTGACATCTGGCACCGGCTGACTGGGCAAAGCTCAGCCTAGATCAGCTCTGTAGCTTTAGGGGAGGTCAGCAACTGGGGGCTGAGCACTGTGCCATCAGGGAGGTTGTTCTGCATACTGAGTAGCCTGATTAGGCGGGGCAGCGTAGTGGGGGGGGGGGGGGGGGGGGAGTCTAAGAAGGACAGTGGGGAGATATGACAGCACACACCCATGCAGCTTCATGCCTCCTAAGACCACTCATCCGGTAAAAACACACGGACCATGTTCCCCCTATACAAATATTATTTAGACGAAATGTCTGCTTTATTCTGGTATTCAATATATTTCACATTGTGAGCTTTTAAACCCCAACAAACACTGCAGTCAGTATCAGAATGTTCATTTGATAGACAAGTTATTGGCCAGTTATCAGTACCAAGGTATACCAAAGTTACAGTTAAAAAACTCTAATGTTTTTAACAGCATATTTTTGTTAGAGGTCAAATTTACTTGATGGAGATTTTAGAGGAAGTTCCAGAGTGTTTGAAGCATAGTGTAATGCAGTGAGGCACCTCACCCACCTGTTGTTGCACACTGGTGATCATCTGGCTGAAAAAAAAAAGTATCTTTCCTCACTCACAAGAGGGACAAATTTAAATGTTTGTATTTTCCAAATGAGAAAAATACAGACAGGCATCGCATAGAAACGAAACAACTAGCTGCAAGCTGAGACTGCTTGTCGCAGTCCGCAAATGGTTCTCTGCACAACCAGAGAAATGGCTTTGTGAGAAAACTTCAGTAGCACAGAAGTTTGTGAAATACCAGCCTGAGAGGCATAAAAATCACGCCATGTTCAACGTCCGTTTAATATCTGACCTAATGTGATGCACTGCTCAGACATCAGCAGACTTGTTTTCACATAATGATTCAGCATGTCTGTTCACAAGCAAACAATCAGGTGGGCAAGTTGCAAGTTTTTGGTATTATATATATATATATATATATATATATATATATATATATATATATATATATATATATATATATATATATATATATATATATATATATTTGCCGCATGAGACTAAGAAATGCTCGAGTCTCTTTGTGGGTCCATACATACCTGTTGTTGCTTCCAGCCATGTTTTCAAGCATCATGGGAACATTCGTAAAGACGACAGCAGCAGAAACTGCTGATCAGTCATGTGAGGTAAATCAGAAATTATTTGACAAATGCTAGAGCATTTATTCTTTTTCCATCAACCTTTTCTGATGCAATACTTGAAATTACGGCTGAAAAAAACATTGATGGAAACACAACTAGTGAGGTTAACAATGCAAAGGGAGTGGTTAGGATTCGGGTTTGAAAAGCCCTATATATAAAAAAAATATAGTTCCCAGCGATGTGTTGTTGCTTGTACTTTTTTACATGATTCTGTCAACAGCCGTTATATTTACACAATTACATATATCTGAGCACCCACACATTTAGGGAGGAAAGGGACCGCGGACTCCAAAAAGTATGATGGGAAGAGAGGAAGAGTGGAAGCAGGAGAGGTAGAGGGGTCAGCCATCTACTGAGATGATAATGAAAGAATAATAATAGAGTACAGGATGAAATTACTGAGCTTTACCCACAATATCTTCTCTCATTAGAGGCAGCACTAATGTTGCCGTTTATGCTTGTGTTCTACCCCAGCTCCCCCTAATTAGGCGTGAGCTTCTAAAAATAACTTGCAAACTAAATAGTGGCATGAAAGTACATGCAAATCTGTTGATGTAGAGGAATAATGGTGGCAGGGTAGAGGAGGAGTGGGGAGGGGATTAGTGGTGCGCTGCAGACTAAAGTAATTGAGTTGGGTAGTGTTGACACCCAGGCGCAGTCAGAGTGTCCATGTTGTGGAACGTACTGTGTGCGTGCGTGCATGCTACAAGGCTCAGGCAGCATTTGTTTTGTGCGGCTGGTGTCATGGTAAAGGTGTTAGCTCTGGATAAAAGGCTGGAAAGATACTAATCCCTGTATTACTTCAGAGAAGAGGAGCAGGGTGGAACCTTCCTCCTGTGAAACAGCATGGACAATCTGTTGCAACACCTGAGCAGGGCACAGTATGGACAGAAAGCGGGCACAAGGCTTGGCACTGCCATGACAAAAAGCCCTCAGGTACCCTTCAGGAGCAAGGAATGAAAACATATTTTAAGGCATGCTTTGGAGGAGTAAATAAAATTAATGCATACGATTTAACATTATGTTCGAGCATCAAATGCTCATAAAACCACAGGTAGACTTTTACAGCCTACCTACAGCTCCTCATCTTCAACCTGCTGAAAAGTACCCTGAGGTTCTATTTAAAGTACAAAGACATATTTACAAGAGTCAAACTGAAAAAAATACAATATTTCAGCTCTGATGAACAATAATAAACATTATGCTGCAACTAATACTCATTTTACTGAAGTGAATTAAAACAACAAAGACATGAACTTTGACATGGCTAATATCTCTAACCTAAAGGCTTTTTTATAACAACATAAATAAAAAACCTGGGAGAATAGTTATAAAACATTGTTACTTTGGGATTTTATTTTTACACATTTTGGCACTTGAGCAGTCAGAGAGTCCATTCTGGTGTGAGCCACCAGAATAGACAAAGACTCCTGGATAAGTGTCGAAACCTTTTCAGAAAGAATTGAGTGAAAATCCGGTTGCCTCCGATTTAAGCCTGTTTACTTTTGCGATGACCCGGGTAACTGAGAATTTGCACGGGCACTTAAACGTAGTAAATTAATTAATAATGAGCACTCAACAGATTAAAAAGCATACAAAATCCCAGGTTAAATTAAGAATTAAATGATACCTCTGCTCTCACTTCATAGCGATTGAGGTGTAAATAGCTAAATATGTTAGCATATGATAATCCATTTCTTCTCCCTACCTGAGTGAGAGATATCTTTTTTCAAAGAGTAAAAGTAGATTTTTCCAATTATTTCCATAAGAGAAACTATTTGTTTACATGTAAGATCAGTAGTTGAGAACTCATGCACATAACTCACTTGAAACATCATGACTCGTATGCAAATCATATTATGTTAACAAGACTTATTCTCAGGTTGCACTACACAAATGCTCTGTCTGCAACAATGAAGATTCACTCAACAATCATAAGTTATTGCAATTTTCTGGGAACCGAGGCTGAGTACAGAGCCTTAGGCTGGCTTCTCAATGACTACGTTCAGTATACGCTCTGTCATCCATAGCAAAATGTACCATGTGGCAATCCACACTGGATGCATGTGGGATCCGTCCATGCATTCAGAGAGCCACACTGCTTATTTTGAAATGTTCTTGATCCGCTTTACTCTTCCCACATCTGACTTCCCGTCTGGCTCATCTGGTTTTCAGAAATGTGTGCCTTTTGCGCCAGCATCCGTCAAAAATAGACTTGATGCGTATATCTGACAGTTGATGGAGGAGGGCTGTCCATCATGCTGCAGTGCCACAGAGCTGGTGGGAATTAGCTCTGGTGGGAATTAGCTCTGCATTGACTAGAATGGCTTCTATGGGAGCCAAGGCCATGCAACAATTTAACAGGACAGGTTCCACTCAGAACAGGCCTCACTATGGTCGGCCAAAGAAGTTGACTCAACTTACTTAGTTTCATATCCAAAGATATATTATTTTAAGTAGACGTATCAGTGCTGGCATCAAAGCTGTGGAGGTTGAAGAGGTGGGGGGGTCAGCTGGTCAGTCCTTAGACCAAACACTGCATGCTGCAACAAATCGCTGTGCATGATTGTTGTTCTCAGAAGGAAACCTATTCTAAAGATAATGCAAAAGAAACTGCTTGTGAAGAGAAGCAGACTAAGGACATATATTACTGAAGCCATACTCTGAGGTCTGTTCAGACCAACAATAAACATCTTTGGCATTGTGTCAAGCGTGTGTGGTGCCAACCAGTTGAGGAGTACAAAGGCAAGTGTGTTATGTCTACAGTCAAGCTTGGTGATGGGAGCGTCATGGTTTTGGGCTGCATGAGTGCTGCCGGTTGTGGTGAGCCACAGTTCATTGAGGGAATGGATGCCATTAATGGATGCCAACTTGTCCTGAGACATACTGAAGCAAAGCACGATCCCCTCGCTTTGGAAACTGGGCTGCAGGCCAGTATTCCAACTCAATAGGGACCCGAAACACACCACCACGATGACCACTGCCTTGCTAAAGAAACTGAGGGTAAACGTAATTGCTCTAACATCCACCAGCTCTGTGATGTCATGGAGGAGTAATAGAGTATTCATGTGACAACCTGTGAAGCTATAGTGAACTCCCTGCCAAAGAGAGTTAAAGCAGTACTAGAAAAGAATGATGGCCACTAATAAAATTGACACTCTGGGCACATATTGGGCATTTTCAGTTAGGGGTGTACTCTCTTTTGTTGCCAGTGGTTTAGACATCAATAAATGTGTTTTCAGTTATATTGAGGGGACAGCAAATTTACACTGTAATACAAGATGTACACTAGACACTTTACAATGTCTCAACATGCCATATATTCAGTGTTGCCCCATGTAAATATATAAAATATTTACAAATGTGTAAGTAGTGTACTCACTTTTGTGAGATACTGCACATGGAATACAGGAATAGAATCATGTGACTGCCTTACTTTCCAGATGTTTAGAGGGGCATTGTGCTGAGAAAATTACTCTAAGTCACTGTAAATGATCTGTTATAATTCATAAAGCTGTCTACATCACAGTCAGCTTTTATCTATATTAGATGTGTTTGAGCACAATTGAGTTTGCATTTGATAACTGAACAACATCACCAGAGGACACCAAATCTTCATTATGGTAATTATTGCTCAGTGAAATCGTAGAGATGATAAAAAAAATGAATGGGCCAAAGTTTTAGCAAATTCTGTACCAGGTGATATTGGAGGAATCAGTGCATGTGAGCCTCAGGGCAAAAGGAAAAGAGAAATAGGCTAAATATCCCTCCCAAGGATACCTGACGCCACACATGGAGAGACAAAACGTTTATCATTTTGCACTTTCCTCACATATCCAAAAAAGTCTCCCAGTTTCAATGGGCTATTGAAATCTAAAATAGTTTCAAAACATTGGGTTGTAAATTTACCAGTTGCATTGCAATTTTTGTCTGCAAAAGTAGTGGTCTATTAAAGTCTATGTTCAAAGAGAGACCCGTAATGACTAATTTCTGCCTTGAATTCAGTCCATTTGGCCTCACTTCAAACCCGCCTCAGTCCATTACTGCAGCTCTGAGTCACAAACCTCCAGTCCTGAGGCTGTCAGCAGGAGTTCTTTTGAAAAGGGTTTGGTATAAACACACACCAAGAGACACACGCACATGGATATACATGTACCCACGTGCACAGAAACACATTCTGATGTTTTCTCACACGTTCATCTCACACACAGTTTATTTTCTTCCCTCATATATTTCCGTCCTTTGCACACAAAACATGTATTTAATCTCCAGGAATCTGATCATTTTATAGAGCATCTGTATGTTGCTGTTAGCGGCAATACAGCCGCGCTGTTTCTCCCAGCTCAGACAGGATCTCAGATCAATATCCTGTGCCCTGGCAGCCAGCACGTTCAGGCCAGACGGACTGCCTCCGAAGCCACGTCCTTGTCGTCTCACAAAATAAAAAAGGTCTGGATGTTATTAACACTCTCTCTCTCTGATACATGTAGCACATTTCCCAGTGAAGTGTATCTTTGGGTTGTTTCTGATGTTGCATGCTTCTGTGATTGCTTACCTAACATTTAACAACTTTGAATGTCCTGATTGTAGTTCTCATGCACACTCGACATAGAACGTAGACCGATACATTTTTCAACTGTGGTGTTTCCCAGTCCTCACATATAGCCTGTTGGTGGTTTTATTAGAAACTTTGTGAAAGCATCTATTGGCAGTTTTTAGTTAGAATTTGTGATAAATTACACTTCTTTCTGTTATATTTTATTTAATAAACAGTATTTCAGCATCAGACTTTAATACCAAATAGTTTATTTTTCAAAGACTCAACAAATCTTGTAAAGTTTCTTTAACTCCAACCATGTGTAGTAGTAACAAAAGCACTGTGCTCTTTCGAAACTTTTTTTAATGAACAAACAAACATGATAAATGCTATAATATAATAATAGTGTTTGACTCGTGATTCTGGGTAAAGGTAACATTCTAGGAGAACTAAGTTTACCAACTAAAAAAAGACTCAAAGCACTAGGTTTTCACTGAATCTCAAACTAGGTAGAATCCCATGGTAAGCAAGATCCAGTAAGTTAATAAGTATTAGAATCATAAACTGGAGCTTAGTTGTGTTTATAATGTCCCAGCATGTAAACAGTGTTTTAGACCTAACATTGCATGCTTGATCTGTCTGAAAATGTTTGCTGCTTATACTAAAAAAAAAAATCAAATTTAGAAAATAGAAGAAAAACAGAAGACAAATCTTTACTAAAGATTAATTAATTAATCAGCCTGTTATTAGACCCTGTCAGCGTTCCCCCTTCATCTGCTCTATTTGGTGATAGGGAGATCAAATGCTGAAATTTCAGATTTTTTTTTACTAGTTTAGAATGGGGTTGTGCAGATTGGGCACCTAAGCTGAGTGGGGTTGCATTGATTTCTAAGACTAGCAAACCCCTCACAGACCTGTCACAGACCTGATGGCCCTTCATGATCAAGGTGACTTATGGGGGAGCATTTGGCACTATAATGCTGCGGTCAAAATTCCATTCCCTGACATATTACAGTGTCCGACAAGCTGCCACTTGGATCCGTGTGGCTGTTATGGCTTTGATAATTGAAGTGCTCAGAGGTGGATGGTTTGGACAGATGAAGCCCAGCTAGTCAATGGATCAATAGTGGGATTGTGAGTTCCAGCTGTTGAAGCTAAATGGACCAGGTGGACTGAGCCCGAGCAGAAGCTTATAATTTGAAGTCATAAGGCCTTTTATGTCCACATTCTTTTTGTTTTAAATGTATCTGGCACCTTAAGAAAATTGTTGTTATGGGAGCGAATGACTCAAAGCTAATAAACTCCATTACCTATAGATGCTCTTACCTTAGGCTCTGTATGCAATATAAAGAAAAGTGACAGTAGTTACAAATGTTATGAAAAGCAATATCTCATAGCTGGTACGCAACATGCAGGTGTATTGTTTTGGGTATCCTTTAGGTTCTACAGTTATTGCATTATCTCCTTAGTCCCCTCTCAATGATTGAACCATCTATTTGCCTGTCGCCCTCCTGGCAAATAGACAAAGAGACTGCTCAGCATTCACAGTGCGGCAGGAAACAGATTTCAGAATTGTCATTCACGATGTTCATAAGTCAATAGCTATGACTTTATCACCAGGAAAACACACAGACGGTTTGTTCATGGACTTAATTGAACAGGAATAGCTGAGTCCCCGTGTGATGCACACAAGGTAATTTTCATATCGCTCAAATGTCACATGCCAATGGGGTGACAGGCTGGCCTGGCCGACTGTCAAGCTTCCCCGAGACAAGTACCAAGAAAAAACACCTTGCATCAAGAATGGACTATGGTGCTGAGGCTAATACTGAATTTAATTTAAGCTCTTCAAAAATGTGACTATATTTTCATGGCACATGGAAAAAAAAATCTAATTAAAGACTGAACAGTGACACTGTCATTTTACGGACATGCATTTCAGTCAGTAGATGCATACAGCTGGGGCCAAAGATGTAGAGAGATGAGAAAAAAATATGTGTGAAACCCAATTCTAACTTATACTCACCTACAGCATGACTAAGTCTGAGATGCAAAACAATGCGGAGGAAATAAATCCTGCTTTCAGATTTTAGGTTTGCACCTTGGATCAAGGACAAGGAGGAAAAGGGTGGGGTAACAACAATATGACAACAAACTGGTGATAATCACAGTAGATGCAAGAGTCAGAATTATTTCTGCAGAAGTGCATGCTAATTTTTTACTTTATCTGCTCAGTTTTAATAGCTTGCTAATGCAAATATGGAATGAGCCATGATCTCATGGCTGCAACTCAGTGCATTTAAGCGTCTAGACATGGCCTTGTTGATCTCAGAGGCCAGAGGAAAATGGGAAAATAACCACTTGTTACGACCATGTTGTCAGAGTGCCATCTATATATGAATAACATGTTGAATCAGATGCCGAAGCAGATGGGCTACAGCATCCATCTATTGCCTATAGCCACTTATCTGCACAGGTTCGTGGGTAGGAGTTGTGGGTGGTGGGTAGTGCTCATTGGTTATACCCTGGAAGGGTTGCCACTCCATCACAGGGCAACACAGAGACGCAGCGTAAAAAACAACCATGCATACACATGCACACAAAATGTTCCAAAGTAACCAATTACCCTAACGGTCACATTTTTGAACTGTGGCAAGAAACTATAGTGCCCAGCAAGAGCATACCAACTCCATCCAGGACCTTGTGGCCACAAGACTACAGTGCTAACCACTGCGACACTGTGCAGTCCAGAAGAACTCTGCTGCACCTGCAGGGTGCTATCTTGTCAACATGGACCAGAACCAGTGCCATGCTGGGTCTTTACCACAAAGGATTCTGGAAGTTCTGAACAATAAAGCCGCTCCAACCCAGTGCTAGCAGGGAGTTCACAATAAAACATCCAGATAATGTATAAAACTATTTGGAGAGAGAGACCAAAACAGAGTGAGGGGTGCAGGGTAACAACGAGGGAGAAGAAGAGGGGCAATCCAAGGAGGGGGTAAAAAGTTTAAGCGAAACACAGAGCTCTAGTGAGAACGAGAAACAGCCAATTAGCAGAAAGTCAGCAGGTGTGCTTTCTCTCCCGAGCCCCACACCTTTGCCCCCCCCGATTCACACACACACTCCTCCCCTTTCTTTTTTTACCCCCCATTGCCAGTATGGGGTAGCGGAGGGGGTGGACTAAAGCTGTGCACGCCTTAAAGAGCAGGGCGTTGCTGTGGCAACCGTCTGGCACGCTCTGTCTCCAGGGAAACGGAAATGTCACAGCTTAAGAGGTCTCACAGAAAGTGAGTCAGGAAGAAAGAGACAGAAAGGCAGCGAAAGAGGAACAGGTAACAGTGAGGATTCGCAGCGATGGCACGGAGGCTCTCGCTGCCTGCGTTTGAATCAAGACTGACACGTTATCTGTGCAGTTCCCTTAAAATTAAACGAATCACCTGGCTTCACCCTCCAAATCACCCACACACTCCTTAAATGAGTTTACAGGGACACGAGATGCCAGGGTAGGAAGTAATCTCAAAACACTCCCTTAGTGTAAAGCTGAAACCCAAGTCACCTGAGTGCAATGCCATCTGTTGCCAGGACTCTGAGAGCTAATCAACCTTCATTTATTTAATCAAATATTTACTGTCATAAGCAGTCGACAAGCCGGAGGGTGTGGTGGGAAAACTAAGGCTTGCATTGGCAGCATGTGGCGAGGGTGAATGTGACCGGTGTTTGCCGCTGAGCTACGGGCTGACCCTCCAAATCACACATTAGCCAGGGCTGACTTGCTGAAAGCCCATTAACCTGAATGGCCACTGATTGCTCCACTATTAACACAGTCTGACTTCTTTCCTCCAGGGTTGTACCCACTTACACAGATGCTTTAGCACCCCTCAAGGTCTTGGCATAATCAGGGTAAACAAATGTTGTTTCTTTGTCATGGCAATGCCACTTTGTGTGATGTATGCCACACGGTGCAATTATACTTGTTCCCAATTTTTTCAATTTGTTTACTAAGTGTGCCCATCTGGCATAATTGACCTTTTTGTGTGTGTCCTGTCATAATTCAGAAAGGTTGTTTCAATTGCGCTGGAAATTCACAGGAAGAAAAAAAAGAAAAGTGTCAGGTTCATGTTCATGCCATGTGTGGACGTTTGCCAGCGTGAGGACCACAGGTTGTTGGGGACAGAAGATGGTCAACTAAATGGAGCATTTCTCCAGCATGCTGGTAGAAAGTGAGGCCTGGCCATGCCTAATTTATTTCCTGTTTTGTCATTGTTGTCTCCATTCCTCGGTTGATTAAGCCAAGCTCATGCAGCTATGCTCAACAAATAGCCTAATTGAGTACGACCTTGGCAAATGATATATCAGCTCTATCATCCAAAAAACACCACCTGCACCAGACGCTGGTCTCAGGCAGCCTATTGCTCCGTGGGCTGCTGCACCAGGCACAACAAACACAAACCAGGGATTTGCCTCCTGAGCAAAAGTCATTTCTTGCGCGACCTTTCCCACAAATCACATTGATGACACAGGGCTGGATAGATCACCGAAATAGGACACATTTGTATCACTTAGACCTTTCATCTGATGCAAGCAGATACTCATCTATTATTCCTCTTTCCATTTGCAACTTTCATCCCACAGCCTGCACACCGAAGGTAAAGTAAGTGAACAAAACATTCCTGTCTCCACACAGCCGCAGCAGTCTTAAGCAGGACAGAATTCTCATTAAATTTCCATCCAGACTCGGTGTTTAGATGGGAACTGGAATGAGGAAAGGAAGGGGGGGGGGGGGGGGAGTTTGTGTTCAAAGGGGCCTACTAGAGAAGATCTGATGGCTCTCTCCGTGCAGTCTCTGGTGGGATCTCTCATAGGATACAGATGCCTGTTTCGAGATGGCTTCATACCTAATGAGTCTGAGCTCCAGCAGAGCTGCACACAAAGTAGCGCTGCCCTCAATTCTCTGTTTGTTTGCCACTGCCAGCCCCACCCTCGTTGCGTTGCTCGCTCGCTCGCTCGCTCGCTCGTTCACTCAGCACTGAGCGATGTGGCTGCCCACAGCTAGTGTGTGACACTGATGTGTTTCTCAGGAGGGATGTGTATCCTGCAGGTAAACACCTGGAGGCTGAAAAATAACCCTCCAAAAGCAGGCGACAGGGGCTGTTCTGTAGCCAGGGACTGTTAACAAAGTGAGACTCATCCGTCTGCCTGTGTCTGTGCCTCGGTGATCTGTGCGCTCGGGAAAATGCACGAAAGGACCAAATCCTGAATGGTGGGAACACCTGAAGCACATTTGACATTTCTCTCAATTATCCGTGCACTGTACAACATAAATTTGAACAGTTGCTTCTGAGTGTAACAAGCATTGCACGGGAGATGGGTGTTGTGTTATTTTTTTTTTTTTTTTTATGTGTTCTTCTGTGTTCATGGGAGACAGAAAGCCATGCTGCTGTGACCTCTGCTAAAGGTGTGGAGAGGACAGCGGCTCAGTAAACAGCAGACTTTTCTTCCATGGTCCCTCTAAGCTGAGCCGCATCTGGCATGGAGGTGGGAAAGGAACGTGTTCATAAAAATAGGTCACCCTGCCAATGTGCAGCCTGAGAGGATGGCAGAGAGGTTACCACATCCAGGACAGGGAATGGAAGAATGTGTCTGTCTGTCCATCATTTTCAGCCTGCTGGGAGATTAGACGAGAGTTGTGGGGGGGAGACGAAGGGAAACAAGACATTTCTGTTCCACTCTTGCTGTTACACAGAGGTCACATACTGTCTTGAGCATATGAGCACTCTGTGCTGCTGATAATTTCAGTGACACCATCCACAGGCATCCACTTCTTTTAATGAGCTACAGTATGCATTGCCCCCCAGTGTGATTTTTCTGTTTGAATTTAAATTTCACTTTAGAGCTCTTTGACGAGCTTTGAGTTTCAAGACAGCATGCGATCGAGGGCGCGTGAGAAGTCCCTCAAGGCCACTCTCAAAAGACAAATTGCAGGAGGTGTCTATGTTCGCTGCCATCGGGGCGATTAATGCATACTTTTCCAAGGGCTCAATACAGTCCACAGTCTTCGTGCCATTACGGGCCTCCTCCGAATGAGCCGTCACCTTATGGACGCCTGCTGTCCCAAGGCAGAATAGCTTTAATCAAACCCTGTGAGGAGCCACGAGTCACTGGGGACAAGTTTTATTGGGAGTTAACTTCTAAGAATGAAGGAGCCGTGCAATCTCAGCTCCTCCCAGATGGGATGGAGGGATTAAACTGTGACGAAATGGCAAAGATGGATGGAAAGAAAGGACGATTTGTACATGCTGCACCACGTCTGTACCCAGGAGAGCTGTCATGATAGCCACCATCGCCTGCTTATTTATTGACACCTTTCATTCACCGACCAACTGACTGGGGGCTTTAAACGCACCTGGGTTCTGCCACATAAACATGCCTGGCTTAAACTGTCCCTCCTTCAGAACCTCCATAAACTAATCGTTTTGTCAAACATCTCTAGCATCATTCTCTGCGGAAGGATTTCACAAATCTAAGACTTTTATAATGTATTCCGTTCCACACCTCCCTGCAAATGTGCCAGGGGATTTATTAAAAACACTTCCCGTAGTTAACAATCTGCATATGCCCAATATCACAAGACTTCATTAGATAAATAATCTGGGATCACATCTCCTCTCAGTTGTTTGTAAATCCAATTATTGCCTTATCAAATTGGATTCCAACGTTATTATTTTTATTTTTCAGGGTGTGATGCCTGGCGCTGGGATGATGAAAACGGTGCAGTTTAATATCAGGGCTCCTGATAAATGTGTTTGGTTTCATCACTGCAGCTGTAGACGGTCCAAAGGGCAGACGCAGTGCTCTGAAGCATGGACAACCGCTGGGATGACTCTCGCGTTAATCATATTACAGCACAGCTCCAAGGTGTGAGGAGGACATTTGCACACAAAGAAATGTGCAAAACTGGCAAGCCACAGCGGGGAGCTTCCAGCGCTACATGAGCTAGATGGCAGTGCTTAATGTTTAAAGATGCAGAGCGGCTCTAACTTTTACGGAGAGCATTATTAGTTGTGAAGCATCAAATAGACAACAAAGAGCACAGCATTAAACTGCCTCTCATGCACAGCCACGCACTATCTACAAGGAGTTGACATCTTTGCAGAAGACAAAGATTCTCCATCTTTGCTTCTCGCATCCTCTGATCTCTCCTTCTTACAGGGCCATCTACATGTTTTCAAAATAAAAATGAAGGCAGCGGAAGAGAAAGGGGAAGAGAAAGAATCCACCGTGGGAGTTGTGCAATGAAATTGTTCCGAACAAGTTTTCCCTGGAGGCCGGAAAAGAATGGCAGTCTCCAGAGTTCCTGTGTCCACGCTGACTGATATTCCAACAGCCGTGGTCTCCAGGGAGGCATGAGCAAAAGAAATATAAAAATAAACAAAAGAAAAGTGGAAACCCTCTTGTGCTCTCAACTGTTCTCTCTTTATAGATGCTCCTTTGTTAGGGAAAAAAAGTGGCTTCGCTCTTTTAAATGCAATTGAAAACATACAAGGCGAAGAAAAGAAAAAATTAGACACCCTACGGAAAAAAGGAAGAGTAGATCGTGAACACGAGAGCAAAGGGAATGTTTTTTTTTTTTCCTCTTTTAGAAGAACAGCTCAACTAAAAAAGGGGAAGTGGAGCACCTTGTTGGGGTGCTGCTCCCAATTCTTTTTTTTATATTATTTGTATTTCTTATTTTTTCTCTTCTCTTTCACCCTTTCAGTTTCAACCACATTGTTTATTTATGCATTTTATTTTCACGCATATTAGTGCAATAGAGTCAAAACAAAAATAATTGACCTATAATCCTCAAAATTAAAAAAAGGAATGGAGTTGAAAGTAAAATAAAGATTCTGACATTTGAAAGAATCTAAATATGAAAGCAGTCAGTGACAAACATAGACTTGAGGGCTTGGTCAGAAGTAGAAGGCCAGTTTGTTGGAATTCCTATGATTACTTGCTGATTGTTGCTGCTGTAATTTCCATCTGCCGAGTGAAAATCAGAGTGTTGCAAGACAAAAATAATATTGCTTTAGGAAGGGTGAAGGCTTTAGCTGTTAAGTTTTCCCTTATTCTACTCCGTCACTCAGCATGTATCCACTGCTGATTACTGCCTCTGACCACATAACCAACCTGCTAAAAGCTGACATCATCAAATGCCATATAAGTAATATGCAAAATGTTATGTATCTGCGTTGACAGAAAAGGTTTACAGATAAGTAATGAAAAACTCCTAAAATTGTTTCCTTAGGTCACTCATATTACCTCTTATTATCAAATTCCTTCAAAATGTCACACAATAAAACTCTAGTGCAGAACTCAGACTTCATTACCCAGGCTGATTTTCTTATAAGGTTAAATGTATAAATCAACTAGTAGTGAGAAAATACATTTTTATTAAATTTGCTTACAAGATACAAGAAAATAACACCAAATTTATACATGAAACTGCTCTCGGTTGAACTTAAGCAGCTTTAATTGTTGTCCGTAATGCATAATCAGCCCTCACATTTTAGAATAAAAAAACATGATCAGTTTGGTTGCTTTCAATGTTTCACAAAATAAAACAGCCGTTCAATACGTGCACAGATACAAAAATTGAATAAAGATCAAAACAGCTAAGTGTTGTATCCTGTGTTAGTTAAAAAACAGGTTTAGATGTCCAGAGACGAGTGATAATGTCTGCCTAAACCTTTTCCCAATTTGATTTGATTTGATTTTCCAAATTCCTTGTTCCTATTGTGTCAGAATTTCATGTTTTACAAAATAACGCCACCATTTAACAGAGAGAAATAATGAATCACATTAAAAAATAGATAAAACGATTGCTCAATAAAAAATAGAAAATGTTTTTAGAATAATTTATTCAATTTTTTTTCTCTCTGAAACGTTTGTGTGTAAAAAGTCACATGTTTTACACAAAAGAAAAATAATTGCTTCAATAAAACAAAACCCATTCAGATATGAAATCGAGGTAGAAATCTGCTGTAGTCTTCTAACCTTACTTCACCTTAAACACATGTAGCTTTATCCTTTTTTTAAAAAAAAAAAAACTCTGGCATGACTTATAACAAGTTTTACAAGCCTTTAGAAAACTAGAAATTATGTTCTGTGAGTCTCTTTGCACAGGGAGATGTTTGCCGAAGTGCTAGGCTAATGTTGGCTTGCTTCCTCTCTGTTTTGATATGGCTTATTGATGACTCAGGCCACGGCCCATTTCTGATTTCAATTAACCCTGTAAGGACTAAATTTGCAGGAATAGTTGTTCTTCTTGTGTCAGTCTGGCAAAACGGCCAAGATTGTTGTTTGGGAGAAACAAAAACAAGAATCCGGTTTTTGATGTGACAGAAACTGGAACATCAGAACTACTGAGAATGTAATCACTTAGAAACAGAGCGTCATTTCATCAAATTTAGGAATACACTGAATATGTTGATTGTGAGATACTGATAGGATTGTGGTTAAGCTTTGCCACACTCCCAACGTCTTTAGTAGTTTAAGTACTTTTTTTACATGAACTTGGTTTGTGATTCCTCATTGAGCACTGCTGTGAACTTTGGTACGGGAGCCTAGAGGTATTGTGCATCATGGAGAGAGTATTATGAATTAAAGGTTGTGAAGTTGTAGTCCTTGATATTCTAATGTGATTTCTAAAAATATAAAATATTTCAAAGTTCTCTGAATTGCTTTGCTATGGATAATGATTATAAATGATTTCTGTTCATCACAACTAAAAATAAGTTCAAAACTATTTTATTTTACTTTATTTTATTTGTGACTACATTGAGGAGCTTATTTTACAGGCCTTCTTCATGTAATTGGCAGACATTGGTTGTATAAAGGTTTGTGTCACACGGTGACAAAAGCTGCACAATATGAATAGCAAAAGCATGCAAATTAACAAAATACAATGATTAATTATCTACATGGATGATATACAAACATGAAAGATGACGAGCACAAAATCCATGCTCTATTCACAACCATTTTCTCTGTATTTTTGTTATTAATTATGTGGGAGAAGGCAAAGTTAGTCATGCATCCTTGCAAGTCATCTATGAGTCTTCTATGAAATGAGAGAGTGACAAAGGACAACTGTTCAACCCAAAAAAGAAAGCTGAGACGAGTCTTCAGCTACCCTTTGGGGCGCAATGATCTCAGTCTGGACACCATTATGCAAATATTCTGGCTCCGCCACACCTTTTCTTTCATAAACCAAATGCTTTGCTTTGAAAATCGTAATCATTACTGGCCTGCATTACTGCAGCATACTACACTGTGCTCAGGTCATGTTTCTACATAGTTAAATTGAGCATTTCCCGAGGAAAAAGGTGTAGAATAGGTCAGGATTGACTTTATATTTGATGCAGTTTCAGATTGGACTCTGGAGTTTGAGAATTGCAGCTGCTGGGGTTCATTAATGGTTCAAGACAGGACAACAAAACAAATGGCAAGACAATGAAAATCAGTCAGGGCTCCCCTGTTCAGGAGCAACAACTTAATGGGAGCAAAAAAACCTAAAAGTTTAAAAACCTGACAAATGATAGCATTTGCTTTCTTATCAAGTTTAAACATTGTATTCTTGACATGTGACAAGGAAATGTATACATTAATTTAAAAGGCCTTGGCATATCCCAAGACCCATAGGCTAAAAAGATGATAAAAATTAATTACACTGTTCAGGACGTTAAGGGACAAACACGTTATTGATACTAAAATACACAAACACCCTGTATCACCACTTGTAATCTCGGGAGACCTGAAGCTGTTTATGATGTAGTCATTTTAATCCGTAAATCTGTTGTTCGTCTGGGACAAGGTGTGGGCACTGTGAAATTTTACTTTCGAATAACTGTGAATTTGTACAGGCATGTTTACTTTAGAACATAGTGTTAACAAGGAGTAAGCCAAGAAGATACACCTAAAGGCGTATACATACTCCACAAGCACAGATTCATTTGTCCTCTATCCCACTGCTACAAGAACAAAAGAAAGTCATTCTGTTTTTTGCAGCACTGGTTTGGCAATTCTTTCTGCCAGTTTTTTAGAAATCATCTGGACAGAACCTTTTTCTTGCATGACATTTGACAACTCTATCTATCTGTCTATCTATCTATCTATCTATCTATCTATCTATCTATCTATCTATCTATCTATATATATATATATATATATATATATATATATATATATATATATATATATATATATATATATATATGCTGCAATGGGAGGAACCTATGAAGACCCTCAAGACTAAAATGTCCTAGCTCAAAAAGAACATTGTTCTTGTTCTTTCTTTTTTTCTTTCTTTTTTCTTGAGTAAAGGAAAACATTTATCCCCTTGCGGACTACATATTGGCCATCCTCAAGATACTAAAGCCAGATATAATGAATTATTCCCAGGATTATCTGTGTCCACTGCCCTTACTGTGCCCAGTCTGCCATAATTTATTCATTTGAGCTGTTATTGTTTCTGAAGCATGAATTCAAAACATACTCTTTTTTTTCCATTATTTTCTTTCTTCATTTAAGTACTTTCCAGCTGACTAAAATTCATATTTATGCTAATATGCTGCACCTCTTTCTGCTTCTGCTTCACATGGGAGACGGGAGCCAGGCTAGAATTAATGACATTGCATCGGCGGTAATGTTTGCCGCGTTTCATTAGCTAGTATATCTTTAATTTCCAATAAACACAGTAATTAGGGGAGGTATCCGCGGAGACAGGCCCTGGCAGGCTGCTGCCGCGGTAACAGCTGTAACCGAATCTGCACAGAGGTAGCAGCAGTCAAGGAGGACTTTCAGCTTAACCAAATCCTGCCACGCAGTTGGAAGAGCCTCGATTCAATTATATGAAAATGAAGACCACCAGAGATAGCGGTGTGGCTGTTTGCAGGAAAGTTTTAGAGGAGGAAGAGAAAGAAAAACATTCACAAATACATCTACAATCATGTATGTGCTTGTATAATATTAGGATGAGTATTGGATGCACGCATTACAGCTTTTTAAACAGCAACATCAGTAGAGATTGTTTAAAAAAATCTAAGCAATTTCTCTCGAGGTTTAATGTTACAAAGGCTCACTTTTCCAAGCAGTGCTTAAGAGAAAAGGGAAAACAGAAGAGAGAGGAAGACAGAATGTTTGAAAAATCTCCTCTTCACATATTACATGGTCTCTTCATCACAGCGAGCACAAAGGACAAGAGAATGGATTAATCCTACACATTATAGTCAAAGGATTGGTAAGACTCATGTACAGAGAGGCAATTTACCAACCTGACCTTTCAATCTTTAAAACGCTCTGCATATCCTTCCCTTCCCCCTACGCACACATACTTTTGAATTCTCTCCTCCAACACAAAGTACTGCAATCATCTGAGGACTTCTTCATCTCAATACGTCTTGATGAGCACAGTGTGATAACAATGGAGGAAGAAAGACACAAAAGGACTAAAGGGGACTGATGAGATGGGGAAGACACACAAAGATGGAAACAAAAAAGTGGGGATTTCAGCTGAAAAACAGATGATTGCCAGGTAACAAGGTGTGCTGTGAAGGAAAGGAACTAATGAAGGCCGGCTCTGCCTGTAATTTAAGTACTGATCGCGTACTCGCAGTATTGTGTTTACTTGGAGACAAATACTGGACCGCAAAGAGCTAATGAGCTGTGTTAGGAAGCGACTCCAACCCAGTCACCCTTGTGTAGAGCACTGATGCAGAAAGAACTGGATGGTAATGACCTTAAAGGGTCTAAGGGCGTTGAGTGTAACATATTGCTTCCTACTTTAAGTTACTTTAAGTCTCGCTCAGGGCATCTAAATTTGTTAAAGTGCATGTCCACATCCCCCTCAAAGTCCACTCAGTGTTTCTCAACTTATACAGTAAGCTCTTTGGTGTGTCACCTTCCTTTTAACAAAAACATTACAAGTAACTAATATTGTGTAGTTTTAATAGTACATAGACTTCCTGCACGGTGTTATGCAAAGCCAATTATCTTTGCTGCTAAACACTCAAGGATAAAACTCAGGAATAGTGACAAGATGAGCTTGCATTGTTTACCTAACATTATCACAAATCAAATTAGTCTCTGTTACTGTCATATTTCGAAGATGAACAGTGGTTTATTTTTGTTAGGAAATCAACAAAGGTTTTGGCAAGACTCGGGTCTAAGGCTACAATATACGTCTGTTATATATATATATATATATATATATATATATATATATATATATATATATGTGTGTGTGTGTGTGTGTGTGTGTGTGTGTGTGTGTGTGTGTGTGTGTGTGTGTGTGTGTGAAATGGGGATCTGAGCTTTGGTGAGGATTTATGTTGGTTTGAAACTTAGAGCCATTATGAACATATGGCCAAACCCTCAAAACAAATAGAACAAAGTCCAAGTAATATTATTTTCAGTAACATGTCAGCTAACTTTCTGTACACCATTTTGAAAGAAAGAAAAACAGAGCACAGTGCTGCACTACACATTTTTGGTGCTGATATATAAGCTGGGGGGAAAAGGAATAAAGCAATGAGTAGAACTTTTATCATTGACCCACTTTTATCACAAACCAGGGTGGCAAAACAATGCGGTGAAGTAGTCTGGGCCAAAATCTTTACATTGGTTGTGGCCTGAAGCAAAATGTCTTACACTCCCACATTATTTATTCTACTTTATAACTGTCATATCATTGGAAAGCTACACATTTAGTCTCATAATGAGTCATTAAGCCAAAATAACTCCTTAAAATGGGCTTCAGTTAAATCTCAACCATGTTGATGAGTAAATCATAGTCCAAGTGACTTGGTTAACTGATCCAAGCCCAGACTGGTTTCGGCTCGGCTCGGTTAAAAAAGTGTAGTGTAAACGGGCCTTTATTGTATCTGAGTAAGCTGACCCGTTGGTGTCCTATGACAGTCCATTCTGTGCTTTGATTACTTGTTCATATGAACATAAAGTCCATACCTCGGATATGATCGCATTAGGCCAAACAGGGCCGTTGCCTAATCGGAGGTGATAAAACACTTGTGAAAATATTGAATAGAGCAATGGTTCCACTGGTGAAAGAAATTCCTCTGAATATCCTAAATGACTTTCCAGAGTGAAACAACAGTTTAACAAGTTTTTGTTTGAATTCTAAAAAGCTTGAACAGTGTCTTGAGTTAATCCATGTAAATCATTTTGTGAGGTTTCAGAAACAATAAATGTTATGTGTCTAACCTAGGACTATAATGGAAACGTAAACTCGTACTAACTATGATGTGTTGTTCTGCAAAAACTAATTTGTATAACAATTTTATGACTTTTAACTAAATACCATACAGTCCTAAGTTCCCTACTCTGCACTATTTGCCAATTGCACATGTTATGTAAAGGTCATGCCTTAGCGTTTTTTTCTCAGCCTGCCCGCCACTCCCAATGACCTCTTCAGAATAACACTGTGAAAGCACATTATATAGGCCACAGTTATGCTTCCCAGGAACTACTCTAAAGCTCAAGGCCCAGCTTGGTCTCCCTGCATGGATGATGCATAATGTCAAACATCCCCATATTCCTTATAATCATCATAACAGCACGGGGCTGTGTGCGATGTCGTGATTAGCGGCAGTGGCTCACCAGTCCTATTCAGGCTTTGCACAAGAGAACAACAAGAGTCGACGTTTCCATCTGTTGCAATGAATTACTGTTGCTGACCTTCTTCACTCTCCGAAAGTGATTCAAAATGAGGGGACAGAAGACGAGCTCACTCTCCTTGGAAAAGATTGCACCCTCAGTTAGAATGCGGCAGACTCAAGCTTTGCCTCCTAACCCTCCCATCCCAATTGATCTTTGAGTGAGCATATGGCCTGAGATTTGACAAAGTGAAGCATCTCGGCAGGCTGGATTAGAGAAGGAGTAACAGGCTGCGAGGGAGTGGTGATGGGCACTTTAGTGGGAGCGCGCTGTAATCTACCCAGCCAGGCACAGCACAGATGCGGGGCTAGGCAGGGAGGCTCACTCCTCGTTAAGGGTCCATTACTGTAAAGTCCTCGTTAAAGGAACGCTATTGTGAGGAGAGAGTCTGGTAGATAAGCCATAATGAAAAGGAAAGATTCAATTAAATTATCAACAACTAGCTTTACAATTTCCACCATGATCATGTCTCTATTTTCTCAAACAAAAATGCAGCCAAGGACCATTCTAAATCTAATTCAATGAGACCATTTTGTCTGAAAGCTGGTTAGTCGTATTGTCCCAGTTCCAGGCTCTCCCACATCCATTGTCCCTTTCTACCTCTCAGTGTCATGATTTGGGCCATTTGTCTGATTCTTCCCCATCTCATACTCCACTCACCAAAATCAGTTACACCTGCTGCTGCTCGTTATCTCCAAGCCACTCCACCTGGGACTCCACCTACCTATACCTGCCTAACACAACCCCTACCTGCCAGAAGGTCTTGTCACACTGCTTGCATGTTGGTCTCCCAGTATCAGTGTGCTTAGGCTGCAGATCCTGTTCTCCTGTGCTCGGCTTGCCCTCAATAGGTCACTTTACCTGTGCTTGTGTGCACTGCCAGCGTTGTATGTTCCTGTGTGGCTTCGTGCCCTTCCTGGCAATTTCATCAGCTGTACATCATCTGGTCATCTGCCTGTCTCCGTCACCATCATCTGGTCTGTCTGTTCAACAGCCATTACAGCTATTACCTGTCTTGTCTGCCACCACCTTCGCACCCGCCAATAAACTTTTAAGAAAATGCATCAATGTGTCAGCTTGAATATCGGGTTCCCTGCGTACAATCATTACACTAGATCTGATCTCCTGCCTCTACATACTGACGGCCCTATTTCAAAAGATGTTTTTGGGTTACCCAACCAGCAAGATGTGGTGAGGTAAGGCACTGAGGGAGTGGTGTGGAACTCGGTTCAACTTGGCACTAGGGAGAATGCTAACACGGGTCCTGGGTAACTGTAACAAAAGGAGTTACTCTCACTTGTTCTTTCAGTGACAAATAATACAGGTTTCAGCATTGGAGCAGTGGATAAAGTTTGAGACAAACCAAAGTAACAACAGAGGAAGACCTACAACAATGCCATCAAAGATCAAACTATAAAATGTTTATTTTTCCCAATTATCGAGGGGAAAGCATTCACCTTGGCTTTTTTAAATGCTTTTATTTGGTTGAGTTCATTTGCAAAGTTACAATTTAGGCAAGCGTAAAAATCTAAAGTTTTTTGTACTTGGAACATTTAAATCAGCTTTGATTAAATCTTGTCAATCTTGGCTGCACATGGCTTTTCATGCCTTAAGATGATTACATACAAAACATATATATATATATATATATATATATATATATATATATATATATATATATATATAGATATAGATATATATATATATATATATATATATATATATATAGATAGATAGATAGATAGATAGATAGATAGATAGATAGATAGATAATTTGACCAAGAATATATATATATATATAATTTGACCAAGAATATTTGCTTTTTGCAGGTTATGTGGTGGACATTTTCCTGGGATGGATCTTAAACATGCACTGGAACTAACAAACCATGAAGCAGCCAGAGTGGTGTCCGCTCCTCCATGTCTGAGGTCATTGTTCTCCCTTCAGGTCAAAGGTCAGTCTCTACTTCATGTGGTTTAGTTCAAGTATATCAGTGTCTTGATTCAACGGGAGATCCGTTTTCTAAGGGGCGACAGTGGCACAGGTGCTAGTTCTGTAAGTGGTTGGTTGCCGGTTTGAACCTCTGCTCTGTCTGTCTCAGTCATTAAATGACTGAATGTAATGTGAAGCACTTTGAAAACCTCCAACTTGATAAAGCACTGTACAACTGCTGGTGATTTAGCATCCTATTATTATTATAAAACCTTTATTTATACATATACCTGTTACAATTAATTGATTGGACCAACCACGGCCATGTCTGCCACAAGGTAGGTACTCTTGTGGTCTGTCAAGGTGAAATAAGAGTCTATATATATATATATATATATATATATATATATATATATATATATATATATATATATATGCAAGAAGGCCCCAGAAACATCCAGCATCTCACAGCAGGGTGAAAGATACTAGCAGGGCAGTAATACATTGAACACTATAACCAAGTGGCTTGTATAGTGTTCGGAAACGTATGCTCAGAATACCAACTGGAGACCCCCAGGTCAAAATGGGAGTCACCTCCCAAGGTGGTGGAGAATGACAGAGCTAAGATCCTGTGGGACTTCCAGATAAAAACAGACAAAATGGTGATGGCCAACTAACGATTGTGATCATTGATAAGCAGCAGAGGACAGCCTTTGTGATCGATGTGGCCATCCCGAGTAATAGATATATCAGGATAAAAGAACACAAGAAACTGGAGAAATACCAAGGGCTCAGGGAAGAACTAGAAAGAGCCTGGAAGGTGAATACAACAGTAATGCCCATGGTCACCGGAGCACTTATAAGCAGTATTCCCCTCTCTGGAGAAGTGGCTCCAACCGATACCTGGAGAAACATCAAGACATCTCAGTCCAGAAAGGCAATCTGAGGAACACCTAAGATCCTAAGAAGAACCCTCAAGCTCCCAAGACTGAGATTGAGAATGGAGAGCCACCCGTATATATATATATATATATATATATATATATATATATATATATATATATATAATACCATGGCATCACACAAAATGATTATTTATGTTATAACGACACTTACTATTTTATATTAAATCAAACATGGTTTGTCATTGATCTTAGTGAAACTGTGTCAGTGCTGTGTAATTTCTGATTGTAGTTCATCTTGAAAATCCAGATTATTGCTCAACTGACATTTTCCTTTCCTTATGGCAGACAACTTGACTGCTTATCTAGCAATATCCACGTTACGTGCCAGGTCTAGTTCCTCCTTTAGGCAAGTTGTCGTGTTGTTATGCATGGTTAGTATATACTGCTTCTACAAACAAAATTATCATGGAATAACTACCAGAAATGTTTTAGCGCATGTCTTGTTAACAAAGGTTTATGAAAGGTACAAAATCCAAAACACCCATACTAAAGTTATGTCTGTAAATAAGAAAGCGGTTCTGTAGAGGCTTTCAAAACTTTGTGTCTCCACTGGCATAAGATAATAAAATTGCCTCAGAGTGACTTTAATAATCAGTCTAATAAAGATATGTCTATCAGTTTTTAACAAAGGGGGAAAAAAAGCCTTGAAGCATTGTTTTGTTTAAAGTTTAAAATGTCCACCGACAATTTAATTTGTTTACAACAATGAGATTTAATGCTCAAGTGCATTTTAGTAATATTTCATATAGACATTTTGTGCAGTGTGGAGGCTGGAGGGAATTCTCTCGAGGAGCACACAGTCTGTACTGATGTAGGAAAGGTATTTTTTTCTCCTCTCTCTTCCCAGTATAACAACCTCACTAAGCAATTCATAGCTGCATATGCTGCTGCTTAAAGCACCACGGAGATTTATGCCGTTGTCAGCTCACAAGGGTGCAATCAGGAATAAAGATCCCATAAACCCCTCTGATGTGTCCACAGGTACAGCAGTACTAGGTTATTGCTGATGATAGATAAAAAAAATACATAACCATTTTTTTCTTTTTTTTATTATCCTTTCATGTTACGTTTTGGGTTGTTTTCATGAATTTTGTGACCCGAATAATAGCCTTCCAGTTTTCATAAATAAAAGGCCTTAACAACAAAAGCTGTCATCCAGCCAACAATCATAAAATCGAGAAATAGGCAATGAAAAAATGTATACGTTTTATTCTATAGAAAAGAAATTAAATAGCATGTATAAATACACATATTTTAAAAGCTCTAGTGTCATTGTTTTAATCCTTAATAATGCTGTTTAACTGTTTTGAGTTTGATCCCAAGACTGTTAGTTCGTGTTTAGTGTGCATTTGTATTTGTGAGTTTAGACTGTGAAATCAAGCCAGGTTGGCATCTGCTGCATGTGTATGCTAGAAGCAAAGGACTACATGAATGTGATGAGTAACATTTAGACCCTGGAGACCCACTGTGTTCGATGTTTATGTGTTTGTGTTTTTGTGTTTGTGGTTATGTATGAGCTGACATGGCCATCTCTCAACAGGTTACATAAATATGCACAATGCTTCAGGGATGCTTCCCAATTCTGGCTTCAACTGGCAAAAAATTCAAGCTCTGCACTTTCCCTTTCAACTCAGTCAGATCACAGCACTCATATTCTAATATTTTATTTTACTTGTAAGAAAATGTTGGGGTTTTTTAGGATCAATCGGTGATGTTTAGGCTTTATTGACACAGTTGTGTTAAATATACTTGCTTTTATTTATACTGTATTTTTATGATGACACTGTCTTGTTATATGGTTGGGTAGTTGATGGAAGTTGCTCTTCAGTTTATGAAATTTGATGAGAGTTTATTATTTTAGCCTCATAGCTTTGACCAGTTAATAGAAGTTAAACAAAAAGAATACCCCCACCCCCTGAACACATATATATATAAATTTTTTACTGAATATGGAAATCTTAACATTAAAGGAGAAAGGTAATGCAAAAGTCACTTTAGATTTTGTTGTGTACTTGGAGTCTATAGGAGTGGAAAAAATTCGATTTAGTCTGTCCATGTGCTGCATAGATATCTTGATACTCTGTTTTGGGTTGTATTTTTCAAGCTGTTCAAATTTTTTTTATTCCCTATTGTATCTTTGAACTGTTACGTCACAGTATTTGCTGTGGAGCTGCTAAACAAGGTCATGAATTCACCAATTTTGCAAATCCGCCATTTTAATCTTTTTCGCCACAGTTTAGCCGACCAATCTCAAGGAGGCCAAAGCTACAAGTAGATTAGTAAAATGTTTGGTTGAGGGGTGTATTAACACACACAGTTTGTTACACTGTCTCCCAGCATACTACAAAAATGGCCTAACAGGGTGGGGGGAGTGTGTTCCGACCTGGAGCGGGGCGGAGTGTGAAGGGCCTCATTTGCATTTAAAAAGAACGCACCAAAACAAGTTGCTTTCAGATGCACCTCAGAACAGGGGGGGGGGGGGGGTAAGGGGGGTTGTAGGGTTAAAATAATGAGGATTCATTAATTCAGACCAAACCATTGCAGTTCTACTTTATATAGACCACAACTGAATGATGTCAATGCGAATAGGAAGGCACTAAAATGTGTTACATGTCCCCTTTAAATACATAATACATGATATTACTAAAACCCCTATAAGACGATTGTGCCTTGCATTTCAGTAGGATAGGAAAATGTGAAAGCTTAGGTAAAAAAAAAAAAAAAAACACCCCAGTATAATCTTCCTTCACATTAAACACTGTGACATATATTTTTTGAGGACCAGCTACGCCAGGCTGCAACACGTATTTAGGATATGTAAAAAAAAAAAAAAATTACTGCAGGAGCACTGCAGCTCTCAGATGCTGTGTATACTGCATATCACAGCAATGATAGCATTACTTAATCTCATGAAATTTCACAAAAAACAATAAAAAATTGGGTTTTAGAATGCTTGGAAATGAAACTGAAGGCACGGCCGACTTTTGATGTAGGTATCACACCACTGAGACTGAATTTGCAGAAAGTGATGAATTCTTACATATGAAAAAAAGAATACAACGAGACAATGATGTCTCAACAAAGTTAATATAATCCCTCCTGGCGCTGTTTAACACTGAATTTCATGCACTCCACTCTAATACACGCGCACAGATGATACTGGGAGCGTATCACAAACAACACATACGGTACTTCAAAGGGATGACATGTCTAGATGTTCTAAAATTCAGTTTCATTTCTTCACGTTTAGAGTTGTGCAACATGTATTTTTCAATATGCCAACATATAAATGCCATGATAGGAAACTAATTGTAAATCAAGACTTCATAGTTGCACATGTATGATTAGAAATCAGTCGTTGTAGCTATTTCTAAAGGTACTTTAAGAAACAAAAAGTAAAACAGACTAAGATCTGTCTTAAAAATTACATGCTCAGACAGCATTTACTTGTGTTCCACCGCCGCAAAAAAAGACTCAATTTTGGTTACATCTTAGACTTTTTTTTCCTTCTTTCGCATGTTGTTGATGCCCTCAAGGAAGATATTTCTTTTGTAACCTAACCTTGTTTTAAAGTGTCCCACAACTTTGTCCCTGACCTGTTTGGTGTGTTCATTGGTTGTCAAGATGTTTATTCTTTGCAGAACAGCTGTATAAAAACCAAGTTTAAATTCCATACAAGTGGACTCTATTCACTCTAGGCAATTGATTAGATTTGCTTTAGGTGTATTAGAATAAATGGTGCTGATGCTTTTCATCTTTATACGTGTAGGAAAAGAAATCCACGTCACAAATATGCACTTGTATCCTGTATGTGTCAGTCTTCCAAGAAAATATAATGTTGTTTGTGGTTTGAATGGGACAAAAAAGTGATAAAGTGGAAGGCGTATAAATACACAATGTACAGTAGATGGTCAAAACTTTACTCTTAGGGACCAATTTTACTGTTGACAAAAATATTTACATTAAGACGACTCTACAAGAGCTGTCTCAATCCTGTGTGTACTGTAGGAAATTGCTTATTGGTAGTCAAAGAGGTGGCACATTCTTGTACCAATCAGGGTTTTTTTTTTTCCTTCGCACCCAGGGACAGACAAGACCAATTTGTTGGTGCTTGGATGTCTTGGGCTGAGCCGGGGTTACATTACCCGCCAACCACCTCTGGCGTTCTCATGGGCCGTCTATCCCACTCCATCGCATCACTGTGGCGACAGCTCGCCCTTGCCTCCCCATCAATCCCCTGACCACTCGCAGCTTCCCAATCTCACTGGCAGCTCCTCAGCCAGTCAGCAGCTGCCCAACAACACCAGGCCTGACAATCGCTTACCCTGCTGCCTTCACGTCTGTCAACCCGGTGCCTGTCAAATTACTGTCAGCATAATCAGTGAGGCAGGGGGATGGAAGAGCCAGTAAGATTTAATAGGAAGGGTTAAAGGAAGATGAGAAAGGTGTGAGGCATCGGGTGAGGAAAGAGTCGCACAAAACTTCCCACATGGAAAAAAAAGAACTTAAACAAGTCTGATGTATTGTATATAACACTCTTGACCTTTCAGATGCTGCCACTCGCTGACTCCCATCATGTCCCCTTCCCCGTTCTTTTCCTTCACATTTTTTGGAAGCAATTCCTTCAGTCACATCGGTCCTACTCATCTCTCCTCACTTTAACTCCCCCATTTCTCCCAATGCCCCTCAACGGCACATCTCAATCTGCCAGTCTCAAAGCACTGGCTCAACATCGCTTTGATTCAAAAAATGGTGGGGAAAAAAGAAGACACCGAAGGAAGAAAAAAAAAGTAATAGGCAGAAAAATGAAATGACTTTCTGGGCCCTCACGTAAAAGCATGGCTCGCTCTTCAAGACAGGCAATATTCCCTCAATTATTGCTACTCACGGCACCCTCTTGCCAGCGGATAAAGTTTTAAATCCGGGCCTCAGATAAAACGGATGCTCCAGATTTAACATGGAAATAACATCTCAGTGTTTCAGGATTTGCATGATAGCGCACCAAAATACGGGAGTGCCACATATAACCAGAGCATGCATGTATGCTTTCTAATCCTGTAAGTGAGTAAAGGGTATATAGAAGATTTATATTAAACTGAGACAAGCTGCAATAAACTCTAGTATTTTTTTCTTCTTTTTCTCCATCTTCTTTTTTGAAGTAAGACATCAAAAATGCCTTAAATAGGTCAAGATGAGGCCAATCATATCTAAGGGCCAATCTTTCAAAGGCAGGATGGGCACAGGGTAAAACCACAAGCACATACAGGGAACCACTTTGACTCGACCAGAGAGGTGCAAGAGGGGTCACTATTATGAGCTACTATCATTAAGGATGAGCTCTTTGATCTTTACCTCTTATATAATGTTAACAATCCAATTTTACACCCTGCTGCTAGTCTTAAAGGGGATGCTTTATTCGTTGAGAGGAACAGGAAGAAGTCTGCAGTATTAAGCAAAAGCTGTGAACACCCTGCCGCTTGACAAACCAACAAATGTCTCAAAAATTATGCAATGCTCACAAGGCACCCTTCCTGTCACGCTTCTATCTCATTGAGCACTTGTAACACTGCTCAGAACGTGAGATTCAAAGTGCTGGAGGGTGATTCACATTTCTGAAAAGCATTTGGAATCTTGAGGCTACTGATCCTGCATCAGTGACCACCTTACATTTTAAAGCATTCACATTTTGAAGTTTTATGTATTTATTTGTGTAGTGCTAATTAACAGCAGATGCTACATCAAGCCACTTTACCAGACAAAGAGGTCCAATTCCTATCCAGAAATATGGCACCAAACCAGTCCAACAGAATGTAATTATAGCCGCAGATGGGTACATTCATTACATACATTCAACTTCAGTCCTGGTTATAATCCAATACGATCAAATTTTGTTATTTGGGGCGACAGTGGCAAAGGAGTCACATTTTGTCAAAATAAAGCCACAAATGTTGACTCATTCCACTTTCCTTTCATCTGAAAAGCGTACTATCCACTTTAAAGTGGATAGAGGTGGACACGTGTTTTTTTACATTTTTTTTACTTATTTTACTTACTTTTACCTATACGTATATATCCTTTTACTTCTTATTTTACTGTATTCTTATTTTTTGTCTGCACCATCAATACCAAGTCAAATTCCTTGTAAGTGCAAACCGACTTGGTGATTAAACTTGATTCTGATTCTAATTATAATAAATTAATGGAGAGTTTCTTCAAACTGCAATTCAGATTTTTTTTTTTTTTATTCAGTGGATTTATGTCTGAATCTTGATTCCAACATATAAATATTCTTCAAACTAAACCATCCATTTTAGGCTCTAACTGAGTGTTTAGCCTGTTTAGACAGGTTTTCTTCCAGTGTTGTCATGTATTTAGTTCCACTCTGCCCACCGTTACTAACCCACCCGAAGAAAAGCATACGCTCCCTATGATGCTCCCAGCACCACGTTAATGTTGGGGATGGTGTATTAAGGGTGACCTTCAAGTTTTCCTCCACATGTAGTGTTTTTGCGTCTAGATTAGTTTATATCTCATCAGTGAAGAGCATATTGCTGTGTTTCTAAATGGACCACAGCAAATGGGGACTTCTTATGTCTTTCTTTCAAAAATGGCTTTTTTTTTTTTTGCCAATCTTCCATAACAGCCATATTTGAATAGTGCATGACTAATACCTGTGCTGTTGCAAAATTCTCCCACCTGAGATGGAGCCCTGCAGCTCCTTAATTCAAAGTTACCATTGGTTTCTTGGCTCTTTCTGTCTCTGATGATCTCCTTGCCTGACCAGTCTGTTTAGGCTGACAGATGAGTTTTAGCAGGTTTGCAATTGAGCCATCCTCTTCCTGTTTTTAGATAATTGATCAAACAGTCCTGAATAAGATCATAAAAGTTTGGAATATAGTTTTATGATCTCACACTGCGTTCAAGTTTTCCACAATTTTATTCTTGACCTGTCTGATGAGCTTTTTAGTCTTTATTATGCTATTGTTTAACATTATTATGTTCTCTAACCAAAATGTATCACACAACAGCTACATTCCTGACTTAATATTACACACCTGGAGTTTATTCACTTACTAGAAGATCTCTTTTGGCAGTTGCTCGCACTAGATTTAATTTAGGTGTATCGGATGAACTGCACTTTTAAATTTTTATTTGTGAAAGAAATAAATGTGTATACCATGTCTCTTTTTCCTACATGATAAATATGTAGCCGCTTGTGTTTGTTTAGCGGAAAACAAAATCCCCAGTCCCTGTGGTGTGACAAAATGTGAAGAAGTTCAGGACAATAAATACTTTTTTAAGGCACCGTTTTTTTCATGCTTTTTTCCAATTTAGCTATAATACAGTTTGTTCACTTTCTGAGCTATGTTGGACTTTTCTATTGAAATACTGCACCGTAGTGACCAACTTCAGGCTCTCACATTTCTGATTGGTCAAGTGAGGGGAGTGGCCCCGCTGCGCATGGATGAGTGCTCAGATAATTGGTTAAGAGAATTGGGAGTCGTCAGCGGCCACTCCATCTGAAATGGGTCCAGCCAGCTGAGCTCCCAGCTCCTTAAGTGCCATTTTAACAAAATCCTTAAACTGCAATCAGACTAGGCGAGTGCAGACATACCCCTGGCCCTCCCTCAAAGACTGTTTAACTCATTTTATATGTGCATCAAAGAAAGAAAACATTCCTATTCAGGGCAAAAAAGGGCCAAATCAATATTAAGCAGAAGGCATACAGAGCCAATATCATTTGGATCCACATCGGTGACACACCAAAAGAAAGCATGGCAAAATAATAAGCTCTGTCTCAGAGAGAGAACAGGGATGCTAGAAGCTTTGTCTTGGGTGTAGCTGTGTGGCTGCGAGGATCAATAGGTTTTGCCAGCGGGAATTTGGGTCTGTGGCGCCGGAAGAGACACAAGCAGGAGGTTAGGGCTGGGCTGAACAGCCTGGAAATGCTTTATCACCACTACCAGCAAGGCTCTGTCTCCCATCAGGGGCACACGAAGCTTAGAGACTCCACTTTGTGAGTGTGTATGTGTGTGCAACTATGTGCTTTGCAAGGATATGTCATTGTGAATACATTAACAGCATGTGGCAAACATTGCATTATTGTCCTGGGTGTTTCTTTTATGCATATTTTATTTGATGTAACTTGGCATCTGTGAAGACCTCAGGAAAGACTTCTGCTATTTTTCCATTTGTCCTCCCGTTTTGAATCCAGTTCAAATGGAGCTATCAGGGAGAAATTTGGAGAAGAGGGAAAGATGAGACAAGAGGAGAGTGGTAGAGTAGGCTGAGGCAACATGCTGACCTGCCACACTTGAGTGCCCAGAGCACAGCAGTGACAATGACATCACCCAGCTTGGGGCAAAGGGGTACAGCTGGAAACAAATCCACTATTACTACCACAATGGGGGCAAACAACACAGGATGTGATAATGGACTTATGTCAATGCAACTGCATCTTCCATAATGTTTATTTTTTTAATTCAAAATGAAAGGAAATGCTTGCTTCTCGATTTTGGTCTGAATAAGATAATCAATACTTTTGAAAAGTAACCTAGATGCGTTGTATACAGTGAATGATATAGCCTACAGTGGGGTACTAGCAATCCTCCAAATACGCTTTTATTTCAGTTGCGTAATCTCATAATTATTTTGAAAAAATTTAACCTTTGAGTACATTTATACAGTGGAGAAAAAAAATCACTTCAAGCAAGAATTGTTTTTCTGAAATCGGTGGTGTTACAATGCAGGTAACCATCCATTTTTCAATAAAGTAATCTTAGCTAATTTCTATTTTTTTATCATTTTAACTTTTCAGTAAGTACAATTAGCTATTTTTTTAAGTTTATTTTAACGTTAACTTTTAAGTAAATTATAGTGTCTGGAAACCTGCAATCGGTAATACATGACTACGGTTGTCTGAATATGAATTTGAGGCCCAGTTTGTCATGGTTTGTGGTTGTCTAGGACCAACGGTGCAGCAGAGGCGACGCAGAGCCATCAAAGGGTAGGTAACTTTAATGAACAGAACTTTAGGTAAGGTTACAAACAGCTTGACTAGGGACAAATGAGGATAACAATGCTTAACAATTAACTAAGGATCCAACCAAGACGGAACAGAAAACCAGGAACCTAAATATGCTGGGCAATAATCAGGCTGGGCAAGAAGCAGGAGTCAGATAATCAACGGAAATAACATGCAGCTGGAAAGGCAACTAGGGTGAGAAACTAGAAAGGGGGGGGGGGGGTTAAGCACACAAACCAAACACTAACTGAAACATGCACAATCCAAGGAACTTAAACACTAATAAATAACCAAACACCTAAGGATTGTGACACACTTATCGTCACCACAGTTCAAGATGGGAAACAAGTGAGAACGTGCATTTTAAAAAAATAGGAAAAAAGATGCCAATCAAGTAAGGCTTCCAAGTCACTGTGTGGATCTCAGTTAGTCGAGAAATGGCTTTGAGAAAGTAGTTGCTCACACAGACTTGCCCATATCTATACAGAGAGCAAGAACTATAGAAAGCTTAAAATAACTGGATTTGTGATAAATACGCTAGGGTGAGGCCTTACATTTTTCTTTCCCCCCTGTAGAGGAAAGTAAGGATGTTAAAAAAATGTTTGGGGTCTTTAAAACAACCTTTAAAAATTTCTTGTTTGTTTGTATGCTAAAGCTGTTTTTACCAAGGGTACAAGTAATGTTGGAATGTTTTATGGGTTACACTTTTATTAACCCAAATAAATAAATCATATAGTAAACTGTAACTGAGTTAAAAGTTTTAGCCTAGCATTTAGTCTTCATTGTTCTTTCTTTACCAGCCATCATAATGCTAAAAAATGCTAGGAAATGGTGTAACTTGCATTATTGTGATTAATGAGAGGAGTAAAATGTACCAAGTGGTGTTGCTCTCTACAGAAAACAAAAACATGACTCTGTTTTGCACAGTAAAACCAACCTATCTTGAAGGACATTGTTTGATGTGGATGTTGCGGTCTCTTGGTGTGATTTTTTTACATTTCACCTGAATTGGACGAGTTCTGTTCTGTGATCACTGTACTTTAATTAAAATGCACTCGCCGGCTCAATATTTGGATTAGTTGGGATTTAAGCGCAGACTGTGAAATTTAATTTGCTGGTATTTTCTGCCATAACAAAGGAACAGGTAAATAACTACAAGGCTTTTCTGTAATCCCCCCTTTTTCTAAATGGCATTTTAGATGCACTTAGACAATTAATACATTTGAAGACACCTTCAAAGAAAAATCCATTGCATGTGTGCAGTGTTGTGTATTCAGTCACATGCTGTAAAAATTAGAAGAGCACACCCAAGTTGTTAATGTTAACAAGGTCTGAATGCACTCTGAGGAAGTGGGTGATTAAAATGATCATCATACGCCTTCAGTCAATCACACACCAGTAGCCTTTGAAAGCTGTCCAAACTTCTGAATATGCACCAAATTTGCTTTTAACAAATGTTCACAATTCTTACTCTATTTTAGCTGATAAAAACAAATATTTGTGAATGTTTCTCGTATATAATTGTTTCTTTCATGTAATTTCACTCTGTGTTAAATAAAAAAATACATTTTAGTTGGGATGTGCAAACCAACTCTGCAAAGCTGCACAGAGCAAAAGCATCACCCGGTTTGCCGTCTGTGTAATTTCTATTTACATGGTAATAGTCTGTCAATTCGTGTTTGCAATGGTGCCAGGAAGGGAAAGAGGAAAAGCATGAAAACAGCTTATCTTGAGGAACTAAATCAGGAAATGAGCTTTGCTCAACTGTAACACTTATCATGAGACTCGATGTCCTTTGTTTCACTTTTCCAAATCGGTCTGTGTTCAGAAACATCTACCGATTTGATTAAACTAGTCAAAATCAACTCATTCAGCATAAGCATCCGAAAAGTTGTTCAAACACTGACACGTTTGACTCAAATGGTTTGCACTATGTTCTGATTTATTTTTGAAAATCAAAAAAGGTGATTTGCCAAGTACTGCTACTCTAAAAAGGGCAAACAACTGGATGCTTACTTAAAATGTGAATTAATATATTGCTTGGAAAATGAGATCCTTCCAAGTAGTTTTGGCATAAATGCTCTGCTCTGAGGAGTTATTATGACACATTTACTTCAACTCAGTAACAGAAAGAAAAAGAAAAACCAAATGTAGAATAAATATAAGAAGCAATCTACCAACCATTGTTTTATTTTCTTTGACAATAGTACTGAAGGAGTTTCTTTATATAAAATCAGCTTCCAACACAAATTATGTTAGAGCACTTTACAAAAAGCACAGGTCCAATTGAGCTTAACTTATAGGCAAATTAGACGTGCCATTCAAGTAAATCAGAGCACAACACTGATTGTTTTAGATTCAAGTCTGATTGTATGCAATCTAAATAAAATCCACTTTTATTAAAATCCAATTATAAAATGTATAATAGTAGAAAGCCATGTAAGTATCCCAGCAGATTGCATCAAAAAATATGCTAAATATGTATATGTATGCATGTATTAACATTTTTATAAGAAAAGAAATTGTAATTTACCACCTGAATCTTTTAGATCAATTCAACCTCGTGGGTTGAGGTCATCCTTGGAACATAAACACATCCATTTTCACCATATTTTCACGTTTAAGGACATTGATGTACATGATTAATTCCACACTTACTCTGAGACGAGGCAGAGGTCTCTAGAAGCAACACCCCTCTGTTCCATCTATATAGGTGAACTGAGGAATGGATAGAATGACCACATTAAAGAAAATTGTCCTGTTTTACAGCGCTGGTTTGAGGTCTTCTCTCTCTATCTGGCTGATGTGTTTGACATATTTTGTAGATCCTCTGTTCTGCTATCACTACTCTTCTGTCCAGCCTAAATTGCTCTTTAATTGGACCAACTCCCCTTGTGACATGTACCTCATCATAAAGAACATCACCTTTACACTGGAGCCTGCAACATGAGTAACGACTTGAATCAGTGCATTAATGGTAACAATGCTGAGGGTGAAACCATTAAACATTTTATCCTGCTCTGTGAGAACGCAAACATTAGAATAATCTCTGCTCTTCATCTTAAAATTTTGCATCAGTTGTGTTTTTTTCATCAGACAAAACTACGCATTCTGTTTCAAGGTTTCTAACAAAATGAAAAAAAAAAAACTTGTCTATCAAAACAAACAATCCCATGTAAAGGCCCAAGAAAAGGGAGTTTTTAATTATAGATAGATCAAATATGGAGAACAGATTATTGCAGCACTTTAAATCCAGTTACGCATTAATCACATAACATTGAGAACTGTAAATAGTTGTAACTTAAAATCACCAACATTTTTAGAGAACGCTATGAAATATTAAACAAGCGATCTTTGTTGAATGTTCGGCCTTTTCTAGTATTTCTGATATATTTCATCATACATCGGTAAGGTAGAGGCAAAAGAGGATGAACATGTCAAAATTCATCTGTAATCACATCAGTTAGGATCTCCACTTTCCATCGACTGCGTTTCTTAGGAAGCCAAAAATGCTTTGACCTCCCAACCGAATTCCTGTTCAACCTTTAAAGATGCGTAATCACTAGAGCAACCCCACCACCCCACTACTGCATCACTCCTGGATCTTTACACTATCATGGCAATGGGGAGACGCCAAAACAAAAGTGCGGACAGTACACACACATATCACATTCTCTTTGCGTAAATGCTGAAAGGAAAAAGGCAATAAAACATACAAAGAAACAACAAAAACAAAAAAAAAAAAACACCTCCAATCATTAAAACCACAACTGCTAACACACATACATCTTCAGCCCACACCTGGGTGGGGTTTTTATTCTGTTTCCATTATGATCAGGCGCAGCCAAATTTGTTGGAAATCCAGATAAAGATGTGTTCCAAAAAGCTTTTGTATGAATTAATATTTTATCGCTGAAGCATAATGCCACACTGCAAATGTTCAATAAATAGAACCTTTAATTTAGTTACATTTATTTAGTATGAAACAAAAAAAAAACATATGTAAAGAAATAATTCATTTTGATAAAATCCCTATTGGGATAATTATCTGTACTCCTGCAGACAAAGCTTTGTAAAACACTCTTTTTCAGTAACGCAGAGCTGAATCTTCTTCTAAAACATTTCACAACATTTCAGCACACCAAGCCGAGGGATCTTTGTCTATCGCGCCTTGTAAAATCACTAGTAAATTCACTAGAACTCCCAGAGTACTAGGTCTTTATTCATGCTCTCTTCTTTTCAGCTCGCCTAACAGATTTTCTTTAAGATTTAGGCCAGGTGGTTAAGACGGAACAGGGTTGGTTTTGTGTCTGGTGACCCATTTCTGTGTTGGCAATCTTTTTTGGATTATCATTTTGTTCGAAAAGCCCAATGGTGACCCATTTTCAAGTATTCTGACAGAGTCCACCAGGTTCTTATTGAAAATCACCAGTATTTTAAACAGCTAATGATGACATGCATTCTAACAAAGTTTTGATAAAAATTATCAGAATCTCAATTCCCATAGGTACTTTAGCTACTTTATCACATGCTCATGCTTTGCTTTATGCCAGATCCACTTGGGTCCTATACAACAAAACAGTCTGAATGTTTTTTAATATCATATTTAACCAACCCAAACAATCATGATGTACTATAAATTGAGATTATTACATCAATATACTCTTGAAATGAGTATATTGATGTGAAACATGGTGGCGTTAGAACAAGAAGACGCAGGATGGTGGATGATCACAGAAAAAAAAACAAGTAGTCAATAAATCAGCAAAATTATTAAAGCAGTATGAATTTCACATTTCACACATTTCACAAATTTATTTTATTAAACAGAATATGTTTCAGGTGTGTTAAATGTTTTTTTTTTTTTTTTTTTTTTTTTTTTCCTGGACTGCATCTCAAACAATAACATTATAAATGAAATTACATAAATTAAAAAAAAATTGCTAGAAATGGGTTGTTCTTGAATTATTCAGTCACAGTATTGTAGCACACACCTAACACACACAGACACACACACAGCGAGAGAGAAAGAGAGAGCGAGAGAGAGAGAGAGAGAGAGAGAGAGAGAGAGAGATACAGATGTAAGTCAGATCCATAACCACAGCAGCTTAAAATAGTTCTCATCTCCCTTAAAGGATTAAGACAAGTCTCAAGCCCCTACGGCTCTGGTTTCCAAGCACGCCCCTGATTATTTTTTTTTTGATCTTGGAGAATGCCATAGTATTGGACATAATGGCCAAAGGAGGCCTGTTGTGGGAGTGTGTGTGCATAGGTGTGTGTGTGTGTGTTATATGCCGATGTGCGATGAGGTGTGTTGTGGCCAGACAGCAGGAGTGAATGACAGAAGAAAAATGTCTGCAGATGGATGCTGAAACAGTCATACATCCTCGTTAGACCCCCTGTCTCCCAGCGGCCCAAACAGTCCCCTCATCTCCCACACAAACACATACTTTTCCACACAAACACTTGCTTGCTCCCCTCCCCTCCTCCACTCACACTCCACCCCACCCACCATACATACTTTTAGCATGTTGCGTGTTCTGTAGTGCTGCCCTGGCACATATACACGTTTTTGACTGTGATTTTTTTTTTCTTTCTCTACAGAGACTAAAAATAGAGCTGTAAGAAATTAATAGAACTTAACATTAATTTTAAAGACATCCCAGAGGCAATGAACATGATGATAGATAGAGGTCTCAACATGTGTTTCAGCCGTGTGCTTTTACCTTAACCCCGCAATGTGTTTAAACTGAGAGCAGTACAGACAGCTGTTCACTTTGTTCAACATTTTTAATATGTGATGATGCTGAACGATGCTCAAAATGTTCTTAGCTGTATCACTTTTATACATGTAAAAAAAAAAAAACAGGCCTTTCTGAAACTGAATAACCAGTTCTTTATTTTTTATTTAAAGGTTGTCCTCAGCACAGAACAACTAGCTGCTAAAATAAATTAGAAAGGTATGGTGGTTTAACATTCCCTTGAGTCCCAGAAGTCATGGGACTATCTATGATACATTTGTTATCTCTCCGTAAAAATTATTTTAGAAAGTGTTTTAATTTTGGTATTCCTGATAATGTTTATTACTGGTGATTAACTGCATCCAAGATAGAAGTTCCATTTGCAGTGACCCATGACTATGAAAAGTTTAGGCATTAATGTTCCTGTAAATGACATACATGGTAGTATTTATAAAGTAGGTTATTGGAGATAAAATGGCCCCTTGCTTCCTCAAAAAGAAAAAAAAAATTCCCAGTGGACTTTTAAATAGTTCACATTGAAAAAAGCATCTAGGAGTAAAGTAAGATTATGAAAACCATACACATTTAGTCAGAAATAGTTATATTTCGGGCATGGCTGTGATAAAAACAAATTGGCACGTTAAAGTGATTAGACCGCCTCATGGAGAGACACAAATGACTCTAAATTCAACTGTTGAACATAAGTCCAGCATCAGGCAGAAATTTTACCTGGAGGACAAATCCTCCCAATGAATGCAGAGCATTTCTAGTCTCCACTTAAGTGAGGAGATTATTTTTTATTGGCCTTTGAATGAATCCCAACAAAGATTTACCAGGCAAATGTTTAAGTAAGTCTTTGAATTGAGTTTATAGTTAATCTGTGGTAATTGTGTTTCCAGTTATTCTGGGGAAACAAAAGATTACACTGGTATACTAATATGCAAATAATAGCATTTAAATACGTGCAGCACTCAAGTGTGTAGCCATTTTTATTAGCAGCTATTTCATCTGCTTAAACAGATGAAACACTTCAGCCCAGCAAACGTGACTGAGTGAAAAGGAAACCTGCACCTCTCCAGATGTTGGGGTAGTTAGCTCCAACGTTCCTTGGGGAGTTTTGCTTTCCCCCGTGTTGCCACCACCCTCCTCCATCCAACTACATCATAAGTGAGTTGCCCTGAAGAAATGCCACCAAGGCATACAAATTCAAATGTCTCCTCCGGATAGCTCCGACTCACATCTACATTCATTACCTCTCATTTTTGCACCTCACAAAATGTCTCGCGGAGCCACCGCTGTGCGCCTATAACAAGCTTCATGGTGCCGTCACACCAGCCTACAGGGCTCATGGCTTCCGCCGTTGAGACAGTCGGAGGTCAGTAATGAATATACATGTGTGGTCTGTAGCACAGATGATACCAGGAGAAACAGAGCGAGCAGAGGAAGATGAATATTGAGTTAACGTGCTGCGCAGAGTAAGGCTACATTCCCAATCCCCCAGTCACAGTGTCCTCTGCTGCTTGTCTCGGTCTGACTTGTGAACATAAATATTTACATTGTTGTCACAATCAGGATTTATAGGATATCTCTTTGCCATGCCTTTGCTCTTATTGCATAAGAAATTCAAAAGAAAGCTTTATCCCCTCTCTCCTTTTGCTCAGGTTAGTTTCCTTTTGCACAGCAACAATAAAACTCTTGTTTGCTCTGGGATGTTTACCCAGGTTTCTCCATATTGTATGCCGAGTACACGCGGTGTGAATATTGTCTCATATCGACAGTTCTCACCCTTGCCAGTTTCAATAACAGACATTCGGCAAAAGAAGTGCAGTCATATAAACAGTTTAGATATTTCCAACAGCTGGGGTTCTGAAGGGAGGGAAAGGAACAGAGGCAATAAAGCACAGCATCGTACTTATTGTCTTTCTTTGTGACAGCGGATGCAACAGGAATACTGCAAGCCGACCCGTTTGGTGTGTTTCTGTTTGAGAACATGTGTGTCCAGATAAGCTCTGGTTGTTTGTGAGTGTTAGTGGAATATTCCCAACTGATGCAAACATCTTATTCTCTCATTTTTTTGTCTTTCTCTCCTTCCTGTGAAAATGCCAATGCCAAAGATATTTTGTCATGCAACTCCTCTGATAGGTTGGCACGTAATTAACTCCTTGGCATATACTCTGAGCTATCATTTGCATTGTAATAAATCTCCAGTCTTTGCTGTGGTAGGGAGAAGCAAACAGAACTGTGTGCTTAGCTTAGGAAAATAACCCCATTTAACCCCTCGTCAACTCCCTCTGCCTCAGCCTGTTCAGTGTAAGATTGTTTGTTGTCAATTTCAGATGACAGGCTATCATGATCTAATGCAGTTTTAGAAGTTTGGAAACAACGTCTTCGAAAAATGCTAAAACATCTTTAACTCGTTCACATTTAGTCAGATTAAAAGCAGAAACCTTAACTGTCTTGTGTTGGAAATATACAGTATATGAGAGAACAATACAACGTAAAGCCCACTTGCGAAGTGGAAGAAAATAGATTTGTGTTTTTTCCATCTTGTTCACATATAACAATCAGAAGAATGTGAGCTGCATGCAATGCTTTGTTGAACCACTTTTCACTGCAATGGTATCTGCAAGTCTCCACCAGCTTTGCATATCTATAAACTGAAATCTTTACCCGCTCTTCTTTTGTAGAATAGCTCAATCTCAGTCAGAGCATCAGAACAATCAGTGTGAACATCTATGTTCACTTGTGCCCTTACAAGTTACGTCTTACAGGAAAGCTCTGAATTGGATTTATTGGATGTAGGCATTGACTTTGAATACCTTCTCCTAATGAAACACGAACCTCTGCACCGGTTTCAAGTTTCGAGCAGCCTGTAACAGGTTTTATTCTATAACTACACTGCACTGAGTTCCTGTCTATATCCTCATCAACTCTTGCCAACTTTCCAGTCCCCTCCTGACAAACGCATCCCCACAGCATGATGCTGTCACCGCAGTGTGTCACTGAGGAGATTGTGTTTCCACGATGAATTGCCGTGTTAGCTGGTCCCCTCGCTTTGCTTTTCAGAGATGGCCACTAAAGATTAAATTTGGTGTTATCACCTTCGCCCACATGTTGCTGTGTGCTCAACATGACTGGTGACAAACTTCCTTTCAACAACGGTTTTGTTATTGCCCCTCTTCATTAAAGGCCAGATTTCTAGAGTGCACAACTAATAATTGTCCTCTTGATAGATTCTGCCATCCGAGGAGTGGATCTTTGCAGCTCATCCAACTACCATGGGCCTCTTTGCTGCTTCTCTGATACATGGTTTCCTCGGTCAAAAACCCAGGTTTGGCAGATACCTTGTGTTGTTGGTTTTGCTGTTGTGCCATTCTCTTTCCATTTTCAGATGTTTAATTAGACAGTGCTCCGTGAGATCCTAAGAACTTTGGATATTTATTTATGACCTAACCCTGCTTAGAACGTCTCCACAACTTTATCCATAAATTGCCTGTTTTGTTTACTGACGTTCTCTAACAAACTTATTAGGCTTTCATAGACAAGTGCATTTTTATTCTGAGATTAAATTACACCAAGGTGGGCTGTAGTTAGTAATTAAGTGACTTCTGAAGTCATTTGCTTGTTGTGGTTATTTTTCTCGCAGCATCAGAGTAAAAGGGGATGAATTGGAATGCACGGCAAACTTTTCAGATAAAAAAAGAAAACCATCCATCTCTTTACACTTTACAATTATGTCCTATATCCCCGGTTCATTGCATATAAACTGAACATAATAGACTCATACTACTAGTATTGTTACAAGATGTGAAAACATTCTGGTGATATTGATACAAGGCAGCATATGTATTTAAGATTGTGCATGACAAATGAAGCTTTCAGACAAGTGACTGCCATTAATATGGCTATCCATTAGGACTCTTGTAATTGTTTGTCCCTACAAGAAGTTTGTCATTCATGCAAGTCATTGTGTTGTTATCTACTTTATCATGTCATCGGGCTCATATTTTATGCGGGCCTCTGTGTCTTGCCTAAATGTTAAAAGTATAGATACTGCATCTGCAAGTTTATTGAGTAGATACAAATATAGACAGTCATTGTCGCTGAGCGCATGATTTGTGCAGAAAAAACAAGGTGGAGAAATGAGACGTTTGGGGCAAGGTGATTATATGTGTGTGTGTTTTTAGAGATGGATGAACAGAGTAAAGATTGTACTCATCTGTCGTGGTACAGTGCTCCCATCAAGTCTAATGAGTGTGCCGGGGTGACCTCAGTCTCGTAGGTTCACAGGCCTGATTAAACATCGTCTCAGACTTGGCTCAGGGGATGCCGGGCTGACCAGCACAGTCTCTTCCATTCTCTCCCCTCTTTGCTCCATTCCATTGTTCTAATGGCTCCCTCTGATCTAACCCCATTTATCTCCATCACCGCAAACACAACACACACACACACACACACACACACACACACACACACACACACACACACACACTGATGTGTTACTCCAGCAGTGATTTTTACTTTTGTTTGACTGTCATCAATCTTTATTACCATTTGTTCTCGTGTGTGTTTGCAGCCCACACTGCATGCATACCAGTAACAGGTTTTCATGTTGTGCCGCGGATGGCCACCTCTGTACATCGCTCGCTTGTACTTTTCTTTTTGTCTGTAACTTGTCAGTGCTGTAGCCAAAAAGTCAAATTCCTTGATTGTTACCAGCAATCGTGGTCAAATAAAGCTGGTTCTGATTTATCTCAAGAGTGTGTGTGTGTGTGTGCTGGTCATAAAGAGCCAGAGCTCAGCCCTTCACATTTTCTTTGACTTCCGTCCCTCTGTGTTTATCACGAATTTGAAAGCTATAATGAGGCCGCAGTTGAAGGATGATGATTAACTGCAAGACGATCCAGGAACTAGCATAAGGCGCGATAAGACATCGTTCTGCAAAGTCTTTGATTTATTTGGTAGTAAAGCGCAGAATGTCGGCCGTTCCTCAGAGCTGGGGGCCACGTGGGGTCATGAGTTGGAGACATGCAGTTAAGACTCAGCCAGCCAGTGTGTTTTAATCTTTTTTTTCTCTCTTCTTTGATCACAGTAACTTCAGTCGAAGCCTGTTCAAATCATCACCAAGACATTTTAAAGGGTTGCAATTAGGGCCAAATAGCCTGCCATTTATCAAGCTCCTTTCATGTCCACCATTTTATTTTATGAAAGCAATCGATTGTCTCTCCAGCATAGAGGCGAAGCCCAGCCTCTACTTTTGCTCCTAGGTGAAAAAGCGATGAGCAGCAGTGAGCAAGACAAAGAGAGAGGGAGAGGGTAATTTGGGTGAAACGCCACAGCCGACGCCTTTTTCACATTTACACCAGAGTAATCAGACAGCCGGCTCTGGTAAAAAATATAGCAGCTAGTGAAAATGCCAGTGGCTCTGGGCATCTGTGTTTGCACTGAGGGTGGGGTCTGGTTGTTTGGAGAGACAAAAAAAAAGATGAGATAAAGAAATGAGGAGGTCAAGAAAATGAGAAAAATGGATGGAAAAAGTGGCACTTGCAGAGACAAACAAAAAGTCTGATGGATAGACTTTGGATATTTGGATAAACAAGTGTCAGTCACAGACTAAGGCTAAATCCTATTTCCGAGGGTTATCTCAATCACTTGCAACCCCTCGTCTTTTCCCAAGGCACCCAATTCAGGAGGTGGTTCGTATGTAGCACTGAAAAATGGGACAATCCTTCAAAAGCCATAATAATTTCTCAATAAAGTAACTTTTTATTATATAAACATTTTTGACGTACTATGCTGCCCATCTCTGTTGTGTAAGGAATTGTCCTTCCTGCAGCTCACATAATTTTTTATGCCAGCTAAGGGAGGACAAAAATATATTCAAAGAGAACCCAGCTGAAAAATAAATCTACTTTAACGTATTTAAATTTGTATTGCATTGCCAGTGCACCAACATAAAATACTCAACTGTACCAAAGTAGTAGACCTTTAAAAGTATGGCAAGCTTCAAAAATCTTTCAAATCTAATGATCAATTGTTTCACTGCAAATATGTCTAAATGGTATAACTTTGAAAATAATAATGTATTTGGGTATTACATCAAAATACAACAAAATAAAAAAGGCTGTTTGCCTGCAGTACAATTTAGCTAAATACTGCTAAAAAAATTCTCCCGTTTTTAGGTTGGTATGCATTTAACATGAATCATCAGTTGCTATTATGCAATATATTTTAATAAACAAAAAATTGGACATTTTGCTTTGCTATTTATTCTATTAATTAGCAAGGAATAAATGTGATATCAAGCATTGTATATAGAACATTTTAGATTAGACAGAAGCAATAGTTATTATACCTTTAAAAATGTCTTCATTTGTGGGGGTATTTGAAAGTGCAGCTCATCGTGCAGCGATTCCAAGTGTGCCCCTGAAAAGTAACCCTTTTTAAGAGCTGCATGGGTATATACATTAACTTTACAGTGTTTTGCAAAAAAAAAAAAAAAAAAAAAAAACATTTAAGACACCCTAGCACTTTAAAACATAGGGTTAAGGTTCAGAAACAAAGAGTGAAATGGGATTCAGCCAAACAGAAGGAGGCTGCAAATATAGATTCACACAACACAAGAAACTGGAATTCTTTGTTAAGCCAAATACTTCATGCAAAAAAAAAAAAAAACAGAATAATCAAGGGCCATCAAATATTTATTCCGTAAAACTATGTAATAAAACCTATTTAATACATAAAATATGCATGCTTTCACTAAAGCTCTACTTGGCATCATATTTTTCTTTTCTTTTTTTTTACATAAAGCGAGCTGTACAACATGCATATTTATTAGCAGTCTAAATAAACGGGTCAACAAAAAAAATCTCATATCTGCACAGACAAAAATCCGATGCACACTCACACACACTCACACACACACACACGTAGCCGGCGCAGGGCTCCAGCCGCGTGGGGCAAGAGAGGAGGCTGCCGGGCCCTGACCAAATAATCATCTCCTGGAGAGTGATCACCAAGGCCTTCAACATCACTGCGTAAATACACCAGCACGGACCCCGTGGCATGCAGAGAGGGAGGGGGAGAAGTAAAAACAAAGACTGTTTACCGGAAAAAGATGCGGAGAGAGAGAGAGAATAAAAAGAAAAGGAAATGGAAGCGGGTGGGGGAAAGGAAATTAAAAAGTGGAAATCACTATGAGATCAGAAACATGGGATATGTGTTTACATGGGAGGGAGACAATTCAGGGATATATGATGAGGAGATATACAGCTGAATTGTACAAAGAAAGGAAAAAAAGTTAAAGTAAGGAAAGAGAGCTTAAACAATGATTACTGTCAATTTTCCTCACGGTAAAAGGGGGAAAGATTAGAAAGGGGAAAAACACGTGGGGCTATTTGAGACAAGCGAGGGGGAAAATAGGAAGGGGTGCAAAAGAAGGACTTTGTGTTCTTACAGGAGAGCGTAAGGTAGAAAGAGAATGGAGAGGAAGAGGCATAAAAACGGCAACCGGATGTCAGAATTAGGGGAGAAAATTAGGCTGTGTTGACAGGAAAAGGGAAAAAAAGGTAAAAGCTCAAAAAGAGACGGGCAAAGAAACATATAAAGAGACAGAAATAATGGAGCGAATGTATCTGTTTGCCACGCATGAACGTACACCCCTGTTGCCCAGGAAACAGCAGCCACTTGGATTATGAGCTGATTAGTTGCCCTCCTCCATCAACAGGGTGTGTGCTTGCTACCTGGCACACGGTCTGATGAACAATTGACTACAGACACACACACACAAACATTGACTGAGTCCTCGCAATACTCTTGCTTCCCTGTTATATTCACGGTAGCCAGTACCTTTCAGCATCAACGTCTCAATCTTTCCCTCCCCACTGGACTCGGCCTCTCTGTGTGTGAAGTTACAGGGTGCTAATCTTGGCCCTTATCTTTGTCTGCAGCTCTGCTCTCTGTTCCTTCTCTGCAAGCACCTTATCTGCCATCACTGTCAATCAGAGCAGATCAGGCTATCTACAGCTGAGTTCGCCACACTCCCCCTCCCCCCGTACCCAGCCTCTCTTGTATGTCCAGCTCCCCCCTGCAGCATTGAACATATACACCTAACACACACACACACACAAACACACACACACACACTCACACACACACACATCTTAAAGGCACAAAGTTTCACTATAAGCGTCAATCCATCACACCAAAGGTCCTCTGTTCAAACGTGTCCGCATTCGGCTTGTTCCCCCAGCATCTGCGCCGCACATGCGTCTCATTTCCAGATTTGACCACTTGAACTCTGTGTGTGTCTACAAGCTAATTAGCAGATTTATTCTTGTACATGCTCACAGCAAAAACAAAGGGGAACTTTAATTTTGATTTCAGGTCTCCTCGGGGGATCAGAGCCAAAGTACAGCGGTGATTCAGTCTATGAGTTCTGCATTAAACCACAATACATGTTGCCCTTTGCAGAAACTTGCACTGTGTTTGCCTTTAAGGTCTGTTTAAAACATAAGCACAAATTATTTTGTTTATTTCTTTATCGCAAGAGTGAGAAAACATTGTTACCATGGCATGTTCAATATTTAAAAAAAGGCAACAAAGGGCATTTTGGGCCAGTTTTTGATCCCATTTGTATTTGCAATTTCTTCTCTGCCTACATACTTGGTACCAAACAGGCTGAGGTGAATATTCATAACCCTCAAACTTTGATTTCAGGTTATTCTGTGCTATGGTTTGACAAAGGAAATCAGAATTGTAAAATAAAAATAAATAGATACTAGGTTTTAAAACTTGGCTTGCATTTGTATTCAGCATCCCTGAGACAACGCTGTACAGAGTCACCTTTTGATGGCTCCACATCTTTTTGGATATTGGAGAACTTTTTTCCCCATTCTTCTTTGCAGAATAGCTAAAGCTCAGTCAGATTACATGGAGAAAATCTGGGTGCAACAATGTTTAATTCATCACTGATTTTCAACGGGTTTAGATCTAGACTTTGAGCAAGTATTTTGGAGTCTCCAACATTTTTATTTATTTATTTTTTTACGCTGTATCAACTTAAATTTAGCTCCATCTATTTCTACATCCGCTCTCCCAAATTAGGTGCTTTGTTAGTCCTCTACTTGGGTTGTGGTAAATTCAAAAGCGGATTTTCAAGGCTTTTTAAGGTTTTCCAAAACTGGCTTTTTCTTTGCCATTTTTCAACATGGAATAGATTCAGAGAGTCTATGACTAATTGCTGTTCTGTCAAAAAATAAATAAATAAATAAAATCCCAACAGGGCAATGGAAATCTGCAGCTCCCCCAGAGTTATCATAGGCATCTCTTTTTCTGAATAGTGCTATTGCCTGGCTTTGAAGTTTTAAACTCAATTCAGATTCAGATAAAAACAGAGCTGCTGACCTCATTCCTGTGATCTTTAAGTGAAAGCCTCCCATCAATCCCAGCATACAGAACACCCTACAAATGAAAACTATTAATCCAGACTATGGGCTGTAGGGTCTCAAAATGATGACCACTCCACCAGTATTAAAATAAATATGGAAAAAACGACTAAAAAAAACAACCACGTCCCTTTTGAGTATAGGTTTAATATTCTTAGGTGAGGCCACTTTTTTGTAGGGGCAGGTGTGCCCTGACTCCCTGATGCTGAAGTAATTGTAGATAATGGAGTTTTAAGGACAGCTGCTGATGCTGGTTTAAGTGGGATTTAAGTAGAGATTTATGGGAGAAGGAAAATGGGCGGACTGGAGGATACGTCTAACTGGGTCTGAATGAGATACCCAAAATACGGCAACGTCATGGAAGAATAGTTTAGTTTTATCCTAGAGCAGGTAAGAAGCAGGATGAAAGGAAATCAAGGAAAGAAAAAAAAATGGTACATTCATCTTACGAAAAAACTATAGTTTTCTTTTTTTTAAAAGATGAACTCATCCATAGTTTAGAGTGAAACGAGAGCCTGGCGCTTCTTGAGAATAGGAGGTTATAGAGGGCACAAGCTGGATGACTAATTGGGGAGGATATGAAATGAGGCTTGACTCAATCTACACCCTTGAATCAACTCTGCCCTACAGTATGCATCAAATGGGTTCCCTAAGTGGTACTTTTCCATTGATTATACCCTTTCAATGTTACGCTCCAGCTACTTGTTGGAAAATTTTGACAGAGGGGGGGAAAAAAAGCAGAGGGAGCTAAAGGAGACAGTTGAAGTATCGGTCAATACTTAATACTGAGCAAACTAGAAAAAACAGGAATTGCAGAATGTGAGCGATATCACATAAACAGACAGCGATGAAAGTGATGCGAGGGAAAGTGAGAGAGGGGACAAGGTGCGTAAAAAGTACGTCGGGCTCACCCGTAAACGCAGTGGTGCGTGGCACTTCGCCTGGTATGGCACTCAACTTTATGAGGTGTGGAGGGGCTGTCTCCCTCGCCTCTCTGCCTGTTTTAATGATACAGTTTAGATGGAAAAGCCGGAGGTTCGGTCGGCACCAAGGACTCCGCTTGCTCTGCTTCACGCAGCACAAAATCCCAGATGGGGAAAACATAAATATAAGCTATTCTCAAACACACACACACACACACACACACACACACACACACACACACACACACACACACACACACACACACACACACACACACAAGTCAATCTGATTAAGAACATCTTTTTTTGTTTGTTTGTTTGATTTCATGCAAACAAATATTGTGTTTTAACGATTCCCTTTTGTGAACATTTGCAAACACTAAAATATAGTGGGTGCATGTTTCTATATAATTGCTATAAAGAAAAAAAAAAGACGCAAAGATGGACACGGGGGCAGAATGTGTACCGCATACGCAAGCAGATGTAACGTTTCTATTAATGATCATAGGCTGCAGACAGAGCCACAGATGAGACCAGGGAGCGAGAGCAAAAGAAGCCAAGAAGTGAAACTGCCTGTCAGAGCCGTGAAGCCTCCTTAGATCTGCCCCGTGCGCCTGACCACTCCACATGCTCAAGAGTTGGTTTCTAACCACAGCCTACACCCATCACTAGACCATTTCAGAACAGAACATGCAGTAATGCAATATTGATCTGACAATGAGTGAGTGTGTGCGACTCTGCACAGGTAAGTTTGTGTGTTTTTGAGTGAGACGTTGGTGAATAATTGCGTTGTTTAAAAGTGAATGAGCTTTGTGGAATGCATTAGTATGTGCTGCTTGTATGACTGTTGAGCGAGCGTGTGTGATAGGAAGACATCACCTTTCGCTTATTAGTGCATCAGAAACGTTGCATTAACAAGCGAAAGGTAAGGTCCCGGCTCGGTGCTATTTCAGACGCGGCTCTGTCAGAGTCTTCATCTGCTGTGGCAGCCCTGACTGGATGGAAAGTAGTGAAGGCCAGCGAACCCTCATTTTGCCTTTTATTCCTCTAAATTTTGCCTTGCTCACTCTCCTTTCTACAGCCTTTTTTACACAAACTCTGCAGCAAACAACATTTCTCCACATCGCATTCGACTGGGCCACATGTGAAGACGTGAATGAATGGAGTTCAGGTCTTAAAAGACAAGAGCCAAAGGTTTGCAAGGAATAAAAATTGATGGATAGAAAAAAGCTAAAGAAAAAAATATCCACGTCTTTTTTTTACACCTTAAGAAAACATAATTTGTTTAATTAAAAAAGGACTCTAGCTATTTCCATATCCTTTCACTGATCAAAATAATCTCTTAGACATTTGACCTTTGCTCTTATAGTATACAGATTTTTGCTAATTGTCATTCAGACGTTATATAACAGGAAAAGGTTTTCCACCTGAATAATGATCAATACATCTAAAGTGTTTGCTTGGTCAAAACATCCAAAGGGTAAAAACATTACTCCTTGCCATCAGTAGTGGCAAATGTGTAACAGAGACAGAATATTGTTATTAATTTATTTATTAGAGTAATTCTGCAAGTAGTAAAGTTTGGCATGAGAAGGTATAAAATAGAAAAAAACAAAACAAGCTCGTGCAATAACTGTTCATGTCAAAGCAATGTATTAATATATGACGTTAGTTAGTTAGTTAGTTAGTTAGTTAGTTAGTTAGTTAGTTAGTTAGTTAGTTAGTTAGTTAGTTAGTTAGTTAGTTAGTTAGTTAGTTAGTTAGTTAGTTAGTATGGTGGAAATGAAAAGAATCTAAAATTCCCATTGTTACTCCTCTAGTTTCCCTGATAGATTTCATTCAGTTTTTGTGAAGCAATGTTTCTATATCTAAAGAGGTAAAAAACTAAAACAATTGTAGCATATATAAAAAACAAGTGACCACAATAGAGAAAGAAGAAATGAAGAAAGTTGTTTTTTCTCATTGAAAATTAACTTTATTTTTACTTGCTAACCTTTACCAGGTTATTGATTCTAACCACTTGCATGTGATAACTGTCTGCTGTATACCAGCCTTATTGCTCTAAGCGAGCAGGATTTCTTCATGTACAACACCAATCAAAGATTTGGACTCTCCTTTGTCATTCAATGGCTTATTTATATGGCATTCTACAATGCAGGCAAGGCAAGGCAAGTTTATTTGTTTAGCACATTTTCATAACAAGACAATTCAAACAAATAGTTGTTGTTTTTTTAACGTTGACTTAAAGGAACTTAGGGTATCAGCACGTTCACAGCCTTTTGGGAGTTTGTTCCAGATAAGGGGAGTATAGGAACTGATGCTGCTTCTCCATGTTTGCATGTTCCCAGAGGTAGTAATTAAAAAAAAAACATAAACCATAGAATGAGAAGGTAAACCCAAACTCTTGACAGGTAGCGTATGTCTTTGGACTGGATATCACACTATTTTTGTCTGCTGTCACAAACTTTTAGTCAGTCCCTTCTCTAGCCCCCTAAATTTGGTTGCCAAGTCCCAAGAGTGAAGCTCTTCTTCTGTTACTCTCATTTTGCCCGGATAATTCTTGCTCTAAATAAGGTAAGCGGCTGGAATCAAAGCAAAAGTAAATTTTTCCCTCAGGTTTGTTTACTTGGTATGGCTTGCTTCTTGGTTTCTTGGTTGCTTTCATTTATTTGTTTGTTGATAGCCAGGCCCTCTTACACATTAGACATCACCCTCAGTCAACTTTGAAATGGAAATCTAAGAACAAATCATCAAACCCACCTCTGTTCCCATCAGACATACCAGCTTACCTGTCTCACACACCTTTCAGCTCTCTGCAAGGCAAACGTTCGTGAAGACGGGGAATGTGAGCTGGTGTTCCTGTATGAAATATTCTTCTTTGTTGCACTGGATCCATGCCTGTTGTTCCTGGCATAGCGATTGCCCAGGGTCACTTGCCAGTGGCAACTCCTCCTTTTAACTTTCATGTGTGTTGTGAGACCAAGCCTTTTTTTTATGACTTGATCACCCCTTGTAATTGGAATCAGATAGTGGGGTGTCCAACACATGAAAAGGAACACACGCAAGAATTGGTTTTAACTTTTTGGTTTACATGGAGATGTTAAGGAGATTTGTGATTCTAGTATTTCAGATCATCTGCCTGTTTTATTCAAGCTCAATCTTCTAACGTCTGCCCCTGGCAAGCGTGCCTCTGTGTGCTCCTATGATTTGATCAACACACAGACAGCGGTAGTTTTTTTCAGCTGCCTTTTACAGACGATCGGAGCTTCCCTCTCTGGATTTTAACCAGCATGGAAATGTTGATCAGCTCATGGGTGGTTTTAACTCTGTTTGTACGGATATCCTAGATGGTATCACTCCTTTTAAGACTAGACACTGTAAAGCAGCGACAGAGCTGTGGCTCAGTGAACGCACCCCGGCACTTAGACACACCTGCTGGCGGAACAAGAGAAAATGGAAGGACAGGCTTCACATTTCTCTGGAGATGTCGAAAAAAACTGTTTAACTGAGTATCAGGCTGCTTTAAAAATGCTAAGACCCAGCTTATTTCTGATTTTGTGTCCAAGAATATCAGCAATCCTCAAATGCGTTATAATGCTCCAAAGTCCCTTTTGAATCCTTATGATCCCTCTCCTTCTGTTTCACTTTGTGAAAGTTTTTTTTTTTTTTTTTTTTTTTATAAAATTATTGATAAAGCGAGTTCTGGCAGTTTTTTTTACCCTGACTTGAACCTCTGAATCTGCTATTTTACCTGCATCTCTTCGCTGTTTTACAACATTTTCAACCTGTGACTATCTGTCAGATTTGTGAAATTGTTCAACACCAAGTGACAGTCCTTGTGGAACTGTTTATGGGAAATTAAAACATGGATAGGGCTGAACATCCTCTGCTTAAATGGAAATAAAAACAGAGGTCACTGTGTTTAGGAAAACTGACCTGTTGAAAGGATGCAGCAGCATGGCTCCTTGGACTCATCTGACTGCCCTTTTATAAGTAATCCTGGGGTTATTTTGGATGGATAATAAATTTGAATTTGACAGACAGGTCAGTGCAGTTGACCAGCGTTGTTTTTTAATTATCTGAAGCTAATTAGTAAAGACAAGCATTATCTTCCTCATGACGCCCTTGAAAGGGTCATTCATGTGATTATCTTTTCTAAACTGGACTACTACAATTCTGGTTTCTATTAGATTTTTTCTCTCTTGGTTTTTAAGTGGTCTGAGATCTTCTGATCTTTCTGAGCTCCAACATAATTATCATCCTTTTAGAGCTCTGAAGATCAAGATCAAAGGGGAGTTGTGGCCTAGTGGTTAGTGCATCACGCTTGCGTTCTATGAAGGCTGCAAGAACCCGGCTTGAACCCCACAGACAGCCGCTATGGGTCCCTGAGCAAGACTCTTAGCCCCAGATTGCTCTCTGGGTGCTCTAAGCTGCCCACTGTTCCGCTATAGCAGGGGTCCCCAACATGGTGCCCGAGGGCACCAGGTAGCCCCCAGGACCATATGTGGTGACCTCAAGTCTGTTCAAAAAATAACAAAACCCTCCAATGAGCTGCATTTAAAATGGGGTTTTATTCAGTTGATCTTCCCTTTTAATCATACTTGTATTTATATAGATTTAAAAGCATTAAAAACATGATTTATATTACACAAAGTGAAGGTAAGTTCTGACCCTTGAGTTCAAAGGTCGGTGCAGGGAGCCCTTCATATGAAAGAGTACCAATGAAGTAGCTCTCAGTTTCAAAAAGGTTGATGATCCTTGCCCTAAAGGATGGGTTAAATGCAAAAGACAAAAATTATATTGGAATGTACAATTGCAATGAAAATTAAGATTTGTTAATTCTGCATAGAGCCTTTTTCTCTTCCCCTACACTCTGGAACAGTCTCCCTCTTCCTGTGAGGTCTGCCAAAACCCTAATGAATTTAAATCTCTTTTAAAAACTCATATTTTATACTAGCTTTTAACTCCAGAGTGCATGATCAATAGGCCAGTCATTGTACTCTAGCTTGCCTTTTAAAGTTTATTTAATTATTTTGTGGCGATATGGCTTACTGCTTTTGCTCTTATATTAACTTGTGTTGTGTTTTTGTTTCACCTGTACAGTGTTATGGTTGCTTTATGGTATGTCAAAGCATTTTATTAAAAAAAAAAAACTTTTTGATTGACTAATCGATCTTTGCAGACCCCACATCCTGGACACAAACGGTTTGGACTTTTACCTTCGGGTTGGTGCTACATAGCGCCATTCGCAAAAACCAGCTGCCACAAAGACCATAAGGGACCTGTCTGTAAATGTACATTTACGGTCACCTACAATCCTCTGTAACAGAGGCTAGATCAAGGAACATCACCAAACGGGTTTAGACGATAACTGTTCAATAGATTCCAATGTTTTGATGTCAAACCTCACACACCAGGATTAGTCATTTAATACAGCAGGGTTCAGTGTTTGAGCCAGTTCCATTTTATTATAATTATGCTTCCGCTTGGTATAATTACTAAACAGAATGAGATCAATATTCCATTTTCATGCTGGCAATGCTCAGTTAATGAATCCAGTCAGATAATTAGACAACATGTATGTCTTTGAGAAATAATAGCCTGAATTATTTTTTAGTGTCCTCCTTAAAAATCAGACAACAAAAAGGTTGTCATAATTGCACCAGAACATCTGCAGGATAAAGCTCTTGGTGATTCACTTACTTTATCAGAACCATCCATCTTTACAGAAAACAACAGCATCATGACAAAGTCATATCAACAGAAAACTAAAAATATATTTTTTCAACCGTAAAAATTAAATATTCGAGATCGTTAATAGCGTCCCACTTTATAATACTGAGACCAGCCAAGCCCCCGCTCTACTCAACAGTTGCTAATGTTTCTCCTGATGTAAGCAGATTTTTCCTTGCCAGCAAAGCATGGGTGCTGTTTTGGAACCCATATATCTGGTTTAGGGTTCTAGCTAACTAAAATCCAACATATTCTTCCAAGATCAGGCACTTGCTCTGAAACACTAGATCCCATTGGAAAACGTGCATGAGAGCTTTTAGTATCTCACAATGCTTCATCAAAAGTTGCATTAAGTCTCACAAGCTACGACTTTGTGGGTACCCTGTACTGCTCTACTGCAAAGTTGCATAAAATGCTGCAAGCCATAGCTTTCTGGTGCCAAAAGATAAGTCAGAGTTATTCCCTGGAGTCAAGCATTTAAAAAAGATAAATCACGAGGTGCGTGGCTTTGAGGTTAGAGACACTATCCACATTGGTGCCGCTTGTTTAGGAAAGTTTACAGTTCTGTCTCTTTGCAGTGACAGGTAGACAAGAGAAATAAAGCAAGTAAAGAGAATAGTTTCCTCTTGAAGATCCGAGCGTGCTTTTGCACTAATACATTTACTTTAAAGGTTTAAAATCTACACAATTTCCTGCAAGATGTGAGGTAAAAATCTTTTTTATGCACATCACACACAGATAGAATTGTACTGTATATGCACTGACTCACAGGAGTCCAGGAGCAGTAGCTATTCTGAGAGCGATGAAACAGGCAGATTAACTAATAGAACCACCCACACACCAGGCTTTTTTTTTTTTTTTTTTAATCACACGCCACATTTCGAAACACATGCAAACACACCTTCCACTTACTGCCAGCACAACTATTGCTCGTTAGTTGCTACATGGGGGGGGCAGGGGGTTGTTTTTTACCATGACACAGTCTGGCTCCAATTCACTGGATCCACTGAGAGCCTGCAACCAAAAATACTTCTGCTTTAAAAACTCCTCTGATTGCTGTTTGACTTTCTGTCTCCTCCCTTCCCTCCTGTCTTTAATCAGCATGTAAACAAGCACAAGGTCATTTTCTTCTCAAATGAAATGGGGGGGAGATAAGAGGACCGGGGTGCAGTTAATCCTTTGGACACGCTGATGGAGAAGTTTGTTCTGTTGATGCTTGAGTGCTAATTATGCCGAAATGCTTCTGCTCTTACGGTCTCACTATCTCTGGATGCGCCATCAGGTTATCTCTTCCCTCCACCGGAAAGGAAAGGGAAGGAAATAAATTGGGAAAGAAGAGGAGTTTGAAAGAAAACTGAATATGAAAACCGGCTGAGTTACAGTTGAGCTATCACCACAGAGCCATGTCAACACTTGTTTCTGATGCTGTGAAACTAGACTGAGACATCTTCTTACTGACTCCAAAACTTCTCCGTGCCATTAATCATCTTACTCTGAAAGGAATTCGAGTAATTTATCTATTTATATTGTTATATGCGTTTCTGAAGAACACAAATAAAATATTAATTTTTGTTTTTTTGCTGTCGCAGCCAAACAACCCAGTTTTGATGCTGCAACAAAAACTTTGATGCCTAATTGCTTGAGGAAATATCTTTTTTTCCAGTGAGCAGCTTCACTATGAGAACAGTTCAGCCTGAGTAAAAGACTCGGAGCATCATTTGTGAAGGTGTGACAGCACCAGGGCCTCATTTCCATCCTTCTCCACTATTTATCAGCCTTCTCCTCTTTCCCAGTGAAGCAGCAATGTTAACAATGCTGTCCCCACATTTACCAGTTCTGCCTCATTACAGCCAAAGAAGTGGATAAATTAGCGCAGGAGAGCATGCACGGCAGAGTCCGACTCCACCTGTCAGCCGCTGGGAGAGATAGTGAACATGTTGAAACAGAGGTGGGGGTGTGAAAGAACTGCTCAGCCTTCAACACGTTTTTTGAGAAAATCCACTCATTAAAAGAAACTTCTTTTGCTTTCCAGATTTATTTCTTGGGGTTACTTTTTTTTACGGTATTCATCCCTTGGATTTTTTACATTTTATCTTGTTGCAGGAACAAACTTCAATGTTTTTGGGGGGATTTTTGGGGGGCGGGGGGTGTTTGTAGAGCAGCACAAAATATTCCATAATTCTGAACGAGAAGAAAAAAAAGACAAATGTTTTTTGAAATGTCTTACAAATTAAAATCTGAAAAGGGCGGTATGCACAGACGCCCCAAAATGATACCCAGTATAGCCAATTACCATCAGAAATTATCTAAGCGGTAAATAGATACACATGGATTTGATCTCAGGGTGAACGCAGCTGTTTTGCGAATGTCTCAGATGTTGGCTACCGTACCATGTCAATTGTATCTATAAAGCACTTTAAACACCCACAGGACCAATGTGCTGTACACAAGCATAAAATACAAATGATTAATCATAAAACAATAAGAAAAATGGTATCTACAAGTAGTAATAAAATTAAACAACACAGTAAAATAAAGTAAACAACTCGGATTGTGTCAAAAGCCAAGGAAAAGAGATGGGTCTTAAGAAGGGATGTAAAATCAGACACTGAAGAGGCCTGTCTAATTGCCAAGGGAAGGTCATTCCACAGTTTGGGAGCTGCTACAGAAAAATCACGGGAACATTAGAACTAGAGAACATTAGTGAGGAAACGGCATCATGAAGAGTTAGGTCATGAAACAATATCCTAAGCTTTGAACTTCCTGGGAAGCACTGTTCAAGTCAGAATTTGGAAATAGAAAGACCATGGATCCACTGCAAACCAACAATATATGAATAAAACTGACAGCCTGAGCAAGGTGAGAATTAATCTATGAAGCAACCAAAACATCTAAGTAAATCAGGAGGAGCTGCAGACACCCACAGCCCAGTTGATAAAATCTGTCAACATTACAACTATTAGTTATGCTTTCTGCTAGTCTTTCCTTCTAGGAAGAAAAATTAAAAATACATTGTTAAAGAAAGCCAGAAGTATTCCTATGCATGTTTTGCCACAATCTATAAGGGGGTGCAGCTAACATTGGGAAGAAGGTTCTCTCGTCAGCATGCAAAAGGCTAAGTGTGGTGGGAAATGATCATTGCACATCATCCTAACATCACATTTTGTGATATATCAGCATAATGCTGTGGGGGTGCTTTTCTTCAGCAGGGACAGGGAAGCTGGTCAGAGTTGATGGGACAATATATGGATCTGAATTTCAGGCAATCCGCAAAGAAAACCTGTTAGAAGCTGCAAAAGACTTGAGACCGGGCCAGAGATCATGCTGAGAACAGGACAACAGCACTAAACACTACAATGGTTTATAATTTAGATCAAAACCACATTTATGTCGCCCAATCAGATGTAAGATCAAACATAAAATCAGATTATGCACTACTATGTGGTGGTCTGTCAGATAAAAGTAATGAAAATGTTTTTTTGGTCGTTACATGACGGACAGTAAATCATTCAGTTAAAGCGGTATGAATACTATTGCAAGACACTGAAACAATGTTAATGAGTAAAATATTTCTGCCATTGGATAAATCCACTTCATCGCTGCTCTTCTCTAAGTTCTCTGTGTTCTGTTGCTTTTAGTCGTTTTTATTCACAACGTAAATAACATGTTTGATAGATATTCAAGATCAAAGGGGAACAAACGGGCCTGACAAAGGTCTGAGTCCCCACAGTCTTTAAAAATCCTTTATGTCTCTTTTTCATTTGTCCAGCGCCTCTGGCCTGCCATATTTATGGGCTGGTCAAAACGATCAGCTACATTCGTGCTTTCTTTACACTCGCCCGCCAGTAAAACAGACAGGAGTTCCGTGATGCCCACCCGCCTTGCCTGCCAGGATTACCACTTTGCTTTCTGCGGGGTTGAAAAATCCAATCAGATGGAGCGAAATTAATTTTTGTATGAAATTAATAGCCACCAGCCAAATAATGGAAGACAATGCCGAGTGCATCCCTCGATCACGATTCCATTCACTCCCTAATCGGCAGGATGGCCAGGCACAGTCCGGTAGCATAGGGAAAGCTTTGAGCCCACGGGGGATAAGAAAAACAATGGCCCTTTTTAATTTCTTTTCTAAAGCGAGCAGCAGAAAGAAAATGATATAGACGTAATTGATGATGAGGAGAGCAGGGGAGCCTTGGAGGAGGTGACGCGTCCGGTGCACAGACCCTTTTTACTTTCTTTGTAATGGCAATGACTCAGAAGCACTGTTGTTTTACAAACCCGGTTCAAGGACAATTTCTTCCCTCGAAAAAAAAAAGACTCTCCTGTATGTCTATGAGTAGACTTGTTCAAAAGGGACTTACTGTGTTCTCTGAAAATGTGTAATTCTGCAACAAAGAGAAACAAACCTCCATCTAGCAGCGAGGTTGAATTTGAGAATTGTGGATCATGTTACTTAGAGTGCCTTGCAAAAGTATTTCTCAAACCTTTTTCACATTTTGTCCCATATAACTGAAAGGTCCAATGTATTGTATTAAGATTGTGTGATATATATTATCACATATATATATATATATATATATATATATATATATATATATATATATATATATATATATATATATATATATATATATATATATATGGGTGTGATAACCAAGGACAAGCAAGATATGAAGAAAATGATAGAATGCTTTCATTTAAAAAAAATAAAAATGGACATGTGTGTTTGTGTTCAGCCCCCCAGAGTCCGTTCTTTGAGGAACCACCTTTCACTGCAATTGCATCTGCAGGTCTTTTGGGGTTTGTGTCTGCCACTTTTGCACATCAAGAGACAGACGCTTACCCAGATAATCTTAGAAAATTGCTCAAGATCAGTCAGATTGGCTGGAGAGCATATGCTTCAAGTATTGCTACATATTCTCAATTGTATTTCGGTTTCGACTTTGACCGGGCCATTCTAACACGAACCTTTTGCAGGTTAACACCTGTTTTCTTTCAGGATTGCCTTTCTATCAACTCTGACCAGCCTCCACTTCGCTGCTGAGGAAATGTATCCTCACACCATGATGTTGCCACCTCCTTGTTTTGCTGTGCAGAAGGTTTTGGGGTGATTGGCAATTTTTGTTTTCCCCCACATATACCAATTTGGATGTAGACCAAAACGGTCCATTTTGGTCTCCTTTCGCAGGAGTGTCTTGTTCCTCACAGTTGTAAGTTTGCTGCTGCGCTTCACTCCCTTTTTGTCTGATAAATTGGATTTTGCTTAATGAGATTTTGAAAGTCTGAGATCTCATTCTGTAATCTAAATATGTATCCAAGTAACGTTTTTTTTTTTTTTTTTTTTTCTAGTATGGTTCCAACTTGAATTGTTTTCACAAGAAATCTCTTTCCAGCATAGCAATTTTTGCATTATAGGAACTAAAATAAAGTTGTACTGTAATTGTAAAGGCTCAAAAGCTTAAACTTTGTTTTGTTTGTTTTTTGTTTTCTTGGTCATAGTCGCACTCCTCCCTGACTGAGCCATTCTAGATTTGAAGTAATACCAGTAGAAATGCTGGTCCTTTATTTTCAATGTGCACTGAGGCGAACGCAGTGTCTACATTTGCGGCGTGATGAAGGGAGAGAGCGTCAACAACATGGATGCACTGATCCATGGCTGGTGCTTAGTGATACATAATACCGGTATTGCACAATCTTCCCTCGTCACACTGTTGGGGTAGCACACACTGAAGTCTTTTTCTGCGCTTTAAAAAGTGAGACAGAAAACAAAACAACGTTTGAAAGCAAAGCGTTTTGTCAACCACTTTGGTCAAAACTAGAACTGTCAAGGTTACCCTTTCAACACTAAAGAGAAGCACTTCAAAATAAGATATTTTGTAAGGTTTTTTGTTGTTGCTGTTGTTGCTTATGTTCTGCACAGCTGCGCTCAAGTGCCTCTTCATCAATACAGGGGTGAGGCATTGCCAAAGCTCGTTTTCAGAAACCAAGACTGTGGATCCATCAGCAGACACCTTTATGTAAATGGCAAGAATGGAAGACAAGCCCTACCATCCGTGGGGATGTGGTGAGGCAGAGGAAGAGCTTGGAGGAAGGTTAAAAAGACAAACACATTGAAGTGAATGAGAGACAAAGAGAGGCTAAATGCTTTATTTATTAATATATTTGCTTTTTTCTAGAAATGTTTAATCGGCTTTTGGGCCACTGTAGAACCCAATTAGCATGCCTGTTACATGCAAACACAAAGAACTAATTGGCCTGTGAGGGAGTAAGCAGCGCGGCCCTGAAAGGAGAGATGAGAATTCATTTGAAGATCTGTAGCTCCAATAGTGCCATGTTGGGAGGCTATTTGGCAAATGGTTGTAAATAACATTATGCAGCTGCAATTGCAAATATTATTTTTACTTTCTTGCACTCTTTATTGCCAGATGGCAATGCAAACAAGAAAATAGAGCTGCAATAAAGTTTATGGGCTTTCAAAGAAAAGCAGCTGGTCATCAGATGTTTTTTTTTTTTTCTTTGATTAACCACGTAGATGTGTGCACAATCGCCCATAAAGAAATGATAATGATTTGTTCAAGATATCTCTAAATGTGTGCAAATACCCAACATATCAATCAGAACCTGTGTAAATGGATTCAAAGTCACACTTATCTAACCTATTAACGTAAGTATATTGTGCAGAGTTTGGGAATATGCTGAACGCATGAGCCTTAATATTAACTGTACAAACTGTAACAGAAGGCTCTAATGCCCACAGGATATAAAGAGCTCATCAAGCTCTTGATAGGCAACGGATCAAACAAACTCAACAAAGCTTGCCCCAACCACAATAGACGAGGTTTGCCCGCGAGCAAATCAAGTGCAAAAAAAAGGCTGGAAATTGTTGGAAATAAAATAAATGTGGAGCACAGTAATGAAGTTCATGCCCTAATAAGGTCAAACAATCGATGTCTATGGTTTACTCAAATATACCTTGAATACTGAGGCTCAACTCTGGAGAGCTGTAGGTATCCGAAACAAAGCCGGGCGAATCTGTTGACAGGTCGACTATTATATTAACAATGCAATCTAAGATGAAAGATTTTAACTTTTTTGACTAAATTCAAAATGTCTGTTGCAAAAACTAACTACACATTTAAGACAGTGAACAATGTAGTGTTTTTCCTAAAAAATAGACTAACCTTTTTTTTTTTTTTTGGGGTGGGGGTACCTCCTGTGAATCATATCCAGCAGAGTGATTCAACCATAGTTAAATATTGTTTCGATATTATGTGTGCTTTTGCTGTTTTTTTACTCCCTTTAGTTCTCTGTGTGCTGTCACTAGCGCAGCTCTCTCCTTTGTCTCCACTCAGTCTCAGCGGCACTCAGCCGCTCGCACTGCTCAGCGTCTCCCTCCGGTTTCAAACTCTCCTCAAAAAGCTCAAATCTGTCAAAAGTATTTAGCCATTTTTTTTTCTGATTTACCTGGCATTGCAAAGCAGTCTGTCACAAGATTTAGCCAAAGTATTGAGGTTAACAAAATGTGGTCTGATTCCAGATGGTAATGTGTTGTCATTCTATGGAAAAGTGGAAGTAAATAAAATGTGTGGCATGTTTTCCCCCATGATTTCCACCTATGGATGTAAATTCTCACCATAAAATAAGACTCACAGTTTTTAGCACCAATACTTTCCTTCTTGGAATATTATATTGTATTTGGGGTTGACTTTCGTATATGACCAGCCAAACTTGCCCCTTGCATAACCACATATAACCTTTGGTTTTGTAGATAGTTGGTCCCAAGATTCATGAAAAGTACTCAATATCTCAACTTTGCCTTTACATTTCCATTTAATTGCCTGTGTTGGTAGGGCAGACATAACAGAAAACATGAATAACAATGCGTATTGTTGCGTTGATGGATTATGGTACAGAATCTGACCCAATCTGTATAATATGATTGAACTTGATTTTATAAAGTGCCTTGAGATGACATGTTTCATGATTTGGCGCTATATAAATAAAATTGAATTGAATTGAATTGAATTATTATATTATTACATTAGCAAGACTGTATACTTTATGTATCTTGACCTCCCCTGAAAAGTTATCTTTGAGTTGAAACAAAGCTTATGAGCTTGTTGAGTCTATTTAGTGTGTTGCTTTGATAAAAAAAAAAGCCAAAAATGTAAAATATAAAACACAATAATCGTAACAATCAGTCAGTCAGTTACTTTTAGCTACTACCTTATTTCTGTCTCGTTCTCGGTCTATATAAAATGTATTGAGTTACTAATTTGGGAGCCCTGTCTTCACCACTTGGTTTTGGCTTGCCCAACTATGCAAATCAGCGATAGAAGCAACTATTCTATTAGGAAATATTCTAATTGATAAACCAACAAAGTACCACTGTGACTTGTTCCTTTTGATGAAGCTACTGTCCAGTTTATTTGCCTTACTTAAAGGTTATCAAAGACACAGTTGTGTGCCTTGTCTGTGAACAAAAGGTCTGCAGAATTTCCTGAAGAACTACCTCTGTGCTGGACAATTTAAATTTGCAGCTTTGAGTCGCAGCTTGGACTTTACAATTTAATTTTGTGGTTTTGAGTAACAGAAATGAGACTCTCATATTTTGTGTAAATAAATCATCAAACTGCAGTGGTTATTTATCTTGATTACTACATAGCGTTTTGCCAGAGCTATAATTCAAGCCTTTAAGGCACATATTCAGTGATTGTAATTTTTTATTTAAAAGGCTATCTCTGGTTGAAATCTTTCCTTCAAAGACCCAAAAAAATCACTCTCTGAAATAGCTTACTTTATAATGGTGAAACACATTAGGCACTCAAACTGCAAAAAGACCCACCTATGTGAAAAGAAGAAGTATTTTTGGCAATGTTTGTGAGAGAAAGACAAGCTTTTCTTTAAATGCCACTATTGAAACAAAATGTGCATTTGGTTGACTGACAATCACACAGCCACAAGTGGACTACACAATCGCGTCTGCAACACTGGGTGGAGAAGTCACCGAAATGGCAGTAGTGTGCGACTGAGCATCTCCAGCCGTTAGGCCATGACAGTGACAATGAGGCTTGTCCAGAAGTGTCATTTCTCCCAGTCTTTCTCTGTCTCTGCCTTTCTTCAGCTCCCCCTGATTCCCTCTCCTTCCCTTCCTCTGTCTAATTCTCTCCATGTTTCAGACTCACACCCACACACAAAGACAGAAGATCTTTATTAGTCGTCTGTATGCGGGTTGTGCTCAGTCTGAGATGGCAGGACTGACCCCTCGCTGAGAGCTTTACAGGGGAAATGTTTGCTCAAACCCACAGAACATGCCATTAACCTCTTTCTAGATGGAAGACAAACATGAATGTGCCTCCATGAGGGCAATAAAGACAGGCACAGCAAGGACCATCATGGCAATCATCTCATTATGAATCTGCGGGAGGCAGTAAAGAGCCAGGAAGCTTCGTCTCCTGGGAATACCTTCTCTGCAGTGTACCAGTGTGCCCAACATTCAGTGACGGGTCTATGATGTGCAGCAAAAGGGAACAAAAACTGATTTCAGGAAGAAAATATAAATAAATATCAATCTATATGCTTAACTTCCTCCTCTTTAACTCTCCGCAGCCCCCTCTCCCTGTGGATCCAGAAGGATCTCCTCAAGCCGTGACTAAAGTTGTGGAAAGTTTTTCCTCTGGTAAAAGGGAAAGGAGGGAGCAGAGGTGCCTGATGAGAAGTCCAGGCATAAGAGAAAGTTCACCTTCTTAGGGTCCTCCAGGCGGTAATTCAATCACACCTCGACAATTCCCCCCATGTGAGAAATGAATCCCCTTCCAACGCGTTGAGTACAGATATTCAGCAGAGGCTCATGTTCATCCCTGATTGAGGAACCCCTCCTGGGTGGGCTTAAGAACCTACTACAGGGTATGTTTTAGCTGTGTCGTTTTAAGAGGCCATTACTTTAATTGAAAAAGTTACCTGTTGCCACAGGCCGGTGAGGGAAAGAAAAAAAGGGAAAGAAAAAACAAGGGTAGGTATTAAAACAAAAACACCAGATGGCAATATGCACGGTAAAAATGATTGTTTATACTTACTGTTTGATTATATGTGATAATAAGAACGAGATTCCTCAAGGCAATTAGTGTTGGCAGCGGCCATATTGCGAGAGGACAGGGGAAGGGCAGCGCAGGCTTTTATGTAGGAGCGCTTATCAAATATCTCTGGCGGGGTGATTAGTGTAATAAGACACTGCAAGGTGAGATAGGCCAATCGCGGTATTTTAGTTTGACTCTGGGTGTGTGTCTGTAATAGTGTGCGAGATGTCATTTGTGCTTGAATGGGCAAGAAACAGAGGCAGTGAAAACAAAAATGATTGAGTCTGTCCATCTGTTTTTATATCTGTGTGCCTGTGGTTAAATGGGAATCTTAATATCTGCTGTGTCCCGGTGAGGACACATTTATGTGGCTGAGAGAGTGAAATGATTTTTATGTGAATGTAGGCTCTAAAAGTAGTCTGTCAATCTTAGCCCGTGATGGAGGGCAGATTGGGGGTACTTACCCCTGGCAGCGTCTTCTGTTCATGGAGGGCACTCTGGGCCTTCAGCGCTGACTCTCTGGCACAGTATGTTAGAAAGGCACATCCTGTGTGACCATGAAAAGAGAGGAGGCGTTTTATTAAATCAGAAAGAAGACAACCTGTGTGTTCACCCTTCTAAGACACAATTAAATAAAGATGGGAAAAAAAATGCCATTCATGTTTACGGATAGTATGTTACCATTTAGTCCAAGGTATAGACCAGGTGCTTGTATCCAGTTATACTAAATGTTAAAGTTTCAAAACTGCTCTCACCATCCCTACTGAAGTCCTCTTAATAGGATGTCAGAAAAACTCTTGGAGCGGCCGGAGTTTTCTCCAGCTGCACAAAGCGGTGAGTAAGTTTTCAAAAATAATCAACAGATTATGGTTGCGTTTCCTGCAAAGCTGCAGCGCTTTTAGCTTTAAAATGATCAGTTTTCTTATATCAAATCAACGGCAGAACTGCCACTGCTACAGTGAGACGGATACAAAGAGAAGCAAAAGGGAGAGAAAGTTATATGAAACTCTGTGACCCAAAGAACGGTGAAGAGCTTGAGAAGAAGCTGTTTTCATGGTAACCTGTTAGTCTCTGTTTAGTCAGGAGATGTTTGATAGATGCTCTGTCTCTGGGTGATCATAGTGCACCCCATTCAAAGTTTAACTTTAAAACTTAAAACTTTGATTGCAGCACAGCACAGGCTTTGTTGAGGTATATGACATGCCTCCATGGCGTGTCGCTGTGCACTGCAGGCCAGCTGGATAAGGGAAGGTTTCAACATATTTCCCTCATCTACAAGATGGACAGCCTGGTGCCTTTGTCCAGTGGTCATTGGGCAAGAGGCGGGGTATATTCTGGACCGGTCCCTGGTCCATCACAGTACAACACAGAGACACGCAGGACAAGCAACCATGCACGCACACTCATTCCTAAGGACAATTTGGAGTGATCATTTAACCTTACAGTCATGTTTTAGGATGGATCTTGTTAATGCATGCATTTCTTCTGAAAACATGTTAAAGTTCTTGTATCAATCTCATGCCAAACAGACAACACAAAACTCAGTGTAATGTCTGACTTACAGCAGTAAAACCTTCAGGTTTGTTTAATTTAAACCAAATAGGTGATGAAAATGCTTAGTCAGCCCCGGCTGGAAGATTTTTTTTTTCATTCCCATTTGTGAAAGGAATTACACCCACTGGTTTTTGATAAATGATTGCTATCACAGTTACTGAGCCACAAATCAGTATGCACGATGATGAGCTGAAACTGTACCCCCACACATCTCCGGGGGCTGCTCTTTGAAGTCGGAAAATTCAGGAGACAGAATGTAAATACATAGTTTATGGCAAATACGTCTCTGACAAAAATGTGACAGCATTCATTAAAGCTTGAGTTGTTGCTCTGTTACGTGCTTGGCAGAGCTGACAATGGGTGACCCTGTTCAGAAGAGGTTTTGCACTGTGCAGCATAATTTCCCATTACTATATGTCACACCTACTGCCAAGGATTCCCATGGGGGACTACGCACAAACACACGCACACATCCAAGCCCGCACCCTCACACATTCTGATGATACCCTGCATGCCTAGCAAGCATCATCCCCAAAAAGCCAGCAGCACACTCTGGCACCTGGCCAAAAGCGCCGCGTTTCACAACAACCTTCACCCACCTCCACAACTAGGCGGTTACTCAAGAGGAAAAATCACCTAAATGACACTGACGAACCAGCACGGCACACAGCAGAGCAGAAAAGTTTGGGAGCCTGGGGAAACACTCGTCATCCTTTGTGCGACATTACAAAACTGTTGAGCATGAACCGAAGAGTTCAGGGGTATGAGTCTCAGAAGAGACTCCTGGGAGTTGTAGGCTAAAGGTTGCTCTCATCTCATTTTACTTTTACATGATTTTGAGATTTTATTGGTAACAAACACTGATGCCTGTTGCACATAAGCAAAAGAAATTTACTTGCTATGTTTGCCTCTGATCTACTGACATATTACTCAGAAATGTTACCATGATATACTGTTTCTTTGTTGATTGAGGACCCTAACAGCAGCTTGATCACACAATTTAATTGTGTATAATGTTCATCACTGTGGAGTTTTTGTTAGATTATTACAAGAATGGGTTCGATTTTGTTTTGTTTTTTTTTTGGGGGGGGGTTTACATTTGAAATTTGACTCATTATGTCTGTCAAAAAGTAACAAATATGTGTTGGGTGTAAATAACTCTAATTTATCCAGCCTCAATAAAGAACAGCTAAACCTAATGTAGATTTTCTAAAGAGGCGGGTTAACGTCACACCTCCTGCAACATAATTCATTTATGAAACAAAATATATAGCCTGAAAGTCAGTTGAATCCAAGAAGCTTTATTAAAGTGATTTAATTAAGTTCATGTATAAACTAATTTTGATTAGATGTGTCAGTTAATACCAGGTGGATTTATTAAACTAAAAAAAAAAATCAAGTTGTTGTTTTTGCTGTTTTATACCACTTATTTAAATAGTTTAAATTTCAAGGCATTTCAGAAGGAAAGGTCGTGCATGATGTATTGCTTTGGCTAATATTGTTGACATTGATGGCTTTCTGCTAATGACAACAAAATTCAGTTTCTCAGAAGTGATGTAATGTGAAAGACATTTGTTCCTTTGGAAGTTCAACAGTAAGGATTGTATATAAGTATACTAATGGAAAGTTGAGTGGAAGGAAAAGGTGTGGCCAGAATGTGCCCAGCAAGCTTTAATGACCTGAACTTCATGGAGAAAGTTTTATAAAGAAGATGAGGAAAGGCACCATATTTAACAAAACATATGAGCAGAAGGATGCCAACAAATACACTTGTGCTTCCATAATACACCAGTAGTGCTACAGATTAATCACCTTCTTGCAATTGTTCGATACAGTAATTCATGCAAGATTCCTGACTAAGTATTGCATGCTTATACTTACTGCATAAATATGTGGGAAAACTTCACAATATGCCAGTATTTCTGTGTTAAATACATTTATATGGGTCTCATCTGATATTATAATTATATAAAATCAGAATAACTATAGATAACTCTGTGTTTATTGAACCTTTATAATAAATCTGGCTCTCTTTGTGAAATGAATTAAGAATTTACATTATCAATATTTCAATTTGTTAAAATATACCTATACACTATCTATATATTTTTTTTCTTTTTTGGTATCACTAAATGGTATTAGTATAAGTATTTCCTAATTTCACAATTTTTTTTTCATACACCAAGTAAAATCAGACATGATGCAATTCCACCACAGTGAAAACGAGGCTTTTTTTTCCTTCACAGTTTACATGACTTGTTGAACTGGACATCTTGTGCAGCACAGCTTTTAAAATTGGGACCAGCTGTACAACCTGCTCTGCTTCCTCGCAGTACTGGAACCTCTCAAGGACTTTAAGAAAGGTTTGTATTCATCTGAGCTATGGTTCAAGACACGTCTGAAGTCTAGAGGATTCAGTCACTTAGAAAGCCAGATGTTGAACAGATGAGAGGCATGAAGAAGATGATGACTGAAACAATATTTTTTTGTGTAAAGATAACAGCTGTAGCATGTTAGCCTGTCATTTTAAAATTAGAAAATGACGATTAAGTGGATCAGGGTCATATTTGTGGTTTAAAATTGTTTAGTACTATTGTCCCTATGCATTATCACAATGCAGAAACTAAAAACAAAATCATATCATAGTGTTAAAAAATAAAAGTTGAAAAAGACTGGTGTTGTACATTGCTTTTTTTAATATTCAAGATGTGTTAATATTCAGTTGACACCATCAAAACCTTTTGCAAAACTCAAATTACGCAAACATTGACCAAAGATTATAGAAAAAGGGTTTGCTGAATTAATTGGGGAAAGAAATACAAGAAGAGGACTTCGGAGATGAGGTTCTGAAATTAGGGCTAAGCTCTGGTGGTCGTTCAGCAGACGGGCTCCTAACTTCCTATGATGAGCAGGTTAAGTGGGGTGAAAATAATACTTTGGTAATCAAATACAATTTACCACACTATAATTTAAGCAAGGGACAAAAGTTCAGCCAATTGTATGTAAGGGAAATGGGAAAGTAAACTCTGTGAACTGGTTCAAAGAAAAAGCAAGAAAGGTGAAATTAGTCTCTGCACTTGCAAGACACATTTTGGGTAATTACTTTCAGAACTTTTTTTTTTGTTTTTTTTTTTTTTTGCCTGTGATGCGTTTCTCAACTATTTGTTTTGAAATGGAAATTAGCTTGTGTTAACGACTTTATGAGTTTAGGCACTAAATTGACTTCGTTTTGTTTCTTGGAAAAACTACAGGTAATAATTGAAATAACTTCTTAACAAATTTGGGTGAAAAAAATTAATTTACCGGGACTTTTTGCATGATACATAATTAATTTCTCCTTTAGACTTTATCAATGTATAATCTGAAATTGTTGAACATGGTGGCAGAGGAACAGTAATAATGCAGAAGAAAGAAGTGGCACATAAAAATGATAGCAAATAGACAAGTGGCTGTGGTAGAATATCGCAGGCAAACAGGTTAAAATTTCAGGCTTTGTCCAGCACTACCTGCGTCTGAGTTGGCCTCACTGTTACCAGCCAGGAATCTCTCCATCGCTCCGTTGTTCCAGCTATCGACTTTTGAAGCGGCCTGTTCACAGCCGTTATTTGTCTGCTTCTCTCACATCCTCCTTCCTAATGATCAAAGAGGTCATCTGTAGACTTAAGCTCCACCTGTCACTCAGCTTACACAATCTGTCAGTCATTTACCAGCACTTCGTCTACAACGCCCCTGCTGTAGATAAAGCCCAATACAAGCATTGTGCTGCGGCTCAGCTGTATTTATTGAATCAGAGTTTATTCCAAAAATTCAACGCAAACCACAAGAGCTGAGGACACACTTTAAAATATTTGTTTCCAAATCACTTTTCTGCTGTGGTTTACTTTTGAAAATGTGCTCTCCAAAATGCTTGCTTTCCGGCAGTTTGACTGGCTATTTTTAGTCAATTACACTGCATAGACCAACCGAGGAGAGGAGAATGGATGAGGATATTTAAGAACTCTTTGTATCTCTTACTCCTGGCTGTGTGGCACAGCTCTGAGTCCCCCCTCTCAGCATCAGAGAAGGATTGATAGATAATGCTACTCAAGCAAAAGATTTGCCCCCCACTAACATTCAGCATGTCTGAACAATGCATGCACTCTGGCAGTGACACTAAGTATTATGATAATGTATGGCTCAGCAAAATGATAGATGTTAAACAGCTCGACCTGGCTGCACCACGCACTGATGAGCACCATGCGCGCCGATAGTGCCAAGTCATCCCACGCACTGCATAAGGCTCCCCAAAGGCATGCAAACTATCAAATCAACATTAGAGGGAACAGTGTAGGAACCGAGGGAGAGGAAAGGATTATCTTTTAAATAACTCTAAAAGCACTGTTAGGCTTAACCGCTGAAATGTCCAGAACGACGTAAAATGTAGAATTCCCCAGATACTCCCTCAAGTCCCCGGAGATCCCCTACAGAGCCAAAGCAAGAATTTGCAGCGCACAAAACATCTGTTCAGATTGTTGCAGTACAAGCCGCATGAATTAGTTATAAGGAAACATGGCATATTGCAATCTGGTCTTAAATCCAAAATTATGGTGCGGGTTTGTGTCACAGGACTCGGGCTGTGAATAAAAGGAGAGCCTGCAAATCACCCATTGGGTACGGTGTACTAACTGACACCTGCAACCATGGCTATCACTCACTGGAAATAAAGTCAGAGCTTTCTTCACCACAAACTATTATTTCATGGTAGGTGTCTAAATGCAGAAAATTTATGATCATTTAAAACAATTTAGTTCTCTATTGCTCTGAGGTTAAACATATGCAGACTTTAGCATATTATGTCATTATCTACTATAATACATTATACAAATGAAACAACATATAAATTAAACTCCTCACAAAATCATATTGGAAAATTAAAGTGTATTTGAGAGGTTTCTGTGTACTTAGGGCTGACAAAATGACTAATCTATTAGCAACCCAACAGGCAGTATAGAGGTTAAAATGGACATGCTTTAATACTAACCTGCCAAAAAAGCTGAGTTTAATTTCTAATCAGCTTGCAAGTCAACTTGCACTTTAACGCAAAACTGAGGCTTTGAGATTTGTTATACAAATACAAAGTCTTACCAGAAGGCATAAAAGATAACATAAAATAAATACTGGATCTCAAATAAAAATACAACAAATGTGTTTATATATATATATATATATATATATATATATATATATATATATATATATATATATATATATATATATATATATATATATATATATATATATATATATTCATTATACCTTTTTTTTTTTTTTTTTTTTTTTTTTTTTTTTTATATATTTGTATATACATCTCTGCAGGCTGAATAAACTCAATATAACCCAGGGGAGCTCATAACTTTGGTTAAGGCATGATCCAAGTGAGAGAAGATAAATCAAGGTAAGTATAGTGTGCTTTTTATCCGAAGTTTCTTCGTTTTTCTTTCTTTCATTCTTTCAATTGGTTAAAAATCAAGCTTAAAAGTTAAAAATCAACTATACCAACTTCTTTTTTTATTGTTGCCAGTAACCCTATCTTTTTCTCATGTACCACCGTGCTTCAGGTCTGATGCATTACACACTGACACAGCATGAGACATGGATGTGGTTTGGATGAATAACCACTAAAGAAAACTCATCCATATGATGCATGGGGGACATCTCATTAAAAGTACATGCCTATGTTCCCCAAGTAACTTTGAATGTCACGCAGGGTAGAGCAAGCATAACACATGCATCAGAGTGGCCTTGGTGGAGGATGATTTGAACATGTACACAGTCTGGCTTTGGAACAGGATTACCCTTCCTGTGGTGGCTATCCTCAGGAGTGTTGACATTCAGGGATGGTTGAGGATGGGCACAAACAACATGAACGTCAGGAAGATTGTTTTAATCGATCGTCAAGAGTGCCGAAAAGGAACGGCAGAATGAGGAGGAGCAGGTCAAGCAGCAGCGGCTGATGGCTGGAGGAACAGGTGGTGCATGAATGTCTTCTGAAATACATGCAGCGAGACTCGGCCCCCAGCTCATTCCTCCCACAAAGGCACTTTAATTGTGTTAAGCAATGACATCATGAACCGCGTCCACTGTCTTATACAGTATACATAGTTTACAACCATGAGGAATATTTACAAGAGTGAGCTGCTAATTGATTTTCATTATACCTTTTTGGATGTGTATTTGAATATAGGAAGTGATCAGTAAAATGAGTGTGTGATAGAGAGGGTTATACCTAGTCAGGCATAGTTGAATATTAATGTGGAGGGCTCTTTTGAATGATTGTATTTATATAACTGATCCAAAGTAATAAGAAAGTAATTAGGTGACATTATTTTTATTATTATTATTATTATTATTATTATTATTATTATTATTATTATTATTATTATTATTATTAAAATTATTATTAAAATTATTATTAAAATTATTGTTATTATTGTTATTAATATTATTGATATTAGTAGTAGTAGTAGTAGTAGTAGTAGTAGTAGTGGTAGTAGTAGTAGTTGTAGTAATACATTCTCAAAATATATTGCTTTTAGTTAGCGGAGCGGAATGAAAATGTAACAGAAATTAAAGATTCAAGATTTATGGATGAACACATTTTCTTGCAAACTTTGTACTTTTCACAGTTTTGTTCAGGTTCTTTTTTTATATATATACTGGTTCGTTTTTTGTTATGACTTCCACGCTTTTTTTATCCCAACACCGACCGGCTTGCTCCCATTTATTTTTATCACTAGCATATCATTAGATCATTGATCGATCCCTGATGATCCCTGTCCTGTCTGACTAATTACTGAGCAAGCACACAGCCCGATCGTTTTGGACAAAAACGGGAGTCGGTTTAAAGAGTGTGTGCGTGTGCGTGTGTTTATGGAGGGGGTGGGGGGGCAGAAGACGACGCACGCTGGATCTCAGCCTCAACTATAATCTCGCTTTGTACTTCCTGCCTGCAGAGCCGCCCACACAGCACCATTACAACACAGCTGCCATGTAAATAGTATTTTCACACAGTTAATGACATCCGAAAAGTAAGGCAGCCTATCAGCCCGCTAAAAGGTCAGAGCTGCATGCCAGCACCTCCTTAATCACAGAGGCTGATTGTATGATAATGGTTCGCATTTTCCGCTCCCGAGATAGCATTTATGTCTATCACACAATGAGCACCAAATTTTTATATATATATATTGTTTTATTTTTTTCTTAAATTACAGAGAAATGCAGCTGCAAAAAAGCAGCACCCAAGTTGACTTGGCCGTCCACCGTCCCGCCCCCTTCACTGGCCTCACCGGGAGGTTCAGCACATGAGAGTCAACGTAAACACACACAAAGGCGTTTTCCGCTGTAGTATTCACGTGGACCCGCTGCTCGCTGGACGCCGTAACAATTAACACTTCAATTTCCACGTGTTGTGGGTCCCTCACTCACACACGTACACACACACGCGCGCGCGCGCGCAGAGACACACATAAATAAATATATATAAAAATATACACTTTCCCAGCCCTCTGCCCCTGTACGGAGCCGGGATATTTTAATTTCTTCTACTATTGAATCGCTTCCTCTCCGTGCTGTTTCTGTGTCTTATGTGTCCTGTATCTCTCCTCAGAATCGTAAAAGTAAGAAGAGCAAAGCGACCAACCTTTATGCATTCCCGTAAATCTGTCTTTCAGTACAGTGAGTTCATATATCTTTCCGAATTCCTCAAACAGGGGTTTCAGGTCTTTTTCCTCCAGGTTTCTGGGAATCTGCCCGATGAAAAGCTTGATGGCGTCGTGGTCCTTCATTGGAATGGTGTTCTGGCCGATGGTAAGCCCGTTCATCCTGCCGGCGCTGTTCGTGGTGCTGAATCCATTCTCCTGCTGCACTCCGTTTGCAGTGACTGTAGCCATCTTTCCTCAATGGGCCGGCGGGCTTCTCTCTCTCTCTCTCTCTCTCTCTCTCTCTCTCTCTCTCTCTCTCTCTCTCTCTCTCTCTCTCTCTCTCTCTCTCGTCAACTGCACAGTGTCACAGTGCACACCCCCTCCTTTCTTTATATCTTCCTCTCTTCCCACTCCTTCTCCCGTTTGTCTCGCTTCTCCTCCTTCTTTACAGCATATAAACTGCCTCGTCTGGAGTCAGTGGCATTTATTTTGTCTTGTGCTTTTAACCTATTTCCATTTTCAGGTCGTCCCAACCCCCTTCCTCTCCCAAACCACCCACACGCTCACAGAGTGCTACTGTGTCCCGTAACATCAGTTCATAGTTTTATGAACAGACCACGCCCCCTGCTTGATTTACATCATGAGTTTGATCCGGGCGAATGGAAGAGGAGGATGCCTGTCTATGCCCCCCAAAAGGCAGTGTTAGAATCCAAACATTTACGCAAAGTAAAATCCTTGGGATATTTGGAGAGTGTTGCAAAAAGCAACACGCTGCTTGTGAATGTCTTCACATGTGTGATGTAACAACCACAACTACCAGTGAATTTTATTGAATTAGTTTTGTGGGAGACCAACACAAAGTACAGTAGCTCAATGGAAGGAAGGAAGGAAGGAAGGAAGGAAGGAAATCCTAAATAAATAAATAAATATGCATTCCCTTCAGAAGTTGGATAATTGGTAGATAAAGCGCGTTAGATTTTTTTTTTTTTTTATCAAATACAGACATTCTCCACAGGCCATATAGAATTGCTATGGAACATTGACAAATAAACAGCATCATCAACACTAAAAACACCTCGTAGGTCAGGGTTAGAGATGCAGACAGGTTTAAAGAAGGGTTAAGGTCATAAAACAATATCACAATGTTGAAGGAAATCCAACAGAAGTTCTGTTTATAGTTTGCCCAAGGTATAGGGAACAGTTCACAAACGTGGAAGTAAGTGTTCTGGTTGCATGAGACCAGAATTGAGCTCTTTGGGCCTACCTGCAAAACGTATGTTTGAAAATTAACCCTGCACATAATCCTGAGCATACCGTTCCAACAGAGTTTTCTCTACCAAAGACAAGGAAGCTGGTCAAAGTCGATAGGAAGAGTGATAGCACTAAATACGGAGTAATTTTGACAGAAAACTTACTGTTTGAATCCATCTATTCAAACAATAAGTCGACATCTATTTTTGTCTTAGAAATGTATTTTATGCATTATACTTCAAAACGTTTTATTATCTGTATATGTTGGGTGTTCTGCACCACAACACCACCACGTCAAATTCCCAGACGTGGATATCGGCTTCAAAAAGTAAAAACTCTGCCTTGTTCTTTATGCTGTTTAACTAACTAGGTTATTTTAAACGAGTGGTCTCAAACTCAAATCCTTCAGGGCCAACTTTTAGATGTGACCCTAGCCCTACACACCTTAGTCAAATGGCAAAACTACCTCACTAACATCCAGTTAAGCTTTGCAGAGCCCTGCTAATGAGCTCGTATTGGAGTCAGGTGTGTTGAAGCCGAGACGCACCTAAAAGTCGCGGGCCAACGGCCCTCAAGGACTGGAGTTGGACACCGCTGTTTTAGACATTAGCCCCTGTGTATGCCGTGCAGCTGGAAAGGGACATGGCTGGAAACATCTCTGATTAGAATTTTTACTACTGAACCTGGATCACCCACCTCTGCAAATTCCTTATATGTAAGAACAGTTGGTCCATAAACTGTTTTCTGATTCTGATTCAGGCTTGATAGAAATTGCACACAAAACCATGCATTTTTTTTTAAACCTCACAGTCACATTTTACTTTGTGTTGAACTACTGTTTACAATTCCAAAGTAAATAGAAGATTGTTAATGTGATGTCACAAACTGTGACCGAAGTTCAATGGATACAAATACTGTAGCAAGGCAACATGCAGGGAAAGAAAGATCTGATTCCTCTCAATTAAATCACTTGTTTCTGCTTCAATATGATTTTCTCTTGTCCTCAGCAGCAGTTTAATGAAATGCTCATTAAATATTTCTGTAATTTTGAGAAGATATTGCAAGTTCTGACACTCACATGAGGACTTAATACTCATAGCGGAAATTTTACTTTATCAGTGCTTCTAAACCCTGGTCGCCAAGAGCAACATCCAGACTGCTTTTAATTCCAACTGTTTATCCAGATCTGTTTCAAACACCTGTGATGCCAGGTGAATGTCATTAACTATGTGGGAGAGCAGAAAACCTGTGGGAATAAGAAAAACAGCTCTGGTGCCACACTGATATGGTGTAATGAAACAAATGGTAGGTTAATGTTCAAAATGTTAAATGTTTCAAATAAAGTATTGAATAAAAGTATTCAAAGTGTATTAAAAGGCTAACATTTATTCACTGTCAGATAAGAAATACACCAAGCATTTTAGTCTTGAGATTTTGTCTTGGGGCACTAGTTATTTTTTTATTATGTAAGAAGTATTTAAGTATAAAGAAATTTAATATCTCTACACATTTCTCTTTCTGCATTATTTGAAAAGTATATACAGAGTAAGAGTCAGAACAGAGTCAAATACAGCGGTTTGAAATTAATTCTGCTCAAACCCTGGAGCTGTCGTTTGTTACTGTCCGTGGTGCTGAAGCCACACTGCTTTTCATAGACCGTGAAATAGATTGTTGGAGCTACAAGCTCAACTGTACATGTTTGCTCTGCAGATTCTTCATACCCTCCATCTGTCTGATGTACACATTTGTGTCCTTTTTCTCACACACATTCAAACAATGATGCATTCAGTGCCACTCTTTAGAGTGGGATTGTTTTTCTATGCAGGGGAGCATGTGGCCTACTCGTATCTTCTAATCTCCACAGCGCATAGAAAGGTTTAATTAATGCAGATGGGAATGCAACATCAATACTAGACTAGTCTAGCTCATTCCAATAATAAAAAAACATGCCTGATATGACTGCAGTTTCTATGGATCGTGGTATGTGTCAGTTATTGATTTGAGTGTGGCAAGTTTGCTATAAACACGTGAAAACAGTGTCTAGAATACTTGGATCTGACCTTTGGATTGCTTGAGAGTGTCTCTCACATCCCAGCAGCATTTGTCTGTACCTGGTTCTGACCTTCGATCTGTATGTGTAATTTGTAAAGATGGTTTTCTGGTATTATTAAAGGATTAGAAAAACATTGCTTTTCCACTGATTTGCATTCACAAAACCTCTGTTAGGTTGTAACTAATTGGGTATAAAACATATATAATTAATAGTAATAGTAATGATCAGTTTGTGTCACCACCTCTACCTAAGTGGAGCAATAAGACAGCCTCCAAATCAGATAAAATAATAACATCCGTCATAAGGTAAAATTATTATGTAGGACATTTTTGCAGACAGGAGGCATAAAGTGCTTCACAAGAATGGTAAACCTAACAAAATAAACAGCAATGTGCAAATAGAAAACAGTTCACAATACAGTCATAAATGCATGTCATAAAAGCTCAAGACTAAGTAGAAGCTTCTTGGAATCAAAATGTCTTTGTTTGCTTTAAATGTATCCACAGAGTCCAAACTCCCTAGGAAGATTAGACATTTCACAATCTGTCTGTCTGTCCGTCTGTCCAGACAGTCTTTTTAAAAAATTGGTGGTCAACCAGATAACAAGAACAAGTACTTACATTTGTTAGATGGCATAAGGAATCATTCCACTGACAGATGTTAAAATGTTAAAAATTTGGTCACTTGGCAGTCAGGAAGTATGTGCTGATGAATTACAGACTGTGTGCTATGTGGGACTATTGGGTGTGGGCTCACTCCTGTTGTTTATCAGAGCAAACTGGTCTTTTGGGGACAATTGTTTTTGGAAAGCAATACTAACATCTGGTACTGCATTTTCCTTGTTCTGAATATTTATTTATTTCCTGTTTGTGCACATCGTTGTAGTCCTCAAAAGCATTTTGCAGCTTTTTTTTCTTAATACAACAGGTCTCCCTTGGCAAAACCATCAGGGCCACTGTTTCTCAGAAACACATAGCTAATTTAACTTAAGTGCCAGTTTATTAGCGTTGTGATTTTGGTGTTCTGCTTTCTCTCTTTTCTCTGGAAAATACTTTGCCTGCACAGCTGTGCAGACTGTGAACTGCCAGCAGAAAGAAATGCAGGTACTGCATGATCTCTCCGGTTATGCCCATGAGTATGCAACCAATTTGTGAGCACACAAACAAGCATATCTAAAATGTTGACAAGGTTCTTCCTCTTGTCTGTGCCAACCTCAGCACCTAGATGATGTCGCACAGGACACATATCCTGACTGTGCTTCTTTACCACATAAGTGGACAGAATTATTTGAAACTTTGGTCAAGTGGAGGTACATGTCCAAAAGAAGGGTCACATGAGGAAGAAATATCTGAGGAGTCCTGTAATTGTGAAAACACATTTCATTCTATCTTTCTTTTATTTCATGAAGAAAACTACTTTTTTATTTTAAGAATCACAATGATAACTGAGACTGAAACTGGATTAAGGGGTGAACATTTTAAATGTGTCACAAACCATTTCCAGACTATTGTAAAAACTATTTACCCCGGATAATTTACATAGAAGAACTCCAATTTTCCACACCTGAGTGAGTGCCATTTCTGTTTTTATTACCCATATTTTTTACACCATTGTCAAGGTGACATGTTAGAATGTCACAAACACACCACTTGAAGCTGCTTCAAAAAAAAATGTAGTTCCTTGAAAAAGCCAATTAGTGACATAATTCATGCATTGTGCATTAACAGCAAGGTGTCATGCACAATTCCTAGATACTGTCTGTTCATTATCTCATTAAACTGGAAAGATGGAGACAGCCAAGTTCAATGTTGTCATGTAAGAATAAAAACATAAAAAACTCTCTGTCTGTTTTTAAGAACATAAGTCCAAAAGGAGAGCAGGCATTGATATTCACGGCACAGCCATTTTGAGGTGCGACAGTATTTTTTTTCTTTCTTTTTTTCTTTTTTTTTTTGGAGAATTTGTGAGTGTAAATGGAAATACTGGAGCTGCCTCAAACCTCAACTGCAGTCTTTGCCTGAGGGAGGGGTATATTTGTTCTCCCCAAGACACTTACACACACAAAGACGAACGCACACACTCTGGAAGATAAAAAAAAAACACTCATTCAAAAGCCATAATTTTCTCTTAAAAACACAATTTCTTGCCAGTTCATTTGCTTTAGTGCTGCAGGGAAAACACAGGAGTGATTGCTGAACAATGTTCCGACATTGTTTTGGATAAATTAAGTTGTGCTCATTTTTATTTTGAAAAGGTAAATTACATGTCTTTTTTTATCCCCTTTATGGTTTGTGTTTCATGTGCACTGCTGTTGTTGTGCTACGGAACGATAAGCAGGCACCTTGCTGCATGTTTAAGTTTCCCACTGACGTAAAGTGGGGAATAAATAAGAGAAAAACAAATAAGAGGTCACGGAGACCACAGTGAGTCATCTGCTTTCTGAAAACTAATGAATCCAGCATTCCTCTGTATGGGCCTCCCCTGAGAACCGTCCCACCACTTTTACTTACTGCATATAAATGCAGCATTTTTGCTTTTGGTTTGTAGTTGACTCTAAATATTTTCCCTGTATATTCAATTTGTGTGGGTTGTGAATATAATTTACTGCCAGAACTTTTCCAAGGTTTAGTAAGTATATTTAAAATAATTGTGGAATCCACGGTTTCACATGTTTTGTGATGACATGGTTCTGTGATTGTAGAAGAAAGTGCACACATATTATTTTACAGATAATATGTGTATTATCTGTAAAAAATAAAAAATAAAATTCACATCACATGCAAGAGGTTTTCCAAAATATGTGTCATGTTGTCAAGAAACAATATAAATTTCTACATCTGAAATAATTGTGGGAAACCAATTTACACATGGAGGGTTTTCTTTACCATGCATGTTCCACCTAATACTTCATAAGGTGATTAATACATGCAAAACAAATGAGGGAAAACATTTCTCATGCATAAGGGTTTCCCACAAAATGTTTTACATGTAATATAATTTCCACATGTGAAACACACGTGGCAACACTTTTCATATTGCCTCGTACTATTGAATGTAGTGTTCAGGGGTGAATCTGGTCACATTTATCTTCCCTCTCACTCCCCTTTCTTCAGGATGTTGTTGCAAAACTGATGTCCCTTTTCTGTCAACTCAGATTTCGCCAATATGGATTAAAAAGTAACTATGGCTACTTGGGTACATAATCGATATCACAAATCTGTACAACCCATTTATAAACTCACATGTATTTCTGTAAAAATCTGTTTTGAAAATATAAAAATGTTACTTCTTTACTTAATTTCAAAGGGCTGTCATTAATTGTGGCGGGACCAGATTAGCGTACGCGTATGTGTGCATGTGTGTATGTACCTGCATGGGAACAGCTGCCACTCAGGGCTTGGCCCCTCCCTGCCAAAACATACCACCATCAGAGCAGCACAGCATTAGAACAACATGGCTGAGAGCACCCCCAGCAGATAAAAATGTTCTCTTGCTAACAGCATTATAAAGTTATGAGTTACTTACTAATTCGCTAGAAATCTTGCCCCGAAAGGTGAGGCTGTTTTGCTGTGTTTTATCCTTTACAAATATGCGCAGAGAATTTTATTTGTTTATTTTGGTTCAGCAATGGGCTAGGCAGCTCTTCTTTTGTCACAGCTGTACGTCCTGCCTTAAAACATAATACTGCAACCTGATTGGCCCTAACCATTTCTGGATGGGGTGGGATCAAGATGTATTCTTGTGTGTCTATGAATGCACATATACCGCTAGAATTCAGCTTGCAGGCAAAGTTCATGGTTGAATTTGATGAAGATGAAACTGAAGCTGCAGTCAGCATCTTATCCCACTGTCTCCAGGCTGCTCTTCTCTGGAGAAGAGTCTTTAAACCAGAGTGTCATGAAGCCAAAGGATACAAAAATTCCTTGAATTAAAAAAACAGAGGCTATTTATGTTTATGTTTTAGAAAACTGTTTTGTATAAAATAGACTTATTATCCCAAGTATTCCAAAAGCAAAAGACCAATAGGACCATCGTATTTGTAAGCAAATATGGAAGTGTACATTTTGAAACAATGAATTAAATTAATTTTAGACTATGCAGCAGAAATAGAGGGACAGAGATTTGTTTGTCTCCATCTCCCTAGTTAGCACATCAATGTTTAATTGGTGTGGAAATCAGGAAGAAAAATAAGTGGTGGCTTCACAGAAAGATTTACATCAGGCTGTTTTGTTATTTAATATTTGTCACATTTATTGGCAAAACTATCCGAATCAGCCAGGTGATATTTTCCCCTCGTACACTTTCTGCCCTGTTTGTGTAACAAGGAAGAGCTCCAGTTACACATGATACTGTGCAGAAATTTTTAACTGATATTAAATATTTTTATATTTCGCTTCCAAGCATTCATAGCTCCATGTAACCTTTTGATTTTTGTTTATTAAGAACTGCTATTTTAACCATTTAACAGAAACCTTTGACTCCTTTAAGAACAAATAAAATCCACCTGAACTCAACAGATGGAATAAAGTTGTGTCTACATGCAACGTTGGCAAACTGGCAAACTGCTAGTGCCAAATTTAGGTTTTCGAATTTAGGCAAAAACAAGGTAGTCTCAACGAGCATCTAGATAATTTTAACATGATTCAATATGGTAAGTAGTTTTAAAATATGCAAAGAAACAGGGAGTGTAAAAACTAGCTTCTTCATGATATGTGGAACTGGCACTTTTCATGGCGTGGTGGTCAAAGAATTTAAAAGGAGTGGCCTCAGTGGCGTCGCACCAGGCTACAATTGTAGGCTCAAATCTGGTGTAGTGAGCCTTTTGGCAAGGAGCCTGCTAGAGGCAATTGGCCCTATTGTCCTTTGGCTGCAACAAAAAGAATTCCACAGAGTAACTGAAGACAAACAGCCACTTTGCCCAAAGGCAAAAAAAAGGAGAAAGAAATACACAATACTCAGGTCGCTTTCACATGGACATCATTATGCATAGGGCTTTCTGTTGAACAGGGGTAAAGAACCGCCCACACAGCCAAATTGTGTACTTAAAAGCAGGTTTCTCGCACACCAATTGCTCTTTGGGAATTTTTCAGGCTACAAACGCTAGCACTAACTGATAGAGTTTATACACCTCGGACTTCCAGTGCAATACAGACTCCTGTCATCGGCAGAAATAGTCGGATGACTTATGCTGCTGTTGGATACATCAGAGATGGACAGGAAGCTGAACACAGAAAGCCGGTGGACTGCTTTGTGCCATGGTGTGGAAACAGTCCCCTCATCCTGAATGTGAATGGAGCAAAGGAGATGACAGTAGGTTTCAGGAGAAACAGGAATAGGTCCAACACTAATACCATCATTGGAGAAGAGGTGGAGGTGGTGGAGGGCTGTAAATACTTTAGTGTTCCGCTAGACAACAGACTCAATTGGAGTCGCAACTGTGAAGCTGTCAACAAGAAGGGACAAAACAGACGGTACTTCTTGAGGAAGCGTAGGTCCTTCAGTGCTTGTAGCAAGATGCTGCATATCTTTTCTAAGTCCTTTGTGGAGAGTGTGTTTTCTTTATCATCTGTTGAGGTAGCAGCATCAGAGCAATTGACTCAAAGAAACTCAACAAACTAATAAAGAAGGCCGGCATTGTTCTGGGAACCATTGAAGAAGCACTGGAGATGAATCTGTAAAGAAAGATTCTTTATAAAATGAAGAACATTACTTGACAACCCTAAACAGCCATCTGCTGTAAGCCAGACAGCTACTGCTTACAGTCATCATCAGCATATGCAACAGCAAATCATTCAAGAAATCATGTATATATCAGTGACGTGCAGTCAGGGGAGGCAAGTGAGGCCAGGCCTCACTTGTCATCATGGAAAGAAAGAACATATATAATAACATAATCTAAATTTTGATTCACTCAGTCATTTGTAATAAGTATATTTTTTTATCTAATTTCCTCATTTTCGATCATATTCTCTTTAAAATCGCAGACTTTTCACTATTTTTCATGTAAATCCTCCGCCTGATAGCGAAGCCGGTGAGGCCGCAGCGAGCTTGGCCTCCCTTGGCCTCCCTTGGGATTGCGCAATCCCATGTTAACCATGTTAAGATACATTGAATACAAGAATGTATCTTCCTGTCTCTAGATCATACATTCAATTGTTCAAACAGTTATGAACTGATTTTCCACAATTTAATATATGTGGATTACGAATTGTGTTTTGGTTATCAAACTGTGTGCAGGTAACATGTTTTCGTGCTGCTGGGCGATCATAAAAGGCAAAGCACTGGTTGTAGGTGAGGCCGGCAGTTCCTTAGCCTCTAGGCAGGGGGCGCTCAAGGGGCACCGCTCGTGATCCCAAAACTGTAGAGTGACAGCAAGTTATGGATGTATTTTATCAGCGGTTTTTCTTAACAAGCAAAGCACTGCAAAGACTCAAACATACAAACGGAACAGGACTGATCAAATAATGCTATCCTCCCTGGCAGTGAGCTCCACTGAGACTGAGAGACTTTTAAAACTGAAGAAGATAAAGAGAACTTTTACCGGAAAATGACCGATATTTATGTTCAGAAAGAGCGCCGCATGGACTTCATTTATAAATAGAGGTAAGACAGCGATAATTATTCATGTTTTGTTTTTGTAATAAAATGTGCGTAATGTGGGTTATAGTTTTTAAATGTGTTACAAATGCAGAAACCCATCACAACTCATGAACTGTTACCAATCAAATGACAAATATATTAGGTTTTATTTTTAATCAAAGAATCAATATTTTTTCCATGTCTCTTGGTGATTTGATTTGGCTCAATCAGTCTCCTTCAGCACTTTGCAACGAGTCTACTCTGTAGAGTGTATATATTTGTAAATCTGACTCTGATGACGTCAGTGCCTCACCAGCTATGAACCCTACCGCACGTCACTGATATATATATATATATATATATATATATATATATATATATATATATATATATATATATATATATATATATATATATATATATATATATATATATATATATATATATATAAAAAGTCAAAACAACATTAATTATCCCTTTATCCCTTTAGGGATTACTCAAGTATTTTTCGTTGAACTGAATGTTATTTTTCCAAGAATCGCCCATCAGTCAAGACAGAAAACAAGTTCAGGTCCATTGTTTTTTGACCACAAGTGATATGTGTTAGAAAGTTGAAAGACAAATTATTATCTTCCTCTCAGAGCTATTTAAAAAAAAAATAATACAATATACTATTATTACCTCTGTTCTGGAAGTGTACCATAAGCTTTACTTCCGTTAAGAGAGAGTTTCTCAGTTTAACTTTAAAGTCAGTAAAGGCACTGAATGTTTTGGGTATCAAAAATGACCACGATGACTATTATTCCTGAAGAAAAACAATGATAATTGACTATCTGCAGGCATGTGGAGAACACAGTTATCTCGATGCATTTAACCGAAAAGCCTGAACCAAAATTATCAGTTGCACAAGTAACCATGAACTAAATGTCCTTCATTTGTATGAACAGGCACTCAAAGATTCAACATGGCTCTCATTTATAGACTGGGGAAAGACAACATAATGACTAAAGAGTGTAAAGGTTATTGTTATTTCAACAGCTTGCAGATAGAGGAGTTTTGAGAGCTGTAGTCACAAGTGTCTTTAATATAAACACCCCTTTGAGCCTGTCATTACCAGTACCATCAGCAGAATGTCAGCTGTGTCTGAAAACAGAGTGAAATTGCTAGTTCAATTTGCAGTATCATGTGCTGGCAGATGTTTTGGATACATAAATTTAAGGAAAACTAAAAAGTTAAAGTATCACAGTTGTTCGTTATTTATAATGATTTTACATGGGAACCATTAACACTATGGGTTCTGGTATGACTTTTATGTTTATAATCATCACAGCACAATGAAAAAAAAACTCCTAATTTGAATCTTGACTGAAATATTTTATTTAGTGAAGCAATAGTAAAAGTCTGTCCTAATTTGATAATTGGATAGAAGAAAGAAAATGTCTTTCCTGGCAGCAGCATTCCTCAGCTCAGTACTGCAACTAGATGTGCAGAGATTCGTCCCAAATACATTTGTGCAGAATTTTTAACATCTTGTAGATTCACAACACATACTGAACCACCAAAGTCACAAAGACACCTGGGCTTAATCCAAAACACAATGACACCACTTTAGCATTAAGCATGAAGAAACCACAGCCATAAAACTGCCAACATCAAGAAATTTGTCATACACTTCAGGCAACACAAAGGAAAAAAATGTAAACAAGGGTGAGATAAATATGATTTTGTATTTTTAAGCTACTTTATTGTTACTGTTGATGCATAGTTAATACTTAAACAATGAAACATTTTATCACGAAAATGTACAATACAATCCCCAGAACCATCACTGGTTTTGATAAGAATTATATTCCTACATAGCAAAGGATTTATTAGCATGAAAACCAACAGTCTGCATACTGCTTAATCATTAATTGTAGGAAAAGGGTAGAGTGCCTTCCCCATGGCGGGGTGAATGTTCTGCCCCAAGTGGAGGAGTTTAAGTATCTTGGGGTCTTGTTCACGAATGAGGGAAAGATGGAAGGGGAGATCGACAGGCGGATTGGTGCTGCGTCTGCAGTCAAGCAGGCGCTGTACCGGTCTGTTGTGGTGAAGAGTCGATCTACATTCCCACCCTCATCTATGGTCATGAGATTTAGGTCGTGATCGAAAGAACAAGATTGCGGATACAAGCAGCGAAAATGACACCGTAGGGTGTCTGGGCTCTCCCTCGGAGATAGGGTGAGAAGCTTGGCCATCCAGGGACGACTTATAGTAGAGGGCGCTGCTTCTCCATGTTGAGAGGAGCCAGTTGAGGTGGCTCGGACATCTGGTCAGGATGCCTCCCAGACGCCTCCCTGGTGAGGTGTTCCGGGCACGTCCCACCGGGAGGGGACCCAGAGGAAGACCCAGGAATATGCTGGAGGGACTATGTTTCTCGGCTGGCCGAAAATGAATAGATGGATGGATTAATTGCAAGGGTCCTGTCCAAATTAACAGAATTGCAGAGTTCAATCCATGAGGTCATTGATTTTGTGAATAATAAGCTTTCAATCAGGGGGTATTTTGGAAAATCACAGTTAAATGACTTCCTTTCAAAAGAAAAGCATAATTTGAATAAAAGTTGATCAGAGAGGGGGAAACATGAATCAGTGAAAATGATCTGAAATGTTTTAAAATGGCAATAAAAAACAGAAATATGTGGAAAACATAAAAAAGGGAGACTATCCAAAATAATGCATTTTGTGTATGTAAAAGTAAAAGCTTCTGACTTTTAGCTTTACTAATTTTTTTTTCAAACACAGTTAATATACATAACTGCACATCAGAAAATATTTTTTTTGTTACTCAACCAGCCCATATGAATCAAAGATGCCAAAAAAGGCAGTAATTTTAGTCTCCCGTTGCATGTTTTTTTACATGTGTTACTCACATGGTGTGACTTTTTGATGTCTGTCTTTGTCAATCTTTTCTCTCTCTCTCTCTCTCTCTCTCCCTCTCTCTCTTTCTCGATGGTCATCTTGTGTGTCCTTGAGGTTATTTGTTGTCCCGTTGCAGCTATTTTCTGTCTCTTTGTGGTCATTTAGTGTCGTTTGAAGTTTCTTGGTGGTCATAATTCCACTCTTTAGTGTCATTTTACCTGTCTTTGTTTGCCTTTTTGAGTTATTTTGTATCTCCTTTGTGTATTTACATACCTCTGTGACCTTTATGGATGTCAGTGTGTGTGTGTGTGTGTGTGTGTGTGTGTGTGTGTGTGTGTGTGTGTGTGTGTGTGTGTGTGTGTGTGTGTGTGCGTGTGCTCACACCATCCCCAGCCTACTTCCTGACCCTGTCCTTGTCCCAGTATATCTGCAGACCCTCCACAACATTGTGTACTTTAATGCGCACAAAGACACACCAGACAAAGTTTATCATGTAATTAAATGAGTCAAACGAGGACATGCTGGACCCTCAAGTTGTGCTGGTCAACAGACAGATCGTACCAGAAGTCGGGCGGCCTTCATTTATAGGCAGGCTCCATTCCAGTCCTTGAAGCAACAGTCTGCACTATGTTTTCATCAAATGTGACACGCACTGTGACAGGGTAGCTAGACTTGCTCCAGCCCTTGCTTACAAATCGAATTTTGTTCATTGTACATGCAACAGGATGGGTTTTTGCCAGGGAGGGGAGCTGGGTTTCGTACTGCTGTATGCCTTTTTGACAGCTTGAGGTGGTATGGGGTCCCCTCGGCAGCATCAGAAACACACATTGTTAATGGGCATCTTTATGGCACCACAGAGTTGTCATCACAGTCTATTTTTATTTTGGCAGCAGCCTCACAGGATGAACGGTGTGGCATTTAGAAGCTCATGCCGCTGACTCACACGCAGCGTTACTTTGCAGAGCCTACACAACAAGTTCACAAGCTGTTCTGTCGCACATGTTGCCTGGCATCCTGTTCTTTTGGAGAGACTGAACAAAAGTAACAAGCCATTTTTTCATTAGCTTCAGGATGTTGTTGTGAAGGCTGTTTGATTTCATGTTTGCTGCTTTTTGAGCTTTGGCTGAGCACTTGTTCTTCCTTAAAATTCTCAGCATGCCTGGCCATTTTGATTTTGCTTTTGACACGAAAGATAGAAGGCATTTGGATAAAATAAATTTGTTGGAAACATATTTTTATTTTATAACTTCAATCAAAATTCAGTTATATAAACAGATAGAGTTTTAAAATATGTTGATCTTTTCTGCATTTCTAACTGTCCTTGCTCCTTTGTTAGATCCTTTTGCATTTTAACACTGAGGTCCATATATTGAAGCGCATGTCTGGGAATGTACATCTCTGAAGGATTCAGCCTGAGTGTGTGATGGAATAGAACCCCTTCTCTTGTAAGATATTTGAGGACCTCAGGGGCTCAATATTTCATTGTTGTTTTCTACTTATTTTCTAAGAATGTTCCATTCCCAGTAGTGTGTTTTCATCCTATATAAAGCAGTTTATTCTGCTGGAAGGACAGGCTATGTTTGTTTTTCCATCGAAAGGATGTCTTTTATGTCTCCAAGCTCTCGAGGTTCTACATTGAATACAGCTGAGGGTCCAAGTAAGAGATGTTTCAGGTCATAAACTTTTTTCTGTGTTTTACTCTTTGTAAAACATATTTCCTTGTGTTTTACTACTATCCAAGCCCAAAGAACAGTACCGAACATTATATTAATGTTTGGCACCATTCAGATTTTCACATGGGTTGCTTATATAAGAAAGTTAACATGAGGCTAAAACTACAATAAATGTGGCATAAATATGGGCGACTTTTTTTTAACTGATCCCATTTTATCATTAGAGAATATCGAGAATCTTCTTAAAAGACAAGTCAGGCAGCAAGAAAATAGAATAGCCATAGAAAACCCCTTTGAAATGAGCTGAAACCATGTTGGGAACATGGAGAATATGTGGGAAAATGGGCACTGGTGAGGTTGGATTAAAACACTGTTGTATTGCCTACATGCAAAACTATATGTGACACATAAAACTAACTAAACACAAAAACCTGAAAAACACCCTCCCCAATATGGTGGTTGCAGCGTTATGCTTTGGGAATTAAGCGAGGACAACAATGCTGGTCAGTGTTGATAGGAAGTTATACAGAGCTATATATGGAAAATCATTTAAGAAAAATTGTTGTAAAATCCAGGAGACTTGAGACTATTAAAGTTTATCTTGAAGCTCATCAATCCAAAACATATAGACAGATCTACAAATGATTTGTTTTGATCATATTCATGTTTTATGGTAGCCTCGTGAGACCATCCTGATCTCGCGAGCTTTCAAGGTTTCACTCGCAGATCAGTCTGGCTACCCTCCGTTGAAGAAAATTTGGAGCCGTTCACCAAACGAACGTCCAATCAGCGTTGGCTTTGAGGCGGGTTGAGGTGTGACGCAACGGGAAGTGCAACAGTTCAGTCTAAAGAACATGGCGGCTTCAGCCGATGAAACTAGCGTTAGCGTGGCTATCGAGCAAGTTTTATCGGAATTACAGAATATTTCTTTGCTGAGCTAACGAGCCTTTACCTGCAGCAGCAAGAGTAGCTTGGCTTGTGGTTGTGTTTTCGTCGTCGCTCGTAACAGAGCGACGACGAATCTGATTGGTTTATTTGGCCTGTCAATCCCCAACATAGGCCAATCAGCTAACCAGTATTTTCGCCCCTTCCCAAAATTACTTCAACAGAAGGTTTCCAGATGGATATGCAGAGCAAATCTATCTGGCGGAGTCAGGTAAGTTTTATGGTCCAAGTGGTGGCCCAAGTCCAGACATAAATCCAAACTCTTGGAAGCATTAAATTGTCCTTTTCTCAGATGTTACCCATTAGGTCTAGAGAGTACTCACAGTGAAACATGGTTCTACAATATGCTGACTCCGGGAATCGGAAGGCAAATAGAATTCAATGCAACAACTTTTAAAAGCTGTATAATTTTCAGCAGAAACGTTTTGCTTTTTCCTTATTTTTAATATTTTTTTTTTTGCTTAGGTAACAAATTGAAGGTCGTTTGTTTAATTCAGAGATTCATTGAACACCTGGTTCAATGAACCATAAAATTGTCATAAAATTGATATTAAGTTAAAAATACATTACAAATTGAATTTATTTAAAATTCTATTTCTTGAATGGATACCATTTTATTATTAATTGGCTGGTACACAACCTGTAGTACAAGCTCTCGGTAAGATTAGGGGTAGTATACCCCTAATCTTACCTTTCATTTTTTTCTCTGAATAATGTCTTTTCTGTTATAATTGCTGTTCTTCTTGCAGATACTTGTCTGTCTGTGTTTTCTTTTTCATATGATGATTGTGTTAGAATCTGAAATTGAATTTCTTGTTTGGACCCACAAACTATGCAACTTAATTCTTATTCTGATTCGCATACAGTCCTGTTTTTCTGTTAAAGGGATCCATGATTAGTTTGAGTTTTGAGTTTATTGAACACAGTATAGTAAAATAAAGCACATTTATAAATAAAGACAAGAAAAAAAGAAAAAATATATATATTTTTAATAAATATTTTAAAAAACAAGTAAAAGAAGAACAATAGTAAAGTATAAGAATACATGTTCAAAGGAGTGGCAGAAGTATGAGCATATTATTAAGCTGACCACTTTTTCAGCAGTAACATAAGTAAATCGATTCCTAAAGGGGGAAATACACCGAGCACGTAATGTAAGCATAACGTAAGCGTAACGTAATAACGTAAGCGTAACGTAATAACGTAAGCTTAACGTAATAACGTAAGCGTAACGTAATAACGTAAGCATAACGTAAGCATAACGTAAGCGTAACGTAATAACGTAAGCGTAACGTAATAACGTAAGCTTAACGTAATAACGTAAGCGTAACGTAATAACGTAAGCGTAACGTAAGCGTAACGTAAGCGTAACATAAGCGGCGCTGCAAAGTACTCTCCATAGCTGCATGTTTCTGCCTGGAACTATTGCAACAAAGAGCACTGACAAAGTGCTGTGAGAGAAAAGACAGAGTGCTCAGAAAATATTAGCACAACCCATCAATCAGCAGTGTCAACAAGGTGAATTAGCATAAATACACGCAGCTTAGTGTAAATTTACTGGCTGATTAAAATGAAAGGCTAACCTAAGCGTAGGTCGCCCATATGCTGCTTTGCTGTGCTTACGCCCTGCAATGTGTCCAGTGTATTTTCTCCTTAACACTGTTGATTGTAACATTATGTCCTAACAATAACCCGGTGTTAGGTCCAATAACACTTGTTTAGGATCTGATCGGTCCAGTCTTCGGTCCGTTAACACCTGTTTAGGGTCAGCTCTTCGGTCACATTCGATACTGGCAGCAGTGGCAGTTAACCTGGCCAGCCAGATTGATAATGTGTAGCACTCTCCGTTCTGCACATAATCAGTCTGGGACTGCTCCATTGGATCCATTTGGGGAAAGGAGCAGAACCCTCCAAGCTGATTGGGTGAAGCGACACCTAGTGGCCACCTACCAAAGGTTGCTTTTAACCAATCACGGTATCAAATAAAAATGTAAGCACCAGCGTCATGCAAAACCACAAGAAGGTAATCTTGTCAAGGCACTTCCTGCTCTTGTTCTTTCAAAGATCAAATTGTGGATTCTTGTTATTGTAGCAGCTACGTGTGCCTCTTCCTGCGCTGCCATGTTTATGTTGGTTCACCTGTGGGCTTGCTTTCATCACAGCTCTAGGTCCCTCCTTTGAACCACAATACTGCAACGTGATTGACACAAATGGTTGAAGCCGGAGCGGTACAAGATGGATTCTCATGTGTTTGTCAACGCCAAATACTGCGAGAATTCATCTTGCAGGCAAGGTTAAGTGGCAGTACTTCCGTTGTTTAAAATGGCTTTCAGTGTTGCCTGTCTATAATGTTTCTCCCAGCATCTTTCGCTTGCCAAGTGACTGGGTTTAGGCGCTTTGTGGATAAAAATAGTCACTACACAAGGAGACTGTTGCTTCAAGGACTGGAATGGAGCCTGCTTAAAAACGGTAGCTAGCTCCTTCGTTAATTTTGTTCAAATAAATTACTTAAAGTCTCCTGGAGAGAAGTGCTGAGAGCACAAATTTGAGTCCTTTGTAAGTTGTTGTCTTGCAACAGTTATTCTCATTGCGCTTTTCTTTTTTTCATGAGAGAAGCGACTTTTTCTGGGGGGTTTTCTTTTTTTTTTTTATTACAGCCAACAGCGACACAGTGTGGCATTGTCTAAATTTACACCAGTTAAATGCAATATGATAAACAACTCAGATAACTCTGTAGGTTCCAGTAGAGTAGCACCTAACCGCATCATTAACCCAGCATGCATTGCGCAGGTGAAAACAAATTGCGACCTCTACGGGTGAAAAATATAACAAAGAATACACAATTTTGAAGTAAATATTAGTTTTTTTAGTGTCACAAACAACTGTTTTTAAGTTAATAGGAAAATTACAACATATTTAGGCTAACATAGTCAGCCAATCGTGGATCCCTTTAATGTTTAATTTTTTTCTGGGTTATGAATTATAATACTGTACTGATATGCATACTACACACAAAAGAGTGCAACTGAGCAAGAATATGCTTTATTTTTGGTACCTATTATGATACTTTTATTAATTACAGTACATAATCAATCAAGAGCACATTTGTAGAGCCTCTCATTGTGCTCTGAAGTAATCCAGTTTCTAATGCTGAAGAAAATCAATTGATAACGGTATGGCAGTGCAGTAGCTTACTTAGAAAAAGGAAATACCTTAGATATCCAGCATAGCTTACTGTAAAGGCATTAAGTAAATGCGTCAGGCTCTGAGCTTTATCGGATCCATTGTTCTGCTCTGATGGATCATTTGCAACAATCCAGAGATAAATCTGTGTTCTATTTTTGGGTTCTGACAGCCTCTACCTGTATGCAGCCGCCTGCTACCCACCACCCAGACAGTGACTGGCCTAATGTCTGGTTGCAGTGGCTTCCTTGAAGCACTCCTGCAAGTTAATAAATTCTGGGCCATCTGTTTCCATACAGCCCCTTTCCATTACCAAGTCTCCCCCCACCCCTAACCTTCTCCTTGGACATCTATCTAATTAACTTTCCTTTCTGCCTCTCTTTGTGCCCACTTCCAAAATGGGAAAGGAGAGATTGGGAGAGAGGGTAGACAGGGAGTGAAAGAGGGAAAAGGTAAATTTGTTCAGCCTGATTTTTTTGAGGCAAAGTAAACAGTGTGGTAACCTAGTTAGCTCCAGTGCTTTTTTGTGTGGTTTAGCAATGATGTTATTAATAACTATGTGAGTCTGAAGGGTACTTAGCCATGCATTAATAAACAGACGGGGCACTGAGCGCCACCGTTCTGCTTTTGCATAGAGAGGAACACTAATTGCCGGTCTGGGAATCTAATGAAAACCTTCCAAACAAACAACAAGCAGACAATGAACAGCATATAGAGTAGAACAAAGCGAGGAGGACAATGCTCATCAGATAATTTACTAAATGTAATAATGAGCAGAGTTAGTTCTTTCCAAAGCCGTCAAAGTTTCAGTGGAATCAAGCCACCAATAATTAATAGCTATAATGTTAATGATAAATAAGACATGTTTTCAGTAAAAATAAGGTTTGCAAAATCAAGTAATTCAAAAACACTTTCTGCTACAATATAGCAAGAGATTTACAACAAGAGCCAAAAAGACATGAACCATTCACATTATGCCTAAGAATGGCTTTTGAAAAAAATAAATTGTTACATCAGCGTGGTAGCCTACAGTACAAAAACAGATCAAACTAAGATATTAATAATAATAAAATAGAAAAAATAAAATAAAAACAGAAATAAAACTACAAAGACTGAAATGACAAAAAATAGAACCAACCGAAATCATAATGTTTCAGAGCCATTGAAAATAATGTGTTAAGACTTAAAAACGGCAAGAGTAGTAGCCTGTCTAATATTTAATGGCAAGTGTTTCCATAATTTTGGCACCACAATGGAAAGGCCCAATCTCCTCTGAGCTCAAGCTTCCACCTTGTTTGGGGTATGACTAAGATAAGTTCATAAGCTGATCTAAGGGACCGCAATGGAACATAAGACTGAAACAAGTCAAAAGGGTATTTTCACTCATTTAAATAAATATGACCAATAGCTTTTGCTCTTGGTGTCTTTGAATTAAAGAGTTGCATAAACTAAAAAGCTGAGTGCCCTAACCATAAAAAAACATTTATTTTCTTAACTAAAATCAGCAAAACACAACTATTCATCACTATAGGACATTTTTTAGATATTTATTTTCATGTTCTAGCTACATATATCAATGTATTTTACTGGGATTGTAAGTGCGAGACATACACAGCACAGTGTATAATGGTGGGGGAAGGAAAATTAGGATCACAATCCTTTGTTTATGTTTCATGTATAATTGACTTTTGTTTTGTGCCTCCCTCAGTTCCCCGGCTTAATCTTCCCCCCAGCCGTTTGGTATTCTGTTGATTATTGCTCGCCTGATTTTCATGCCGTTGATTGTTCCCCAGTTGTATTTAAGTTCCTGGTTTCTGTTTGTTTTCCGCTGGATTCTCTGCGTTTGCTGCGTTCGTTACTTTGCCTTAAACTCTGTTGTTTCCTGTGTTCTGTTGTTTCCGTCCCAGGTCCTGTATTTTCCCTGTGCTTGTAAGTCTCTTTGTTTCTCTTCATTAATTATCATCATCGTACCATGGCTCAGTCTCGCCGCTTCTTGTTGCATGGGTAATCTTAACTTTTTGACCCACGTGCAGAAAACCACTCAGAGACTATGTACGGGGTTTGACATTTATTTGAAAAGTATGGGTCTGGTTTCTGGAAACACGGCTCATCTGAAGGGAGGAGAGGGAGAAAATAAATGTGGTGACAGGAATAATGGAGGAAATGTTTGACGGTAATAAATGGAGCTGGTTTGCGGATTTGAGGAGTGGCAGCGGCTCAGAAGGAGGGGTTCCAGTCAGCTTTGAGGTAAGGCGCTGTTGGTGGTCCTGAGGAAAATACAGATGTGCCAGGGTTTTTTTTTTTTTTTGGGAAGTGGAAAGTTAGAGAGTAGGCGGGCATGATCGAAGAAGCTGCAGGTGAAAACCTGGAAGTCGGTAGACGCAGTGCAGAGGACAATGGAGACGCAGTGCAGAGGACAATGGAGACGCAGTGCAGAGGACAATGGAGACAAGGTGCATTTGAACCAGAGTCATTTCTGGGAACGAGGGATTGATGAGTCAGGAGTTTGGTCAAGTAGTTCTTCTGGGTCATTCTGAGAAGACGCAGAGGACGGGAAAACATTAGAAGACTAGGAGCCTAACATTTGGCTTTATTCAGTAAAGGTTAATCGTCAGGCATCAGTCATCATACAGCTCCTTATAAAAGTAGGGAGAAGATGAGAAGTTTACCTTAGGTGTAAGTGCAGTCTACTCCCCAGTCATGCCCACTGCTTGATAACAGTCACTGGATAAACGGAGGTAAAGAGGCGCTCGCAGCACACTGACATTTCCAAGTTTGGAGTCCAAATGATGCACTAGAGTGCTTGATATCTGCTCTAGTATGGAGTGTGTTTTCATTGTGTACTGATTTGAATTTACCTTCTGTCACTGAGTTCCTTCCTGTCCTTTTGGATTCATATTTGAAATCATTCTGATGTTGGGTTGTGTTTTGTGTATGTACCTTTTTCTTGTTATTATGCTTCTTTTTATTCAGGCATTCCTTCTGTGTCCTAAGAATTTTTTCAAAGCTGTTTTCACGCTGCTGATTTGTCTCTCACTTGTAAGGAGCTGTATGATGACTGATCAACAAAAACATTAATAATGCTCGTGCCTTATTTGCCACAGTCGACAGGTTAACAAATCCTCTTGGGTCCGTGGCTTCTGAACTCCACTCCACCAGGGCCTGTAATGAATTTGCTAACTTCTTTATTGAGAAAATCCTAAAGACCAGTTTGTACATCCATATCAATTCCAGAATCAAAGCTGTATCCAACTGGAACTTATCTTGACAAAATGTCCCAATTCAGCCAAATAAACTACAAAAGCTTAGAGGAGATCATTCAGCAGCTAAGTTCCTCCTCCTGCAGCCTTGATGTTCTACCCACAGTTTACTTTAAGAAAGTTTTGCCTGTCATAGCGTCTGATTTGACTCAGATAATAAACATGTCCCTTCTGTCAGGTGTTTTCCCCCAGTCTCTAAAAACAGCAATTATCTAAACCACTGAACAATTTAGACAAACTAATACTCCAGAACTATAGGCCCATCTCAAACCTCCCATTTATCAATAAGATTATTGAAAAAGCTGTATTTCAACAATTAAACACATTCTTAACAACAACCAGCCGCTTTGACCTTTAAATCCTACTTAAAGGACAAGGACTTTTTTGTGTCAGTAGGTAACTTTAAATCCCAGACGACAAAAATGACACGTAGGGTTCCCCAAGGGTCCATCCTGGGTCCCCTCCTCTTCAATATATACATGCTCCCTCTAGCTCAGATCGTAAAAAAACAACATCAGCTACCATAACTATGCAGACGACACAAAGCTCTACATCACCATGTCACCAGGTGAGTAAATGCCTAGAATAAATCAATGCATGGAGGAGCCAACATTTTCTTCAATTGAATAAAAACAAAACTGAAGTAATAATCTTTGGACCAATAGAGGAGAGATCAAAAGTTAGTACACAGCTTTAGCTGCTTCAGCTAGGAACCACTGATCAGGCCCGAAACCTGGGTGTAGTGATGGACACAGACCGGAACCTCCAAAAGCATCTAAAGACAACTACAAGGTCGGCTTTCTATCACCTGAAGAACATTTCCAGGATTAAAGGACTAAAGTCTCAGCAGGATCTGGAAAAACTAATCCATGCGTTTATTTTTTGTCAAATTCATTACTGCAACAGTGTTTTCAAAAGTTTTTTCCAAAAAGTGGATCAGACAGCTGCAGCTGATCCAGAATGCTGCTGTCCGCGTCCTCACTAAGAGTAAGAAAGTAGAGCACATCACCCCAGTTCTAAAGTCCTTACACTGGCTCCCTGTATCTCAGAGAATAGACTTTAAAATACTTCTTAATCTATAAATCCTCTAATGGCTTAGCACCTAAATACATCATAGACTTGTTATTAGTGCATCAACCATCCAGACCACTAAGGTCGTCTGGCTCCAGCTTACTCCACATACCTAGAACCAGAACCAAACACAGAGAAGCGGCATTTAGTTTCTATGCTCCATTTATCTGAAACAAACTTCCAGAAAACTGTAAAGTGTGGAAAGCTGGAAAGCCTGAGTTCCTATAAATCAAGATTAAAAACACATTTGTTTAGGATTGCCTTCGACTGTTGTAGTAAAACTGTTTTACTGAAACATCATTAGTTCAACTTTGTAGTACAACTGTTTTTAATATTTGCTTTTACTTTCTATTTTTCCATGTTCTATTTTGTTTCTACATTTTATTCCTACTTGCTTTTATTCTGTTTTTCCCCCTGTATTTTAATCATGTAAAGCACTTTGCATTGTCTCTGTACTGAAATGTGCATTACAAATAAATTTGCCGTGCCTTGTTTCGTGTCACAATAATCACCCTACTCAGTATATTTATCCATTTACCTTGCTTTGCTTGTTACTGTCTGGTTCCTTCACATTTGCAGATTTTAGATTTTAGTTTCTGTTTTTTTTATTGTTAAATATTTTTATTCTTGCACCCTCTACCTTCTACTGATCTGACAGTAAGTCATCTGATAACAACATTAACCGACCCTCAACTGAGCTGTGGATCTCTGCAACTCCACCAGAGTAACGACACACCCCTTGGCTGTTATCTGATTAAGGCTCTCCTGATCAATGCATATCACCCGTCACTTTAGATTTGTTTTGTTTGTTTGTTTTTTGTGGGCTTGCAGTTGTGCCATTCTCTTTCCATTTGCAGATGATAGATTGAACAGTGGTCTGTGGGTTGTTCAAGGTTCATGACATTACTTTGTGTTTACGCACAGAGTTTATCCGGCACATGTGAACCTGCTCTGCGCAGAGATGAAAAGCCGCTTTGCCAACATGGATGAGTATTTATCAAGAGAAATGACTGATGGACCCCTACATTTCCACTATCAAAGATGTGGAACACAGTGGCTGTGACAATGAGCTTTTTGAACTCCAAGCTGATTCTGGCTAGAAATTTGCAAGCCCAAGGTGGCACAATGTATGATCAGTTTATAGTTATTGCAGAGGTTATGTTTATATATATATATATATATATATATATATATATATATATATATATATATATATATACTGCATTTTAACTTACAAGCAGGTTAAAATCTGTATTTAATATTCAGTGCATTTTGGATATGGATGTGTGAACATGCCTAGGGCTTGTTCTCTTAAAAAGAAATGTTATTTTTCGTGTAAGACTGTTTAGTTAATGAATACTGTGCTGCCAGTTTTAAGTGAAACATTGCATCATTTTCACAACAATGTTCTTGTACTTGGTATATCTTCTGTTCAACTACAATTGAATTCAACAAAGAAAAGTTTGTAACTATTCACTTCATTCTTTTTTGGGTGAAGAAATTAAGGTTTAACGGCTTTGGAAGAGGCGAGATATGGCAAACGATGGGGTGGGGGTGGGAGGGCTTGGATCATAGAAAGGGGGGCGTTGAGGAAAAAAGGTTGGGAACCACTGCTCTATATCATGCCGTGACATGCCACCACATAAACAGTATGATAAGGAATGACCTAGCAAATGAAATGGATGACTAAAAAACCAAAAGATTAATCCCCTATTTGGAGTAAATCCAAGTTATGTGTTTAGATTAAGCTGTAATGATCTTGGACAGAATGATTCTACTTTTTATTGCAAGGCTATTGATAATTTATGGAAATCATGACGACAGGTTGTAGGAGTTTAAATCCCAGCTGTTCTACAAACCTTTCCCAAGTCCAGCTGGTAATTTTCTTGATTTACCTGAGCTGAGCATTTTATGTTGTTCTTAATAGGAGGTGCCATCTGTCTTGACCCAAGGCCTACACTCATAATAAGCCACAATAAAGAGGAATGGAAACAAGACTGATTAGAAAAGATACAGGATTTTTACTCAGACCCTGCAACATGCCTGACACAGGATTTAGGTACTTCTCATTTGCATGAATCCAATGAATATTACATAGCTCCAACCTGTTAGCTGCAATGGGAATTGACATCATCGGTTGCAGGCATTAATAGTAAGTTACTGCTGCTTGTCATTTTCCATCCCCTTTCTGGCGTAATTATTTTGCTCACGCATATTATACTCTAGCCCAGAGGGAATTCTATGTGGTTCTAAAAGTGAACAGAGAACATCCACCAGACTCTCGTAATACAAAATCTCCTATCTCCTTTGTAAATGTGTGTTTTGGTGGGCTCAGTAAGATGCAGCGGAATGATCACAGCAGCCAAAAAAGCAGCCTGCGAACAAAGACGGAATCAGAGTGATTGGGACTGTTTACACCTCTGAAGAGCTCATCCAGAAGGGCATGTCCCTCATTACAGCTGTTTGGAGAGAGTTCTCATTTTGCCAGCATGCGCTCCTCAGCGTCCTCCACCTACAGCGGGCTGGATAGGGAGAGGAAGAAGTCTCTGACATGACCTCCAGTGAAGTAAGCATGTCAGGAACCGCTGGAGATTAAGGGTGGAACCAATACTGGAGAGAGAGAAACACACGCCTCGCAATCAGCCATGAAATGCAACCTGGCACCAATTGGACTGGGCCTGCAGGGAGCCTTAGCAGACCTGAGCCTTCAGAACAACAGGGAGGGGGGAGGCGATGGTTGTTGAGAGGGTTGTTGGGTCCGAGGTCATTCTACCTCACAGGATGTTTTATTAATCTAATTAAACACAGGCGAGCTCTCTGGTTCTGCATTATAGCTGACCTCCACAGCAGAGAGAAGTGGGGAGCGGGGGAAGAGGAGCGAGAGATCGACAGAGAGAAGAGAGAGAGAAGGTGGGACTGTGCAGAAGGAGAGTAGGGAGGGAGAACAAGGACGTGAGATTGGCAGGATAAGGCAAGATGAAACACGAGAGGACAGCGCTAAGAAAGGGGGATAAAAAGAGCTAGTTGCAGGATGATGCATCAGAGGGAGGGGAAGATGTGAATTTGGTCAGAGAATTAGTCCATGGGACAAGGGAGTCTTACCCTGGTCAGTGCATTTGAGAGATAGGTGAAGTTCCAGTGTCATAGCCAAGATCTCTCGAAGACCGTGTTGAAAAACTTTCCTATGTTATGATGTAAGCATAAACTGTCCTGCATTTTGGGGACAACAGTGGCACAGGAGTAGGGGAGTTAGTCCTGCAATGGGTGGGTTGCCGGTTCGATCCCCTGCTCTGACCGTCTCAGTCGTTATCTCCTTGTGCAAGACACGTTACCCGAATTGCCTGCTGGCGGTGGTCAGAGGGCCTGGTGGCACTGATGTATGGCAGCCTGGCCTCTTTCAGTCTGCCCCAGAGCAGCTGTGGCTACGATGTAGCTTTCCACCATCAGGGTACGATTTTATGCGTGAATGGGGCTGTTAAGTCATGACGTTTCTACCACTGCTTCCAGGTCTAAGCCGGCCGAATCCGTCGTTTATTCAATATGCCGCTGTGCTGTGTTCCGTGCTGTCTTAATAGATCGGAGACAAAAAAACAACTCCAACTGTCATTTCATCGTTTCCCGTGTGATGAGAAGGAGAAGAGGAGATGGCTGCAGTTGATAAGATAAGTTATTTTCCAGGAAATTATTAAAATGGTGCGATTTTGTTGACTCGCCGTGTAAGCATTAAACTAACCTGTCACATATGCTAACTGCAGTATATACAATGTTAACATTTGACATTGTAAAGCATAAATACAAGTTTGAGAATTAACCGTAAGCATAAACCACTGTGTCATGTACAGCTGATGATGACCCGGGAAGTCAGACTTAAGAATCGTACAAGCCATTTACTTTTTGGAGAGAAAAAAACTCCAAAAGTCCTGAAGTTGTTACTTTGTTACTTTGGTGTGATCTTTTCTTCACTCGTAATCAGAGGGATAGCTGACTTGGAAAATGTTTAAGGCCCCAATTAGCTAAAAGAACCTAACCAACTGGCCACTTCATTAGACGAAAACAGACATATTTCCCCCCAGATCAATATATCGCAATAGTATAAATGTCACAGCAAATTGGAAAAATGAGCCTAGGAAACATGATATGTTTTCATTACATCTTTAGATCTCATTTTAAAACAAAGCTGTAGAGGATTAAATAAAGTCTGCCAGCTTAGCCATCAATATTTGAGAGTCTATCAGGTTAATTATTAGGCATTTCCACATTGTATTAAAAAAATATATTTAGGGTAATAATAAGAAACACCATAAACAATGTCTCTTTTTATAGGGATTTTAGCTTGTATAAATGCCTGGTGTAGGGCAAAAATGCAATAGGCTCATTTGTTGAATCTGAACACACAAAACAAGCAGGAGGGTCAGAAGAGCAGAGGGGGCTGGGAAAAAAAGAGAAATAACTTTATTGTGTCAGATATCCTCTGACGATATCTGATTATCTTTTAAAGCGATATGCTTTAAAAGATAATTTTCCCTATTTGTTTTATTGTTGCCGTTATTTTATAAAAAATACAATTCATGACTTCTACATTTGCCTCCTGTTCATCTTCTACTTTCAAACTGTGCAGAGTTCTTTTGATAAAAACCTGTGCCTTGAAATTAGCCTCCATAGCCGAGGAACTTTATCACATCTGGTCTTGTTACCGACAAATTTCATGTGATAAATCAATACTAAATTGTGTGTAAGCGCGAGCTGAAAAAAAATTATGATTTTTGTAAATTAAAAACCAAAATGGGACGTGTTTTTGTATTCAACCCTCTTCACTTTGATGCCCCTAAAATACATCTTGTGTCACCAGCCATCTTCAAAAGGCCCTAAATTATTAGAGTACATGCATAATTTATTGTTAGTAAAAATACAACTTATAGATTTTTACCAGGTTTGAAAAATGTGTTAATCGAATGAAAATAATATATTAGCTTTTTTAATTGTGTGTGTGTGTATATATATATATATATATATATATATATATATATAAGCACCGCATACAATATACATGCAATTTATTTATTTCATTTACTTATTTATTTTCTCTGCTTTTGAGAGTAGCCATTTTTTTTCGTTGTGCGTTCTTGTACTATGAAAACAAAGGACTCTGATTCTGATACAGTATGTATGGACAAGTCCACACTCAAAGCGTATGTCACATTTCTGAGTTTTACTCTCAGCAATTCAGCAAAAGACATTAACAATTCCATCAACAACAGCAGCTGTCAGGAGAGTGGTTCTTCAGAGTTGGACCCAAATGCAAACAGGCAGGCAGGAGTAACTCGGTGAGTAAAATAATTTAATGAAAACTAAAAAGCAAAAACTTACTAATGACAACAGGCTTGGCATGGTAAACAGTAGAGACCCATGAGGAATGAGTGAAATGACTGGTACATAAAGTAGAGGAAACAGGTGACTGCCATGAATAAGATGAAACTACAAGTGTATTGAATAAACTAAATTGGCTGGGGTGGAGGGTGACGGACTGAAATAAACATGAGCTGAATAGAAATATAAGGACATAATCTGACTGAGAAAACAAACACAAGACCCCAAGTAAAAATTAATGCAATAATACAAGAAGGCTAAAAGTAAAGACATGAAGTGAAAATATGGCAAAACTCAAATGGCACAACTTATAACTGAATATGGCAAGACCTATAGAACATAAATAAATGACCAGAAAAACATGAATCTAAATCAAAACCGTAACCAGACACCTCCAGGTCAAGATAGCAGCAGTAGTTAATGGAGATTAGTGCTGTTTCAACATGGTTTAATATGTTTTAAGATAATAATCATGATGAAGCATTGTGGTCCAAAGGTTTACCACAGCTGCTTCTCACTTTATAAATTGTCTGTTTTGAGCTCAAAGTAGGTAAAAACCTGGTGGTAATTTCTCAGGGTGTATTAATACCATGCTTGTTTGGTCCAGACCAAAAGCAGACTTTATTTTTTTTCGTTTAGTAAGGTTTGCTTTCACATTGTACTTTTTGCAAGTGAACTATAACTTGTAAATAAAGCCAGATGTTTGATGATCATTGCTCCCATTGGACAGAAATGACTAGGGTAGCACAGATCCGGAAACTGATGGAAGCTACAATGGAAATCTTGTGAGCAGCACTTCTGTTTTGTGTATTTGTGCCCGCATTATCGATGATAAATCGCTGTGAGTGGCAAGAGCTGCTCACTTTTCATTCTAATTTTGGATGCCACACCAGACATGCTTGCAGCAGCAACAGACGCCGGTGGCAGGTATGATTTAAGTACAATTTTACTGCTTCAGTGGCTCATTAAGTCCAAAGAGACATGTGTTTTCAGTAGCTGGTTCGGACCAGAAGCGAAGAGTCCATTCAGAATAAGGATGGACTCCGGTCTGCGAATGGACTCCAGTCCATTCAGAAGCAGACTAAGACTACCTATATCCGATGGCTTGTTTGATCTAGATCAGGCTTTGCTTCTTACCTAGTAATAAATAATACAAAACACAAAATAGCTAACTTTAGCGTAACATACTGTGTTTGCGGTAAATTTGAAATGTAAATAGGACGTGGTGTATTCATGAAACCAATATAGGTACTTACTGATAAATTATTGACTAATTGTGGAGAGGGGATAGGACTAAACAGGCTTGAGCTTTACCATACCCAGTGTTAGATGAGCATGTTAGATGTTATGGTTTTTTTTTTCATAAATGTTGTATTTACTAATTAATAGTAATTGTAAAGGGGATTTTTGTCCATACATGTTTGAAAGTACAGAATCAAAAGTCAAGTACCCTCCTGATGAGGAACCAATCATGTAGATCAATTTTTAGATGGTGTCAAGCCCAGCTGAATTGCTGCAAAAGTTCTACTGTTTATTCAAGGTATAGCAATTCAAGGAAAAGCTACAGCAGCTGACATTATCCGTGCATTTAAACTTATTTAATAATATTGATTTTTATGAAGAAGCAATGAATAAAGCCCCAGTGTGCTAGATTATTTACAAATTACTTTGCCATAATAGCTACTACGGAAGCATCAGAGTATAAGTGTGACAATGTAAACATGTTGTCCATGTATTAGCTACTGCTAATAGCCACGGCCATCGTGTAAAATGGTTTTTGGCACTGTTGTCAAGTCCGCTTTTTTTTTCTAAAGTGGCTTTTAAAGTCCCTGTGTTATGTTTTTTTGGGCTCATTTCCAAATGTCCAGTTGCTTATTTGGGGTCTAAAATAAGGGACTATAAACACCAGTAAAGAGACACCGCCTGTCTTACGTCTGTACTACAGATAGTGAATGGGCCGGGCAATATTCTTCTGCGTACTATACATACATACCCTTCGTCAGGGAGAGCGAGGCGAACAAAACGACTCGTTTCTGCTGGGAGGATAGAGTAGTTAGTGTACTACACTGCCCTGTTTCTAACATAACGGCAAAAATAAATTTCACTGTTCAACTTACCTGTTCAGCAGAAAGCCTGTAACCTCCGCACCAGTTCTGAGTCTGAGCTCCCTCATGAATCATCTCCAATACACCTGGTAATAATAGCTGCCCTGACATAGACTCTTGTTCTTTTTCTTTTCTTGGTTATTTTCTCTTCTCTCTCGCTGGGCAAAGGATATGGGTGGTCCTCCATTTCAACAGAAAATGGCAAATAGAATGAGTGCGGTCGGAATTCTAAACAATAACTGACTTCCTAGAGTTATTGAATAAGGAAACGGTGGAGTGATGAAGATCCAGCACTTTTATTGAGAAGCAGAACAGAGATTACATAGATGGAAAGTAATCGCACCCCACGCTCCCGCTGCAGTCTGCATCTGCCTGTTTCTGCCCCTCCTCGCCTTCGGCTCTTCCTAATACTCGGCAGTGGCCTTGGCATGAGACAAAACAAAGACAGTCTGAACAATCATCATCCCGCACAGTAGCTACGCAGCATTTGGCCTTGCAACCAGCAGGCCCGTGCTCACATGTCTGAGTGGCGTGAGGCAGAATAATATTGCCATAACAATGAGCTATGGCCATCTTTGCTTGTTTTATACTCCTCCATCACAGACAGTGCGTCCTCCTATAGAAGACAGATAGGGAAACTCATAAGGCTATCAGCTTTTCCTCTTTTGGCTTCTGGAATCAGAAGTAGCGACGCAACATGGCGCCTCCCAGTGGGTGCACCAACACCTATGTATTTATAAACTACAAATTCTAAGTTATGAGAATGCTTTCATTTTTGATGTGAGGTTATTAGACTTTGCCAGAATATGTAATTATAAAAGCAATAATTGATTTTTGCTAATTAAAAGCCAAATTAGTTACACACTGTCCCTTTAAGATTTTACTGGATCACTTAAGAAAGGAAGTCTTAGATATAATCACATTTATAATCACATTGACCTAAAATCTGTTTTTGTTTGGTTCTTTTTGTTAGTTTTTTTGCTTTCAGTAGTGTTTACATAAAGTGGGGATATTATGAGTTCTTCAATACTGTATTCCTCACCGATCGGAATAAAAGTAGGGATATATTCCTCTTTTGCTGTTTGCTCTTTGTTTGTCTCAGTACAAATGTGCCTTTCTGTGGGAAAGTTTTTTTGCTGTTCACAATAACATGAAAATCAAACCTATACATCTAATAATTACAAAGTGATCATTAAAACATGATTTAGACCATAACTTAGCATTACTTTAGTTGCCATGGTGCGTCATATTACCAGATTTTCACAGTGCTATTAAGGCAAAATTGTTGCTTTGTGATTAATGAAGCTAAAACCCAGAAAGGTTACAAATTAAATATTTGTTTTTGCATTTCTAACTTGACTCCACTATAGATCAGGAAATTGGTCACATACAAATACAAGCTAACAAAATATAATGCAAGCTTTAAACGTGGATTTCTTTAATCAGTCAGGTCTTTACAGAGTGCTGCAGCAAAAGAGCATCTGTGAAAATTTGCCACTTCATATGACAGCTCCAAGCACTAGCCGTCAAAACCCATTCCTCATCTCTACGGCCTGCATTAGGCGCCTTGTCACAGTAATTATATTTCTTTGCACTAATCGATGACTTATAATGCAAACAAGAGCTGTCGTAGAATGTATAAAACTGGCAGCGATAATAGAATAGGCAATAAGCAAACGAATGCAAACAGACAAATGGGAGAGTATTACATGTGATTGATGACAGGAGCAGGCAGTATTACAAACACATTGAGTATTAGATAAGAAGCCTGGTTGTGCATATTTGACAAGCTATTTTAACTGTGTAAATAAGATATATTTTACGCAGAGAATAATTTGAAATTCTTATTTGTGAGTGAGTGAATAAATGTTTTTGCGTGCAGCTAGTATTCACCATAGGGGCCAGATTATTTGCCTAGGAGAAAATTGTATCGTCTAAATAAAGCATGAATGAAGAATTTGTAAAGCATGTCAGAACCGAATTACTATCCAATAATGCTTACTTCAGTACACAAAAAGACATAATCCCATTCATCTGTACATTTCCCAATTGTCATTTCTGTTAACACAGCAGAATATCAATGAAGAAACACACAGCATGTCAATGGCGAGATACAGAGTCATTGCATTATTGATGTGAATGCCCATTCGTCCTTTGCCCTCTAAGTTCAGAGTTGCTTAATGGGGTGTGTCCATTTTTTTCAGAGGTAAATATTTACAACAGCTATATAATGGCTATGTGCATGTCATTTGAATGTGTCTTGTCCCCAGGTGTAATGAACTGAGAAACGCATGAAGTTAATGATGCAAGCACAGAGTCTGTCCGTGTATACAATTAGTGATGCTACATAGTACAGTAATTGTCTCCTTTGACACTGTTTGTCTTCGTTTTTCTTTTGTAGAAGTGTCCTCATGCTCAGATGAAGAGCAGGGGTTTTCTAGAGTTTTGGAGGAAGTGAGCATATTAAAGAAAACTATTAAGCTATTTTTCAAACTAATTCAAATATTCTCCTTCTTCCAACTTTACGTTCAAGCTTGTACTGTTTATTAAGATATCCAAACTTAAATACATTAAATGTGGGGTTCATCAAGGTTGTGTATCACACCACAGCCAAATGTTTGACTTTATGTTTGATTTTCTTTTTTTTCACCAGATATAACAAGACTCACAACTTCCAAAAATATGTTTTGTCTACAGAATATTTATCCAAAAGTCTTAGAAATAATCAAGAGGTATGATTTTTGGCCAGTGTGATATAGGTCTCTGAGTTGTTTTTGCCTAGGAATGTCTTTATTGATGCTAGACCTGTCTCTGTCTTACTGTTGAATCATGAACACTTGCAAAAACTTACGTAAGTGACACCTGGAAATATTCCAGTCTGGGGATGGGTAGTGACATTAAGTTCACCTTTCCAAAAAATGTGGCTAATCAAAGCTACTTTAACATGGGGGCTATCAACTTTGCTGTAGTGCAGGGTTGATGTTAACAGCTTTTTCCCTTAATTAATTAAGCAATCATTTAAAAAACATATTAAACTTATTTATGTCTGATATCCAAAGCTATTTGAAGATCTGAAACAAGTCAGTGTGACAAAGAAATATAAACTAAAATGAATAAATATTTAATGGGACAAATACCTTTTCAAAGCATTGAAGGTATATTAAAACAAAATTAGTAAAATAAACTAGAACTGTCACATTTCATTTCTGAATGGCAGGTGCATTGTACGATCTAAATGCTGGTCAGGTAGTCCTCTGAAATCAGCCATCAATGGATCATCACAAATCCTTAGAAGAAAACGTATATGGAAAATAAGTGACTTTTTTAAATAATGTAGGAATCTCTTTTAAAGTTTAAAGAAATTATAAATAATATATGAAATGGAGCAATTACAAATAGGTTTTTCCCGTACCTACTGTAATAAGAAAAACTGTCATTTAAAGACAGTAAATGAGACACCTAAAATATTTAGAAGACATCTAAACATGAAAATAGTTCTCAAAACGTCGCAAAATTAATTCCATCCATGGGAGATGTAAATTATAGAAAGAGTACCCAGCAAAATGGTCTGAAGCAGCTAAGAAGCTGCTGGAATGTAAGTTTGCAGTCAAACTTCAAATAGTTTATCCCTCCACCACTCAATGCTAGCCAATGTCTCTTCTGTTGAGTCAATCAATTTCCCCAATCATGCAAACAGGCTTTCAAACTGCTCCCTCCAGAACATAAGGCAGACCTAGAAGCTGTCTTTGCACTTGAACGAGAAACTCTGCGGATATTACTAATCTCAATCCTCTTCATCTGTTGCTCACCTCTTCCTCTTCATCAGCAACAGAGCCAAAGCTTTTTTATAGCAGTCTAAATTTATCAGAGTTGTTTTAATAACTGCATCTAATCACGCTCTGGGTGGAGGAAACGGCAAGAAATGAACAATAATCCTACACATGACTCAACTCTGCGCTGCAGCGCTGAAGTCTGATGATTAAATCCAAGAACACGTCCTCATCACTGATGCTTTTGGTGGAAAATCAAATGTTTCCTCAACCTGATTGTCTTCAGTGGGCAAAGGAAATGACTGGTTTTCAGTTCAGCGTCAAAAGACTCCCTTCTAGTTGAGGGTTTATTAATTTCTGTATCAACAGACTACATTATAAATTTAACCAAACTGATTTGCTCTTTCCCTGATTGTTGTCTATATTGCAACCCCTTTTCTAAGTGTAAAACATTGATTTAATAATTACAACTTTTCATTTGTGTGTGTGTGTGTGTGGGGGGGGGGGGGGGGGGTAAACACACACCACACCTTGAATGCACACCAGACTAGAATATTCTCATCTACTTGCTAATGAATGAATGTTCAATAGCTCTCGAGAATTTCATTCACGAGAGCTATTGTTGAAAATCCGAAACAATTGTTGGAAATCCGAAACAATTGTTGTAGAGCGCAGTGCCTTACCGCGACATTACGTCACAGGATGTGATGTCGGACAATAATGCGCGCCCCCATAGACAGTGATCGAGACGACAATTTATGCTTTTATTTTCTTATTGATTAACGCTAAATTCAATAAATCACCACAAACGTATTAGTTTTAGGTATAGCTAATGATCCACTGATTTTTCCTTGATGACCGGGCTTTCGATCGCTTTACCCGATGGGGCGTAATTTTTTTGTTTTGCTTTTCTAGACTTACGCCTGGTCACGTCATACTTGCTTACTGAATGCCGTGTGCGTAAAAAAAAACATGACGTAAGTCGTGCTGCCTAGAATCAATAAGAGAATCGTTAAGCAAGCTGCCAAACGGTGCCATGGAATTGGTACACACAGAACCAGTTCTGAACAGGAACCAGTTTTCAATTCCCATCCCTTTGCCTCAACTAACTAGTCTAACTACTTTTTCAAATAAATTATTGATTTTTACAACATCCTGACTCCTGCTTTGATTTTTGGAGACAATGGCAGTGTTGAGACTAAACTCGGACAAACAATTGTCTTAAAACCTCAGTGTGTAAGATTTACGCCCGTCTAGTAGTGGGCTAAATGAATTACAAACAACCTCGCCGTTAAGCATGTATTAACTACTACAGAAACCACAGTGTCATAAATGGGACAATGTCAACAATTATATCCTCCATGTATTAAGTACAAAGCTACTGCTAACAGCTACGGTCATTGTGTGTGATCGTTTTTGGCACTGTTGCCAAATCCGCTTATTATAAAAGACTTTGGGCTTGCTTTTTGTTTTTTTAAGTCTCTTGTAAATTTTGTGAGTCGCAGGTTGTGATTGTTTCGGGATTGTTTCTGAACGTGACGTCACTTATTTGGGCTTTAAAATAATCGATTATAAACACAAGTTTAAGAGAGACCCGCTCGCACTGCTGCACTACAGACACCGTAAACCAGCTAAAATATCACTATGCCCCTCCATGTAAACGCATACTTCCTGAGAGGGAGAGGGAGACAAAGATGAACAAACTAGCTGTAGCTGGACTACACTGCCCAGTTTCTAACATAATGGCAAAATAAACTTCACTGTTATAGTCAATTAACTTACCTGTCCAACAGAAAGCCTGCAACCTCTGCATCCGTTTTGAATCCTCGCTCCCTCATGAATTGTCTCCACTGCCTCTGGTAATAGCTACATGAATATAGACGCTTACCTGTCCAACAGAAAGCCTGCAACCTCTGCATCCGTTTTGAATCCTCGCTCCCTCATGAATTGTCTCCACTGCCTCTGGTAATAGCTACATGAATATAGACGCTTCTTTCTTTCCTGGTTATTAGTTATTTTTCTTTTTTTATGTTGATTACTTTCTTTTCCCTTTCACTGGACTGAGATTATGGATGGTCCTCCATTTTAACAGAAAACGGCAAATAGAACGATCTACCGTAGTCTTTGCTTGTTTTATACCCCTCCACAGATGTCTTCATATAGGAGACACATTGGTCAAATGTGTAAGGCTGACAGGTTTGTCTCTTTTGAGCTACTGTAATTAAAAATGATGACGCAACATGGCGTCTCCTATTGGGTGCACCACCACCTATGTATTTATAAACTACTCATTTTAAGCAGTGAGAAGGCCTTAATTTTTGATGCAATTGTTATTACACCTTGGCAGAATATGTATATATAAAATCAATACTTAGTTTTTGCTAATAAAAAGCCAAATTAGTTAGACACTGTCCCTTTTTCTTTGTGCGCCTTGCGGCTTTTATGCACCAGCCTGGAAAGTGAGCTCCTTGCAGCAATCAAATGCCAGAGAAGAGAAGGAATCACAAAAGCCAACTTCTAAATTATCAATTAGGCTTTTGACATTATCACGCACAATACAAAAATATACTTTCTCACCTCTTTTATCTAGTCTAGAGTGTGTATTTATGTATGTATTGTATGTTTTCTATTGCTTGTAAAGTTTTTTATTTTTGAGAGCATTCCTTTAAATAATATAAAAAAATGCACTGTACTTTGTACATTTCTCCACTTTTTATTCCTTAGTATTTAATATGTTTCCTATTATTTATTCATCCTCAGTAAAATCACATTACTTGAGCTGCATCTTTAACCCGCTGGCCAGAGAAACAAATTCTTTTCCCCACTGGAGATTAGAAAGTTTATCTAATCTACATATTAAGATTTGTATGATTGATAAATGGATCCAAGATTGGTTGAACATGTTGGCCTTAATATGTTGTAATTCTCCTATTAACCTAAAACATTACTGTTTATCATAAGTAAACACTCATATTTACTTCAAAATGTCTCTATTTTTTCACCTGCATGCTGGGTTAATGACAAGGTTAAACCCTACTGGACTGGAACCTAGAAAGTGATCCGAGTTGTTTATTGTATGGCGTTTGAAAGTTGTAAATTTAGACAATGCCACCCTGTGTTGCTGATGGCTGTAATTTCAAATCAACAAAAAAACTGGAAGTGAGTCTTCATCGCTTCCCACATGAAAAAAGAAGAGTGTAATGGGAATGAGCCATTGGAAGAACACAACTTCCAAAGTACCCACATTTGTGCTGTCAGCACTTCGCTCCAGAAGACTTTGAATCATTTGGATGAACAAAATTGATGAAGAGTTTATTGGTGGACATTATCTTGGGAAGCTAACTCCAACTGCCGTGCCGACTATTTTTTTTATCAATAAAGCACCTAAACCCTTACTCGCTTTATCCCTCATGGGGTCGTGAGGGGTGCTGATACCTATCTCCAACTGTCAATGGATGAGAGCCGGGTACCCCCTGGACAGGTTGCCAGTCTATCGCAGTATTATTATTATTATTATTATTATTATTATTATTATTATTATTATTATTATTATCGTTATTATTATTATTATTATTATTATTATTATTATTACTTATATTATTATTATATTGCCAGGAATTTCGAGGCACTCCGGTTCAAACTGAAAAGGTTTAACATTAGTCATTGCTGTTTTTGCTGGATGGAGCTAGCGCTAAAGGACCTAGTAAAAGTAATTTACCAAGAATGCATTACAGCGTAAATTACATACTGATAACCGTGTGCTAATATTTCCTTTAAACTTATGAAAAACTAAATATGTTACAATCTTTTTACTGTAGTGTTTTTACATCTAAAATAGATATTTTTAAATAAAGTCTATTGTTACAACATGGATACCTTTAAAGAAGTTGATTGTTAAGTTTATTTGCTCATTTCCTCCACTGTTTAGGTGGTGGATCAGCCAACAGCTCTCTCTGTTTCTGCTATCTTTTTTGTTAAGATGCTTTTAGGCTCACTAAAGGTTTTCCTCACTACTCCTAACATTCTTTTCTCTTTAGGAATTATCTTAAGGCCAAGGGTAATTTGCAAATAACTTTTGTCTTACTGAGGTAAAATTTTAAGAAAAATCTTGAGATTCAAAGATTTTTCCTAAAATGACATCAGTAAGAGTTACTTTTAGTCTTTGTATTCTTTGTGACTATGGGCACTGGTTTTTGAGTTATCAAATTTTCCATCTTTTTTTTTTTCTTCGAGGATTTCATTATGTTCTGAAATGATTGTAATTTTGGAAATGAAAGAACGTTTATGTTACTTGCCTTCCTACTGACTCTTCTTTACTGGATACTTATTGTTATTGTCGCTCCACACCACTAGACTGCCGTAGGGAACATAACAGAAGACATGAAACTACTTGCCTGTAATCATAAAGAATCTTGCAGGCTTGTAGTTCAAACTGTCTAAACGTGTTTTTAGTGTTACTCTGATTTATTTGCACATCTATATTTAATGAGAACAATTGCATTGTGCTGCATCCAGAAAGGAAAATATATCTGTAGAAATTAATTTGAAGTGAATTTGAATATTATGATATACAAAACTGTATATTGTGTACATAAAGCATTGTAAATACTGTACATCCTTAAGCCTAATGCTTTACAACTAATTGCATGTAATAATGAAGTAACTGTCACTGTGCAAACATTTTCACTCAGGTAAATCTGTTCTTTGGCCAGCATAGGCCTTGCTACAGTGGTTAAGTCGGTACATTTCACACAGGGATGAAAATAAATATTTCTGCTGAATTATTAACACAGGTTTGACCTAAGGTAAATCTGATATGCCACAACTCTTAACCTTACAGGATATAATTTGTAAGTTGTTTATGTTAATTACTGTCATGATCCTTATGTATTTAAATATTTGGGTTTCTGTGGATGTTTCTTTTCTTGTTGTTCATATTTAGTTTTGGCACTATAGTTCTTCCCATTTATTTACTTAAAGCTACGTTCAGCAATTTTTCCGGAAGTTTCCCCAAGTCCCCTTTTGAATAACTGTGCATGTGCAAGACTGTCTTACCTTGCTCCTCTGCTCTTCAGTGGGATTGTTTGAAAAAAATCTCCCAAATCCACTCTGGTCTTATTTCTTTATACTAAGGCCCTCCTGTTGAATGAATGCAGTTAGCTTCTTATGACTAGAGATGCACCGATCCAGTTTTTTTCTGATCCAGTCCAGTACCGATTACTGGACTAAGCGCATCAGCTGATACCCGATACCGATCCGATACTACTGTTGAATGAATAAACCGTATGCCTTGCCATGTGAGTGAAGTTATCAGGCTTAAAATAAACAATGTTAAAAAACGTTCTGCATGTTCTTTTGCATGGTGTTTTTGGAGGTGCTTATTTAAGTTTGTGGTGTTGAATTCACCAACAGCATCAGCCTCCTCCAGAATTATGCATTGCAGATGCTGCATTTTGCAGTCAGGCTTGTTGGTGTATCAAGTTTAGAATGTTTCCAAATAGCAGACTTGGCTCGGTCCGGCACTTGCTCCATGTTGCTCTGTGTTTGCTCACCACTAGCTCTGCATAACCGCCATTGCAAACATAGAATAGAAGTGACTAGATCGCTGTAACTGTTTTGCTGCATCAATTACACAATATCTGATCCAGCTAATTAGTCAATTTCCCCGACTTCCCCCAACTTCGTGCACTGCGCATGTGCAAACAAGGGAATTCTTCTTCTCAGACAAACACATAGGAGTGGAGAGAAGCATGGCGGCGGTATGTGTGACATGGAGTCAAACTACAGAGGAGCAACTCGTAGAATTGCCAAGGCAGCGTGTTTTGTTCTAGTGAGCCTCATATTTAACAGTGACCACTGACACTTCCGTCTTTTTATTTGTCTACTGTTGAGTTTGGTTTTCGGATAGATGATTCCATCTGCAGGGTTTAAAAGTTCACAGCTCACGATATATGTTCTTACAATGTGCGGCCCGACGCTCTGTTGCGACCTGATTGCTCACAATGTACGTTCAAAAACCACGCGTCGGACACATCCACGTATAGAGATGGCGCTACTCGGACTCGTCTACCCGGAAGCCAGATGTCAACAGTAGAAAAAGAAAAAGGTGGCAGTGTTAATGCTCACTGTTAAATATGAGGCTTACTAGAACGAAACGCCCAGGATGGATCCTTGGGGAACCCCACATGTAATTTTTGTCGCCTGGGATGTAAAGTTACCTACTGACACAAAAAAGTCCCTGTCCTTTAAGTAGGATTTAAACCAGGTGAGAGCTGTACCAGAAAGGCCGACTCAGTTTTCCAGGCGTTCTAACAGGATGGAGTGATTGATAGTATGGAATGCTGCACTGAGGTCCAATAGTACCAGCACTGTGGTTCTTCCACAGTCTGTATTTATATGGATGTCATTAAACACCTTGATAAGGGTGGTCTCTGTACTGTGGTGAGCACGGAAACCTGACTGGAAAACTAAAGCAGCTGATCATTGTTAAGAAGGTGACAGCTTTTTCAATAATCTTACTGATTGTCATGGTTTGTCTTCGTGAACCCGGACAGAGCACGCACACACAGAGCTTGTTTTTTTGCAGTTTATTGAAAGTACTGAGTTGTGGATGAGATGACCAGAGTTAGTTACCGGACAGGAGATGATGGGTGCAGGAGCAGGCTGACTGGGAGAGACTGGAGAACTCAAAGCTGAATCTCGTGACGAGTACAAGGAGGAGCTAGGACAACCTTCGGACCAGAGATGCAGTGAGAGAGAGTTCTTGAGATGCAGGACTGTTGACGAACCAGAAATGCAGAGCAAGAGAGTTCTTGGAGATGCAGGACTGTTGGGGAACCTGAGGTGCAGTGAGGGGGAGTTATTGGAGATGCAGGGTTACTGTCCAAACGGAGGTGCAGAGGTAGCAGGAGAACCAGCAACAAAGCGGAGAGCTACTTGGAGCACAGAGGTAGCAGGAGATCCAGCAACTAAGCAGGGAGCAAACTTGGAACACTGGGGCAGCAGGAAATCCAGCAGCTAGCAGAGACCTTACGTGGCGCACAGGGGTTGCTGGAGATCCAGCAATTAAGCAGGGAGCAAACTAGGCTGACAGACATGGAGTGAGTGGAGACTGATCAGAACAGGACTTGACAGGCGTGGTGTTGGTAGAGACTGAAGACGAGCTGGCAACGAGGAGCAAACTGAAGGAAGCTTATATAGAGAAGCTGGCAGGTGAAGTGAGTACTGACTGATTGCTGAGGGAATGGAGGCTGAGCTGTGTGAGAGGTGGAGGTGCTGAAAAATAACAAAGGGAGATTGCCAGGCCAAAGCTGAACCATGACACTGATAAAGGGGAGGTTTGAGATGGGCCTGTTGTTCTGGAGTAGTAGTCTGTCTAAATTGTTCTTTTTCAGCAGTGGTTTGATAATTGCTGTTTTTAGGGATTGGGGGAAAACACCTGACAGAAGGGACGTGTTCATTATCTGAGTCAAATCAGACGCTATGACAGGCAAAATTTTCTCAAAGAAAACTGTGGGTAGAACATCAAGGCTGCAGGAGGAGGACCTTAGCTGCTGAATGATCTCCTCTAAGCTTTTGTAGTTTATTTGGCTAAATAGGGTGTTTTCAGCTGACGTCACGCTCACGTGACTACTCAGCGCGTCCGCCATATTGGGTGGCAGTCGTTTCGCACCGTTGACCTGCATTGTATGACGCCTTAGGCAGTATTGGAAGTGAACAATGGGGAAAACGTGTTTAATGGTTGGTTGCACGGCCCGTGGAGGTGGAGATCAACGCTCTTTCTATCGCCTACCAGCCGTAATAGTGAATCAGTGTGAAAAAAAAAAACAGCTGTCTGAACAACGCTGTCACCTATGGCTGACACGGATATCCAGGTCCGATTTGGACGGTGTTAAGCTGGAATACGCCAGAGTCTGCGGTGCTCACTTTGTCACAGGTAATTAACTGTTAAGTATTTAAAACATATAAGAAGAATATATTAATAATAGGGCTTGGGCGTTATGACTTATTACTTTCCGCGGCTGTCATGTTGACTGCCTCCGCCGCCTCTACTGCCTATTACTACCGCATACTGTACTCCCTCTCTCAGCCATGTTTTAATTTGATTAATTTCACCTTAACTTGATTTCAACCATGGTAAACCGTTGCTGTATTGTGGGCTGTAACAGCGCAACACATGATCGCCATGGGAAAAACATAGAAACAGATTAATTTTCCACCGCTTTCCTGCCTGGAGGCGCAACCACGGAGAACAACTGTTAGTGATAACAAAGAGTCGTCGGCTCGCTTGGATCGCGGTTGTAAGTCGACCGAACATAACTTTCCACAGTATCCCGATGTCAATGAGAGTGTGTTCTAAACGTTTGAAACACATAGCAGCTAGTTAAAAGTACATTACATTCGCGAGTGGTTGTTAGCGCTAACGGTTAGCATGTGCTAACCCGTCTGAGCACAGCTTACCTTTGAACGAGTTACAGAGATAACAAAGAGATCGTCGGCTCGCTTGGATCGCGGCTGCAAGTCGACCGAACATAACTTTCCACAGTATCCCGATGTCAATGAGAGTGTGTTCTAAACGTTTGAAACACATAGCAGCAAGTTAAAAGTACATTACATGCGCGAGTGGTTGTTAGCACTGACGGTTAGCAGCTACTAAACTAGCATGGGCCAGAGCCCGTCTGAGCACAGCTTACCTTTGAACGAGTTACTGTGTTCCCACTGTTTGCTGGCTTTATGATCTGCAGCTCCTACCGGCGCCAATACGGTAAATACAACTTAATTTTGCACTGGTCATTGTTCTGCTTAAATAATTAAAGCCGCGAGCGGCGTCGATCGGCCCAGAGCCCGGCCGCCCTGCGGCGGGCGGTGCGCCTTCGCGCACCGCCCGCCGCAGGCCGCCAGCCACCGCAGAAGCATGCGACACATTTGCGTCGGATTGTTTACATTTTTACCATCTTATTAAAACTCACCCGTCCACGTATGATGGCGATTTCCTTGATGTACATAACCAGATGTGAACTGGTTGTGAGCCTCTAGACCCTTGTAAGCTCTCATTTCCTCAAGAGTGTGCAGAGGGTTTTCACCGAACACCAGGTAATGCACTATGTCGCCGTGCTCTACATTTGGCCAATCATCTGGATTACGGCTAAACAAGGCACCGTGGAGGGCATAGGGGTCCATATGGTCGATCACGGAACATTTCCTCAGATATACGTCCTTATCTGGTCGCTCTAGCGTGCTGGCGTACTTATCCATTCGCGATACGATAATACGTGTAAGACAACTAGAGATAAGGAAGTGTGCCACCCAATATGGCGGACTGGAAGTTGGCCAGTGACGTCAGTGAAAACACCCTATTGGGACATTTTGTCAAGATAAGTTCCAGTTGGATACAGCTTTGATTCTGGAGTTGAATCCTCTAATCTTTAGGATTTTATCAGTAAAAAAGTTAGCAAATTCATTACAGGCCCTGGTGGAGTGGAGTTCAGAAGCCACGGACCCAAGAGGATTTGTTAACCTGTCGACTGTGGCAAATAAGGCACGAGCATTATTAATGTTTTTGTTGATGATCTCAGAGAAGATTTTTCAGTTGTAAGTTATATCTGTAAAGTCTCTCTTTATAGATGTCATAGTGAACCTGGAGTCTCATCTTTCTCCACTTGCATTCAGAATTTCGACACTCCCTTTTTTCACTTCTTACTGCTGGAGCACTTCTCCACTGAGATTTTTTTCTTCCCGGAAACAACCTTCACTTTAATTGTAACAATGCATGTTAATGATGTCTGAGACTTTAGACTGAAAGTTATTTACTAGTTCATCGAGTACAGCATAAGGTTGAAGTAGAAGAGTAAGCTTGGATAAAGGTTTCCATGGTATTGTCCTTAACAATGCTTTTTCTTATGATGTCCCTTTGGCTAAATTAATTACTGGAAATTATGCTTTCAAAGGTAACAGAAAAGTGATCAGATATTGCAACATCAGTTACATTGAGTTTGGAAATATTTTGACCCTTAGTGATGATTAAGTCTAAAATATGTCCCTGTTTGTGTGTTTAACATGTTGAGTTAAAGCAAAGTTTCTCAGTGTCACACAGTTCTTTTTGCACCTCTGTAACATTCATAATCAACACATATCACAGGTAGGAGGACATTAAAATAATTTATAAAGTAAGATTTGGACTTAGGAGGCCTGTAAACATTCAAGAGCATAGTTCGTACAGTGCTCTGTATGAGCCAAATATTCAAGAGTTGAATTTTCCCAGTAACACCTTTTTACACTTTAGAGAATCATTAAATAATGTTACCACTCCTCCACCTTTCCTTTGCTGTCTGCTCTCACAAAGAAAATTGTAGTTTGGAGGAGTCTACTCAATCAGAAAAGGTGCTTCATCAAATTCATGTAGCCATGTTTCTGTTAAAAAAAACATAACATCAAGATTATTGTCAGTATTAAAGTCATTGATTAAAAGTGATGTTCCTAACAGAGATCTAATGTTTAATAAAGCCAGTTTATATGACTTAGTGGTTGATATTGTCTCTGTGCATTTATGCCTTTTAAGTATGATTGCTTATTCCTCTTTGTTGTCTTTTTGGTTTTCTTACTTCTGCCACATATCATCACAGATATATCCCAGCTATAACAGACAAAGTGACAGAGCTGGGATTATCAGAATGGCTATGTGGAGAGGATGTTAACTGTAGGCCAATCTTAAAAAAAAAAACTCTTTCATGTTGTTTGTAAAATCCAGGAAGGGACCATGTGGGCTTTGTGGAGAAAAGGGGAAGCTGGGTGTGGTCTGGACTGGTCTCAGAGGGGATGGAGGTTTTGGGTTCTCTGTGGGAGTTAAAGGGGGGTCCTCTTTTTCTCCTGTTGGGATCTGGGGTGAATCCTCCTGTAATTCTTATGTAGTCTCAGTCTGTGTCATCTTTCTGGTCATCTTCATCTTGGCTTGTTCGGGCTGTACTGGGCTTATCATTTGGCACTGGCTGAGTTTTGTTCTGGGACAAAGCTGATGGGGCATGGTTCACAGAATAGAACATGTTTGAAATCAGGTATTTTGCACCTGACCTATTTAGAGAGAAACAATCTCTGTTGAACAGATGCCTCCTCTCCCAAAATATGTTAAAGTTGCCTATGAAGGTTACAGCTGTTTGTCTGCATGTATTTTTCAGCCATTTGTTTAGCATCACAACTCTTGAAAAAATTCATATGCAGCGTTTACATCAAAATTCACATGGAGTCGGCAGGTTTTCAGCTCCATAGCAGCTATTTTCTGTAGAAGCAAAGTCATCCTTTGCTGATTAACTGGAATCAGGTGGTTCCACATACACTTCATATTGAACTCTTTCTATAACAGTGTTTTTCCTGAGAAGTCTTTCTAACTCCTCTGGGGTGTAAAGAGGCATCTTATGTGGATTAGCTGAAAACTAAAATAGTCCACACGGGAAAAATTAAATAAAGCCAGCTTTCTGTAGTTTTGGCTAAGAGATGAAAAGGAGATAAAAAGTTAAAGGCAGGAAAATCCAAAGCAAGCAGGGAGCAGAGGAAAAAGCATCCGAGCAGGCGGAGAGGCAGAGGTGGACACCAAGACGAACGCTGTTTAAATCTAAAGGATGCAATTCACATCCCGCCGCCTTCCAGGTCACAGTGTTCCACTCCACTCCATTCAGTAATTTTTATAGTATGATGGGGGATGGTGTAATGAATAACCAAACATTTTTACTAATCCACTTGTAGCTTCAACATCCTTCACCTTGGACTACAAAATTACTCCAAGAAATAAAAATGGAAGATTGGCAAAACTGGTAACCTGGAACTCCATAACCTTGTTTAGCAGTTTTGCAGTAAATACGGGGATTTGATTGTTCAAAAAACGTATTGGAAAACAGAAAAAACAGCTTGAAAATATAATTATATCAAGGCAGCACTTCATTGCATTCTGTTTTTCTGCATTTGAGACACCAAGTACACAACAAAAGGTTTGTAAGGGCTACATATGTACATTTTGCATGTTATGTCCCCTTTAAGGGCAAGCCACATGCCTCACAGCCAAATTTTATGAAGTAAAAACATATCTAAACATAAATTGTTTTATTATTTTTATATAAAGACTGTGTTTCTAATTATTTCCGATATATTTTCCGATATAAATTTACCCGGTGCATAATTTACAGCACTATGCATCATTTTACAAGATGTGTTGATGATCAAATATCAACTGATTCTGGCACTGTTTCATATGCGTTGGATTACTGGTCATCAAGTTACCAACATGAAAGTTTTAGAGGCACAAAACCCTGCTGCTCAGTTGGGAGCCTGCACAAATCAATATTTACATGTAGAAAATCAATTCAAACAGAAACTAAGATGTTCGCAGGGAAAGCACATATGACTGCTTGTAAAGCACAATCACCATGATACAAAAATGTTTAGTATGCATACTAACAAATGCATACTAATGTTTTTTTTTAGTATGCATTGAATTAGTCACACTAAAGTTTAAAAGCATGCATTTATTCTTTTTGGAAGTGTGAGACCATAAGTTCTCTTTGTTTTTCTCCTGTTATTGCCGGCCATGTGTTTATCGCCGCATCTGTGCATTGCAGTCATTTAACTTCCTTCTTGCTACAGGGAATAGAAGTTTGAAATATGTTTGGAAAATAACACATTTGCATGAGGTGCATAAATTTCCTCATGAGACTGTAGGCCAGAACTCCACATAAAAATGGAGACAACAAGTTTGTGAACATCTGGAAGCAGGAAAGGCAACAAGGAGACAAGTTAGGAGTTATGGCTGCTTGTGTTTGGCTCTTCCTCATTCCCCGGCCTCTCTTGGAGCAGAATCCCTCCTTCTTCCTTGTTTCTGGCATCTATATCCGAGGAAAACAGATGGATTTGCTTTTCCCCAGATACACCCTCAATCACATCCCACATACACCCACACCCATGCATATTACATGCATACACTCGCACACATAGAGTAACACACAACCAAAGGCACAAACAACTTACAGATCGTAGACATAGTGACTTTGACAAACAAATAGACTCCAGCAGGCACAGAAACAGCACTTGGGAGAAGGACAGCTGAGCAAATATGCCCGGCCTTCATTCTTGGGATCTGAGAGGCGCTCCATCCACAACAACAAATATTTTCCCTGCTGTCATTCTCTTTATTTTCTCTCCCTCATTCATCGGAAGTGTGCCGCTGCAGTTCCAGAAAATGTTCGGCAGATTCAAAGCACAGCCAGGAACCTCTTTTTTTTCTCATCTTTTACCTCCAGAAGCTACATACAGATTGGTAGAGGAAGTGCGAGGGGGCTGGGGGGCTGCCCCTTGAGAAAGAGACGTACATTTTGAGACATGAACTCATTTGCTGGAATCTGGAGCTTTCTGATAGGACATGACTGGAGGCTTATTTTATTAGAGTAAATTTGTCCTTGTGTAAAACACCACATCAGTGTTCCAGTGATTTTTGTTCAGGTTTTTATTTCCACTGTCAATGAACAATTTGTTTGTTCCATTGAGCAACAAACCACACAAGCAAGCATGATCCACTCATGCCCTCAGTAAAATGCCTTTTTATGGTTTAGATCACTGTTCAAGATATTACGTTGGAGATCCTTTGACTGTAAAAGTAGGGCCCTATTACGTAATGTTTCTTTGCCTCAGATGAATCAAAACATTATTGTTAATGTTTCTCCTCTCATTCTTTAGCATGCCCTGCCTGGCTGTGTAGCACTAAGAATTGCCGTCTTAATGCCGAAGAAAATCTAATAGATTTACTTTCACAAGTGGAGCATTACTGTTGTCCCTATGGTGCTCCGCTTGATACATGCAAAAAAACTTTCTTGGTCATTATTTTGGGATTATTTCAGGTTGAATGGACACAGAAGAAATTTACCCTCTCAAATAATGTCTAAATTTTAGGTTCTGAATATTTTTTTTATAGTTTCCCACAATAAATCTTGTTTTACCTAATAGGACGTTTCTGAAATGACGTCACATTTGCCCGGAGACAGCCTGATTTTCCGACTGGTCAGACAAGCTGAGTACAAACTAAAATGACAACAATTGCAATATCAATTGATACTAACCTGGCTAATAGCTCTTGTTGTGTGGCGCGATAACCAGAAAAAGCTGTTATGTTAGAAAAAAATCAAAGCCCAAAAGCACAATTTCAAATTCAAAAACCAACCCAAGGCACTGCAACTGCTGACTCAGGAAAGTTTCAAGAGACTTTAGAGGAAAACTAGTCCAAAGTCATTCATATTAAGTGGACTATGCAACACTGAAGCTCACATGAACAACCCTCATACATTATCATATACACGTGTGATGATGTTTTCATTCCGCTGATAAAAAGCCAAATCCATGTAATGTACCCTACACAGACGTTGCAGTCGCTGGTATTAGGTCTAGACATTCAAGTGTTGGCTCCTTATCAACGAGGAAATGTAGAGAGTACAAAGGCATGTTAGGTCAAATTCTACTGTAAAGTTCTCTCGATTACAAGCTCGTATCCAACACTGACATTTCTTGTCAATCCTTCGGGGTTTTAGAAAATCTGTGGGGGGAAATAAAACTCTATTCATATGGTCACGATCATATCGTGAGTCACTCCAGCAGATACCAACACAGCGGTGTTTTGTTGTAGCCATATTATTGTCTGTTGAGACGATATTCATGACACATCTGTTCACTTTTTGACTCAAAAAAGTGAACAAGAGAAATATTCAAGTGTTACAGCTCTGTTTGTACAACCCCAAGATGGCCGTGACGCATCCATACTGCACTGTTGTAAATTCTGTAATTTGACATCATTTCAGAAATGTCCTATTACAGACACGCAGTCCGTACTGCCCATGCAACTGGATTCGATCTCCAGTCAACCTCCAGCTCAGGTATAACCTACTTAAACCTGAACCAGCACATGGTTATTTGTTCTTAGTTTTGATGCATGTATTGAATAGTAAAACAGTTTTTCTGATTTGTTGATTACTGATCAGAGCCAGCCAATCAAGGGAAAACTGCCGAAGTCCAGCCTTTGCACAAAAAAGGTGTTGCATCCAAAACAAAATAAAAAGTAATAATTTCATTATTATTTCATCTCTTCAAAAGTACTTTGTAATCCAGAAGAAAGTCCATCTACTGGTCTGCATCTCAAGTTAAACGGCTTTGTAACTAAGGAGTTTACATGTGTTCTGCTGATGGAGTCAACATTGTTAAAATCAAACATGTAATCAAATGACAGTTATGATCTGAAACAGCTTCAAATAGTGATACATTGGCAACAGTCTTAGTTAGTCTGGTTCCCCCTAAATGTAGACATGCTGTCCACACTGCCCATTCAACTGCTTCACGGGTTGTGAGAGAATATTTTTCCAGTGAAATACCAACAAATAATAGAAGCAAACATTAGGCCATCTGCAAACAAAGATGAGGATGTAGATGGGATTGCTTCCAAAACAGCTTAATAATCCTAAACACACTTCAATAAGCCAACATGGACTTCCTCAACAGAGCAGGCTGCGGATTTGCCAAGGCCTTTACATTCCTCATGAAATCTGTGAACAAAACTGAAAGAAAAGTACAGCAAGAATGACCAAATTTCCCAACAGAGTTAGGATTTTGCAAAAAGTGGCTACAAAACATGAGGGCCAAGCATCATGTTGAGATTCTGAAGCAACATCTATAGACATCAGTATAAGCTTGGGCAGCATATTCCCAAATAGGTTAAAAAGTGGGTATAGGTCAACAAAGTGCTTTTTTTGTCTAGCATGAATGATGGGTCAGCATGTTTTAAGTTAAATAATACAGAGCTTATGACCCCCATGTTGAAGATGTTTGCTGTTGTTGTGTTTATAGCTGCAATAGGTAAGGCAAGGCACGTTTGTTTATAATGTAATTTTCAGTAATAAGACGATTGAAAGTGCTGTAGGTAATGTTTGTATAAATGTAAAATTTTTTACATATTCAAATTGTCACTATGTCCTGACAGTAAAATATGAGACAGATCATTTTTGGGGAAAAAAAGCTCCTATGACTCCACCGAGTGGTCCAATTGCCATTTGCATAAATGCCCTGCTTCCTGGACAGAAACAAACAATCAGAGCTAGGAGGAATGTCTGGCTCTGATTGGTTATTAGCAGTGTCAATCACTCTTGTTTATGCAATGCTCATACCCCCACCATCACGCAGTGCTACCATCATTCAAGCTTGCAGGTGGACTGCAGCGGTGTGGACAAATGGCAGAGAAACAACCTGCTTTACAGGAAAAATGTCAATTTCTGGAGTGGCACCTGCTCATAAAACAAAGACAGGTAAACATTGAAACAGCCCACAGGCTCCACTGTGGGGGAGGAGCTGTGGAGGGAAGCCTGTCGCACGGTTGAGAGGGGAGGGACCTGTAAGGTGTGTTGTTCAAACTTTCAGGCTAAATCCACGGTTTTCTTAAAACTCCCTACTGCAGATTGGAAGATCAAAGATTGGGAAAATCTTTAGTTTTGAGGTATTTATTTGCCAGGAACTAAATGTAATACTTCAGATATGTGAATCACAAATAAGAGAAAATTGCCAGATTTCAACCTCTTTTGGTTTCATCTCTAAAGTAAATATTTAATTTAAATTTTGTCTTTTCATAATATTTTTGTGCAAGAAAAAGTGTAACAGCATGTCGGAATTTCACTTTAAACTGATTTATGATTAAACACTGTTTGAATCATATAGGCAAATAAAAGTTTCTTCTACATGGCTATCGTTAGATGGCAGCTATTATGAAACAGCTTCAAACCGTGATACTTGAGCAATGGATGAAAACTTGGAATAGTATACCGCTGTGTTGCAATGGAGGTATCCAGTGGTATGATAATTGCTGTATTGCATATTGCATACAAATCATTAGACAGGGCAGTGGGGGCCACATTAATAATAATAGTCTATGGCTTGCTGTTCAGATAATGAATGAAATATGATCCAGACAGTCCAGGATGAATATTACATCCACATGCATGAATGTGAATGCCAAAACAGTCATTTACAACCACTATGTGGAATCTTAAGATAGTTATTGAGGATAGACTTTTTTTTATCCACTATCTCATTAGCAGTGAAGTGAAGAGTAGAATTACCTTGTTTCCATTACAAAGTAATCATTGGGCAGTCTTTCTGCTGCTAAACACATCATCATAATTGAGAGGGATGCGGGAAGGATGCACTTTTGCTGCGAACCTGTCACAATATCAGACACAGGATTGGAAATTGAGTTTTTGGCTTGTTTACCTGTCACAAATAAGCAGGGAGATTTGGGGGAAAAAAACCCGACTTTACTTTAGCATCCACACAACTGCATTCTGTATTACTGAGCTTAAAGTGATTGCCAAAATTTCTTTGTGTGCCAACACATATTACGCTATTCCTTAACAAGATTATCAACAAAGATTAGAGCAGATTTCTAACAGTGTTTTGAGTCTTTCTATGACACATTTGAATTATTATTACAAAAACAACAGATAATTTAAACGGAAATTCTTTTTAGCCTTTCTTATAATTTTAACTATTGTGATCTGACCTGATGTAATAATTTCAGCATTCGCCTGGCTGGTTTGCCACATGTTGGTTCTGGTCGAAAGAAACAAAAAAATAACAGAGAAAGAATTAACAAAAGAACAGATTACAAAGACAGCAGTGGGGTTTTAATGAAATAGTTGAAAGAGTTTGTAATACAAAAACCAAACAGAACTGGACAGCTCCATTCAGAAGAAATGCCTCCAGCTACAATGTGGTGGTTGTAACCTGAACAATGTGTTGACATCAATGAATGCAATACACACACACACAAACACACACTCACACACATTCTTTTATATGCTGACAGGGCTTAATCTTCTTTTTAAAACAATAGCAATGTTCTGGATGAAGAAATAGATAAATAAATGTTGATAACTAATAGATCATTACATCTTCGCGTTCCATCAGAATCACTCCGTTTTTGATAACTCATAGCAATTACTATTTGACCGCATTATTGACCTACTTAAAACTGCAAATATTCCAGCCACTACCGATTAAAGTGGAAACTAAGAGTTGAATAGATGTTAATTGTCGGCATTAAATTTAACTGTAAATTTCAATTTAAATAATGCTCCAAAGTTAACTTCTTCATCCCTCAAAATAAGTTTTTGCAACTATGTTTGCAGATCTGTTGTTTAAAGTTCAAATAGAAAGGAGTACGTCTAGAGCTTTTTCATTGTGTGTGATGTTAGATAATCCTTTTTTTTTTCTCTATGTGGCTGGTCAAAATCGAGATAAAAATGCTCCAAGTAATAAAAATCGCAAGAATTTTACAGTATGCTGTGCGCCTCCAGTGATCCGCGAGTCCAGCGAGAGCAGTCACATGACAAAAACACAGCCGTGACGTCAGTGTTGTCAAACATCCTCGAGCGTGTGTCGAGAACCACTACTTCACGCATTGTTAAGCACTCTGAAAGGATCGTTAAAAAGTCATTACAATGGTCTATTGTACTGCTGCCAATTGTAAGAATGGCTTTGGATCGGGGAAAGGAATGTCAAATAATCCGACGGACCCGGTTTTGCATCAAATTTGGATCCGGAAAGTGAATAGATTAGATAAAAATCAACCGGACAATCTGTGGCATCCAAGCCGATACAGCAAACTATGTTCGGATCACTTCACGGTAGATTATTTTATCGGCAATCTTACTAGGGGGTGAATAGCCTGGTAATTTTATAATCACTTCATCAAACCTGTGACACTATGTCTAATAGCTGGTATACCCAGTGCAATTTGGGCTGTTGCAGACGAAAGACAAAAGCTGTAGGAAAACTCTTAGGTCATGACTCTAAACCTGCTGTCTTACTGTGTTGCACTGTGAGACAGGTTCAAGGACTGCTGTTGCTAGCATTTTACAACCAAAGCTAACCTGCGATAAATATAAGACAGACATTTAACTATCATACAGTGAGACAGCTGCTATGACCTACATCCACTAATCAGAGCCCTCGCAATACGAGAAGCTCCACAGGTTCTGAACGACCAAGACTGATAAATATTTTGAACCCTAACATACATTTTCTGTTGGATTTGCGCCTGCAGTGTACTTAGAACTAAAAAGATGTTGCTGAACTTATTTTTTTTTGTTATTTATGAAAGGACCTTGATATTTGATTAAACAGATTCCTCAAAAGAAAACTCTTTAATACTGGACTATTTTTTATTTGTTAGTGGTTTTGTTTTGGGAAGTGTGTAAAATGAATAGTAAAGTGTGTGGTTGAACAGCTGATTTCCTTTGTTTATATCAAAAACAGCTGCTGTTTTAGATGGTTAGCATATGTTGATGTGGCGCATGTTGATGAGGTTGCTTATTGCCATAATGTCATAACCAATTCAGTAGTGATGATCATACGATGTACGGTGATCATACAATGTACACACCAAATTTCACGTTGCACCAAAGTTTACTAGATCCAGGTCGTATAGTGTGTTCTGGAGTAGTCTCGTAACATTGCTAAAATCACAGTAAAAGAAGGCCATTAGACCATCAGATGTTTCAACTGGTGATGAGTTGAATGTGGGAGAGATGAAGGCTGCTTGATGTAGCTTTAACTTTGTGGCCTGAAGGTCATTGGTGTCTAACATGGGAGTAACCAGAGAACCTGTCGATGAACATTACTGTAGATGGCCTTCAGGGCCTGTTTGTCTTTGGGAACTTCTGAAATCCCAGACAGGTACTGGGGGACAGCAGGACATTGTGGTTTAAGAGGTATTACCTTAGGTATGTGCAGAATTTGGAGATTCTAAAGAAAAATAAGGAATAAAAAAAAAACGTTCTAGCATAGTATTTGCTGATATAGAAAAGGGATGCAAAGCTCATCCAAGACTGTCGATTCATACTAAAGGTATTGGTGAGTACTGAAATAGCATTTCAAGGAACTTCCTAATCCAGACACCATGTCCTCCCAGAGTAAGTAGTTAGAAAGCTCCCTGGCACCAGGGTGCAGGGAGTGGGCGAGATACTCCAATGCAGCTTTCATCCTGCCTGTTGAAAACAGTGGTTTAGATCTTAACTCTAAACCACTGTTACAAAAGTTACAAGGGGTTCATGGAAGTTTGGTTACCCAGCCCACATGCACTATGTGAATCTGCAGAAAGCTAGGGCCACTGAGGAAGTGTGGCGATGCTCTGAAGGGTTATTTGGTCTTTGTATAAGAGAAAGAGCTGTCCATGTGTTCTTGACACAAAGTACTTTCCATTGCTGTTAGGACTATATCTGCCTCTTACCCTTAATAATTTCTGCGGCGTCCATATTGTCATATTGTCTACCACAATATCAAGATGTTGCGGTAGACAAGTGGCTGTGCGGTTTCAGAGACACTCATACTTGTCATGTTTTGAACGTGTGACTGAATGAACACAAGAACTGAAACCAGTGGTAAAAATAAAAGGTTTTATTGAAAGGAAGAGTGGAGATTGACAGGACTGTCTGCTGGTCGGAGATCTTGTGGCTCTGCTGGGAGGAAGGGAGAGGACGGTGAATCACTTGAGCTGGGTATTGAGCGGGTGAATGTTTGAAGGATGAACTCACGGAGGTTGTGGCTTGAGCTTGGTTCGGGGAGGAGGTGCTGTGCAATAGTCTGGGTTGTCGGTGCGAGTCCTGTTCCCTTCTCGGTATTGGTAGTTGGAAGGTGGACAGGCAGGCGAGCGCAGGTAGGAGGGCCAACAGGGCTATCCGTGGTTCTTGTTCGGTACGAGGTTGTTTCCAAGAGTTTCTTCCGAGGCTTGGTTACCAGATCTTTCACTGGTGGGTACAAGGTTCTAGGAGGAACAAAAACAGGAACACGGTTAGTCTCAGGTTGCATGAGAATCAAAGGTAACACTAGGAGCTGGTCTGTACCACGCAGAAGCGTAAACGAACTGACGCCCTCCTCCTGGTTCCAGCTCATTAAGAAGAGTGGTAATCAGCTCTGATGAGATGCACCTGCCCGTCCAACCTGCAGAGTAGAGAGAGAAGGAAAACCAGGCCCGCACCTAGACCGCAGCGTATGACAATACCCTACAAACCTGCAGATCCGCCTTTTATTTTTTGCTGACCATGTGGATCTGTTGGCCTTTTTAGGCAATAAACTTCCTTGTACACTGGAGTGGATCTCAGCTGAGTGTGAATGGGCCAGGATGAGGGCCAGGTCCTCTAATTCTGAGACCATTGTTCTCAGCTAGTAAAAAGTGGACTGCTCAATCCAGGTCAGTGCAGAGTCTCTGCAGAGCCGGGGAGCTCAAAATAGTGTCACCTTCATAAGTGACGTAATGGAGTGGGAGATCAATAGACAAGGGCTTCAACTGCAGTAATACCAGTGCTGGTCTGGTTTGTCCTTGATTGCATAATTGATTGTATAGTCCATCCAAATTGACATCCTCATCTATGGCCATGAGATATCGATAGTGACAGAAAGAATAAGATTCAGAAAGAATGACATCCCAACCACTAACAGCTGAAAATCACATCCTTCATAGGGTGGCTGGGTTCATCCTTGGCAAGGGGTTAGGAGCTCTGTTATCAATGGCTGCTGCTTCTCCACATTGGAAGCAGTCAGTGGTGGTTTGGGGCTCGGATTAGGATGCCTCCTGTTGACTTCTCTCTAAAGATTGTCTAGGCTTATTGGTAAAAGACCCTGGGGCCGGCCAAGAACTCTCTGGAGCAACCACAAATCCTTTCTGGTCTGGAGACGCCTTAAGATTCCCAAGAATGAGCTGGACAGTGTAAGAGTAGTCTGGGTTTCCCTCTTGGACCTTTTTGCCCCACAATTCTACCTAGAATAACAGGAAGACCATGAATGGACACATTTTTGATATAAAGCAGACTTGAACAAAACCCGAAACGTTACATTAGAATTGGAAATTTGTTATTTCAAAAAGTTTAAGAGGTCCTTTTTTATGATAAGCCTATTTGCAACCATTTTTCACGGCTATGCTTGTGTTCCAAAAAGTAGGTCCCATGAAATGCAAGCAGTCATTTTTGTTTGTTTGTCTTTGCTTTACAATCAACATCCAGAAGTTCATGTTCTCTTCCAAAGCCTTCCACTCTTGGTAGCACTTGATGCACTCATTATCACTCAGTAACACAACATAACCACTGGGCAAGATGTGACACCATGGTGGTGTGTTGCTTTGCAAGTAATAGACTGTGCATTTCTAGTTTCAAATACTTGTCAGAACATTTTTTGTCAGAACATTTTTGAGACACACTGGTAGGAGGTTGCTTTGAACTAAAACATGAACTAGCGCCAAACTCTGTGGCAGAGAATAACATTCCAGGCTGTTCTCTGGATGTCAGCCATGAAATGATAGAACACATTTTAGGAGCCACGTAGTTACTGCTTGGTTGCTCACCCATTTATTTGTAGTAATCTAGTACCTTCCCTTCCATACCATTGTGAATCACTACAGAAACTACAAATAAAAATGTCTTTATCCTGCTCATATCCACTCAATTCCCCTTTTCTGTCTATACTTGTTTATCTTTCTTCTCCTTTTCTCTCTTTCTTTTTCTGTCCTTCCTCCTAACAGCCGGCTACGCTCTCATTTGTCACATTTACAATGGAAACATCCAAATTTACAGATGCTATCAATTAATCACCTCCGCTCTAATTACAATCCAATTAACCTCTGTTTCCATGCGCCACGCTGCAGGACGGCCAGCACCTTCCCTACTCAATCACTTTGCTCAGAGAGTGAGGGAGAGTGGGAAGTAAAGTGAGATTTAATGGAAGAGCAAAGTGTAGTGGAAAAGTAAGGAAGATGAATGAATGAACTGTAAGGACCGACCTGCCCAACTATATACGTTTGGTCAGGAGCTGTTTTATTGTTCAGGCTGAGCCGGTTCCCCTCTGGGAAGGCCGAGAATCCTGCAGCATTCAACAATTTTTTGAATGCGACGGGAGCAGTTTGAGGAAGCAAGTCTGCTGATCAGATTTATGAAACACAGCTGGGAATAAACTGAACCATATATGCACACACATGTGTAATTCAAATCTTTGCCCACATATGAAGGGTAAGAAAAAAAAGATTTGTGAGAGGGGGTAAGCAGTCAGCAGAATATTAGAGAAACAGGAAAAAATTAAACTTAATTCAAGTGCTGGTGTCTCAGTGGAGGATCACAGGTGTGAAAGAGAATGAGAAGAAAACTTGAGGAGGGAAGAGTTTGAGAGCAAAAGACAAGGAGGGGGAGGACAAGAATGAAGTGCTCTTGCTGCTTTTGACAGGAGGATTGAAGAAAGAGGAAGGATATGTCCATTACAGACGCAACTGTTCTCCTGATGCCCTGGGAAACCAGCCTGTCACCATGAAACACCTCTGTGTGTGTGTGTGTGTGTGTGTGTGTGTGTGTGTGTGTGTGTGTGTGTGTGTGTGTGTGTGTGTGTGTGTGTGTGTGTGTGTGTGTGTGTGTGTGTGTGTCATATGCTCTAATATGATCACTAAAATATAACAATACACATTTTAATGCACGCGTGTGTAAGTACACACACTCTTTATACATTAAAGAGTGTGTGTACTTACACACACATGCTCATCCATTTCCAGCACAGATGGATGTACACCTTGACTATTAGCAGCTCTGGATTTACAGTGGCCCATCAGCCTTCAGCTTTTAATGCCACGTGGGGCCTGTTTTACAGCTCTGCCCCAGGGCCCCAATCGGCTTTCAATTAGCAGGTGAGCTGCAGCCCTGTTCCCAATCAATAGCCCAGTACAGGAAAGCTGCAAGCACCCTGGGGCCCCAGCTTGGAGGGAGGAAAGAGGAGGGGGAGGAGGAGAGACTGGAAGGGAGGAGAGCTGGCAAGAAAGGCTTAAATGGAATCGTGCCACATTGCTGGGCCAGAGGGGTGTTTGAATGGGTTGGACCTGTCATTTCCTCTCTTTGTGCACGTATTCTCAAAAACACACACAGGGTAAGAAATTCATTAAGGAGCATTTCATCCAGGAAATCTACTGTTGAAATCTTGATTTTCCCATGTTATCAATAAAAAAAGAGAGCTCCCCTTTAGCACAATCTCGATAAAAGTTAATATATATATATATATATATATATATATATATATATATATATATATATATATATATATATATATATATATATATATATATATGGAAAGGATATAAGGATATAGAAATTTCTAGTTTTTGACCAGTTTATTCAACCAATATACAACATCCATCAATCATCTAGGTGGCTGAAAGCCAATGGCTAGTGGTCATTGGACAAGAGATGGGGTGGACTATGGACAGGTTGCAGAGGAACACAGAGGACAAATAACCATGCATGTACACACTTAAACTTAAGTGAAATTTAGAAAGATAATTTAAAAGTCTAAGTTTTTGGACTGTGGGAGACAGCCAGAGCACCCAGAGATAACCCACACATGCAAATGGAAACCATGCAAATTCCATGCAGAAAGACCCCAGGCCAAGATTCAAAGCCAGGACCTTCTTGCTAGAAAGCAACAGTGCTAACATCTGTTCCAACGAGAAAGATACATGGTTTTAAAAAAGTTTTACAAATGAAATTTTTTAGAGTGGTATGTTTTTTACATTGAGCCTAGCTGACTCAATCCTTTGTAGACCTGCATCTGCAATTACGGCTGCATCTCTTTAGGAGAAGTCGAGGTGCACGAACGAGGTAAAAGAATGTGTTCATAAATAGCTGATTCTTCTCAGTTTGAACCAAATGTGTTTGACACAATAAAATTTAAGTGACCACTGATTACCCTGACACCATTTAACGGTGCTTTATTCAAGGTTGGGGAAGGTTTTATTCTCTTATTATCTGTTACACTGATATTAATGCAAAAAAGAGCCTCATCTTTTCCTCTCAAGAAAAGCACAGTGTGACTGCTGAGTCTCTGTGTGTTAGTGCAGGCATCAGAGATGAAGTTCAGATAGTTTTTTGCTGTCTTTGAGGGGACCTGATTTTGTCTCTCACTGTGCTTTTAAACTTAACGATAATGCCCTTGGCATCACCAATAAAGTAAGAATTTAAACTCATGCCTCAAACAAGAACCATCAAAACTAATAGATTAAACAGATTTGTTTTTTTTTTTGCATCCTGATTTGATTTATTTCTTCTATCTCAGAGATGAGCTGAGGAAGCTGCTGCTTTATTGCTTCTCTAACTTATCTGTCAGACCATCATACCGGTAAGTAGCCAAACAGCACAGATGTCTTTAATTTGTATGTATAAATATTTTAGTGGCTAATGTCCTTAAACAGAGTCAACATTTTATTGAAAATTAACATTGTGTTCCAACTCCCTTTGGGACAAATTTAAATATAGGTCACCAAGATGTATGGCTTTAGGATGATCTAAAATGTGCAATGAGTGAGTGCTTCTGTCCCTTTTAAATCAACTTCCATTTGTGGTATCTGGCAGTTTCTCAGTATTACTGTGTGTTTCCAATGGTGCAATATAGGGTAAAACTAAAAACTCTTGCCAAACCCCTTCTGCAGTGACAGGGTGCTAATAAGGGCGTTAAAAAAACATATTTAAAATGGCCCAAGCTTTAATCAGAATTTCAGGATCACGTCACGGTTATGCATTTGGCACTTTTCCTTTATGACCACAAAAGTATTACAAGTTTTGAACAAGAGTAAGGCGTGCTATAAATGCTTGGCAATGGCATAATCAATGTAGTAATTGGTGAATGACTCGATGAGCTATCAATACATTTTTAAATGTTAAGATAACATATGATACCTGAATGACAACCAGTTCATGTTGGAGCTGTGTAGTTAATTCTGAATGTTTAGGTGGCGAAGCATGAACATGAATTAAGTATTTTTAAACTGGCAGAATTGAATTTGGATCTAATTCTTGTCAAGGATGAACTGGCACAACACCGGTCACATGTCTACTAGGTTTACACATAGAGACCAGAACTTTTGCCCATTCTTCTAGGCAAAAAAAAAAAACAGAGTCAGATCAGACAACAGCAATTTTTGAGTCTTGCCAAACATATTTAAGTGGATTCAGTTCTCAACTTTGACAAAGCCATTCTGCTTTGATCTGAGCAACTCTTGAAGTGCTGGCTGTTTGCCTACGGTTGTTGCTCCCTCCATTTTCCAGTCAACTCTGATAAGATTCTCTGTCACTACTAAACATAAGCATTCACATGGTATGATGCTGACATCTGTAATGGTTTTACATGTGAAAACTGCAGAGGTAACTTTGGTCTTGCTTTTAGCGATGGCTTGCAACTTTACCCTAAAGGCCAAATGTGTAGTGTGCACCACTCATTGTCCTCTCCACTGTTTCTCCGACCAATTCTGTAGATCTCACTGCCAGTTACCATGGACGTCTTGGCATATTCTGTGCCTAATACTCAATAACACAGTTTAGGTGGATGGCTGTATCTTTTTAGATTTGCAGTTCACACTCAACACTTTGGTATCGGTTTTAATATTTGGTCTTGATGATGCTGTTTGTTCATTGATGCTCTCTAACAATCATTTAGCAGCTAAACAATACAGCTGTTTGCATACTGAGATTAAATTACTCATAGGTGAACTCTTCTTACCTATTTGGTGACATCTGAAGGAAATTGGATGACCTGGAATGCATTCAGTGGTGTAAGTATAAAAGGTGATAAATGAAAATGCACCCACACTGTTTTATCAGGCATCCATCCATCCATCCATCCATTTTGCAAACCGCTTAATCCCTCATGAGGTCGCGGGGGTTGCTGGTGCCTATCTCCAGCGTTCACTGGGCGAGAAGCGGGGTACACCCTGGACAGGTCGCCAGTCTGTTTTATCAGGCATGTATTGTTTAAAAAAAAACATGTATCTTTTCCTTCTAGTTCACAATTATGTACAACTTTGTTTTGGTCTATGACATAAAAAAGAAAATCCCTTAAAATATGGCGTTGTAAAGCAGCAAAAATGGGTAGAATTTATAGGGGTATAAATACGCTTTGAAACTCTTGTATGTGAGATAAACATTTCAACATAAATTCCAATCGTTTAAGTGGAAAACATCAGAAATCTTGATATTTTTAACTGCGAAATGGCTAAGATTTCATTCTCATGCCTATTTTAAATAGTGTGTTTAATTCCACATGGAGTCAAATTTAGCTGATAAAGCGGCTGAGCGGAGTGCCTTAATTCCTACACTTTGTGCTCGGAACATTTCTATGGTTCCACATTTGACGTTAAATTATTTACAACTAAGAGATATGAGTACAAATTAGGCTACTTGGGTATATTTTACAGTAGGCACACTCACATGCTCACATAAATAGGCACACATATTCATTTAGGTGCCCCCTCATTCAGGATTGGTTCGGTTCAACTCCACAGAGAAAGAAGGGACCAAGCGAAGCAAGATTAAGTGTTTTAATTCTCGTCCACCTCTCAGAGACACTACCGCTTGACAAAATAGTAAAGTCATTTTAATTAGATTACAGCACTCCATGCTTTGCTCCACCTACACATGGGAAAAATTAAAAAAGAGAAAAATCCCATTCCCTGAAGTGACAGCAGAAGGGAGCAGGGGGACGGTGGGTGTCTGCCATACCAGGCAGCTTGGCAAAAAGATGGCTTTTGCCACAAGCAGTGATACAGACCACCATCCTTACGTCACATCATGCTGAATTGCTTGATAAAGAATCAATGGCAATCAAATAATTGAATATCACATTCTTTTTATATGCTTTTTCCATGTATGTATTCCATGTACCTCGCAATAACAAGGGGAGCGTGTTGCAATGAGGAGAGGTTAGAGAAGACTGGAAGGAAAAGAAGAAGGGGGCAAGCAAGGAGGGAAGCCGCAGTGTTAGTTCAGTGACATGGGTGTCTTTGAAGGCACCGCTGTGGGGGTGATGTTGGTGCTTCGGCCGAGAGTTGGGGGTATACTGGAGGGCCTGTGTAGATAGGGGAGAGGTGGGAGAGATAACTACTCCATCCAAAACCCTCCTCTTCTGCCTCCCCCTCTCTCTCTGTGTGCCAGTTTTATCCGAGGGGGGCAATGCGGGTCTTTGAAGGCATTCCAGCAGGAGCTGTGTGATTGTGTGTGCCTGCGTGGTTAGATGCATATGCAGAGCTTTATCCACAGAAATGTAAAATGCTTACTGAAACTTTAATACTTTGAACAAAAAAAAGTCCGGAAAAAGTAAATGAATTTAGGTATTTCTGCGCCTTCCCTCTATTTTTCAGCGTGCGTACATGCGCGCACGTGTGGGTTCCTGTATGATGAGAGAGCAGCCGGCTACAGTACATCTCACTCTGAGTGGTGGAGAGGCAGAGCTGGAGTTGCTGGAAGGCGGAGAGACAGGCAGCTCTTCCCTCCACACATCTCTGTTCAAAGGCGCCATCAAAGTCTGGCAGAAATGTCAGTGCTGCAGGCAGGGGACCGGCCTCTGAATGTCAGTCCTTCTCAGGTCAACACAGAGAGCCAGCCCGCCGCGTACAGACAGAAAAGGGGGTGGGTTGAGAAAGGGGAATGAAGATAAAAAGACATAACACAAGAACAGTGATTAGAATAGCATGATAAACTGACACAGGAATCAACAGTGAAATGAAGGTTTGGAGGGAAAACTGAAACAAAGAACAAGATGAAAAATCCAGAGCAAAAATAAATAAATAAAACAAGATGGCACATGGAACAAAACATTTTTTTTTATCATTTCAGGGAGGGGGGGAGCAGCGCTATGGCTCTTTTATTCTATCTCTATGTGTTTCTTTCGGTTCAGTAGGATGTCAAGTGACTTCATGCCAGGGATCCAAAGGCTACTTTAACTCAGATATATGATACAGACAACATGAAGGAAACGCTAGAAACACAGTGGAAAAACATTTACTTTGGCATAGAGCTGAAGTCTGTTAGACTGATATAACAGTAGACAGGAACACATGGAAGCATGTTGGAAAGGGGCACCCAGACTAATGATTGTCCCAGTTATGAAGAGCCTGTCCGATTACAGAAGGGTAACTGAACAGTACCGGAGCGTACAACACATGCTCAGCCAGACTCCAGTGGCACCCGCCACTTCAGCAGAACTCATTAGCATTACAGGGTCCGCACAGGAGCAAACCGGAGATGGGACGCCGCATATAACTACATGTGGATGTGTGTGTGTTTGTGAGGAGAGAAGGTGCTTGGTGGGGACAAAGGGGAATGCCTGAGGCATGAATGAATATGGTCCCTGAAAGCTGATTTTAAAGCTGATTCAGGCACTATTCAAACTAATGGGGAGTTTCTGCAAAACAAACTTTTTATTCCGCATTTGCACCTTAAATTCACCTCCAAACTGATTTTTGTGTATATTTGCGTAGACAAGATTTTAGAAAAATTATGACCTGCATTGTAATTGACCACAGGTATGATTTTTTTTTTCTGTCTTATAAGATTTTACTAGACTCTTCCCAAATGCAATTTTGATTATGTGCAAAAAAACGATCAATGAATTGTAGGGTCCGTGGCTAAGGGTCCGTGGCTAAGCTCATCCTCAATGCAAAGGTGAGGAGCTCTGTCACCTGGTGTAGAGTCATAGCCGCTCCAAATCAAAAAGAAGACGGTTAAGGTGGTTCTGGCATCTGATCAGGATGCCTAACATGTGCCTTTTCTTAGGACGTTTTGTATGCATGCCCTACTGGGAGGAGTTCTAGATGCAAACTGAACTTGGAGAGAGGATATTTATATCCCTTCAGGCTAAGAAACACATCGAGAGTTTTAAAGGGCGAGAGGGATGTCTCAATTTCCCTCCTCAACCAGCTTTGTCCACACACTGCACACACTGATCACAGATAAGTAGAAGCCTATATAACACTGAATGCATGATTTCAGAGGAAATGATAAACGATTTCAACAAAAGTTGTACTGAAATAATGATATAGTCATATCCCTTAAGAGAGGAAAATGAGTCCTACTGAGGTAGAACACCAAGTGTTCTACATTTTGCCATTTCATACCTTTGTACTTTTGATTGTTTCATACTCAACCATGCTTCAGTTTGTACTCCTGAGGGTACCTGATTTAACCGATAGTTTAAGGTAATTCTTTATATTCTTTCTAGAGGACTTGGAGGATAGGCGGTTATGTTACTTCAATAACATAACTGCATTTATTTAATTTAATAAGAGTCAAAAGGCCTGAATGGGGATTAAAGCTATTGTAATTGTGTGTAATGCCAAGTTTCTTTTGAAATGGGAGCTATATTAAATAGAAAGTGAAATTGTATGCTTTTATTATTCATCTCTCTCCGTGATTCATCGAAATACCTGACTACAATGAGATTTAAGCTGTTTTGCCGTGGTTGAAGTACATGGAAGACCATTTATTTAAATGTAGATAGGAAAGAATGGATAGACAATGTGTGGCATGAAGAGGGTCACATTGATTCAAAGCCCTTCTTTTTTCGTACTGTTTCACATTCACAGTGTCACCACATTATGGCACAAGGCTGTCTCAGATCATCTAGTTGATATTACTATCAGACAAAGACAACCTGAGTAAATACACAAAAAACTGTTTTTAAACTGTAATTTTATTTATTTAACAAAGGAAAAGCCAACCAAAGCAGCCTGTCCCTCTGTTGAAAAGCTCCCTAACCTCTTCATTGATTTACCCCCACATTCCCCCTTTTTACCCCTGTTCTGAAGTCCGTCTGAGATCAACTGGTTTTCGGTCCGACTGAACATTTTCCCTTATACTTATGTACCGTTGGCATCCTTCAGCTTGGACTACAAAATTGCTCTGAGAAATAAAAACAGCGGATTGGCGAAATCGGTAAGCCATAAGTCCTTTTCTATTATTTAATCTTTGTTTAACCAGGATGGAGTCCCATTGATTAAAAACCTATTTTTCAAAGGAAGTCCTGGCCATGAGGAAGCAACAAATTGTCTTCCATGACCTTCTTTAGAAGTTCCACAGCAAATACTGTGTCGAATTTGTTCAAAAAATTTAATAGGAAACAAAAAATGGAATGGCTTGAAAAATATGACCCAAAAACAATATATAGATCTCAATACAGCACCTGGATAGACTACATTGATTTTTTCTGCATTCCTAGAAACTCCAAGTACACAATAAAATGTATTTCAAAAAAGTAGATTTTGCATATGTCCCTTTAACTGAGAGAATTGAGGTGCTCCAGAAGTTTGTTTCTTAAATTTGTTTTGACCTCAATGTCAAAACAAAGTCCAAGAGCACATTGTTTCATCAATGTAATCTTGGAGAAATTTCGGTAGATCCGCCACACTACCCAGAAGGTTGCCCAGTATTCCATGCTTTCTCCATTTGAAATGGCTTTGTAATCCCATCTGGTCATGAAGTGTTGCTTTTTTAGATAGATTTCATTTAAATTATCTTTAGATTTTACTGATCAGGTCGTTATCAGGCTTGGCTGGGATTAGTGAAATTGAACCAAAAAAGTGTGGTTAATCACAGATAATTTATAATTTAACATGGAAGGCAATTCATTTTTTCCACACAGTGCCAAGTAGGGTTTTTTTTTCTCCTTGAAAAGAGTTTTCTTTATTATTTGAAAACAGCTTTTTGTTTTTAATCTGGCTTTCTTTTATATCAATGTTGTGTTTTTAAAATATCTGAAACATTTTTGGTGGACAAAAAGTACTTTGTCACAAAACTGTAGATGAATGCTAACTGGAATGCAGAAAGACATGGGTCTGAAAGAGGCAGAATGAGAGAAGCTCAAAAACTCCAAGGGGACAGAGAGATAGAAATGAAGATTACATGATAATTAAGGAGACAGACTGACCTATTGTTGCTGCAAAGAAGTTAAATATAATCACATGTATCATGCTGTAAAGGGAGGACAGGTGACAAATAAATGTTTTTTTTATCCCAGTGGCACATTAATGGCAATGAACACTTAGCATTGGTTTATTCCCACATGAATAGCAAGAGGCAAGCAGACATGACAGGCACAAAAACACACATTATGATATTGACTGAATGAGGCAGGAAAGGCTATGTGAAAGGACCTCGCCAGAAGTTACCAGCAGCCTCTTTCTATTGAAAGTAGCCTAGTCTCTGGAAACTAAAAAAAAAAAAAAAACATCTTTACTCCAGTGAGAATGACAGAATAGGGGAGGGCGTGGAGAAAAAGGATACAAAGAGAGAAAAGGGGAAGTGAAAGCACCATAGGGGATAGGGGAGAGAAAATTAGGAGAGGCTGGAAGTGACAAAGGGAGGAGAGAGGGAGGAAAAGAGGGGAGAAAACAATAAGGTCTGCTGGGTGTAAAGTTTCCCCTGGATATGATACGTGGATACGGGCATGTCATCAAGCCTGTGAAGTGGAAATAATAAAGAATTAGGATTGTCTCTGAAGACAGGGGAATTAATCCAAAATGAATTATGAAGGGGAGAGAGGAGGGAAGAGAAAAAAATCAACATCAGCTATTTCCCTTTCCTCTGCTTCAAGGAAGATAGGGGCGGTCTGTGTGCGTACAGTGAATCCCATAAAAATTAAATTAATAACAAAGGAAAAAAAGCACATGCCACACACACAAATAGAAGCTGAAATTTTTAGTAACACGGGGGTGGAATGGAGATAGCTAGGCAGAGAGCAAGAGTACAGACGGAAAATAACAACAACATTTAAATGAACTGGGGCCGGGCACTGTTGCTGCCAGATTGAAGGCTACTGCTCTTTTGTCCCACCCCCTCACCCCGTTTCCCCCAGCCCCCTTTTCTTCTCCAGGAAGAGCTGCTGGTTTTAAAGAGGAGATGCCGTGGAGGCCATTGTAATAAATGCCACTTGTAAATTGCGGAGTAGAATTATACAACGTGCAGATGGATCCATACGCCAGAGCGAGACGGGGCCAAAAAAACTGCGAGCGATAATTAAGACTTAGGGGGTGAATGACAGAGCCATTTGTGACGACGGAATATGGCGTCCCCCCCTGCTCTCTGGGAAACAGAAGGGCTCGGAGAGGCTCGGTGTCACAAAACATTACCCACACAGCTGTTGGCTTTATGAGCAAGCAATGGTGTACTCCCTTCCTTCCTTCCTCCTTCTCCCTCTCATCCTCATCAACGCTTTATCTCTTCCCACCAGCACCACCACCATGGAACAACCTTCCCTTCTAGTGTGATTCTTTGGCATTTTGTGCCACACCAGCGCCACCACCATCAACATTAGCTATTCAGGCCGTCACGATCCCATTGGCGTTCTTCACCTCGCACCACCATCCTTGTTATCTCTGAGGGAAGGGAAGACCGCTTGTGCTCCATCATTCATATTGAGGTGAGAAGTGGAGGAGAGGTGGGAGAAGCTCTGCATGCACACCAAAAGTACAGAGTAACACCTAGCATGGAAATTCAATAAAAAGCGCTCGCGCCGGCAGCAAATAGTGCTTTGAATAGGTGTTTGTGTTTCTGGAGGGATTTCTAAGAATCTTTTTATTTTTCGGAAAACATGTTTGGATCTCTGATGTCACTGTGACCTTGTCAGTTCTTAAATTCTAACCAGATGCCATTTGCTAAAATATGATGTCATTCCAAAGTTAATTTATTTCAATCATTCAGTTGAAAAGTGGAAGTCATGCCGTGTAGATTAATCACACAGTCCAATGCTTTTAAAGGTTTTATTTCAGCTACATTTGATTATTTTGCTTTGCAGCTGTCCAAAGATTGATTAGATTCTCAGAAAACGTTAATATTACATACTTTGTGTGGTTAGAAAGCTGGGCGTTTACATCTTGGAGTAACCCCAAAGGTTGCTGGTTCAAAGCTCAGTCTGTCACTGTGGGTCCCAGAGCAAGACCGCTGACCACAGATTGCTCCCTGTGTGCCACTCGGTGTTGGCAGCACACTGCTCCCTGAGGAAGGGGTTATTTAGACAAATTTCCCCTCTGTGGGACTATAAAGGGAATATATATATAGATGGATAAAAAAATTATACTGAAATGTTATGTTATGCCCTGCAAAATCACAGTGAAGACTGCTGACAGTTGTTCAACAAACGGTCATTAACACCCTTCAAAAGAAGATTAAGCAGAGGACGCTGGCTGCAAGCATTTTAATTCAATGTTTAGTGGAAGGGAAAGTATAGTGGATAAAGATTTGGGGAGATTCGCAAAGTCTGATTTATTCAGGACATGCACTGAAACGTTTGCATTGCTGGTGTTAATAAGCCATTCATGAACCAGTAACAACAACCTAGGCTAAGGAGATAAGGCACTGGACTGTCCAAAGTTTGCACTTTAGATTGAAGCTAATTTTGCCGTTCGTTTTGAAATCAAGATCCCATACTTTGGAGGAAGAGTGGAGCAGCAAAGAATCCAAGTTTCCTTGAGGAGCCATGTCATCTGCTGGTGTTGGTATGCTGTGTTTTATCCAAACAAAAGTCACCGCAGCTGTCTACCAACTAATTTTGGAGTTGGATGCTTCCCCTGACTTGTAAGTTTGATGGAGATGTTAATTTCATCTTCCATCTTTAACTGGCACCAGCCAATGTGACAAAAACTTACTAATATCAGGTTTATTTACCATGGCATCACCGTGCTTGACTGGCCAACAAACTTGGTTGACGTAAAAACCACAAGTGACACCGGGCCAAAAAAGCCAAAGCCCGCTGCCGCATTCCTGTAGTAATTCAGTCATGCAAAAATAGCCAAAGTCATATGTTTAGTATAAATACTGTGCAGTCCATGGGTATGTGTTTCAGCAGGCCAACCTTTAGATGTTTTAAACCCATTTTGTGATTGGTCTTGTGTCATATATTCTACATTTCTTAGAAACCAATTTTTTGTTGTTTTATTGGCTACATTACCTGAGATAAACTGTTCAAATATGTCACTCTGTATATAAGCCAGTCTGTACCATAATAATTACTTACATTTATTGAGTCGAATTACCTAAGTATATGAACCATTTATTAAGATGCACTTGTACTCCTTCAAAGGTATAAATGTTGTGCTCAGGGTTGGCAGTTGGCAACCCTGGTTGTGTTCAACCTTTGTTTCTTTTGTAGCTTTTTAATGTGTTTCTTTTCAGACACCATCAGGCTTTGCTTCTGTATTACCACGCCTCCTCAAAATACAATCTAAACACCAAGTCCCTGTCTAGTTTTGTGTCACTGCATAAATAGGTGCCATGCCCCGGTAAGAAGAACCTCTGCAAATTTATCTCTGGCAAATAAAATGATCTGAGTATGACGAGTCCACCAAGCTCTGCACTCTACTCTCTGTTTCTCTCTCTTAAGTTCATCTATCTCTCCGCCTTGGCCGGCAGACCTGCCCCTGGTCTCGTCTAGCTCTTTGTCTCTGTCTCCAGGGCCTTCGCAGTGTGCAGAGTAGTCCACAAAGTCTTAATTCAAACGAAACCCCTTCGCGCCCCGTTAAACCACTGACCTTCTCTGTCACTCCTGTCACCGGCTGCCGCCACAGACGAGGGCCTGAGCTGCAAGCTAAAAGACCCTGTGCTCAATAAAAATGTGGGTGATTAAACAACTCCCGGTAATTGCTCCTTTTGTGCAGGAATCAAGCGGGCACACTTATTACAAAGGCAGGAGACCGCGAGGCTGGGAGCGGCCGCATCCGATGAGGCCCAGACAACCCTTGGTGACCCTGTGCCCTCCCGTCACCACTCCTTTATCTGACCAAACAACCCACAGTGGAGTGTGTGAGTGTGTGTGTTTGTTTACCAGCAGGTGTGTGCGAGTCTGCTGGAGTGTATGTTAAGTATGTAAAGAAAGCTACTGAAACAAAGGAACAGCAGAATAACACAAGAGCTCCCCTCAGTGGTCAAAGACGCAACTATGCATGAAGAAACACCATTTGGATCGAAGCGATTTGCAGTTAGAAGCAACCAGCCAGCTGGCTTTGGTTCTGGGGGACAAAGCCAAACAGGGGGACCATGTCCAACATGAGGTCCCGGTAATAGAGATCATAGTAATTTGTGAACCATACACATCATCGGCTAATGCCAGGCATATATACATTTATAAGCACAAAGGCCTATCCACGCGCCCTGTCAACGGGTCAGCTTACAAAAGGGAGGCACCCAATTACCACTGCCACACATACACACATAAAGTGCCTCTCAAGAGCCTGTGAGTGCTCCGGCTCCCCTATGATCAAGCATGCTCTCAACACTGCCCGCGCTTGTACACATACAGGGCCCCGTGTGCCAAAACAACAATCAGATCGGACTGCTGCTGAGGTTTGAAATAGGAGAGCTTTCTGCGGTTGGAGCGAGCAACAGAAACCGAGAAGGCCAAAACAGAGACGGTTTTGGCTGATCAACAACTGCCAATGATATCCTCTCATAGAGGTTAGTAAGTCAAGAACCATGAATCATATGATAAAATAACTTCAATTAAATAAAATATCATCATATATATAATTTACAAAGTCATTAACTTCACTTGTATCTGTAAGGGTGTTACATTTTCAATACACTTCAATAAAAAAAAATGGTAAAAGTTGCAGCGCATATTATTATGTTGATGACATTGTTCTGTATTTCTGCAATCTAGCAGCTCAGGAGAAAAGTTTGTTTCTATTTATCCACCCATCATTCATACCCATTTATCTATGCCGGGTTGCTGCCTATCTTCAGTGAGCATTGAGTGAGAAGCAAGGTAATTCCTGGACAGGTTGCCAGTCCATCTCAGGGAGATGGACACAACAAAGCACCGGTCACTAAGGCCAAATTGGATAGCTCAGTTAAATTGTCAGTTAGTTATGGATTGTGGACCAGAAATAACCAACACGTGTACAAGGAGAGCATCAAACTACATGCAGAAGGACTGTAGGCAGAGATTTGGACCCAGGACCTTCTTGCTGCAAGGTAACAGTGCCACCAACTGCACCAGTGCCACGGTCATATACCTTAAGTTCTTGTAAATAAAACGGTCTACGTGCAAATTAATTGAAATTGAACCAGTTTATGTTTTTATTCAGCACCCAGAGATAAGCTTGTTGTGAACTGATAAACAGGAGCAAAACCTAATCATGATGAAGACAGCCAAAACACTGTGGTATTTTCAGACATGATAGCTTTGTGAATAAAAAAGCTGATCATAAATAACTCCTTTACGTTATCATCAAATATCCCTGATTACACAGAAATATGCTTGTGACAGTTGTGAAAAGGCAGGGAAAAAAACAATTTGATTTTATCTTCAGACTTGTAAACTAAGCAGTCGGTCTGCTTGAATGGCCGTGGAGCAACACTGCCCCCTTCTGTCTGAAATAACAGCAAAAAAGCTCAACAACAATAGACAACGTCCATGGTTGATTGTCACACATTTTCAACAGACATCAAAGCAAATAAGGCTGTTTGTAAAACTGTGCAAAATCAGGCTTTATTATTTTTCTCCAGCACTGCTGCCTTTCATCAGCGCCATAATCACCATCATTCTCGTCGTCATAATCTCGGAAACATCACAAAGCAGAGACAGAAGGTGAGAAAATGGACCCATAAAGAGACTCAGCGCTCACACATCTTGGCAGAAACAGTTATCAGCTGTTAGCAAAGTCTGGCATTGCGCTGGGTCAGTGTCACATGACCATCGTGGGCATCAAGTTTTCCAGTGTCCATATGTACAATTTCCTTTCTTTGCAGTGCCTTTATGTCCAGTTAGGGATAAAGTTCCAAGTTCCAAAAGCATTTCAAAGTCCATTTTTGTGGAGACATACCATATTTAAGATGTATAATACTTGTGTTTTTTTTCACTCCATCACCTTTTATCCAGGGACAGTCACTGTCTGCAGTTTTAGGCAAATGCTGAATAAGTGCAATGTCTAGTATAATTTCAACAATGTACAGAGCTCGACTGGACTGAATGCCGCCGGAAGTTGTTTGGCTTTTGGAAAAATAATCCCCATTTCTCAATTTTAGTTTTCTGGTGGAAAGTGTAGCTCATACACACAGATCAACACATACAATTCATTTATGTAGGAACGACTAATTAGAAAAAAGAAACACACACACACACACAAAAAAAACAGATGATGCAACAAAGCTTATCACAGTAATATTATTACAAATCAAATCAGCAAATAAATATTCCATAATAGCTCAAATGATAGTCCCATTACTCGTACATATAGTTGAAACCAGATTTTAGCAATAACTGCATAAAAAGACACTAACATGTGTTTTTCTATTTTGCTGAAATTAAATCTTAATATTTAATGTTTAGGTTCAGTTTGGATCTTCCTTTTTTTGCCAAATGCCAGAATAAGAGATAATCCATCCATGCATTTATCCATGCAGGCTTGCAAGGGCCTGGAGCCTATCTTCAGAGACAATGTTCAGGATTAATTTTTATTATTACTTTGTTAAAATTAAGACGTCTATATGTACTACGACTACTATCCCTGTAAATAATTTGGGAAAGCTCACATGATAAAGACATGGCTTTGTAAGCAACTGATAATTAACAGCATCTGAGATAACTGAAGGCAAATATGTGGAAGTTTTTTAAGGTACACACCACTTCCTTGAGTGATATCCAAATCTAAAGAGATGAGCCAATACATCAAGAAGAGAATTGTGGACCTCGACAGGTGTGAGTCGGGCTAAGAGAGGGTCAGTGTTCACAGGGAAACTAGTCCTGTATGGGCATATGCTAAAAGGCCACTCATTGAGGGAAAAGCCATTACTCTAAAAGCAAGATACAAAGTGTTTTGTATCTTGTTTTTTAAATGTACAAAGGTGCACACAGATGTAAAACTTAGAACCATTGTGTGAAATTGTTGAAGCAACATCTCCGAACTTAACACAGCAACTTAAAGCTTGACCATAAGTGGGTCTCGCAAATAGACAAAGACCCAAAGCCTTCCACCAAATTAGTTATATAGTCAATGGGCCAAAACTTTTTTCACATTGTTTAAAAGTTAATTCTGCCAAATAGTAAGGACAATTATGTAAAATTCTGGGTTAAAAGAAATTTGAAAAACATTCTTTCTCTAATTGTTCAGGCATTTTGGTAATCTCACCTGACCTAAAACTAAAAGAAATAATCTGATATAATTTCAGACCACAACAAAAACAAGTCCTGTGTGTTTCTTTAAGCAGTAAATGCAAATCTCTGGTTTGAATGGTACATCTTTTTGTCACTGTTATGGATTCTGAGAGGAACTTACAGACTCTGAATCCTGAAAATAAAAAAAGAGAGCTATGGCTGATAAATACAACAAATGTAGATTCCAGGCCACATCATTTCATGACATGTTTAGGGTGAAATAATCTCTAATTGTATCTTTGAAGCATGTAGTTCTTCTTAATTATTCCCTGTCAAAGTAAAGTTTTTGTTTGTTTGTTTTGTGGTCATTATTTTCTTGTTTTTGATTTTTTTCGTTTTCGGGGGAGAGGTATAATTTCCAGTTTTCTTTAACTATTATAACAATTATTATGAAGTGAATAGCTGGATTTGTTATATAGGACAAAGTACATATGTGGATATTATTTTGAATTTCAACAACTACAGCAGTCTGGAAGTATCAGTGGAGACAGACAAATCCCTCCATAGTGGTGCATGCCCTTCCACTAATTGGGAGCTCACTTCATGTCTTTAGTTAGTATTGCATAAACTAATGACAGATGATGACTTTCCAAGCACACTAGAAACCTAACATCTTTGTGTGCGTAATTTCCTCCCATATTATCAATATAAAGGTCAATAATTATTTGGAATGAATATTTGTTTTACTACATATTCACAAAGAGGAAAAAAAAAAAACTGAAGCAACGAGTCCATAGAATCATTCTAAGTAAAGACACAGTAACAGGAGTATAACCTCGGCAGTCCCATAAATTTGTGTGCATCAGTGTAGACATTAGTTTTGTTGTTTCAACAAAACGCTGTGAATGCTAAAACCTGGGGAAAAGCTGATTTAAACCAGGGGTAACCTAACTGCAGGTCATCTGAACATGTCATTTGTAACAATCCGCCGAAGTTGAAACACAGGAGAAAGCGGACCAAAACCAGAACACTAGAGTGAAACCATGTCGGTAATGATGTGCTCAGGAGCTCTTCATCCCTTCGTATCCGGCCTTAGGACAGCTCATTCAAACTTTTACTTTAATTGTCTGTCTGTCTGCTTGCCCCCAGCTGAGACGGGGATAGATCTGCTGCTGAAGCTCCATTAGCTTGAGTAGATCTGCGTCCCAATCACCCGCATGATCTCCTTCTGCACCTTAGGCTCCTGAGTGTTGATGTTGGCATCTCCCACTTGGCCATCCTCATACCTGAAAATATACACAAAAAAAGTATCAGAAACATCCATCCATTCATCCATTTTCTAACACGCTTATCCCTATTGGGGTCTTGAGGGGTGCTGGTACCTATCTCCAGCTGTCGATGGGCGAGAGGTACAACCTGGACAGGTCGCCAGTCTGTCGCAGGGCTGATTATAAACAATGCTTTGTTAAAGTATTCACACCATTATTGCATGAACAAACTTTTTGTCATTTATTGAGAGTCTTTATTAATAGACCGACACGGCAGAGTTTCTGAAATCGAAAGAACATTATCCAGCTTTCAAAATTTCATCAAAGTAAATATTGTGCATGGTGTGCATTCATTTTTCAGCCCCGTTTACACTGGTACTCCAAAACAAAATCCAGTGCAACTAACTTACTAGAAAGGTCAGCAAATTAGTAAATTGAGTCCCTACATGTGTAATTTAATCTCAGCATTTGAATAAATGCAGCTAATGCAGCTATTTAACGAAGGCCTCAGAGGATTGTGTGAGAACAGAACGCTGGTGAACAAACAGCATCATGGAGACAGATGGAGATATAAGACAGGTCAGGGGTAAAGTCGTGGCACACTGACACTGAACATCACCCTGAATACACCATCCAATTTACAAGTGGCAGAATCGCACTGTGGGAACCTTTCCCTCCACCTCAGACAGGAAAGCTGATGGAGCCAAAAAAAACGGACAAACCTTCAAATCAAGTTGGACGTTCACCTTCCAGGAGACCAGCAATCCTAATCACACAGCTAGAGTTATAATACAATGCTTTTAATTTGTGCTGCTACTTGAAAACTGCTGCTCAAAGACGCTATCCATCATATATGCCTGAGTGTAACCTGTTTTGCAAAGAAGAATAACAAAATGTCTGCAGATTTGCAAAGTTAGTAGAAATAGACCCAAAAAGATTTGCAGGAGTTTGTGGCTATGTGTTATATAAAAACATTTAAAAAAAAAGGGTATAAATAATATAAATATAAAGGCAGTCTAGTCAGAATATAACAGTCAGAGTTTATGACCTGCAAATAAAAATCTGATTTAATGTCAATGAAGACTGAACAATTTTCCATCGGGCAGGGAAGCTTTAGTTTTTCAATGTTTTCAAGGAGGTTAAAGTGATGGCTTTACTCACACAAAAAAGAAGCGAGTACAGACATGGTCGGAGACCGGACACACCCATATGTTGCCGTGTTTCTGTAGATCTTTAGATGTGATCACTGGGAAAGAGAAATACAAAATACAGTTTGCATTGGATCCTGTATTTGTAATGTTTGCTTAATTACTCATTGAAATAAGGTTCCGGTCGTCTTGCATTAAAACCATTTATGTTTATTTCACCTTTATTTACCCGAAGGAGACAATGGAGAACTAGTTCTCATTTACAGTTATTATAATGCTAACAGAACAATATTTTCTATATTTCTGTTAGTAAATGATTTCTGAAATTTTTCAGAACCTACTTATCATGGTCCTAAAACAGAGCATGTATTTTAAATTAATGTCACATCTTCTTCATAAAATCTGCAGTTATTATACATAAAAGACATGCAAACGTATACATATCAAACACAAACATGTTATTTAACCTTCAACACAGGAGTTACCTTCACATAGAGCAATGCAGTTCAAGTTTCGACTTTGCAGAAACCTTGATTGTATTGGCCGGCTCTATTGTGGAAGATAAAGAGAGGAGTCATGGGCTTGAGTGCAGCTTAGGAACTTTTTTTTTTTGCTAAATCTTTAAAAACACTGAAAGTCTGTATTGAATAAAAGGAAAATATAAAACAATTAATTGTGACCATTAAAGCAATTGATGAGTATTATTTTAACATGCAAAATTCTCTTTACAGTGCTAAAACATATATTCAAGTAAATAGTTTAATTTACAATTTATAATTTTAACATAAAAAGGATGCCATTTGTCTCTCACCTGCGGTATGGTGTTCATGCGGTTGTAACGCTGCACCAGCTCATCTTTGGTGGGCATGCGATGCTGTCCTTTCCCCATTCCTACAAGAGACAGCACAGCAAACCCAACCAAATAGTCTCAGTTAAAAAAAACTAATCTTACTTTTATCTCTCAGGCTGTGTAAACATGGCCTTGGTGGTGTTCAGGGAAATTACTTTATTGTGAAGGTTTTGTTTAGAAGTCTGTAATGGAATACAAAGTACATCCTGGCTGACAAAAAAAAGCTAAGCATTCCTTCTCCGTGTTTTTGTCAATGTGTGCAGAGTTTTTGTGAACATAAATCAAACAAGCATGCATTCAAAACACTTACAAACTGCAGTCATTTTAGGTTATTGGGAAACTTTTCAAAAGCTTTACAGCATGCATTAAACTTTAACATAAGTTATTAACATGTGCATCATCTGAAATAAAGCTATATAAATGTCTAAAAATAATTTTTTTAACAAAAGTCAAACCTAATTTGAATTCATGACAAAGTGACACATATGCAGCCTTAAACTTAGCTTCAAGACTTGCACCCCAGTGGAAATTTGCGACCTGCTAACATAATGTCTTCACACAAACTAAAAAGTTAGACCACCACTTTAGCACTGAAAGAGGAAATGCAGCAAAATGTAAAGAAGGACACAGGGGAAAGAAAACACATGCTCATGTTACAAACCCAAAACAAAAATCACATTTTAATCAACCACAACATAAAGTATGGAATGGCAGGTTTTACACAAGGCTTAGCATTCACAGACAAACACACATCACGCTACAAAACAGCAGCACAACATATTGACACCTGCAAGAAAAAAAAATGCTGTGCTCCGAGATGATAATTAGGCCACATCAGGCAGACACTGATTGAAAGCAGGGGCGGCAGGGTCTTAGTGGCGAGAATAATGTGCTCCTACCTGAGTATCCAAAAGATATGCTTGAGATGGGGCTCAGATAGATGCCCTTTCCATACGCTGCCCCATGCAGCTTTGGGATTAAAAAGAGCAGGAAGGAAGGATGGGTAACTGAGCTTTATATTCATGCATAAGGCACACGCAAAAACAGCCCAGCTTTAGTGAAATCAAAGAACATCTATATGCATATATGAGTTTTCACACAACTAAATCCAAAAGGTGGACAGTAGATAACAAAGGGGAGATAATGTCCTGGTCTTGAATTTTGTGAGAGAAATTCTCATGCATAACATTCAGGTAATGGTCATATGAAAACTAAGGTTTAAAGTGTCGCGTACAGAATCTGTACCCCAACATCTAAAACTGTGTCACGTTAGAGCCATAAAGTTCAATGTTCATTTGGATTTTATATTATAAAACCGACACAAAATACTGTGAAGTGGGAAGAAAAAGGATGCATCGTTTGGAATTGCATTGACATTATTGTTTTCTTACAAATGGGAATGGTAAAACGAATGCTTACACATGTAATCAGCCACCATGAATCAATACTTGAGAGAACTACCTTGCACTGCAAAGCTTCAAGTCTTTTGGACGTATGTCTATATCAGCTTTGCACAAGTACAAATGGAAATTCTCTTTGCAAAACATCTCAAGCTCAGCCAGATTGGACGAAGAGGATCTGTGAACAGAAATGTGACGTCTTTCCCCTCAAATATGATTCAGGTCTGAACTTTGAGTAACACATGAATATGGCTTGAGATAAACCCTGCAATTGTACCTGGCTGTTTCATTAATGTTGTCCTGCTGGAGGGTGCCTATCCACCCCAGTCTCCAGTTTTTAGGTTTAACATCATCCAGCTCCCTGTCAACTCTCAACAACTTTGTTGTTGCTGGTGAAAATCATCTCAACAATGATGCTGCCACAACCAGGTTTTACTGTAGACAGGCTTATTTTTGGTTCGTTTTCCAACACTAGCAAAGTCTTGTGAATTTTCACCCGCCAAAACGACTTCAGACTTTCATCTTGTCAGTTTTCCATAGTTGTCAGATTTGTGGAGTGCAGTACTGATAATTGTCCTGTCATCAGATTTTTACACCTGACCTGTGTATGTTTGCATCTCCCCCAGAGTCACCATGGGCCTTTTAACAACTTCTGTGATTGATGCTCTCCTTTCTCACACTGTCGGTTTTGGTGGATGCCTACATCTCAGTAGGTTTGCAGTTACCCCATTTCAGATGATTGAACAGAGCTCTGTGGCATATTGTGTCTGTGATGACCCCCCTCCCACACACACACACACACACACACCAGTCCACTAGGTGTCTCTGCCCTTTTCTCTTTCTTTCTTTTCTTTCTTTCAGAAAGCAGTTGGATGGTTGGGCTGCCTAATTGAACACACCAGGCTGCCATTAAAAGGCTGGTTTTCAGCCAGTTACTCCCTGCTTGGTTTGGGATCTGGTAGCAGCAGCGCTTGTGCATTAATTCCTTGGACATGCTGTGGTCGCTACTCATGGGTTTTTCTAAATAAAGGTTTTGACATAGATCTGCTCGTCTGCCTCATGTTTTTGTGATAGCCTTTGAGCTGGGCGTGACAAGTGGGGGCTCGTCCGGGAGTTGAACCCGGTTGTTGTGGCTTGTCGGGTGTGCCGTTGTGGTTTGTTTTTTGTTGGGCAGCGTAAACGAGCATGGTGGTTTGGTGTGTGTGGCAGCTGTTGTGTGTCAAGCTTGGAGTGTGTGATTGGGTAGCAGTTTCTGAGTTGTCTGTCCCGGCCAGTCTTGGTGAGTGGCGGTGGTTCTGTCCCTGCTAGGCTTAACAGTGGCTTCCATTACGGAGCTTGTTGTGAGGGGTGTTAGTGTGCTGTGAACGTGGCTAGAGCAGTTGTCTCAGGAGCATATCCGGAGCTGTAGGTGAGTCACCATTTAAAAAAAGTTGAAAAGTTGCTTTTCCAGGCTCTCGGGCATCTGTGCATAAAAACTCACCACAAGTAACTTCTGAAGACTAAGGGGGAGTTTAGTTAGATTTTTATGTTTTCTGTGGTAGTTAGAGGGGATGGGGCTGCTGGGTCATTGTGGCTGTGTTGGGGCTCCATTGGCTCGAGGTGCTACTGGTGTGGTTAAACTTTGGGTTTTGTTTTTTTTGTGTGTTTGTGGGTAGTGGTTTCTGGCATGGCTGCTTTTGAGTTGTTTATTTTTTTGGAGGATCCGTTTGAGGAGGGGTTGGAGCTGCACACGTGAACAGCTGTGAAAAATTGCGCTCTAAGGAAAGTATTAAAGTGATCATTAAGGCTAATTTGGCTGATTCCAGCGTGATTAAGCCAGTTCAGTTGCAGGCTGCCGGTTCATTGTTGGGAACCAATGTCTGTGATGGTGGTTTGACTTTTGAACAAAAGCGGGAGTTGCTTAGATAGAACAGAAAAGGCTGGATGTGAAGAAATTGGAGCTGGAAGAGCGAAGGTTAAGTTCAACTGGTGCAGGCTATGCCTCTTTGGATATTTCAGGCAGGACCACTTCCAGCTCCTTTGATGTTGCCAACAACCTGCGTTTGGTTCCTAAGTTTTCAGAATGGGATCCTGACACATTTTTCTGCCTATTCGAGCGCATTGCTGACTGCGGGGGTTTGTCTGATTCAGATTGCACACTGTTATTACAGTGTGTTTTGACAGGTAAGGCTCAAGAGGCATACTCTGCTCTTGCAGTGGATCAAACCAAGATATTATGCCATTGTGAAGCAGGCTGTTTTAACTGCATGTAAGTTAGTACCGGAGGCTTACAGACAGAGGTTTCGGATGTGGGAGAAGGCTGGAAAGCAATCCCATGTTGAGTTTACCAGGGAGCTGGGGATTCATTTTAATAGGTGGTGTGCTTCCCTGAAAGTTGGTACTTTTGTTGATTCTTCAACTTCCTGGCAGGCTAACTTCATTTGCTTCTCCATGTCAATGGCCGACCTTTGTGCAGACTGGAGCTCAAGCTCTTGGTATTCTAGCCTCTTTTCCTATTCCCACAAAGCATCCTTGCATGTCTGCAGCTCTTGCTGGAATTTGGTGGCCCTCTTCCGCAAATCCTGCATGGTTTGTAGATTCCTGGTTTTCTGCTCCAGTGCCATTTCTAGATGCTTTAGCTTCTCTCCTTGGGAATCAGCGACATTGTCCCCTTGTGTCTTCTTCTGAATCTTTAAATGGAGGTCCTGAATCTGGTATTCCTGGAGTACTCTGATCACCTCTCTCAGCTCCAGCATCTCACCGTTTAACCTCTCGTTTTCAGTCTCCAGCTCCACATTCTGGGTTTTCGTCCTCCAGATCCCTGTTCCTGTCCTGTAAATTAGACACTGTAGCCATGGCAGCTTAGTGGTCGGTTTCCAACACCTTCAGTTGGTTTTCAGTGGTAACTTGCAGAAGACTCAACTCCTGATTTTTAACATCCATGTTCTTCCTAGCTTCAATCAGCTCAATCGTGATTGAATTTATTCTCTTTTTTGTAGTAACAGCCAAAACCTTGTTTTCCAGGAACTCATTGGCTTTCTTGAGCTCTGCTCATTGTCTTTCCAGTATGATGACACTGGCAGAGAGGCCCGTCTTCTCTCTGACTGCGGCGAGCAGCTTGGCCTCCGCCTTTTTCAGATTGTCTTCCAGGACCAGCAACTGTCGGTCCTGCTCTCCTTGCTGCTGCGCCAGGGACCAGATCTTTTTTCCAAAAGTTTCAGCTGCTTCTTTTCAAACAGGGTGATTTGAGCTGCATGTCTGGTATCTGCGGCCTTCTTTTCCTCCTTGCACCTTGCACCTCAAGCAACATTCTCCTCCCTTGCTTTTGCTTCAGCCTCAAGTCTCTCCTGTTGCTCGTCAGTCCACCCCCTCACTCTATTGATCTCTTCCTCCTTCTTCTTGGAGCTGCTTAGTTATGTCTTCTTTTTGCTGAATGAGCTCCTCCAACAGTTTCTGAGCTTTTTCCCTCTTGTGCTGGATCTCACCTACACTCTGATTTCTCTGTTCCTCCAGACATATCAGCACCTTTTCTTTCTCATCTATCTGCATCTGTAGCTCCTTTTGAAACAGGGTGATTTAAGTTGCATAGCTGGTATCTGGTTTGGTTCCTCGGTTTTCGGAATGGGATCCCGACAAACTTTTCTCCCTATTCGAGCGCATTGCTGACAGCAGGGATTGGTGTCTCTGCTGACAGCAGAGACAGCAAAACCTGTTGCTTTTGCTGTCTATGTAAAGGAACATGTTGGTCTTGCCTCTTCTTCTGAGCGGGTGGAAGTAGGGAAAAATGGAACTCCATTTTTATGGGTGGGGGTGTGATGACTCCCCAGTCCACTAGGTGTCTCTGCTCTTTTCTTTCTTTCTTTTCTTTCTTTCAGGAAGCATTGGATGGTTGGGCTACCTAATTGAACAGGCCAGGCTGCCGTTAAAAAGCTGGTTTTCAGCCAGTTACTCCCTGCTTGGTTTGGCCTCCAAATGTGATCTGGTGGGAGCAGGCAGCAGCTCTTGTGCACGCATTCCTTGGACATGCTGTGGTCGCTACTCGTGGGTTTTTCTAAATAAATGTTTTGACATAGATCTGCTCGTCTGCATCCTGTTTTTGTCATAGCCTTTGAGCTGGGCGTGACAAATTTAACATAATCCAGTTTAGAACGTCCTCACAACCTTCTCCCTGACCTCTGCTGTGGTCTTTCTAATGCTACTTGTTAACTGGTATCCATCCTTTACCCGACAGCTGTACAGTATTTATACCAAGATTAAATTACACTCAGATTGGCTCCATTTACTAATTATGACTTCCAAAGACAATTTTTTTCATGAAATTTAATTAGGGGTATTTGAGTGAAGGGACTGAATACATATGCGTGCAACATTTTAAAAATCTTTTTGTGCGTGTATTTTGACAAAATTTTAACTTCAATTTTCCATTGTTATGAATGCTTTGGCGTCACTATGTGATCTATGCTAATGGGATAAGTGGAAGAACAAAGACATAATTACGGGGGAGAACAGAGAGCATCTTGATGGTTTAGGTATAGGAGGATGAAGCAGGTATCAGGATATGACACATTTAGAAAGAATGAATAAAAACAACAGCATGAGGTGTGTGTGTGTGTGCGCGCGTGTGTGTGTATGTGTTAACTGAAGATGGAGACAAACTCAGTCGCTTTTGTTCTGTGAAACATGGCGACAGAGGAAGAGTGTGGATGCTCCAGCTGAAACAAAGGAGGAGGCAAAAACCACCGTTCCCAGATCCAAAGATGGAGATTTCAAAAAGTCGGGAGAACAAAGGCAGCATGAATGAGACGTATCAGCATGACAGCACAATCGCAGATGACAAGAACAATTCAACGAGACTCAAGATTTCTGATTTCATTGTGTCTAATCTATTTTTAGGATATGCACGTTTCTCTAAGCAGTCATTACAGGCTGTATTCTGGAAATAATACAACTGTGTGCTCTCACTGGTGCGGGACTACAACCTTGATATTTATAGTGATTTCATTTAGGTTAATTACTATAAATTTTGTTCGGTCAAACTGTGTCATTCCTGTTTTTTTTTCCGGTTTGAATGTATAATTAATGTGTAAGGCCTAATATTTTAAAAGAATTGTCTCTTCACCCCTAAGAAGCCTGAATTCACAACTACTAAACTCTTCTTTTGTATTCTACAGCGTCAGACCGGACTTATTTGGAGCTTTGTGACTTCTGACATGCCTGCTGACACCACCGCCTCCGTATGTACCTACATAGACTAGAATATGATGTCTGCTGAAAGCAGCAGATATTGAACAGAAATGTCTGTAACAGTATCCAGTTTCCCAAACAAAAAGACAAAAAGAGCAGTGGCATCAATTAATGGCAAATACAGAGCAGCCTGGAGGAAAACCTGCTTCGTAAAAGAGCAGATTTGCATTTTGAGGGAAGAGGTGTTATAAATCTGAGCTATAGCTAACCAGAGATGCCTACCTGCAGCTTGGTATAAGAGGCGTTGACCAGTCCATTTCTTAGGACAGAGTGCCAGTTTTCTATATGGGATCCACTAGAGCGAAAAGACAAAGAAGAAATAAAGGATAATGCAAAGTATGAGCATAAGCATAAACAGGTTCTCAACGTGTAGCAGCTTACTGATACTCACAAACAACCACTGTTTATTCAGTTAAATACTACTTCTCTACTTGATTAAATGGTACTGGATTAATTATATGTTATATTTATATTAGATGTGAATTTGACCCATGTCTCTTATAAACTAATTTAAGAGGATATTGGTTATAAAACGGTGATACAAGCTAAACGGATAGAAATATACATGAAATGAATTGAATCTGAATATTTACATAAGATTTCATGGTACTGAGTTGATCAAACATTACATTATAATTGGATATTGATACACTTGTCTTCTAGATGACATTTGCTGTGAATCCAGAATAACTGAATGTAACTTACTTGAACTGAACTGAAATTAATTTGATTGAAAACAGTTGAATCAACCTGAATAGGATTGAACTGAATCAAATTGAATCAAACTGAAATTATTTCTATTTCAGGTTTTTCTGAATTTAAACTCTATGCCTGTATTTTTTAACTGTGTTAATATTTAGTTTTACCACCAGATAAAAACGCAGGTTGAAATAGTTGTGTTTTTTGTTTTTTTTTTAAGGTCGATGTTTGATTTAATCAAAGTCTCAACTACAGAGCAATTCATACAAATTACGGAGTGTACAAAAATGCAAGATAATCATCTGCTGTCATTTATTATTTATAAATCGCCATTTAAACTATGTGAATCTGACCGGATCCTCCAGCAGGTATTTAAGCTGTCAAATAGCTGCTGAATTTGAGAAAGTTTCTCTTTCCTGTGCATTCATGTGAACGAACATGAAACATTTCCTAATTTTGTTAGTAATTTCCCTGCGTTTGGCATTCTAAATTATGCAAGTATGAAAAAGACTATCCAAAGCTGTTTATGTTTTGCATATTTTCTGGTAAAATTAGAGTGAGGACACCCAGGTTAAATTAAATGTCCAGCACGTTCATTTGTAATTAATAAATCTACGGCATTAACCAGCAGCAAAAGGAACAGTGTTAGTACTGCGTGTGCTTTAGTTTCACACTGTTGGTGCCCAGATGGGTCAATATTCAGCAGAGCCCCATCTGCTGTGGTACAAATCTCTATCTCACTCACACAAATATCATTGGCTCTATGTGCTGGCTTAGAAAAGTGTCTTCTCAGTCCAAGAGTGCAGCCACTGCTTTGTCCTTTTGTTTGTAATGGTTTCATTAAAACAGCACAGAGGCACATTCATCACAATCAGGGTGTCATGCTCTGATAATAAATTATGGATGCTTGAGATGGGAAATTCACCCGAGTCAGGTTTTCTGAAATAAAGTGATGCCAAAGATATTTTTTTGGAAAACATAGATGATTTTATATATATTTTTTTAAATCATCAGACATAGGTTGTTACAGCTCTTGGTAAAAAGAAATTGTAGAGATAATATCTAGAAACGTCCATTGGCTAACGGTAGGGGTAACTCACTGGAAGGCAAAGGTGCTGCCATAGAGCTTCTTGGCGGTGCGAAAGCGAGCCTCCTTGGCTGGGGGGCTGCTGAGCAACAGGAACTGGTGGGAGGTGTGCATGAATTTCAGTTGCTGTGGCGAAGCCATCAGAGACCAGACAGAGAGAAATAGAGAGTGATAATAAGAGTATGGTTAAAAAAAAGATGCCAAAGTTTATCCCAAAACCAAATTTGTTTCTGTGATGGTGTCCTGAATTCATACCCGGCTGAGAGGCAGCTTGACAATATGAGACCTATTACTGGAAATGATCCTGGACAGAAACAGAGAATGAATAATATGAATATTAATAACGCCTATCGTTATTCTTATTGCTACTATGTTTACTAACAGTAGTAGTGTAGAGTGGTACGTCAGGTTTAACATGCTTCTCAACGGGTACGAGTAAATACATTTTGGAACAGATTCTTATCTCATCCTCACCATTGCAACAGAGGATGGGCCAAAGGGTCCAGTTTGTCCATCTGTTTCTTGATCTCCAGATATGAACCCTGAAAACAACATAGAAGCATCTGCTGTTTTTTCTACGTCTGTCTGCCAAAAAACTAAGAAGCGCTTGGAAAATGCAAAACAAGAAGGACTTTCTCTTCTTGTCCCTCCTGCCTCCTTTTTGTACCTGGGTCATTTCACGTATGGACATGACACTGTCCAGTGCTTTCTGCAGTCTCTCATAATTCTTCTTCTGTGTCCAGGCGAAAGCAAACAAATGCAGTGGGGAAGGAAACAACAATTTGTTTAGGAACATGTTCTAAGATAACTTCATCGATACAGGCAAATAAAAGTAAAACAAAACACTGTGACAGTAAGTTCATCAAATAAAAGAGACTGCGTATTTCTTGACTTCATTAATTGGAACAAAACATAGATCAGATATAGAATTTGCTTGTAATTCCAGATGAAGCAATGAGGATGCAAACCTTTGGGTTGAATGCAAGAGTCTTGGGGTCATTTGGATCAACAACTGATGGGTAGGGCTCAAAGATGATGCTCTTGCGGGGGGACTCAAGTGCAGCTCGACACATAGCCACAAGTAGGTCTACAACCTGGGAAGGGGACCAATTAGTCTGATGACACTCAGCAGACATAAAAATAACAGTATAACTAATTGGGGGCAAATTCATAATGGTGCTTGCAAGCTTTTTGTCTGTTATTTTTCTATGTGGACGTCAATCATTTGATCTCGACTAATTCTGCATATTTGGTGCTTTGTCACCTCTGCTCCAGTGGCCACTTCTTCTGCAGCTCCAGACATCACACCCAGAGTGTAGAAGGAGAACACACACAACTCCCTGGTGCACACAGCAGGCTGCATAAACACATTAAAAGCAAATGTAACTGTTGGAGGGGGGAAAAAAGCATGATTAGCATGCTGTTCTCTTGCATACTGGGAAAGATAAACCCATCGGTCGGATAATATACGTGAGATGTTTTTCGTTTATGTACTGTATCTTGATACCTTCAGCATGGACCCGTTCTGAAAGACATGCTGCTCGTCACAGACCACGCAGTACTCATTAAGTGTGGGGATCCTCTGCTCTGAGTATTTCATTATCTGTTACAAGAAAAAAGCACAGTGGGTTTGCCAATTATAACTTCCAGCTGCAGCACTCATGCTTGCAAGAACAAAGGCTCCACATACGGAAAGAGTCGACACAGAAGAACAATCTGTCACTCCAACATCAGCTGGTTGAGTCTTCAATAGGGTTTTAGAATAAGACCCGAGTGAGCCCCGCCAACAGATAGACAGTGCATCGCAAAAACATTGATGGTCCCTGAAGCTTTAATTTATTTTTTTATTAAAACCACAGACTTGTATGTATTATATTGGGATTTTATCTGAAAGACTGACACGAAATTGTTTATCTACATGTTAATCATTATCAAGTTTAAAAACTATATATATATATATATATATATATATATATATATATATATATATATATATATATATATATATATAGATAGATAGATAGATAGATATAGTATTTTGATTAGTTTATTGTTTAGCATATGAAACCTACTTTATATTTTGTTATAGTTAATTATACTTTATATTGGTCAAATTCCCATAAAAGCTGCCATCATCTAAATATTGTAAGGCTTTGTTGTCATAAAATGAAACAAGTCCAACATTCTCGACTGATTAGCGATCAATTTGTGCTTTGTTTGTAATTGCCGTCACTTTTAACCTTCTTATACAATCAATGGAAAAAGGATTTGTTACGGGAGTTTTCACTAAAATGTTAGTGTAAAAGTTGTCAGTGAATTAGAGGAAGACACACGGACTCGTTGTACATTTTTTAAGGTTCTACAGCTACAAAACCAAAATAAATCCAATTGGCAAAATAAATCCAGATTATGGTGATATGGTAGTTTAAAAAAATTCAATGTTCCTCCTAACAAATTCCTGATTCTTTCACAGCATGTTTGCTGACAAAATATTTAGTCAAGTAAAACAAAGTTATCTGTGCCATATGTTAGCTATACAGTAACTGCCCCGTCCTAGAGACACAAAAGTAAACGAGTAACAGAGTGAGCGTCAGGGTTCTCTGTTTTCTGTATTGTATGTATTTCCTGCTCATGAATGATAAAATGGGGGGGCAAAAAAATCCCACGACTGTTAAGTAAGGGCTGGATGATCATTCAACAGCAATACATATTGATCGATAGACATATATTGATGATAGAAAAAAAAGGTCAATAAAAATTTCAACAGAATAAATGTTTTCCTTGCTTTTGCATTCTAGCCTATCGTGCAGATTAATATCATAGTCATTAATCCTCCCAACCAATCACAAACGCAGACCCAGGAAGGCTCTGTCACCAAGCTCCGCCCCCTTCAAAGAGTTCAGAGAGCACATGTTCTTTTTTCTTTTTTAAAAACTTGTAGTTTTGATAAAGCATCAGCATAAAATGGCCAGGGTTGCACTTAAATATATGTTTTGTATTTGTTGATAATTATCGATATGGATAAATTTGATTTCCATTTTATCGATATGCTTTGTTTTCTATTTCGTCCAGCCCTACATACAGTTAATATTGTTACATTTAAAAGCAACCCATAGACACCCGCATAGAGTAGCCATCAACCTAACCTTGAGGGAAAATGTTTCAGCTCTTGTCTGCATAAGATATCCAAAGTTTGCCCTTAAAAGACAGAGTATAAATCAACCCAGAATGAAGCCCCCCTACAACATATGACACATGGCATGCTAGACGCCGTGTATCATGGAGCGCTTGGATTCATCACAGACAGTAAAAAAAATACTACTCATCCCTGCACCTTGTACTCGTTGGTAAGCTGCCCCTTACTACATATGCGCAGACTGTTGCACTATTTGTTATTTTATAAATCTATTTTCCATAGGGTGCCACCATACATGTCTCATTACTTTAGATGCAAAACAAACAATCACTTTCTTTGCTTCCAGGACTTTGTTTCCTTCAGAGTTCCAGCAGATCGCACAGAGCCGGGGAAAAGGGCCTTCTCCTATCTAGGGCCCTCCAGCTGGAGCACACCTTCAGCTGGACCTGAAGCTGTAAGGTCTGGTTACACTTGGAGTTTTATTAAAAGGACTGGCGATAGGGTCAATAGGAAATTGTACATGTTTTATTTAGTCATTTGTACATATTTTACTTTTGCCAAGAAAAATTAAACCATATGTTGGGACACTTTTAAAATGTGTAATTGCCGTTGTATATTGTTGTAATTGTATGTGTTTAAACAGGTCTTTCTTGTAAATGAGACACTGAGTCTCAAAGAGTTAACCTGTATAAATAAAGAATTCATAAATAAAAACGTCAGGATGAGATGTAGCCACTTCAAGAAAATAATTTAAAAACAACACTGGTCAGTTGCACCATGATGCAGTTTGTTTTTTTTTCCTGAGAGGGAAGCTGTTTAGAGTTGATTCACAGAGAGATGGAGCTAGATACAGGACAATCCTGGAAGTACATTTGCCAGAGGCTTCAAAAGACTTGAAACCGGGCTGGGGGGTCACCTTCCAGCAGGACAACAGCCGTGAACATACAGCCAGAGCTATGCTGAATGATTTAGCTCAAATCATATTCATTTGTTATAATGGTTAAGTCAAAATTCAGACCTAAATGTAACTCAGACTTTGTGGCGGAGGCTTGTAAAATGCTGTTCACAGACACTCCCCATCCAGAAGAAGAATAGGCTAAATATTCAGTCAGCCGACGTGCAAAGCCAGTAGACAAGATCCGAAAACGTTTTAAATGTAACAAAAAGTGGTTCTACGAGGTACCGACTTTGCTTAAAACTCATATTTTGCTCCTTAGTGACTGGCCAAGCGCCACAGAATTGTTTCATAAGCAATACCTCAAAACTGAAACAGAGAGTATAAATGTTTTTTATCTGTGAAGCAAAGATTGCTTCGGATCTCACCTGCACTAAGAAGCCATACTCCAACGTAGGGATGTTCTTGCAATGGCCGCCGGCCTGGGATGAAAAAAACAATTCAATCAGCTGCCTCGTGGTAATCTGCGCTGGGGCCCTGGCCGCCGGGACAGCTACAGTCTGATGGGTCAAGTGAAGACAAAGCATTATGGGAGAGGGCACACCAGCTATGTATCGGTAAGGGTGGGGGTAAAGCTCAGGTGAAACAATGCAGGTGACATATGGACGGAGACAAGGGTGTGAGTGGATCACAGTGGATTGAAACAGAAAGGTTTAAATGCAGCAATAACAACAAACAGTATAATTTTTTTTAAAAATTCAAAATAACAGAAGTCTAGGTGGTGACAAGTCCAGAAGGACTCTAACCTGGCTGTTTGGTGGATAGCTAAAGAGCTCCCCTTTAGGGTTCTTCATTGTACAGGAGATGGAGCGGTTCATCAGGCGGGTCACTCTCAGCTCAGGCACACTCAGCTTCCCTTTTAGAACTGTGTCTTGGATCAGGGGGAAACTTGGAGACCTAAAAAGACCAAAAACATCATTTGGATTAAACCATTCTGGTCACAAAGTCCTCTTCTCTGTAATTGTTAACACACATAACAGTACATCTCAATAAATTTTAATTTAATACGTTAGTTTGCTTTGGTAATTAAATTCAAGTTAAATTTATAATATATAGACTTATTACACACAGAATTATATATTTCAAGCGCTTGTTTTAATTTTGACCACGATGGCTTACACCTAATGTAAACCTAAAATGCAGTTCTCTGAAAATCTGAATATTACGATTAAAGAAGTTTACAGCCCTGTACAGTTTTTGCACTCAATACTTTGCATGGAGGCGATCAGCATGTGGAACTGCTGACTTGTTAAGGCAGCCCAGCTGGTTTTATTGGCATCCTTCAGCTCATCTGTAAGTTGGCTCCAGTGTCTCTCATCTTCCTCTTGACAACACTCCACAGATCCTCGATGTAGTTTAGGTCAGGCAAGTGTGATTGCCGATCAAGAAAAGTGATACCATTTTCATTAAACCAGGTATTGGTACGTTTGTCAGTGTGGACAGGAGCCGAGTCCTGCTAGATAATAATGATGATGATGAAGATGATGATGATGATGATATCAGCATCTCCACATAGCTTCTCAGGAGAGGGAAGCATAAAGTCATCTAAAATGTCCTGGTGGCCGACTATGCTACCCTGGATTTCCCTGAAGAAAAGTATATGTTCATCTGAAAAGGTGAAAAGGCCAGCGGGAGCCAGCAAAACCAGAAGACAGAAAGGATTTTAGGCGTTTCATTATTAGAATAAACCTTGATTCTCTCAAGATTTTTTAAACAACCAAGAATCCTGTAGGTTTATATTTTCAACTACCTTTATACCAAAACATTTTGGTTATGTTTAAATATCCTTTTTGAAGCACATACAAAATTTACTATCTCCTAAAGGTTTTTCCCTATATGATTTTTTTTAAATGAGGCAATCAAAAGCGAACACTTTAAAGGACAAAAAAAAAAAAGCATATTAACGAGCATAAATGAATGAATGTTCTAACTCATGGAAGCTTGCCCTTTTGTGTCTTCAAATTGTACAAAAACATATTGTGCCTATAAAACTGTATTTAATTCCTGTATTCCCGACGCTCTTACTACCACAGATTTCAGCCAGCACCCAGGAAATAGCCAGCTACTTTTATGGCTTAGCATCGTTGTGGTGGGTGTCAGTGACTGCCTGCTGAACAACTGTGACGTGTCGGATCCATCATTGTGTAGGCACTAGCATGATGTATGATTTCTGTTATTATAATTCCTTTGTACTGATCTGATCTAATATTAGTAACAACGGTTATATGAATAACAAATTTTCTGATCAACTAATAATGTATTTTTTCTGATAAACTAGTAGTTTTTTTAAACTACTTTAAGCCATAATCAACAAAATGTATAGAAATACAGTAAATATCTAAAATATATTACTTTGTGTGTAATGAATCTAGATAATACATAAGTTTCCATTTTTGAACAGAATTATTGAAATACCTTTACATTTAGATGATTTTTTTATACTTTTCTACTGACCTGTGGCAGGCGTCCTCTTTAGAGCAGAAACCTTTTACCTTTAAAGCTAGAAGCACACATGTATCTGTTGTTGGGTTTTTTCTAAATATAACTAACAGCTAAATTCCTTGTACCTGTGGGATTTTTGGGTTGCATTTTGCTGCTCATGTCTCTCAGTCTACACTAAAAGTGGACACGACAATGAAAACTGAAATGGCTTTGGACAGTAGCTCCAGTCACTAACTGTTAGAGTACAAGGAGCAGTGTTCACTTCTGCCATTACTCCCATGTAGCCCCTTGACGTGAGACTGCTGTCAAGCCATTACGATGTCAGGAAAGCCTAGTTAGTGAAGCTGGCCACAACCAAGTGGGTCAGTATTCAATCTCTGTGCACTCATACCTGTCAGAAGAATCTGAGACCTGGAGAGTGGCAGAGAGGAGTGTTTCCTTCCTTCCCACGGCAACTTTTGTCAGGTTTTGAATTAAAGTCAGGGCTCAGGGTGCTGTGTCGACTTTTTCTTTCCCCCGCTTGTCTTATTTGCTACAGTTTACTTTTGGAAGACAAGCTTTTCACAAATGATGTACATCTTCATCACCCTATTATTTTTGGAAATAACATTGCTTGTGTCAGCTCTTTAGGGCTTTTTGTCAATGTGGTGACTGGATTTTTCAAATTCTTTAAACTTCACAGTCACTTTACAGAATCCCTTCAAATGAAATATATACACTGGCCTGCACAGCATTCATTAGCTTAATCCTGCATTGGTCAAACAATAGGTGTTTAGATACAGGAGGATACACTTACTTGGGAATTGGGGAGAAAATGCTGAGCCCAGCACGGAACTTCTTGATGGTCCCTCCAGCTTTGAACCAGCTATGCCTCTTTTCTTGTTGGGCCTTGAGGAACTCATTACTGAGGTGCTTCCACTGCTGTGAGGTGAATGTGCTCAGGATCCTGCCACATTACACAATGCCGTTAGTGAATCTGCTTTGTGCAAGATCATACTTATAATGCAATATACACAATAAAGGACATCATATGAAAAATAATGTACACAAAATTTACAACATTGACAGTATACTCAGTGCCTTGCAAAACACCCATACTCCTTTAACTTTTTGGGATTTTGTCGTGTTACAACCATAAACTTACGTGTATTTCATTAGGATTTTATGTGATAGAGCAGCAACACAAAGAAGCATATAATACACAGCGGTCATGTGAATCCCTCATGGATTTGTTGAAGAATTTTAGTGAACAAACAGCATCAAAAACACACATCTCAGAATTAAAAAAAATATATCAAAAATATGAAGAAGTTAAAAGCTTAATATTTACTATTCAGTTACAAAACAAAACCCAAAAATTTGAACATCTCTCAAATGTGAGAAAAAAAGTGAGCTATATATATATATATATATATATATATATATATATATATATATATATATATATATATATATATATATATATATATATATATATATATATATATATATATATATATATATACCCATGGTAGCTCTGCAAAACCTGTACAGATCCAGGATTCATGTATGAAGACATGTTTACAACTCATCAATTGTTCCACAAATCTGGCCTTTTCAAAATAGAAGAAAAAGGTAATTAAAAGTCTTGTTTGCAGGACTGTTTGTAAGCCAACATGTGGAAGAAGGTGCTCCGACCAGATGCTACCAAAATTAAACTTCAGGTCTACTTGCAAAATGCAACTAGTGGTGGAAAAACACTGGCATCATCCCGGACAAATTGTCCCGATGGTAACATGTGGTAGCAGTAGCAACATGCAGTGAGGATGTTTTTCTTTAGTAGGGACAGGGAAACAAGTCAGGGATAAAGGGGACTAGATAAATAAATCCTAGAAGAACAGCAACAACACAATAACCCTAAAAAAAAAAAACATCTGGAACTATGATGGAATAGTTTAGATTACAGCACTTTCATAATGGCCTTGTGAATATGTGGCATGAAGTGATGTTCAGACATTCTTTGTCTAGGGCGCCACCTGCTGGAGGATAAAACTCCAAAAGCTGACACCCAGAACCAAAAAGAAGATTAAATTAAATTAACAATAGGGCACCCTTTGCTCACATTCTGTATTGCAAATATTAATTCATAAAATATGAACAACCATAACCCCTGTACCTCTGTTGTTTCTCATCATTTGATAGACCTCCCACTAACTAAATTTGTGGAAACCTGAACTTCCCAATCAATGAACCACAGTCAGATGATCCTAAGTAAGTTGATAAATGCATGTTTAAGTGAGTCCACTTTAAGGTATTCTCTTAAGAGTATCTTATGTCTTGGATATTGTCTCACTGTAAACGCTAACCTTTCTAATATGTATCTTAAGTCACAGTTTAGCTAAATAGTGTTAGCACACAAAGCTGTTGTTACAAGCTGAAGTTAACGTGGGATCTAGCGTTTGGATTAACTGTTTCAGTGTTTATGTCTTGTTTTTTATCTGAAACAGCTGAGAACTGGTGTTTGGATAATCCAACAACCAGCTCAATAGTTGTTGGACTGTTTTTATAGGCCAAGAAGAGGTAATAAAAAGAAGGTAATCATTGTTTTTTTTAAAAGAACATAAAAATATTTTTCTTCATAGAAAGCCTAATCATAATGTGCACTCTCTTAGTGCCCAGACAGAAAAGGTTTTATCATTTTAACCTAATGTGTTAAGAGTGAACTGAGCATTAGTATCTGCTTAGTTTTACTTTCTATCTTAATTCCTTTTACATAAAAATGTGTCTGCAAATGGGGGAAGAAATTGAACTCCGTACAGATGTTTTAAATGACTCAAAATAGAGCTTTTCACCTTCTCTCTTATGTGTCAACTAAACTATACATTTTATTAAATAATCTGAAGTTTTAGTCATCTTTAGGTTCTTAATAACGCTATGGTGGTTATTGTAGCTGCAATGTAACCATATAAGTACAGCGCAACTTCTTTTATTTTATGACTCTATAATCTCAAAGCAATAACTTGTTCTGTCTGGTATAGCTACATGTTTTGTGTATACTGTTCAATAACAGGTAAATCTCAGCTATATCCTTACTGTTCAGATTCACTGACGCACATTTGTGCACACATGGAGGCTCCAAATCCTTATTTTTACTGTGCCTATGAAGTATCTAAAGTTTTAATCCTTTTAAACCTCCATAGTGGGATAAAATATTGCAAACCATAGGCTCCACATAAATTCTAATATTTACTTTAAAAAAAGACTGTATAACTTTAAGAATACAAACATATATAATTAAAACCTATTTTACGTGCGTCTATCATATGGTAAAAGTAGTATGAACTTTACACAGGTAACACAGACTGCAACCATCAATATGTATTAACATTTTCTACAGGAAAAAAAAACTTGGAATAGGTTATCAATATAGCTTAACCTTTACCAGTGGAACCATAATCTCACCTCCAGCACTGAAATGGCCGTAGCTCTGAAACAGACTGAGTTTGAGCTATTTTACAAAGACGATTGGGCAAAACCTTTAGTCTCTAGATGTGCAAACCCGGCAGAGACTCAACCCAAAAGACTTTTCCATTTCTAAAAAGGGAATACAAATTCTTGCCACTTTTTACTTGTAAAAAAAGAGAAAACCCAAGTATCATTTCCTCTACTTCTCAATTGTGCTCCACGTTTTTTCCACCTATCACAGCGATTCTAATAAAATACACTCAGGTCTGTGGTTGTAACGTGACAAAATGTGAAAAAGTTCACGTGGTATGATCATGTTTACAAGGCTTTGTGCTAAATTTAATAAAGTATCTCCTCACTTACTTTTTGAGTTGCAGGCCCAGACTGAAGCCTTCTTTATTTGAAGGCTGAAACACTTCCACTGACGGCTCTGAATAAATAAAGATGACTAACATCATTAAAGAGTCGACAGAACGACACTCAAGCTCTTTTTATTTCTTCTTCCAATCTCCCACGTGTATGACACATATTGTACTCACCACCCACACTCAGTGAGGGGCATAAATATCTAATGTCCCTGCTAGAAAACCAACATCCACACTGGCATCTTTACTCACCGGGTCCATCGAGGTACTGAGAAAGAGAAAAGCGCAGTCTCAGAATAATGGGCTCTGTTCTGATGACTTTCCAGGCTGTTGCAACCTCCTCCTGAATGAGACACACACAACACACACACTGTTAGTAGCCTAATTAGGGCCATTTCTCATAGCATAAATATCTCATGAGCACCCGATGCATTATAAATGATGTGTTACTTTGCAAAATGTCAACGTTAGAACAGTAATGGGAAAAGTCAGAAGAGGTGTTTGCAGTGAGAAGAGAAAGCTGACTCACATCTAAGAAGCCGATGTTAATATGGAGATCGATGTCCACATCATCAATGGTTCCATACTCCCTGTGCAGGGATGCAGCAGCATATATAGTTAATCTGTCATGATTGATGGGAAACCTTAGGCTCTGACCAATTCTACTGATTACTCTCTCTGTGCAAGATGAATTGAGGTTATGTTTTTTTTTTTTTCTCCAGTTTCATTCAGGATAAATATCGGAGGCAAATTTTTACCTCAGGACAACTCTTTGAGTCTGTGCATCTGTGCCGTACCTGACTGAGATGGCACTGTCAGTGTAGATGTCTTTCACGGCCTCGATATCTGCATCTAGTTGAGGGTGGCGGTACAGGTCAGCAGCACAGCTCCCCTGCAACAAGCAGCACTGGTCACAGTTATAGCAGTGAATGAATTCTCAGTGGTTCCTGGCTGTTTTCACACCCACATATCCAACAGTACAAGCACATACATTACATGGCAAAGGTATTCCTACCCCCTTGAACTTTTTCAAATTTTTTTCTCCACAAACTACAACCATGAATACAAATAATTTAATTTGTGATAAACCAACTCAAGTGAAAGGGAAGGAAAATGCTACTGTTTTTAAAAATTCTTACAATAAAAACAAAATCTCAGAAATATGGTGTGCATATGTATTCAGGTCCTTTTGTCCTGATACGCCTAAATATCATCCAGTGCAGCAAATTCCCTGCATAATTTCCTTTAAGTTTAAATAAAGCTGTTTTGTGAAGGCCTTAGAGCTTTGTTAGAGAACGTTAGTGAATAGGCAGCTGCATTAAGACAAAGCAGGATATAAAACAATGTCCCAGGTTTTAGATATCTCAGAGAAGACTTCAATCCATCATTTGAACATGGACATTTCTCTCACTCTGCTGAGTTCTCCTACTGTTCTACAATTTTGCATTTTTTATGTTGTTTCAACTTCTAACTTTATGTTCTCTCTGTAATCTTTTTTCATAGTAGGTAGGTACATCTACCCTGGCATTCTGTTAACTGTGACATCATCCAGGGGGGCAGGTAATCTACCATTACCCTCTAGCATAGAAAAGATTCCTGGATCAATGTGTGCTTCTGAGCTTTTTTGTGTCTCTTTGTGTTCTCAAACCCCCAGTCGGTCGTGGCAGAAGGCCGTTCACACTGAGCCTGGTTGTGGTTCTGCTGGAGGTTTTCCTCCCTGTTAAAGGGGAGTTTTCCTCTCCACTGTCGCTTCATGCATGCTCAGTATGAGGGATTGCTGCAAAGCCATCAACAACGCAGATGACTGTCCACTGTGGCTCTACGCTCTTTCAGGAGGAGTGAATGCTGCTTGTCAAGACTTGGTGAAATCTTCTGGGTTTCCTTAGATAGGAAACTTTTTGACCAATCTGGATTGAATTTGACTTTGTAAAGTGCCTTGAGATGACATGTCTTGTGAATTGTTGGTGCAATATAAATAAAATTGAATTGAAATTGAAAAGGAGTACAACACAGCTGCAAAACTATCAAGACATGGCTGTCTATCTGACATAACAAGGTGAGCAAGAAGAGCACTAATCAGAGAAGCAAGCCAAGAGACCCAATGCAACTCTGGAAGACCTGCAGAGGTCCACATAGGACATGGCAGCTATTTATTGCACCGTCTACAAATCAGACTTTAGGAAAGAGTGGCTAGAAGTGAGACATAAGAAGTCCTGTTTGCAGTTTTGTCACAAGCCATGTATGGAACAGAGCAAACGGGAAGTACTTCCCGTGGTCAAACGAGACCAAAACTGTCTCCATGCAAAACACAATGTGGTGGAGCACCACCTTGGACACTCTGTGACCACAATGACAAATGGCAGCATCCTGCTGTGGGGACGTTTTTCTTCAAAAGGTAAAAAAAAAAAAACAGTCAGAATTGAAAAGATGTGCATCATGATCCGTTAACTTTGGGGTCGCTTCTGTTTGAGTATTGTATTTTTGTTCCAATATCACCTCATTACTGTATGTAGTTAATTTTTTTTTTTTGTTGTTGGTTATTTCTTAGTTCTCTCTTTAGCTCCTCAGTCTTGTTCCCCAGTAAAGCTGCAATCATTCTGCTGATAGCACTCACATGATTTGCATGTCACAAATCCCACCCCCACATTATTAAGCTCTCTGGTTCTACTCTTGTTCTTCCCCTGGTCTGTGATGATTTTCCTCATGTCTAGTTTGTAGCCTCTCCAGATTACACATCATTAAAGCGTCGCTCCATCTGTCAATGTCCTATTTGCATTTGGGTCCCCATCATTCCCAAAAACATGTCAATAAAGGTTAGGATAAATGCAGTAAAATTTTGAAAGAAACATTTTAGAGGCTGCTAAAGACATAAGGCTGAGGCGGAGGTTAATTTTCCAGCAAGCTAACCACCCTGAACATACAGTCAGAACTACAATGGAATGGTTTAAAGTGCCTTCATGTGTTAAATTGGTCTAGTAAGAAAGCATGCCTGGCCTAAACTCAGGTGAGAAGGTGCTGTAACGCTTGTACCTGTTCACAGGTGTTACCTATTCAACCTGACTAAGCTTGATCTATTTTACAAGTGGTAAAAAGGGATCAGACTCTGAATGTGCAAAGATAGAAGAAATATTCTCCCAAAACCTTGCAGCTGTAATTGCAGCAAAATATGGTTTCATGAATTTTAACTCTGGGGGCTGAATGCAAATTAACATCACATATTTGAGTTTATTTAGATAAAAAATATATATAATTTTCCTTTCACTTCACAATAATGCATTGCTTTGAATTGCTCTATCACATAAAATCCCAACGTTTTATGATAAAATGCGTAGATGTTTGTGTTTATAATGTGAATAAAATGGTAAAAAGTTCAAGGGGTATTAATAGTTTTACAAGAGAATGTAGATTCAAACACCCAACAAGATCAAGATTGTCTAACATAAAAGTGAATATCATAATAGACATTATACAACTGAACAGTTACTGTATGCATTACTTTAACTATGTTTTAGAACTTTTGTTACTAGCGGAATATTTTTTAACTACTTCTTGTTCTTATTTCAAAGTATTTAATTAGTGTTTTTTTTCTTTGGTTTTTATTTTTTTTGGCGGGGGGGATGTTTGGTTACCACTGGATAATTTGGTTTTTGATCTGTTCTGACACAAAGTTGCCCAAAAAGTCTTTCATGCTTGTGTCTGGTGTCTTGAAGTCAAGCTCTCATCTTCTTAGCTCAGTGTGAGCGGCACAGTTACATCCTTATCTTAGCTGCTCTCCTTTCATGTACTTTGACTTCGTTGAAATGAGCTGTACTGGATTTACATTTCAATCAAGAGACTTGGAAGATAACAGTAAAAAAGGAAAACTCTCAGATTAGGATCTTAGGTGGAATTACACTTTATGAGATAAAGATGATGAATTTCATGATAGCATTGGAAATTAATCTGGCACTGTCTGCACAGCGAAATATGCTGTAAACAAGACATTTTGCGTTCACTATCAGATCTTAAGATGTAAGTTTGAAGTAATTTAAAATGTGACCATTCATTTTTTTTTCATGTTTATATTCTTAAGATAAAAAAGTTCTGCATCAGAGATATAGGAAAATGTTTTCCATGCTCAGTTGAGCGTCATGATGGAAATGTCAGATTGATAGTCACTGTTCTATGCAGTTCCACAGCAAAGTAATCCACCATTGACAACATTTAAATTTAGTCTGAATATTTTAAAAGACGTTTGCACCAACGCTCACTGCTACAATAACAGTGAAAGAAAAAGTAGTTGTATGTCCTCGATGAAATCTATTGTTGGCAACTGTTGGAAATTACTTTTGACTGGCGAGCAACAGTACCAATGGTTTTCTCTTTACAAGAAACTGCTGATACTGTCTTTGGTTCAGGAGTCTCGTGAATCTCTGTTGTTATCCCTGTTGCTGGACACACTTTTTCCTTTAAATAATATTTACAATGATATGCTTGGACACAGGATATCTGTGTGAAAAGCTATCTGCTTTAATTAATATTGGTGGCCTGCCCTCCTGGTGGGAGGTGTCACTATAGTCAGCAGTCTTCTTCCTGATCGTGTAGTCCATAAATGATGCCATAACATTAACAAGTCTGTATTAAAATGTGTTTTATTGCCATTCTGTGAAATTATAGTTTTCTTAGAAACTGAATTGATTGTTTTCATCAGCTTTAAGTCATAATCATCAAAATTAACAGAAAATATCCTTGATATATATCACTGTATGTAAGAAATTCAGAAAGTAAATGAGTTTAACCTTTGAACAGAATTGCATAACATTAACTTGATGATATTCTAATTTACTGAGCTGTAACTGTAATGGCGATTTTTAATAATTACTTGATTTGGTTTTTATTTAAAATTATTTAGATTTTTTTGGTCAAGCTATAACAGTGACATATATTTGAAAATTTGTTTTCTTACAACTTGGGGAAGACTTAACTTAAACACACTTATTTTGTATATAGACCTAAACGTTGTCATAATCTTTTCTTGCAGTGTTTTTTTAGGCTTTATGAAGGTCCTTTTAAGTCCTTCTTAAGAATATTGGCTGCTTTTTGACCATTTCAGGCCATTCTCCTATTCTCTAAAATATAATTCAGACATTAAAAGGGATAAGGCAGCATTATACCAGCGCATGTAAAACAACTTGGCAGTAGACCAAATAAAAATCAGATCTACAACCACTTTGTCACTAGCAGCCTGGTGTTACGGCCCATTCCCAGTACATTTGACCCACATAAAAGTATTTTATCAAAAACAATGTATAATCCAAAGAATTGCAAGCTAAAAACTCACTTGTGAGAGATACTAAATCAAAAACATTCATTCCTCAGGTCATGCGTCAGATCTTTGCTGTAGTTGTGCTTTATCCTATTTGTAACTAAAAAATAAATTAATTAAACTGAATAACTGATAACTTGGTGGGGGCAATTGAAGTGCCCCCACCAAGTTATCGATTGCAGGTCTAAAACACAGGATGGGTTCTTTCTTGTTATTCTTGGATCTAAAAAGACAATGCGGTGCTGTCCTTGACTAAAAATGTGAGAAAGATGTAGAAAAAGAAAATTTTCTGATTGTCTGTATCATTAAAGCGCAGCTGAGGTTCAAATGCTAAATTTGTCAAGGCAGCCATTGGCAGCCATTTTTACAATTTTACAATACATGGAAAAATTCAGGATGAGTACGTCATCAAAAGCAAATCTCTGCTATATTGTTTTAGTTAGCTGTAAAGTGAATAGATTTTTGTATTTTATTTTATCATTATATATATTGGGTATGTTTGCTGTTTTGTTTGTTTTTGTATGATTTTTTTATGTTTTATGTGGGGGTTTTGTATATTAAAATGAACAGCATTGTATAGAACATTAATGCGGTAAAGAATGTGCTGTTGAAAATTAATAAATAAAGTTAATAATAAGGGCCCGGCAAAGTAGAGCAATAACCCAATCTCAATGTCCAACTTAAAACTTGTTAGGGGATCGGTGTGGAATCATTTGAAGGCCTGAGTTATGACTTTTGAGGTTAATGGAACGTGGTACTGTTGATGTGGTCTACGCTTCTTCAATTTTCCACTTCACTCATTTCATAACTGTTTAAGCACACAATACCCAAGGCAAGGGCTGGTTATGGGTATCATAACTGGTATTATCTAAACCACGAATGTCTGTTTAAAGTCATTTTAAAGAGATGGCAGAGAAAATTCCAGAGTCACCAGAGATTTCCCTGCTTGTGTAAAGCGAAGAGTGTGGCAGCACTGCACATTCCCCATTTGTTGCTCTGTACCACTGGTCAGCTCGTTAAAAAGAGGCTTACAAGAAACGACAACTTGGCTCTTAGGAAATATTAGGTATTATTCCTGAGAGTCCTTGCATAGAAACTAAGGTAACAATGAGATGTATTGTATGTCTGTTAAGTAGCCTACAGCAGACACATAGTCCAACTAATAATCAACCAGCCAATACCTTGTTTTAACGATGATACTCTATGAAGGGCAACATTGCAATATTCTGTCCATTAATCACTTACTCCAACTACTCAGTGTGTTTTTTCTGCATCTGGCTGGCCATGAATCAAATAGCAATGAATGTTATAGATAACAGTAGAACTTGTAATATCCATAACTATCTTAACACAGCATGTATATAAACACATATCACTACATCATTTTTAAAATAATTATTTATTTTATTTAAGCAGCAGTTAAAGAAAATTGGCTGTTAGAAGATGTTATACTGTTTGATTAATTTTCGGTGGGAATACAGTGAAAGTGCAGTTTTTTGCACACATGGTCAATAAATTGTGAGAATATTATTCCAGCCAGGTCTTAAAAGCTTCCCTGTTGTCCTGGTAAGGTGTAAATACAAAATCAAACAGACTAGAGTCTAAAGAACAACTTTGAAAGATCTGCAGAAAAGCTGGGGAACTCTACTTATAACGATAATGCGTCCTGGTAACTCAAATGGACTATATAGAATTGTCAAATTTTATTTAAATTGTATCTATTAAATGTTACTACAATGCCCTTTGAAAACAAGTATGTATTAAGGATATAGCGGTGGCAGGAACATAAAAAGCCTATATGTGTTAACACCTTAACAAAACTCCTTAAACAGAGAAGTAATGAATCCTTATCTACCTGGATTCCATAAAGGAACTGTTCAGATTCGTTCTCTCCATCCGACTCCTCGTCTGTCCAACACTGGCCTTTGATGTCCTGTGGGCCCACGCATTGTGAAAACATCATTATAGTAGAGAGGAAGGGAAATACAGCCTCTTTGTATCATCCTTTCATCTCCCTATTTAGCCTTCAATTCAAGGGCTTCAAAACATTGCTTTATATAGCATCTCAGGGAGGAGACGCAGAACATCCACTGACATCTTCCATCATAAGAATACCTAACTGAGAATGACAGGGGTGACTTTTAAAATATGAAAAGGGACATGTCAAAGCAGGACAGTTTCAGCTCATGAAACCTGCACTATTTTAAAACAAGCTAAAATAATCAGAATGTCAAAAGAATGGCAGCTAATCTGCATGCAGCACTAAAACATTATTAAATCTCCTTCACAATTTTTATCTTAAATAAAGCGATGGCTCTGTGACATATTGCTTTATCAGATTCACTGATTACACACACCAATAGGATCCCAGCTGTCTTACCATTGGATCGGCTGTTCATAGGGCTCTCTCAGACAGGTTTAGGCCTCTGATTACTGCCAAACATGGCAGCCTATCTCCAGGTGAAAGGAGCAAGAACAGAAAGAAAAAAAAACAACGCAGGGCTTTGTCTGACCGTCCGTCCCTTTTTGCACTCCTCTGAATGCCACAGCCTTGGAAAAAATTGGGGTGGGGAAAAAGAAAATTAGAAAATCAGAGAAGGAATAAAACATGCAACAGAGGCGCTACCGTTAGCGATGCCATGCTCAGTCAGTGGTGCCCTCCTCCTTTTTTTGTTTAAATCGTCTGCACTTCACCTTGCCATGTATCCTAGCAACAGCCATTTCTGCCTCCTTTCAGAGTGGCATTAATCACTGTTGAGAGAAAGTGTGTGGGAGATATGTGCTGTACGTTCAGTACCCTCTATGTCTCTGCTTCTTTGTTTATGTTTTGTTCCAGGATCCTAGTCTATTAATACTAAAGAACAAGAGGTTAGTAGATTTTTTTTTTCCCATTAGAGACGCAGTAGGAAGAAACACTGACATCACTACAAGAGTGGTAAATAAATGAAAGAAAGATAGTGACATATGAAGAACCCATTGTTTCTACTGCTTGTTGGCATAAATATCTGTCAAAAGTGAATAATGATAAAGAGATTTCTATGGTATTTCTACTGTTTTTGAAACAGACCAGGACATAAATAGCTTTTAAATCCCATCATTGACATGGAAAAAGTTAAAAAGCAAACTATATATTAGGGATGGGCAATTAGTACACCGTTTACAGAAATATCAATTTAAAAATTATTTGTCCTGTATTATTAGCAATAAACTCAAAAGACCATTAGTATGGTTGGGAATTGTCCTGCTTTCGAGTTATTTTCTTTCATAAAATCATTAATAAAGGTTCCATTAATTTACGCCTCAAGATATGGCTGTATACAAATAATTAATGTACTGTTTAGCAGCATGAAATATGTCCACAGTCATTATGAACATGCTAAATTGGGTCTCCATTTCCCAAGCTAATGCTAAAGTTAAAAATTCTGCTAATGTTAAAACTTCAATCTCCATTCATTTTGCTGTGTTTACTACTGAGCTTGTTTTGTTCGCATGGCTATCGGTGGTAGCATGCCGCTGGTGCTCATATACACATTAATATTTGTATAAATGGTACTTAAAGGGACATATGGGACTTAGAAGGGTTGATAAGCAGTCCTGCAGCTACTTTCTTTGTTTTCAGATGAACCGCTAACTCCATATGTGACATCATCACGCCTGCTGCTGTCGCCCAAACTATGAGTCTATTTCTGCTTGAAGCCACCATCTTAGCAGTCCTCCGCTCCCTGTGATGGCGAGTTGAAACAAGCCAAGCCAACTTTATTCATAAGCACTTTAAAAGCAGCACAACTCACCAAGGTGCTGAACACAGATCGTATACAAGCATTAAAACATGCTAATATAAGAACACACATAAAAGATGTTATAAAGCAACTCAAACTGAAAATTAACAAATAAAGAATTGTTTTTACATTAACTTGAAATAAAATAGGTTCTCCATTTTCAACTTGGGTGTTAGTGACAATAGGTTTTATGTGCTGAGCCAGAGGGCCAAGTTCTACAGAGGACAACCCACTGGACACCCTTCACCGTAAAAACACCTCTGCCTTTCTGTCGTTAAAACTGAGAAAGTTCAAATACATCCCGGTTGTTATTTCTTCAATGTACTCTAACAATGACTGCATGGAGTGGGAGTCCTCTCTTTTAAGGAGAAAATAAACTCTGGCCCAACCCTCAACCCCAAGAATGACAGAAATAACAAAACTTTAGCAGCTGCCAGTCATTTCGCTAACCCACACGTTCCTATTTTGTCTGTTCCTGCATCAATTTGGTGCCCTAATATTAACTGTTGTATTCATGTATTAAACATTGCCACATATGTATACTTTTCTTTGTAGTGAAGTATTTTGATGAAAAATGGAGATATCTGATCGTTAACTGCTCATATTGTATAAACCGCTCTTATGTACTGTATAATTGGATTTGATTGCATTTTCTGAACAGCTGGTATTAAACCATTTTTGCTTTTATTTGAAGTCTGTTTCATGCTTCGGCCCACTGAATTAGGTAAAATAAGAGAGATTTTGACCCCTGATCAAACCAAAAGTACCCAGAACAACCCTCTTGTTGGTGCATAATTTATTGGAAACATAATACCACCTTTCCTTACATTAGTCTATGAGTAGAATAATTAAAATGGTTGATTGTAAAAGCAGGTAGGAAATTCCCCTCTGGCAGATATGCGCTGATCCGTGGTCTATATGAAATCACCCGAGGCAGACTGCTCCATTTCATACCCAAAAAGATGAATAAGAAACGATCAAGAGCATAAAATGGCACAAGGTTTAAAAACACGCTGCAAGCCATAATTGCCATGTTTATGTTTAAAGGAATTTTGTAGAGAGGGTGAATACAAGGATTATTTCAGAAATTCTCTATTTCCACATGGATAAGGCCCATAATACTTAACGTTGATGCGTACCTAACTATCAATTTACCGCATTCATAACAGATCGGTTTTGGTACCCGGTGGGCAGGGGACCGAAACTGGCTCTGTCCCAGGGGCCCACATTCTCCTAAATCTGCCTCTGAGCATCACAATGCTCATATCAGTCCCTTTAGTCTAAGGCACGATAAAACTGCAGAACAGAGATTTGCAGAAACAAAACATGTGTAAACAAAGACTGTACAGCAACAGAGGTTTGCACTCCAGATGAGGAGGATGACTTATCAGATTTAGGTACACAGCAGTAAGGAAGGTGAATTCCCGTATTTCTTTATACATTTCACTGACCAAAAATATGCTTAAATGCTCTTGCTTCAGTAGAGTGCGCTAAACGGTTATTTCCTTTCCATGCAGTCTAGCCCTGCAGAACCCCGCTCAGGTCCATCCTCAGCTCCGATCCATTTTCCATGTCCTCAAGCCTGCTCCTCGCGTTTCCATCTCGGTCCCGCTCACCCCCGCACTCCCTGCCATTTCCTTGGCCTCTGTCGTCTCACATACCAATAGAGTCGCCAGCAAAATGAGCCCACCCACCCTCTGACAGTGCGCACATACACACGCAAACATTCGCCGCCATCGTCTCCCCTTCCCTCCTTCTCTTCAGATAGCAGTTTAGCCCCAACACAGATGCGCCCGGGCGGATTTACCCACACCCCCCCTTCCCCTCCGATCCGGACTCATCCATCCACACTTACCTCCTCAGAGGATGGAGACTGGGATGCTGTCCTTGCCTCAGCTGCTTCTTTCCTCTTAAAGGGCACACCTGCCCCCCTCTCTCTCTCTCACTCTCTCTCTCTCTCTCTCTCTCTGGTTCTTCCTTTGTCAGTGGCCGTTTTCCACTGAAATGACAGATGACAAAAGAACCATCAAAAAAAAAAAAAAGAAATACAGAGGCGGAGAAAAACGAGCGCAGCAATCACAGTTCTGGACGGTCTGTTTCTGGATGCGTGTTGTGCGTGCCTGCAAGCGCGCCAGCTGGTGCGTGTGTGCGTGCGAGTCTGTGTGTTTATCTATTGCAGATCTCTGCTGCTACTGCTCTCTTATATTTTGCCTGACAACACTGGGGGTTGGGGGGGGGGGGGGGGTCTGGGCATGCTCAGTGAGACAAGCCAGTCAGTCATGTGACTCGCAGCTGACTGCACTGCTGGTGAGAAATTGGAGAGAAAGATGTGTCTGATCTGTGCGTGCTTCTGATGTTGTGTTTGTGCGCTGTGTGAGAACGCGTGAGTAATGTCGCGGTTGCGTAAGTCAGGTCTATTAATGCAACACAGTGGTCTGGATGCAGATTTTAGTTGATGTGTGCAATGTCGGCCACGTTTGTTGGCACTCATAGTGAATATGAGTAAAAAGCCTTGAAATGAATTCAGCTTTTATTACAGTAGCAAAATTTCCCAATGAAAACATACAAATTAATATCCTTACATTTGTGTACATTTATTTAGTGGGGAAATCTTATTTATCATTTGTCCCACAATGTCTACCCCTGCTTTTAACACGTACAACCCTCTTTTACCATTAGCACAATAAGAAGGGGCAAACTGAAATTTGATTATTTATTTTTTTAACCATCCCTCTACCCCCAAAACCTCTGGATCATCCGGGGTAATGAGTTGTCTATTATGCGCTCTTTTCAGCTCAGTCCACAGATTTGAGACATCCATGGCTGAGATGGATGTGTCTGATGAACCATTTCTATATTGGTGTAATTCAATGTTTAGTGTTTAGTTTAACCAGAAGAGCTTACCCATTATTTTTCAATCAAAAATCTCCTTATATTTCAAAGAGTCTAGGATGCTATGGATTTTAACAAGGTTCAATTTGGAGGACAAAAAGTCCCACGGCATCATATGTCCTTCATCATGCTTAACAGTGGGTACAGGATGTTTCTCCACATATTCATTCTTCCTTAAAGCTAAATGTAAGTAAGGCCTCTTAATTAATTATTGATTTCAAAAGGGAAAAAAAGCCACCTGACCACCAGTTCCACACCGAGCCAGTTTTCTGCCCTAATTTGTACATCAGACTAATGCAGACTAGTCACTTCAAAGTGGCCTTACACTGCACTGAGTGTCGCTGCTTTTGATCACAATATTTAACGTTTTTTTTAAAGACTCTAGATAAGACATTTAATTCTGATTACAGTTTCTTAAACACAGTTTGTAATTTGTGAATCTTTACTTGCGAAAAAAAAACAAAAAAAACGATGGGCGGGATCCTTTAATATACTATTCACTGCATTTGGTTGCAAGATAAATATGGATCCGGGTCTAGCGTCTAAAAAAATGGGACGCAAGACAGAAACAGACAGTCATTGATTACTAATAAGTTCCCATAAAGCCTGATCAACTTAAAAACCCAAAGTGCAAATTAAGAAAAATGCCTCAGTTACTTTAATGAAACCCTATCAAAAATCATAGAAGCACTACTAAGGGGTACTTTATGGTTAAAAAAGTAAAGCATTACTGGCAGCAGTAGCTTGTTTAATGGCTTCATCTCAGAGAGAAACATTACTACTATAAACGCTACACTGTAGAAGGTCTGAGTCAGCAGTAGAACCTGCTCTACGAAAAACAGAGTACACAACAAAGTTGTCGCAGCAATAGCTCTTTTAGCTACTGTGTCTAGCAGTGAGAGATACATAAACTCAGAAAGACTTTCCATAGAGTATCATGGAAAGAGCATGAAGGTATTAGCAGCAATAGCTCAGCCGATGCCCCATTCCAGGAAGGTGGCGCAGCCAAACAGAATACCAAGCCAGACTTCTATGAAGAAAGTGTTTTTGCGTGAGAGTGCATACAATTAATTTCACTAATAATTGCAGGTAATGCATGATTAAAGAGTTGGGTTTTTTTCTACACCGAGCCTGTCACTGTTTGTTTATTGTTGTCATCCTTTTATCTACTCCTGGCTGGTGTGTGTCTGTCCCTTTCTACTCATAGCATAGAACTAATCGTGTTGTGGTCAACTTTGCCATACACTTTTTAACTTCTCTTCTTCTATTTTAACTTGAACATTGCATTTTTTTACCCAAATATATTGTATTATCTATTAATAACTATGCAGCATTTTTTTCCCTTTCGGATAAACTGCTCTGCTTTACAGTTTAACTTTAAATTTAGCTTTGTATTCATATTATTTAATCCTGTGTGTATGTCTGGTGCCTTTTATGTGTTTTTACCACTGTCACGCTCATATTTCCCCATTGGAGGACAACAAAGGTATTTATATTCTATTCAATGCCATTCTAGTATGAGGAGAAGGTAGCAGATAGAGCAAAACATGCTAATATTCTAAATAATTAATATAACACAGCAAAACTGTATCTGTCTTATGATTTCCATAAAACAGCAGGCGTTACCGTGTGCTTGTGTGAAATGATGGTCACTGAGCTTCTGAGCTAATCAGTCTTTACCCTCATTGTCTCGCGGTATCTATTTATGAACTGACAGATTAATGAACAGGTGTTAGGCCAACTGTCCACTCGGTGCATTTGACGATACAGTCTAAAGGGAACACTTGTTTGAAAAGTACTTTTATTTCTAGGAAAAACCAGAGTGGTAGCTTTTAAACATTAAGGGTACGCTTTGATGTTGGCTCTCTGTCAGTACAGACACCGAAATTTCATAACAAATTAGGTTGGGTTGATATTCAGCAGGAAAATTCTACTTAATTAAGAAAACATTTTTGTAGAAATCTAATAAAGAAAACGTGTCTAATTTATAACTACATTAGCTAAATTAAATCAGACAGCAAAATCTGACTTATTAGTAGTATTTATTTACTTTTTTCTAAAATGTGTTGAGCACTAAACGAGGGTTTATGGTTAAAATTTAGGCTGAAGACTTTCACTGTCTAATTTGCAGGTGCTCATGCAGACAAGGGTTTTTCACCAGATAATATGTTTAGAAGCATTAGGCATCCTAACTGCGCATCAGAGATTTATCTGAGCACATTGCCTCTGTGTCTCACTGTACCCTGTGGCCCAGGAGTTAGCAGCTCTAAATGCTGATTGACAGGCAGGAGCTCCGCCAGTGGACTCGCAGAGTGGACGACTGAATTTTATTCCTCACCTGGACAGGTGTGTCCTCTGCCTTCAACCCTGGAGTGGTGTGGATACGCACAGAGGCTGTCAACAGCCTGTCAGAGACCAATATGGGCAGTGGGAGTAGCAGCGCTACCAGTACATCTGCAAACAGGTAGGAACAAAACCAAACAGATGAAGAGGGACGTGATGGGTCCTTTACTAAACTTTTGCCCGTTTAGAAAAACATAGAAACTTACTGTTTTATAAAGGGGTAAATGTAACTTTTGCAAGAACCTTTGCTAAGTTGTCATAAAAGTGTTCCAACAGTAAATCTGTATTTATATTGTGGAACTTAATAGACATTTGGCAAAGATTTACTTTAATCATACCATCTATTTATTTAGGAACGTTGATGAGGAGGTAAGATAATTAATCATCCTTGGAAATAGAGTCACAAAGTCCCTGCACAAGATATATATAAATATTATATATTTTGGTACTGTTTGCCCTTAATAAATGTACCTTTGTAAATAGTCTTAAAATTGGAACTTTAGCTGAAACATTTACAAAATGAAATTTTACACAGTATAATGCAGTACTATTAAGCATCATGTTAACATAAAGAAATCCATAAGTGATTTGTTATAGATTAACTAAGAAACCATGGCTAAATACTAAACAGTAAAGCAATTTAGAAGAATGCTTCCTGACAAATTAAGTTAATTTGGAATTTTACATCAACTTTGCTTTAAATGAGCTTGGTACAAAATCACATTTACTGTGTTGTATTTCAAATTCATACAAATTGTAAGCCTTCTGAAATAAAGAGATTGATCGCTTTATTATTTAAAACAGACACAGAGCACAGCGCTCAGGCACAAGCCTGCTACAAAACAAGAATGCCACGCCTCTTATTGCAACACAGCAGAATGCAACTAACAAATGAATAAACTATATACACAAACTAATAAATTATATGGGCAGGGAAGTTATATTTGTACTGAGTTGTACTGAGCTGTTCAAATCATCAAGGGTAACATATCTTGAAACTATTTGCACCAATGCACATTTCAATTTTAACTAACTTACCTGGGAAAGAAAAGTAAAGGAAAAAAAAGAATCCAAATAAATTAAAGGACCTGCATTTTGGTTTACCCGTTATCATTATTATTATTATTATTATTATTATTATTATTAATATTATTATTATTATTACTGTTGTTAATTATTATTATTATTATTATTAATATTGTTGTTGTTGTTATTATTATTATATTTTTATGATTGACTGAAGCAAAAGAGTCCACCCATCCACTGCAGCACAAAACCAACAGTGAAATCTTTGGGGAGTCGTATAAATATCGATCGCTAGATGGCGACACATCCCTGCGTTGAAGCGACTAGTAATTTCCTCCTTTCATCTACGGGAAATCCACAGTCAGAGAGAAGAAGGCACTGATAGTTTATTATTATAACATTATGACAATTACTTTCATAATTTAGAAACTAAATGCAGACAAGAATGGTTGGGAACCTCCAAAAATACCTACAGGATACTACAGCAGGCAAAAACGTATCTTTGTAAATAGGTTTACCCACCAATCTCGTGCACATCTCAAACACTGATAATTAAAGCGAATAGGCTGCCCACGAGGAATACTAATCCAACCACAGACGGACTACCTTCCTGCACGCGGTCACATGCTCCATTCCATGCTCTTCTGATGCTTTCACGCTCCCTCATTGGCTGTCTAACTTTACCAAGCACTGCCATCACGTAATGAAATATCCTTCCGCGGCGTCCTTTGTATTTTGCAAGTTCCTTTATTTAAAGGAAATTCAGCACTTACATGAATATCTATGTAACTCCTTTTCCTTTAATGCTTGCGGTTGGTGTGGTTATATGAAGAGAATAGTCGCCCTATTTCTCCCACCATTTGCAATGTGTCGGATGGATATTAGCATCCTTAGAAAGTAGTTCCATACAGTGAGGAAATACTAGGGCAGATCACCTTGAAGCTGCTCTCACTCTGCCAGCAGTCACATCGCACCAAGCAGCTGTAACCAGAAAAAAAAGGTGGGTATCTTCGACAGGGTTTTTTGTTCTTCAATAGTCCTTACATTTGTAAAGTGCCTTTTAAATATCTAGCCTTTTGGTTTTTTCAGTAGCTTTAGCCTTCGGGCTTTTAGATTTCAACACGTTTTGCTCAGTGATTGATGTCTTGTATTCCCTTTCCTTGTACAACTCGACGACGCAAGAGTACATGTTAAAGAGTCGTAAAAATCAATATCGTATATTAGATGCTAGTTTTAAGTCTAGCTGTGTAGGTTTGAACGTTAAAATTCAATGTGCATTTGAACCGGGGTGGGAGAAATGCACGTTTTTTACACTCTGACATTGAACTCTTTATGTTCGGGCACCGCCTATCTCTTTATATGGTCGACTTAAACTATATTCTGCTGTCGTTTATGTGTTGAATATCTTAAAATACTGGCACTTCATGTGATGCGTCAAGGCTTCGCCGTTGTAGAATCGCTTCCTGTTGCCTCCTGCGGTGGGTGTGGCCCCTCCGTCTTCTCTGCCTCCCATTGGTCAGTTCGAGTGATGTCTGCCGAGCAGGAAAATGTGACGCAGGATGGGAGAACGTGACCTTTGCCGCATCGTCCGTAATTTAACTACGGCGTTCTTTCAACGCCAAGATTCGTGAGCGTTTTTTAGAAGACGAAGTCAAATAAAACGAAGCTTATTCAGTCCTTGCTTCTCGTGTGTATTAGTCCCTGAGAGCTCAGTAGTGGTTAAAAAAAAGATTAAATATCCTCTCCCCCCTTTCTTTTGTTCAGACATCTTGAGTGTTGAGATTTTCTTGAATGTCTATAACCTGCTACCTTTTTATAGGAAAAGCGTTTTTACCACAGTTGGGGGTCTTATTTTCTGTGTGCTGCAGTAGCTTCCTGCAGTGCATCCTGGAAAAAAATGGATCTTGTTGAAATTGAATGCAGAAAAGTAAGGGCAGGTCTCACCTTGCCTGGCTAGGCCTGGGTTGTCATCCTCGGTATGTGGTCTTTTCTACATGGAGCTGGAACAGACTGACTATAAAAGGGCCTGGTTGTTTATAGCTACATTTATAAATCAGCTTCACTGATGCCCCCATAGTGGCAGGAGACCTCTGCCGAGCTCGTATGTGCTTGCGTGTGTCGCAACAAGTATTGTTGAGTGCAAAACAGAAGCATGTTTTGTCTTGTTTTAAAAAAAAATCTGTTGACAAAATGTTTTAATTCCCAGCTGGTTTAAGGTAGGTTAAAATGTCAGAGCTGTCTGACATCCATGACCCCAGCAATAAATAACAAATTAATTGACTGTTTTTAATTATGGGTGCTTCAGTACTGGTATTGTCCAGATATCACAGCTGGACAGTTTTCATTTGAATCAGCCTGATTAGTGATTGAAACTATCAATAATCAGAGTTAAAATCTGAATTATTGTTTCAGTTAAATGCACCAGCGCCAATAACTCCCACAGTTTTAGATTTCTACATATATTACTCAACAGCATCTACTTTGATACACTTTTGAGTTTAACAAAAAAATCTGTAAAACTTGGTGATGTATGCTTCAAAGTCAGAAAATGGGAATAATCTTGTAATCCATTCATATTCTGTTGGAGTGAAATACCAAGACTTCTTTTATAGAAGGTGCACCACTTTTTTTCCAGTCTTTCATATTGTCGTCCTTAAAAGAAAATGATTATTGGTAGGTGATGTGTCAAAAAAACGACCCGAATCCTAAGTACATTTCTAAATGTAGTTAAATTGGTTGAAAATGCATTTTAAACTTTGGGGATTCTGAATCGTGTTCACGAACAAAACAATGCTGTCGCTAAAGCCTGCTCTAACATTATGTCCATAGAAACTAGTGGTAAAGTGCAGTTTATGGACGGCTTAAAAAAAAAAAAGAAACTATTCTAGTTTAATGTTCTCAGCTGCAGCAGCTCTGAGTATGAGTAGAAAGTCGGGCCTGCCACAGCTGTTCCTGCTCCCATATGCACACATTTTTATCTTCAGTGCCACTTAACTCTATTACTTATAGGTATTCCTGCACCTCTGCAGACTCCTATTCTTAGGTTTCAGAGCGCCTCTGCATTAGGATTATGAGGGTAAGGAAAAGGTTTATGAAAGCCATAACGAAGCATACCTGAAGTCTGTGAGAGTATAAAGGCTTAGCTTACAAGTACCAGAGTATATGTATGTGTGTACTACTATTATGGAGTTTGATATTTCTACACACCAGCAGCTCTCTTATGCTGTGTGTTATAATTAGCCCAGGTTCTGTTTTTAGCCCAGGGTCTGTATGGCCCATGCTAGCAGTCACATTGGTGCGACACCGTTCTGATGTGCTGTGGTGGGAGTCTCGCGGCGGTCCGCTGGATCAACGCATGGCGATTGTCCATTGGCGGCAGGCGCTCTGCATGTTCTTTATCCCCATTGAATGGATTTAAGCCTGAGCTCCTGAAAGTGGCACACGTGTGCACGCACACTGCAGCGGTCGACTCTGCTGTGGCGAGGCGTGGCTTGGTCACAGGCGTCGGACTTTCCAGCACAGTGGGGCGGTTCTGGAGGTCCTCGCTTGTAAAGGGCTTGGTTGTCCCCAGGAGAAACCGACGGATCTACCGGCGGTATGTAGAGCGACCTGTACGTGCTGCCGAGGTCAAGTGAGTGTGAACGACTGAAGACGCCGCTGTCCTTGAGAGCTAACTTGGATTAGCCTGGTGGTGCGTCACGTCCATAGTGGAGAATGGGGAATGTCACGTCCACTGATAGGCAGGCTTCTGTTGCTCTTGGTGACTACATGGGGATATTTTAATATGGAAATGTGTTACCTTAAAGCAGGAGATTGTGGCATTAATGTAAGGTGGATGTGATGGAAAGGGTGGTTTGTAGAAGATTTTCAGGTAGAAGACTCCTAAAACAGTCCTGCCGCTGTAGTGCTGGCCTGTTGTGATGCCAACAGGCTATCCTAGGGTCACAGGTCATTATTTATTATTATTTTTTTAAACTGGTATTAGTTGGCTGCATTAGACAGGAAGTACTGTCATTGCCATGGATGGTTTCCATTGATTTTCCAAGGTTGTGAGGTTGAAGGACTATATTCTCTGCTATCAATCAAAGGGGGAAAAGTACCATATAGTGACTAAAGGAAAGAAAAAGATTCATTGGTCAGACGTTTTGCAATGGATGCATATTATTTTATTTTTTTATGGAACTCATAAAAGATACCAGAGATGCATGTGCTGCAGGTTCTTTAAAAGAGGCCACTGCTTTTTAATCCTCTCGTTTTACCAATTGGACTCACTTTCATGAAGTTCTTTAGGTTTATCTGCCTATTGATTATTATTGAAAATAGTGGAATTTCTTGGTTTTTGAATGGGGCAAAAATTCTGATTTAAGTTTTGTTTTTGGCTGATCACCAATAAAGCAGACCAACTATAAATTGGCAAATTCCAATCCCTGGTCTATTGATTAGTGCATTTCTATAGCTGTGGCCTATAACACATTGTGTAAACCTTTTAATAGCCTCAGGAGCAACTTGACATTTTTAGCAATTTATTTAGAATATGTTGCGTCTCCTGTTCATTTGTGGTCAGCTACAGGTTTGCCTCCAATTTACTTTTTGGGGTATAGTAGATAGGGACTCCTTTTATCTGTATTTTCTTTTTATTTGTTTGAATCTGTTAATTATATTGCAAAAACTGAAATGTACCAAACTGCTGCTGTTAAACAGTGACCAGTTAATTAGTTCACTATTTAAAACACATTGAAATGCTGCTTTTTCTTTAACAGATGTCCCACCACAGCTTTTTTTTTTTTTTTTTTTTTTTTTTGGGGCGCGGTTGTGGTTTTACCCGGTTGTAGTTTTACCCAGTCATGGTAGTGGGATATGACTGCACTCACGTACGCGCTTAGTCTTAGCCAGTGATGGAAACCTTGCATCACAGGCCAGTAGCTTGTGTTGTTATAGCGGCTCTGCCTGGAATCCCCTGTCTCCATGCATCTGTAGTGGGGCTGTGATGAGTAAGAGGAAGTTAAACCCTTAGCGTGGCTGATTAATGCGGAAGATTTTCCTCTTGGAGGCCAGGGTGATTGTGCCTTCGTCTGCTGTTGTACCATATCTTAAAAAAATTACTTTCAAATTTTTCAGTTTTTGCATATTTTTGTATTGATGTAGGTAAGTTGGTTAGTTAAACCAATTTATAGTTGCTTTTTTTTTTTTTTTTTTTTTTTGTGTGTGTGTGTGTGTGGCGCCTGTTAATGTCCAACATCAGGTTGTCTGCTTGTTGTTCACATGATGGACGACAAGCTGATGTCTTGGGTTAGGAAAAGGTTCCTTTGTCTAACTTAGTTGTCGTTGGTCCATGGAAACGGAGGCAGACCCTGCCGCCGTAGCAGCAGCAACAACTGGGTGTTTAAAACAATAGTTGCCCAACCAAGACATGAGTTTGTCTGCCTGCTGTTCACCAGGGAGAGATCGTATTTCATGCATAATTTAGAAATGAAGAAACTTGATCTTTCCACCTGCTCTTCTAGAGCAGCGGTTCCCAACCCTGGTCCTTGGTACCCCCGTCCTGCACGTTTTAGGTGTCTCCTTGCTGCCACACACCTGACTTAAATTAATGAATTAATGGATGATTAAGAGGTTTCTGCATTTGAATCAGGAGAGCTGGAACAGAGATGCATTAAAACATGGAGGACTGGGGTCCCTGGGGACAAGGATTTGGGAGCCACGACTGAAGAGGGTGAATTAGAAGTTGGCATTAGAAATGTAGATTATTAGAATCCCGTGGTGTACTCCTGAAATTACACAATTTCCATTATATTAGATTTTGCATTACATTATCTATATACAGAGAAATTTGTATTTTCTTAATTTTACTGTTGCTGGTTTGCCTTTTCTATTGAATGAATTGCATAATTTTTTTGATTAAAAAACAAATTTTATATGACTTAATCTCATACTATAACCATGTTGTTTCTTAAAATATGCTATGCTATAGACTCACCTGGGCTCGAGTGCAATGCCTAAGTGTCTCCTTGAAGAAACATTTGGTTTAGGAAAGGCTTCCTCACTCTGTTTAAAGTGATGTATAATAGAGCAGTGACCCTCGCATCAGTCATTTTAAATCCTTACGTTGACTCGTTAGTGAATCAAATCTGAACTGGTGAGCTGTCTCAGTAGTTATGTAACCACAACATATTTGGGCCTCTTAAAGGGACCCTGCCTTCTCCATTCAGGCTCGATACTTTTGCACCCCGCTCCAGTACACCTGGGCTGTGACTGAGTCTGTATGTGACGAATTCACACAGGCTCATTAGCATGTCACTGACAGATTGACGGGGGTGGGGGAAGTGGGCAACTCTTGGGGTTTTATATAACCTAATTTCTGTGCTACAAGAAGTATCGTTATCAAATCTCAGAAATTCCACAGTTGTGGCTTTATGACTGTATTGTTCGTTGCTGCTGATGATTCATGGGTTGGTGGGTGGATGGGTTTGGATTAGCTTTACAATATGCAACAGAGGCTCCATGCACTGTTTTATAAAGATTGGGGAATATGTTTGGGGTATTGGCTCTGGTCTTTAAGATCAAGATTGACAGGACAGTTCATCTTAAAGTCTGGAGTTTATGTAGGACTCGTTTTATTGTTTGCAGATTGTGCAACCAAAAAACCGAGAGGAACTCAAGAAAAGGCAGTGTTGCGTAAAACCTGTGTTCACAGCGAAGCAGCAATGCACAGCATTGCACAGGGCGCATTTCATCAGCCTTATGTTGAATTTACACCTTTTTCCTTTTTGATTTTCATGTCTAAGATGCGGAATATCGACAGGAAACATGTTTCTCTAGGCCTTTATGACCTTGGTTATTTCAAAGTGGGGCCCCACCCCCCTCTGAGATGGTTGCCTTTTGTTTGGGGCATTTCTAATAGAAATAGAATCAGGTGGTAGTTTCTAATATACTCCTGACCTATGGGCAATATTGGAACCCACGGCAAAAAAAAAAAAAAATCAGTTTCTGCCTAGTCATAGTCAAAATTATGAATTACACATCAGCACATTAACACACAGAAAGTTTAGATCCTAATATCTGTAAAACAGCTCGTAATTTGCCCTGACAGGTGTGTTACCCTTTCAGTTGCCATGTTTAAGAAATATTCTTTGCCACTTATGTTTATTGTGGGTTTATTTTTTTTTTCTCCCCCATGCAGACCTTGTCCAACCGTAAAAGCGATTGCCATGCCTCTGCCAAAAGACATGGGCTCTGCCTTCATCCAGACGCAGCAGCTCAACGCTGCCATGGCCGACACCTTCCTGGAACATCTGTGCCTGCTGGACATTGACTCTGAACCCACCACTGCCCGCAACACTGGGATCATCTGCACCATTGGTTAGTCCAAGCGTTCTGAGTAACTTAAAAAACTAACTGATAAGGACATTTCTATAACACCTTGGTTTTACAGTTTTATGTTCCTGGTTAGTTATTGTTAAATCAGAATTTATTGGAAATAGCTGAAAGGTTTGCATGATGTCTGAAGCTCATTGTGTTTGACTTCTTACTGATGTGCTCACTGAAATATATCATTTGGAGAAGTCACTCCTACAGAATTATAATGCAATAAACTCCTACAGAATAATAATGCAATAAAGCTTTGTACAAATAAAATAAATGAAAAAAAAATTGTTCCCATTCTTGCAGGACCAGCATCCCGCTCTGTGAACATGCTGAAGGAGATGATCAAGTCTGGAATGAACATTGCTCGTATGAACTTTTCCCATGGCACACATGAGGTTGGTCCTTTTTAAACTGATTTAATTTGCCTAACAAACTTAATCAAACTGTTATGTGCTTTATCTCAATTGGTTTGTTGAACTTTGGGGTAATATTTGCCATCATTTGTAGTCTTAAGCTATTGCGGAAACAGACAGTCAACAAACTCAATGGAATTGGCACATATTGCGTTATGAACGGTTCACGGATGGGTAACCTTAGTCATGAGCCTGAATGGCTGAAACGACTCAGGTGAAAACGTCTGGTCTAGATAACGTGAAGTCAGGTTTTTGCTTTGTGATATTATTTATTCCGTCAATGATTTCATAATATTTTAAGTGACTGGTTTAAAAAAGAAATCATTGGTGAATTTTATGCTCAAAATGGGCCTTACATAAAGGTTTAAATTTTGTAGATAAGAGGAACAAAGAAATATTGAAATCAGCTTGGCACAGCAAATGATGATGAAACTTAACCAGCAAGCTCAAGTAAATTAAATTGAGGAAGAGAAGGACTGATTTCCCCTTAACTTCTGTTTAGTCGTAAAACGCTTGGACATAAACATGACCTCATAAACAACATGGACCACTTTTCCCTTTCTGCAGAGGGAACATAAAGACTCCCACACAGAAAGCACCATGTTTAACGTGTTAAACTTATCGATTACTTTACCTTTCAACACCTAAAAGCAACACGTTTGTTTGTGTGAACATATCAGGGTTCATACTAGCATGAGGCAGCTGGCTTTTTTTTTTTTTTTTTTAGAAGTGTTTTTCTCCAAAGCTGTACATTTTCTTTCCTTTTTCTGTTCTTATTAATTACAGGTTTTGTTGTAACAGATAAAGCCATGCTTAGTAATTTTAATTTAAACTATTTAAAGTCTCAGACTTTGCTAGAAAGGGCAGCTGCCTGTTCACATTTAACTTTACTTAAAGACAAATGCTCTATGTTTTCTTTAATACAAAAGCTCAGGTTTTATTCCAGAAATTTTGTAAGAATAGACTCGAGCAGCGTCACAGTCTAAAAGTTATCAAAATGGTGCCAATAGCGCTAAAGCTGCCCTCAGGCAGTAAATTGTTTTTAAATGGGGATCAACATTATTTGTAATTACCAGAAATGTTGAAGTCGAGTATAAATGCGGAAGGCCAATAAAAAAACTGCAGATCTAATTACCTTACAGTTGCATTGACTGAAAGCTCTGGCTACCGGGGTAAAGAGCAAACAGCTGTGTTCAAAGCCATAAAAACTACACTACCTGGTAATTAGCCTCCCTAAAGGTTGTAAAACTTAATCAAGGTGTGGAAAAACTGGAAGGAGAGGGACTCTGGGGTTAAGAGGGTCATTATAACTAGAATGACATTTTATAGACCATCGTGACTTTGGAATGATTGTTAGTGGTGTCCTTTTAAAATAAAGCCTAACTAGAGTCTGTGATGGCCAATCTGTGTAGATTGATTTGATTGTTTTTTACAGTATTTTGATAAATTCAGACTTCAGGCCAGATGTTCTTTTTATAAAAAGCCACACTTCTTCAAATGTTTAATTAAAATGGGTACAAAGTAGCAGCCCTGACCCTGAAACTGGTAATCATGTCATAAAATTAATTTGCGGTCAAGGACAGCTGCTGATGAAGCTCTCCGCTGTGGTGATAGCTTGATTCAGCTTTTTACACCCAGTAATTGTACTACGTGACATTGTGCATATTGGTTAGCGCCTTGTAACATTTCCCTGATTGCTTTTACATAATCTCCCTTGACCTGACAAAAAATACCTGAATGACCGCTGTAATGCTGACATCACTATTACTTTATGGTTGTGAGTTATCAGGTGAGCCCTGACCTGATTTTGTTGCTGCTAAAATAAAGATAAATATTTCCCATTAGTCACACAGAGGAGAATTTTTTTTCTCTGCGTTTAACCTGTCCATCAGGGAGCAGTGTCCTGCCAACAGATTGCTCCCCGTGTGCCAATCTGTGGTCAAGCGTCTTGCTCAGGGACCCAGGGCGGCAGACTGAGTTTTGAACCGGTGACCTATCCGATGCAAACACCTGGCTCCCTCACCACTAGGCCACCACCATCCAACCAAAACCATAACTAGTAACAGTACAGATGCATCTTGGTGAAATAGAAAATAGTCAATCAATGTATTCAGTAATTCAAACTGACAAATGGTAACATAGCATAATGGTTCTTAGAAGTTTCACTTTTTTACAGTATATCTGTGTGATATTTCAAATAATTCCAGTTAATCTTTGTTTTGATTATGCTTAATGGCTAATGGAAACAAAATATTGCATGATGCCAACAAAATGTTTGAATTATTTTAGTCTCGAAAATATCAATCTCTGCCTATTGAACAGCACTTCCATATAGTGTATAATATGTGCACTCTTACTTTGTCTTGCATCTTTTTGCATGAATTAGTGCTCCAACCTGGAGAGCCGTACCAAGTGCTGACGCTCTTAAATTCAGTTGGCTCTCATACATTGATGGTTGTAAGAGGGTTAAGGAGGCACATTTTTCCTTCCACCCAACTTTCCAGTAAAAGACTGGACCATCACTGACTTGATCGAGTTATGTGCTTTTCTATTCTTCCTTCAGATTCTGGGACCTTAATTCCCAAATAAATGTAAAATTAAGTAACAATATAGAAGGACCTGCTTAAAGGTGGGATAGGAAATGCTATATTTCATAAGGTTTAGTTGTATGAAGAACCTGTTTTACTGTGTTCCCTGCATGCATTTAACAAACCAACCTTTCTTACTGCAGTACCACGCAGAGACTATCAAGAATGTACGGGAGGCATGCGAGAGCTTCGAGCCAGGCAGTATCCATTACAGACCCATCGGTATTGCCCTGGACACCAAGGGCCCAGAGATCAGGACTGGCCTTATTAAAGGGGTGAGTTTAGCATTAATCCCTGAACCAGAACATTTATATCATGCTCAGTATTTGAAATAAATGAATGTCTTCATTTATGCATTTTTTTATTTTTTTATTTTTTTTTTGACGTGACAGAGTGGCACAGCTGAGGTGGAGCTGAAGAGGGGCAATGTGATCAAGATTACCTTAGACGATGCTTACCAGGAAAACTGCAGTGAGGAGGTCCTCTGGCTCGACTACAAGAACATCACCAAAGTGGTGGAAGTTGGCAGCAAGGTCTACATTGATGACGGGCTCATCTCTCTGCAGGTCAAGGAGATTGGTGAGTAGAAGGGTGTAGGACATTAGGCAAAGTTCCTGCTGTGAGTTCTTACAGATGTTAAAGCCGCTGCGGTTTGTTTTCTCCTCCAGGCACTGATTACCTCATGTGTCATATTGACAATGGCGGCACTCTGGGCAGCAAGAAGGGAGTGAACCTCCCTGGCGCCGCCGTCGACCTGCCCGCTGTTTCAGAAAAAGACATCCAGGACCTGCAGTTTGGTGTCGAGCAGGGAGTCGACATGGTCTTTGCCTCGTTCATTCGCAAAGCAGACGACGTTCACGCCGTCAGAGCTGTGCTCGGAGAGAAGGGCAAAAACATCAAGATCATCAGCAAGCTGGAGAACCACGAGGGTGTGCGCAGGTGTGTGGCGATGACGAGCTGACTGGAGACTTTCTTATGCGTGTTTGGTTTGATCGTTTCACGTGTTTTATTGAGAGCTTCGATCATGTGCTGTGTGCCTTTGCAGATTTGATGAGATCATGGAGGCCAGCGACGGCATCATGGTTGCGCGTGGTGACCTGGGTATCGAGATCCCCACAGAAAAGGTCTTTCTTGCCCAGAAGATGATGATCGGGCGCTGCAACAGAGCTGGCAAACCAATCACATGCGCAACTCAGGTTAGTTGATGGAACAGGAAAGCTGATTCTTAAGTCTTTCGCTGTTGACAGTGAAAATAGTAGATTTTTCACTGCAGGAATTCACTAAATGGATAATTGTTTGGCTGATAAAACGATGCACTGAAATTTAAAATCTCATCAAGGAAGGGCACTGTGGCCAAGATGATGGCTGCTCAAGATGATTCTAAAATACGCTTGCATACAGATTTTACTCATTTAACGACTTCAAATGTCACTAAAGTATAAGCACAACTAAAACAAGTCAAATGACGTGTTCAACGGTGTAATCAACTCATCAGAATAAACAGTGCTTTCAGATGTTTTTATTTTGTATTTCGGTGGCAAAAAGTTTCAGCTGACCCACTGGCATTAGTGAACAGTATAGCCAAGATAGGCCAGGGTCAGTGTGACATTCTCGTGTTAAAACCTAGAGTACAAATCCCACAGTTGCACAGAATTACAATATTTCCTCAAAAAATTAATAAAATGTCTGACATCTAATTGGTCTTATTTAAAATAGAAACCGTCTATTATCTATTACATATTCTAATATTGATTGTTAGTTAAAATATCATGATTCATGACATTTTATTACATAGACTTGTGAAAAAATTCAAAATAAAGAACAGCTAAATTTAGAAGTAGTTTAAGTTCTCATTGCAAAGACGGCTCTTTAAGGAGAGATGAAGCGGTTAGTCAGCCAGCTCTTAAAAACTCATCTAGTTCATAATCTGCCAACTGTGGTTTTATTATGTTTTATTACCTTAAGGGTAGCAAGTAGCTTTTATCTTTTAATATATTTTTTTAATATTACAACAAATGCCACAGAAAATAGAAAGACATTCGCAAAAAAAGGCTGATTTACAGAAAGATCTGGCATGTAACTTTAAGAAAGACGTACTGCCATAAAACGCTTTTTAGGTGTAAATGTGAGTTGAATATTCCTTCAGATGTTGGAGAGCATGATCAAGAAGCCGAGACCCACCCGCGCTGAGGGCAGCGACGTTGCCAACGCTGTCCTGGATGGAGCCGACTGCATCATGCTGAGCGGTGAGACTGCCAAGGGAGATTATCCTCTGGAGGCAGTGCGCACACAGCACATGGTGAGTCCATCAACACTTGAAATGCTAAATGTTCGAAACCTTCAGAATCATTTGATCAAATAAGCATAATCATTCATTATTATTATTATTAGACAAGCTATCATGATTTGTGTTGATGAAATTCACTTTAAGAGATGATTTATGCCAAGAAATCAGCTGCTTCTACCAGAATCAACTTGTGTCCATATGTGCCGCCCCGTTTTTGCTGCAGCTAGTGTCTGTGTATACACTGCCTGTCCCAAAAAGAAAGTCACTACCTGGATTTAAAAATGCAAATGGCTAAGATACTCCTATTGGATAATTACTGCCTTAAGGATTAAGTTTCAGCTGGAAACCGTTTTTAACCCTAACTGAGGCAGTGAATAGCTTCTCATTTCTTAACCATGTCAGCGACGCATCTTGTCGTTGTGGGAAATATAGTACTCTTCTTTTTTTTTTTAAAGGCAGCATCAAACAAACAAAACATCTAAGGAAATAGTTGAGAATACAAATTTTTGGTTAACCAGCATTAAAAACCAAAAGCCAGTCTTTTACAGGTTTGAAATCTAATACAAGGAAACCGCAGCATGGTGTGTTCAGAAGTGCACGTAAGCACATTACTACATCCACAATGCAAAAAGGGAACTTCAGGGATTGGGACCAAACTTGAAGTAGCCTTAAGAAAAGCACCTATCTGTGCGGCTAAGCAGTACAAAAGGCTTCAATTTGCTAGATAGGATGAAGATTGGACTCCAGATGAGACCTGTTCCAGAGGGACAAGGGCATCTGCGTAAGAGGAGAGGGGCATGAAGTCATTGCCCCTATTGTCCAGAGTACAAGCCTGTGGGGCCAGTGTTGTGATCCGTTGTTGCTGCAGGTGGTCAGCTATAGTTTCAGCAACATTATGTGCTCAAAGAAAGGAGTTGGCTCATAACCTGAATGTCCTGAATAACCAGGTTAATCTATCAATTAATTTCTGCTTCCCTGATTTCACCGGCATGTTCCAAGAGGACAGAGAGGTCCAAAGAGCATGTGACATAATTTTTTTTAACACATGGATTGGCCATCACAAAGTCCCAGACCCTGACCAGATTGTGAATCATGTAGCAGTCTGCCATGATCTTGTAGAGATGATGGGAGAGTCAAAGGTTTATGCAACTCTGGACGGCTATAAATGGGTTTTGACACTGTAGAAGTTTATTAGAAATAATGGCACATTGAATAAGATTCACAACCGAGGCCAAAGGAGGTCCAACAAAGTAGTAGTGTACATGTGATTTTTGGGACAGGCAGTGTACATGCTTACATCTTTAGTTTCTGTGATTTTATCCACTGAAAAAAATCACTCTAAATGTACAGATTAATCATTAAAAAAATCAACAGTAATAAAGTTGTATAGGAGCTGTAAGCAAACAGACTGTTGCATGATGTCTGCAATGTGCATGTTTTTATCAATTACTTGAACAGCATGTTGGAAGCTTTTTCTCAAAGCCACAAATGGCAGCTGCTGCACCTCTTATCTAACAAATCCACTACACCTCACATTCTGTACCAATTGTTTTCTGAAGTAGGCTCTCCAAAAATGATGCTAAATTATCTTCCAAAGTTTTAATTGTGCCTGACTGAATAATTGTTTCAAATTCTATTTCGGATCACAAGTGTCAGGCCACTTTGAATTGACCTCATTTTGTTGCTTTAAAGTTGTGTTTTGTGTTTCTCAGTTAGGGACAGACAAAGAAATGGTTCAAATACCATAAATAATATTTTAACTATGTCCCTGTTTATCAGTTACGTGGATAGACGATGCATCGAATCCCGTCTCATCTGCCCTTCACTCCCGATGCCGTCTTGGCAGGCCGCTGCTATTTTTAGTCACAATGCAGATGCCTCTGTGACTCGGCAGATGCGGTGCTCTTCTTGTAGACCATGTTGCACTGAGGGTGTAATGGATGTCTCCGAATCTGGATTAAACACCATCTTCATCACTAGCTGCACATTAGGCAAAAAAACGCAACAAACTAATTTTGACTAACCTCTAAATGCCTGTCTGTCTTTCCACTGGCTGATTTTTAACTGCTGTAGAAGCTTTATGTTGCATCCTAATGTCGAGCTGTTTTATTCCAGTTTAACACAAGTTGGGTTGGCCTGTTAAAATGCACTGTAGAAATCACTGTCACCTGACATTTATTCATATTTATCATAATATTTTAGCTGTGTGAGGATCTTAAACATCAAATAATACATTCTGACACAGTTTTAACGACATTTTCCTGTGTCTCCCCCCCCCCCCCACACACTAACTGCACACCTAAATTCTCCTGATAACTATCTTGATTTCTTCTGTCATTCCTGCTCCTTTTATATGTCCTCTTAACCTTGTCAATCTGTCTCCCATGTCTCATCTCCCATTTCTTTTTGTTTCCCCCTCATTTTTTTTTTCCACTTGTGTGCGCGTCTGATGTGGGAATGGCCTTGCTCGATGCATCTTGCCTTCGTGCCAGATTGCTCGTGAAGCCGAGGCAGCCATGTTCCACCGGCAGGTGTTTGAGGACCTGCGTCGTTCCACGCCGCACTGCAGCGACCCGGCTGAGGCCATTGCAATCGGTGCCGTCGAGGCCTCCTTTAAGAGCTTAGCCTCTGCGATCATTGTGCTCACGGGCTCTGGAAGGTAGGCCGGTTATCTGGCACGGACATCTGATGGATGTCTGACAAAAACTTGGAAGAGACAGAGAGGGAGAGTAGGGCCAGGGAGGCATTGACAGATGAAGTAACTGGGCGAGCTGGCATAAACTCAACTAGGCTGTTTCTCTACAAATTCATATACACTCCCGCTTTTCATGAGACCTTTTTGAAACTTTCCACAAAAATAATTCCAAGAACGACCCTTGTTCTGCAGAGTCCAGTTCTGTTTCTGCCAGTCTCTTCCGGTGGTGTGAATGCCTCGATGTGTTTGTAGTGGCGTGTGTTTGAGAGTAACCTTCCATTCGGGGCTTAGATAGCACGAGAGGCAGAAGCAGCCACCTTCCACAGACAGCTGTTCGAGGAGCTGAGGAGAAATTCCCACCTGACCAGAGACCCCTCCGAGGCTGTAGCAGTCGGAGCTGTTGAAGCATCCTTCAAATGCTGTGCTAGTGCCATGATTATTCTCACTAAGACTGGCAGGTAAGAAAGTGAGGGATGCAGTGTGAAAATGATCCTGAAGGTAAGGTCTAATTACCACAGCTCCTAGATCTTTGTGTGTGTGTGTGTGTGTGTGTGTGTGTGTCAGGGTGGGTGGTATGAAGGGTAGGTGGAGAATATTAGCCAAATCAAGCTGTCTTCTTGTCTTTCATTCACACATGGGTGCCTTGGTTCAGAATGTAAATTAATGGACTCTCAAATCTTTATAAGTGAATTGTAGGACTCGAATGTGTTAGCAAATCTGTTCTACATGGGCGATATATGGAAAATGTTGTTTAATATGTGAGCTCTATGTCATAGTAAAAAGCAATTATGTCCAGTTCTATTTAATCATCTGAGTTTGAACTGCCATGTGATCATAATATGATCACATTTTATGACACAAATCTTAAGTCTACCATTTTATAGCTATTACAATCCATTCTAAGATGGAGGATATTCTTACAATACATCTTGTGTAGAGGTGTTTTCAGAAGGAAAGCTCAATTTTAAAATAAATAAATAAATAAAAATATGCTGCTTAGATTTGCAAAGCTGCATCAGAACCAACAATTAGAGATGATCACTGAGGGCAAAGGGAACATTAAAGCATAGTATTTGCATCTGCAAAGAACTGCTGTGAAGGAGGAGGGGTGTGTTTTGGTTGCTTTTTGTACCTATAAACATCCAGACACCTTGCAGTAATCCTGGAGTCAACCATCCACTTTGTAGGTCAAAGTGTCCCATCAAATGTGAAACTTTACTTCAGTTGAAGCAACAGAGCAAGAATTTGTGGCACAGAATCAGATCCTGTTGAAGATCGACAGGAAAGTAAAATGTTTTCACATCCATTCCAACCGAAGCGTAGTAAGAACCTAGTTGGGCTGGTTGTGCATAAATGCATGAAAACATGAATGAAGAAAGCAACATTGGAAGAAATTCTGAGACAATTCTGTGATGGAGAGGCTGATGGGGCGATTAACATTATCCATGATCATCTATGATTTTATGTATGTAAACAATTGGATTCAAAGTATATATATTTTTTACCATGACTAATTTTTGTTTAAGAATACACATTATTTGGCTTGCTTATTTTGACCTGAAGCCACTGCAAACCCACGATACATCGGAGGTGTTGTCACCTATTTTGGCTGCCTTGACTTTTCCAGCTGTGTTGCATCAGACTTTTTAATAACTGATTGTTGGAAACAGTTTAAAAACACCACAGACTGTCTGGAATAATCCTAAATCTGAGGCTTATTAAATGGAAACTGTAATGGAGTGCTGCTAAATCTCAGTGGGAGTCAGAATCTACCAGAATAGGTGATGACACTTGATTTTCCGGTGTTTTCCACTGATTGTTATTCCTCATTTGGGGTGTGTGTGGATGTGAATGCCTTAGGTTAAAAATGTATATTATTTTCAGTGTTAAAAAAAAAGCCCCCAGAAAACTTTTACTAAATTTGATAAATGCATTAAGGCAACTATGCAGGTAGAAAATGTGTCTAAACTACAAGATCTAGATTTAGATATTCGCATGAACCTCAATCAAAAATTATCTGGGCAAAAAATGTAATGGTCTCTCTGGTTTAAGTACATAAAGGCCAAACTAATCCACCTCCGTCTCTCTGATGCAAGTTCTGTTGATTGTAGTAATCCATATTATCTCAGCGCTAGAATCCTTACATAGATGCTCCACTGTGGAATGATTTGATGAGCTTTTAAAAACTCACATCTTACTATTGGTGATGGTTCTGGCCGCTGGAATAGTCCCATGTTTACTTTTTCCACCCAGGTTTGTCAAATAACTTGTGACTTCAGTCCTTCTTTTCTCGTTATTAGTATAACGTGTAGTACACTAAAGTTTAAGATTAGACCATGTGGTTTCATATTGTAAAATACTGACCACTCGATTGACAAAAGTTTTCTGGGTGAGGGTTTTTTATAGCATTAGATGTTCTGTCTGCAGAAATGAGTATTTAAAATCAGTGATTCTGCTGAGGTTTTAACATTACAGTGTCTATTACATTTGGGTTTCCTTCAGTTCTCAGCTCCCTGCGTGTGCTCGTCTGTCTGCAGGTCTGCCCACCTGCTCTCCAGGTACAGGCCCCGTGCTCCCATCATCGCGGTGACCCGTAACGCCCAGACGGCTCGCCAGGCTCACCTGTACCGCGGGATCTTCCCTGTCCTGTACACCAAGCCCTCTCACGATATTTGGGCAGAGGATGTCGACATGCGCGTTAACTTTGCGATGGAAATGGGTAAGCCTCATTTGATGTTCTACAAGAATAAACCGGAGAAGCAACGACTTTAATGTAGAATGTCATGCACAATGTCATTGTTACAGTGCATAATGGTTACATTGAAGGGAAAGGATAATATTCTGTATATTTGATTTCTACAAATAAAAATCTGAAATGTGGGGCTGTTACAAGCTAAAAACCCTTAAAAAAATCCAGTCCAACTGCCCTCAGAGGTCATCTGATTAAGCCAATAGTTCACTGCTGTAGAGCTTTATGGGAAGTCTTCTGTGGTTTGTTAGGGAATATTGGTGAAAATGCAGCATCATGAGGATCAAAGACTAAATGGGGATAAAGGTGTAAACAAGTTTAAAGATTTGAGCATCTCATCAATCATGGTTTAATCGATTATTTAAAACGGACACAGTATTGTACAGCTAAAAATCAACCAAGATGTGGATACCTACCTAAACTAAGAGACAGGAGATCATTAATCAGAGAAGCAGCCAAGATACACAGCTTAGAGGGGAGAATCTGTTACAACTATTGAAATTGTTCTCTAGTTTTATTGTCAAAAATAATTTCTGATATCTTAATTTTTTTTTTATTTTTTTTTTTTTATAGGCAAGGCCAGAGGCTTCTTCAAAGAGGGCGATGTCGTCATCATCTTGACTGGCTGGCGTCCCGGCTCTGGTTACACCAACACCATGCGTGTGGTTCAGGTGGTTTGAACAGCCAACGGAGCTGCCCTGCGCTGACCCTTCACGTTTATCTGTCTTTCATTTTCACCTCCCCCAAACTCACTCCACTCCTGCAGACACTCGGCTGTTTAGTTTTTAGGATGACATGTAAACGATTAATCAGAAGATGGTCCCTATGGCCTAAGGAGCTGTTCTAGTGGAAGCAGTTTTCTTTCAGATAATTCCAAGAAATGTATTTCATTCCTTTAACATAGATTTTTGTCAATCAAACCAGTCTTCAAGACTTCAGATTATTCCACCCTGAGCAGAAACTGCTGTATTTATTCACTCCAACACTTATTAATATTAAAAGCCTATGAGTGGAAGCATCTGTGTGTGCGCGCATGCATATTTGGCTCCTGTTTGGGTGTTAATGGTATTGGAGCCGACTGATCCTATAGAGCACCTTGTACTGTAACGAACAAAATATTGACAAAGGTCTTTCCTACAGAAGCGCTCGACTCCAGCACTCCCCCCTGAACAGAGGTTTGTGTAGTGCTGTCTGTATGAAGTGTCCTCTCATATACCAGCTTTGGTTGTGTTTCAGTGTATCTGTTAGTGTTGCACTCCTTAACCTCTCCAGACACTGTTACATTCTAAATTGTACTTGACTTTTGTGAATGGCAAACTTCATTTTTTTTGTTGTTATTGTTTTTAGGGACATTCAATTCTGCTTATATTTTGTGTAACTTTAGAGAAAAAGGTTTTGGGTGTCCCAGTCTAGAGGTGTTTGAGCAAGTTACTGTTTTTGTGTTTGTTAGATGTGTCATAAAGCCTTTACATTTCCTTGCATTTGGATCATATCTGATAAGGAAACTAAATCTGTTGCGGTCCGCTTGAAGTTGACTGAACACATTCGGGACTTGTTTAGAAACCCTCGCTCTGTCCTGTTGGTGATCCAGCTGCCCTCATCCTTCAACATGCTTTTGATTGTAATGCTAAAGAACTAACAATGTAAAGTGGAGTTATGGTGATTAAGATGTCCCATGAGACTGGACTTCCATCAATAAAAGAGATGAGCACCTATAAATCTATCTCACTTCTTATTTCTCATATAATTTATTTGGTTTATGCTCTGAGTCTTTCACTTCCCATTTACCAGCGGGAAAATCTGACATTTTGAAATACTTTGTTTCAAAACATGTCGCTGTATTTCATCCTAATGTTTCTACAGTTCAGTTGGCAGGAAGTGTTTTAGTCAGATGCCAGATGAACCGGAGGTTTTTAATGGTAGCATTGTTGCTCTGCCACCTCTTGCTGAACACTACCAGTTAACTAATTCAAATAGGGCTACTAAACATCCTGCAAGACACTTTTTTTTTTCTTTTCTTTTCTTCTCCGTTTGGAAATATTTTACACAAAAACATGCAGTTCCAGTTTAGAAACTGAACTATCACCTACGGTTAAGGCTGCACTGTTTTAAGTGTACAGTTAAGATACTGAATGGTGTGATATTCTGTCCAATAAGTTAAAACTTCAAAAGTTAATGGGTGTTAATTTTACTTTAAATGTCAGAAAGTTAAAGTAGTTCAGTTATTCAATTTGAAATTTGGATTCATTATGCTGTTGAATTTAAAGTATCTTCTTTTTAATCTTTAATATAGCCTACAGCTACTAGTAGTGTAAAATGACAAAATATTCAATTTAAAAAAATTTAATCCAGGAAGGTTACGCTTTGGAGAACCGTCTAGTCAGTCTTCCTCCTGACTGGTTTAGAGACCTGACTCCCTTTCCAAGGTGACTTTGAAAGAAGCTGCTCGTTCAGTGTTTATATTGGAGAGCTGAGTGGTAGAAAAAGGTGCTTGAGTAAACCAGGATAACTGCATTCTTGAGGAAAAAAGTGAAGCAACACCCATTCAATAGTTTTGAGGGCCTTAGCAAGGTGTGGACTGTGGTTGGAGTCTGTCCTTCAAAGGCAACCACATGTGAATGTGTCCATGACTTGGGCTGAAAGATTATTTCTGTTAAGCTCCTCCTGAATCAGAGGTCTCTTAGCTGGGCTACGAAGAAAAAAGAAACGATCTGCTGCTCAGTGGATAGCATACTACAAACATGGCTCGACGGGGTGAAGCAGGACACAACTGTTGTGACTTATGTTTCCCTTGAAACATATCTTTTATGTACAGTGCTCAAAAAATAAAGGGAACACTAAAATAACACAACCTAGATCTGAGGGCAGGCTGTGCTCTTAAAGGGACAGCACCAAAACCAGTTGCTCTGATGCACCTCAGAACGGGTAAAAGGGGAATTTAGACCAAAGCATCGCAGTTCAACTTTATATGGATTACAACTGAATGATTTTCAATGTGAAAAGCAAGAACTGAAAAGAATATGTCCCCTTTAAAATATTTAGCTCGTGTTATGAGTTTTGTTTAGAATATTGGTGAACCTGACATTTTCTCAAGTCTGTAAGATATGAATCTTAATCTGTCCCCTGCCAAATTCAAATTAAACATTGTAGACTGAAATCTTTAGGAGGTTTTATTTTAGGCATGATCAAAAGTGCTTCAGTTTACAGATCACAGTAATCAAGTAATTTTCAGTTAACTGTTCTTCAGTCAGTGTTAAACATTTACTGGCTGTCCTGGGTGTACACCACACCCATCTGCCTGCGGATCTCATCCTCCAGTTCAACTAGCAGAAGAGAATCAGAGTGAGACATGACTGGACTCTCCTTCAGCCCTGCAGGGACAAATGAAGGCATAATCAGTGCGTTTCTGTCACTGACTGTCATCTGCTGCTTGGAAATGCCGTAATAACTCCTTAGGGAATACTTAATTATTCAGACAAATATTGGTATAAGTACAGACTAATTTATGCTAAATCTCCATATACCTTTGAGCAAGCACTGTCGGACCTCTTCTGCTTCATACCGCATTCCTGTGCCATTGTTAAAGTTCAGTGGCAAGCCTGGTTCGGGTACGGGGTACTGGGTCTCCTTCCCATTCACAACCAATGATGTGGGGCACCACATCCGGGCAGGGATCTCAAACATTTAAAAAAAAAAAAAAAAAATTTAAAAGATGAACATGGTGTATTTACATTGTATTTATTTATTAACATATCCTGCCGTTAATGGCTTACCTGAATTGTGCCCTTGGTTCCCACAATAACAGCATCATTCACAAGATTCATACTCGAAGAGTAAGTAAACACGGCCATTCTCTTCTCAGAAAACTTCAGAGTGACAATCACAGTCTCATCCACCTCTGTAATTATGAGGGCATCAAAAACATGAGAAAGCATGGTATTCCAATGCAACTCAACCGGCTGGTTAACTCCTCACCTGTCTCCAGGCAGACCCCGGTAGCTTGGATGCTCTCTGGCCTCTCTCCATTGTACACCATACACACGAACTGCAGGCAGTACATTCCAAGACTCATCAACGCTCCTCCACCCAACTCCTTCTCTACTAATCTGGGCTTGTGCAACAGGGGAACGCCAAACTCCGACCGGACCATCTTCACTTCCCCTATCTCCCCCTCCGCCAGCAGCTTTCTGACCTCCGCAGAAACGGGGAAGAATCGGGTCCACACAGCCTGCAGACAAAGCACAGCCGGAAGAGATGAAGGGATTAGAAACATTAGATTTTTTTTTTTTTTATATAACATCTAACATCTGATTAAAGTTTTAGGGCTTGTCTTTTTGTATTGATTAATTTTAAGATTACATGTATGACTACAAAACAGGGTGAACAAAAAATGCATAAAAATATAATTATCTTTATAGATGAAACAATACCAGAATAACAAGATTTTCCCATTTATCCATCAAAACATATGTCCCTGACATGTATCTGTTTTTTATTCAACTAAATCAAAGTACACGCAGTGTGTAAATGCCTTCATAGACCTTAAAAGCAGGGAGGTCTTATTTTTTGATACATTTAATGAGCAGCAAAATAAAATATTGTTCAGTATCTGATTGCCAATTGCTGATGAAGGGAAAAATATCACATCCCAGTCTCTGAATGACTGCTGCATCTTAAGTAATTTTTCTGGTCCACTGTGTGTTCACCTCCATGAGGAAGACTTGATTCCTTTTGGCAGAGTCCAGGATCTCTTTCACCTCCTTGGTGTTCATGGCCAGCGGCTTCTCACACAGAACGTTCTTCTTTGCATTCATAAAGAGCAGACAGGCCTTCAGGTGGTAGGGTTGGATGTTCCCAACATACACCACATCTGGGCAGACAAAAGAAAATGGTCAGAGAGAAAGCTAAAGGATGGACTGTTCAATCATAATATGTACAGCAGCAACCCTCACAGCCTGTGACAGACTGACCTATGTCTGGATCTCTGGCCAGCTCCTCATAGCTGCCGTAAGCCCGGGAGATGCTGTGTTTCCTGGCAAACTCCTGAGCGTCCTCCAACTTACGGGCTGCAACAGCCACAACCTGTAAATGCAGTCCTGAATGGTTATAATCATTCTACATCACTGAGAGGTTAAAATATAGAGAATATAGAGGATATAAGATAGAGATAGAGAGAGAGACAGAGAGACAGAGAGAATAGAGAGAGGATACAGAGAGAAAGACAAGAGAGACAGAGAGAAAGACGAGAGAGAGAGAGTAGAGAGAAGAGAGAGAGAGAGACGAGACAGAGAGACACAGAGATGATGACAGAGAGAGAGACAGAGGAAGAGAGAGGGGGGAGATAGGAGACAGAGACAGAGAGAGACAGAGAGAGGAGAGAGAGATACAGAGACAGCGAGAGAGAACAAGAGGAGAGAGACAGAGACATAGACAGAAAGAGACAGATATGAGACAAGAGATATAGATAATAGAGATAAGAGAGACAGATAGACTAGAATAGAATATAAGATATATAATACATATACATAATATAGATACATATACATATATATACATATATATATATATATATATATAGATATATACTATATGACATATATTATATATACAGATACATATATATATATACATATACATATATATATATACATATATATATATATATATATATATATATATATATATATATATATATATATATATATATATATATATTACATTGTAATAAAACCTGAATAACTAATCTGTTCCTATACTTTGGATCTTGGTCTTGGTACTTTTATTTCTCAGCCAGCAGAGGTCATCACTTAGCACACTTTGTTTTACCGTTGGAAAAAAAGTGAAGTAACTTGCCTGTTTGCTGCAGTAAAATGTATGACTGAGACTCTTTAATTCTATTTTGCATTATTCCCAGACGACGTTACCTTGTTCTTAGTCTGAGATTTACAGTAACAGCTTGTCATTCCGGTCAGCTTGCAGATGTTTCCCTAAACAACAGGCGTCTGTTGCATTTACACACAGCTCACATGTTCTCAACACCATGCATACTTTCGTTTTTTAATAGTACATAGAACAAAAGTGTCACTGCAGCAAACACACTTACCTGATGGTCTTCAGCAGGAAGAGTTTTCAGAGCCACAGTGAAGTCATGACTGATATTCCCCGCACTGCAGATTCCCCACCTGGTTGCCATGTTGCTCAAAGGTAATTGTCAGAGACGTTCACGGCTCTCTGCCACAGGGAAGCGACAGAGCACTGGTTCAATAATTTATTTTGTAATCAGCCGTTTCAGGCTTCAGGTTATGACAGACGGTTATACGGAACTATGCACGAGACAATAGACCTTTTGATTTCATGGAAATACTGAAGCCGTTCACATGTTGGTTGTTTTTATAATCCAAGGATCCACTACCAGTCTGCAGAGCAAGTTAAAGTTTTGAATAAGCAACTAGTAGCTGCTTTTCAATTGGGGGAACTCGGGCACTGTGTTTGGCGAAAGTGAACATTTCTTTCAATATTTTATAACATGTCCTGTCTGGCAGTTTAGCATAATAAGAATTGTTGTCTTAATGCCAAAGAGAGCTTTTTGACTGACTGGCGTCCCGGCTCTCGTTACACCAACACCATGCGTGTGGTTCGAACAGCCAATGCAGCTGCCCTGTGCTGACCCTTCACGTTTATCTGTCTTTCATTCTTACCCACTCTCCTGCAGACACGCTGCGGTTTAATTTTTAGGTTGTTGTGTAAATCATTAACTAGAAGATGGTCCCTATGGCTTATGGAGCTGTTCTAGTGGGAGCAGTTTTCTTCCAGATAATTCCAAGAAATGTATTTATTTCCTTTAACATAGATTCTGTCAATCAAACCAGTCTTTAGACACTGTTGCATTCTAAATTGTGCTTGATTGTGTGACTGGCAAACTTCATTTTTTGTTGTTTTAGAGTCATTTAATTCTGCTTATATTCTGTGTAACTATAGAGAAAAAGGTTTTCATCATAAAAAGTTTATTTCATCATAAACATAACAGCAATGAATATTTGTATAAATCAGTGATGAAATTAACATTTAAAGTGAATTACAGAGCTGAACATTTGTAACATGACATTTTCTGTCATAGTTTGATAGTGAGAATCTTATCTACCCGTACCTAATTCAAATCAAAGATTTTAGACTGAAATCTTTATGAACTTTTATGAGAAGTTTTAGGCATGGTCAAACAAGGTTTACAGTCCTGTAACATCATCTTTAATTGACCTATTGTGTTTACAGATAGTGTTGATTGTTGTACATGATCAAAGTTCAGAAAAAAAAATGAAACCAACATGGACTTGGTTTAGCATACACACACAAGTGAGTTCTGTCTTTATCAAGACATAACTTTTGAGGTCAGCAGAAGGAGGAGGAGGAACAGCAGAAACGTGCTGTAGTGTGCGTGGATGCAAAGTCCACCTTGATCACAGTGATTCTCTCATATACAGTAATAAATCTTTCTCCAGAGGGTGTGGACAGTTTACTGGCAGTCCTGGCTGTACACCACGCCCACCTGCCTACGGATCTCATCCTCCAGTTCAACCAGCAGCAGAGAGTCGGAGTGAGACATGACTGGACTCTCCTTCAGCCCTAAGCCGAGAAATTGAAGAAGAATCACATATATATTTGAATTACTCCTGTTAACAACAGCCTGAAAATAAAAGCATTGATTTACAGTTCTTAATTATTGAGATATAGTGATATAAAGAAAGACTAGACATGCAAGACATTTCATTACCTTTGAGCAAACACTTTCGGACCTCTTCTGCTTCATACCGCATCCCTGTACAGTTGTGGAAGTTCGGTGGCAAGCCGTGTTCGGGTAAAGGGTACTGGGTCTCCTTCCCATTCACAACTAATGATGTGGGGCACCACATCCGGGGAGGGATCTAAAAAAAAACAGTGAAAATCACAACAGGATTAGCTAAGTCACATCCTCATTGCATTAGCATTGGTGTATCTGCCCTTGATGATCTACCTGGATCGTGCCCTTGGTTCCGACAATAATGGCATCATTAGGAAGCTGTATGCTCGAAGAGTAAGTGAACACGGCCATTCTCTTCTCCGAGAACTTGAGTGTTACAATAACAGTTTCATCCACCCCTGTGGAAAGAAAAGTATGGATTTAATGGCATGGTTAGAAGCACTGCTGCATGCAAACGTGAGGGTTGAAGCTTTACTGTGCTGTGTAAAAGTGAATGTCAAATATCAAAGCAGAAGCAAAGGATAAAAAGCACCTATATAAAATGTAATATTTGGAAAAAAAACTAAAGTTATATAGATAAAATTGTATGTCAGGCTATATAAAAATAGACAACACATGCATATCTATATAGCTTAACCGGCTGGTTAACTCCTCACCTGTCTCCAGGCAGACCCCGGTAGCTTGGATGCTCTCTGGCCTCTCTCCATTGTACACCATACACACGAACTGCAGGCAGTACATTCCAAGACTCATCAACGCTCCTCCACCCAACTCCTTCTCTACTAATCTGGGCTTGTGCAACAGGGGAACGCCAAACTCCGACCGGACCATCTTCACTTCCCCTATCTCCCCCTCCGCCAGCAGCTTTCTGACCTCCGCAGAAACTGGGAAGAATCGGGTCCACACAGCCTGAAGACAAAAAAAACCAACAGACAGAAAATCAGAATCAGCTTCATTGGCCAGGTTTGTATTCCAAATGCTCACTGCGCACACACACACACACATATATATATATATATATATGAATAAAATAAATAAATGAGAGAGAGAGAGAGAGAGAGAGAGAGAGAGAGAGAGAGAGAGAGAGAGAGAGAGAGAGAGAGAGAGAGAGAGAGAGAGAGAGAGAGAGAAAGAAAAAAACGAGCACAGTATCACCGACTTGAGATGAAATAAATATGAACCAAGTGGTAATGGAAACATTTGAGGCATTTTTGTGCCATGTCTACTGTTCTATTGGAAGTTTCAAGCCTGTTTTAATTAATTATTTTCAGGTCTTGCTGAAAATAAAATACAGAGAACAAAAAATCCAGACACTTCCAGGGTTTTTCTAATGTGTATAAACCGTTAAATCCAAGTGGCAATTTAAGAAATTGCAGGATCATCCCAATCTACGCATCAAAGCATAAGTAATTCATTATTAGATTTGTAATTCATTATTAGATTTGTAATGAACAAAACCTTAATGAAAGTACTCTCTGTTCTTTCTGTGCATCTTTATTCATCTCAAGCTTTTGTTCTGCTACATGTTCACCTCCATGAGGAAGACTTGATTCCTTTTGGCAGAGTCCAGGATCTCTTTCACCTCCTTGGTGTTCATGGCCAGCGGCTTCTCACACAGAACGTTCTTCTTTGCATTCATAAAGAGCAGACAGGCCTTCAGGTGGTAGGGTTGGATGTTCCCTACGTACACCACATCTGGGCAGACAGAAGAAAATTGTCAGAGAGAAAGCTAAAGCATGGACTGTTCAATCATAATATGTACAACAGCAACCCTCACAGCTTCTGACAGACTGACCTATGTCTGGATCTCTGGCCAGCTCTTCATAGCTGCCGTAAGCCCGGGAGATGCTGTGTTTCCTGGCAAACTCCTGAGCGTCCTCCAATTTACGAGCTGCAACAGCTACAACCTGAGAATGCAGTCCTGGATGGTTATAATCATTCTGCAAAACTGAGAGGCAAATTTCATTTATTAATACAGTCATTCCATTTCAATACAAATCCTGCATACAAACAAATATGTTCGACTTCCGGGTTTGTTGCTACAGTTTTACTCCTCCTCCAGCGGGGGTCATTCCTCACAATCAGCACATAATTTAAAAGCGGAAACCGTTTCGTAAAATGTATGACTGAAGCGCTTTGATTAATTTTCTCTTTTCAAAATCTTGGTTGTTGCCTGTCTCTGAGTTAACTAAAGTAATTGTCCCATCGTTACTCTGTAGTTTACAGTAAAAGCGTCACCTCGATCAATCGCAGACGTTCCACAAACTCCTAGACTAGTTATCGCCCTGCATGTTCTCAACTCCATGCAACTATCCGGCAAAAGCACCGAGAGGCGGATAAGAGCACAAAAACAGGCCAGAGTAAAGACGGGGAGGCGTCTCCACTGCAGCAAACACACTGACCTGATGGTCTTTAGCAGGAAGAGTTTTCAGAGCCACAGAAAAGTCATGACTGATATTCCCCGCGCTGCAGATTCCCCACCCGGTTGCCATGTTGCTCAAAGGTGATTGTCAGAAACCTTATCTGCCCTCTGCCACAGGGGGGCGACAGAGCACTGGTTCAATAATTTCTTTAGTAATCAGCAGTTTCAGGCTTCTGGTTACACGAAACTATGCATGAGGAACTAACATTATTTCTTCATGAATGTTGAAGCAACAGCTTTCATTCACATGTTGGTCGCTTTTGTGACCAAAGGACGCCTAACTTTAGCTCATCTGCATGCAGAGGATATGGCCTGCAGAGCAGATGCCTTTAAACATTATATTCAAAGAACAGAGCCTGTTGTCTCTCACGCTCGTTTCAGAAGCATGACATTGCATTGACAAAAAAGTGCAGACACTGACATATTTCCCCCCTGTGATTCATTGAACTTTGGAGAACAGCTTTTGTAATTTTAAATCAAGTTGGCTTCATATGCACGTTTGCACTCTATTTTGATTTTATTTATGTGTATATCATCAATCAAACCAATGTCAAGGTCTTTTAGTGGGATACCGTTTACATCTTCTTTTGGTTGACTGATATTACTGAACACCTTTGGGTTTTTTCCCCCACTTTTTTTTTCAAAAATGAAAGAAGTTCATAAAGATAATTAAAACCATGTTATAAAGATGTTTAATACAAATATTTGCATATGATTATTATTATTTCAGAAAAAGCTGTTTAACTAAAAATATACCTGAAAATATAATTGTCCCACATGTTAAGTGTGATTAGAATGATACACTCAATTTAAGCAGCCAGACTCAGGACTGTTTACCACTAGAGCTGTAAAAGTAAGACATAATTTACAGAAAACATTTAAACTTATACTTCATGATGTAGGCTAACATCTAAAAAAGCAACACATCATGCCCCGGTTTGAAAAAACAAAGTCATTGACATCCAACAATCTGGAAACACTGTGATTTCTGAGACTTTGGGACTTCAGTGAACAATAGTAAGAGCCATTATGCACAAATCAAAAAACAAAGGAACACTGGTGAACCTTCCAAGGAGTAGCTGCCTTACCTACTACACCTGCAAGCACTCCACTGAATTGCTGAAATAAAAATAAACTGAAGGTTTCTGAATGAACATAGCTGTGTGTCCTTTGTGTCGGCTTTTGATGGACTGGTGACCTATCCAGGAAGTACCCCCCTCACCCAATGAGCGCTGGTGGGTAAGACACCAGCCCCCCAAGTGACACTGCAAGGAGAAGCAAGGATAGTCGAGGGGTGGTTGTAAAAACATCATTCTAAATGGCCTAGTCAAAGTTTAGAGTTAAATACGATTGAAATCCTGTGGCATGACCTTAAACAGGTTGTCACGTTCAAAAAACCTACAATACAACTGAATTAAAACTATTCCGCAAAGAAGAGTGATGAAAAGACTTATTCTCAATTATTGCAAACACTTGATGGCAGTTGCAGCCACGTGTGGCACAACCAGTTATTAAGTTTGGGGGCCAGTATGTTTCACAAAGGACCAGATTGCTTTAGATAGCGGTTTTCTCTTAATAATACTAATTTAAAGAAAATTGCAATCTGTATTTACTAAGGTTTTCTTTTCCAAACAAAACAGGTTTTCAGAGCAATGTACAGCAAAGGAAATGAGTTCCTACTTGCTTATTATACACTGCTCAAAATAATTAAAAGGACCACTTTGAAAACATTTTAGACCTTAATTGGAAAAAAAAAAACCTGCTGGCTATTCGTACTAATATGTAATGGGTAATGTGTAAGAAACCAAAGGATGCCACTTCCTTTGATGAAAATAATCAACCCGAAGAAGGCTTAATCCAAAATCACAGAGAAAGCAAAACTTAACAACTGATCCGGCAGGCTAGTCCAAATAAATGAAAAACAACATTGTAGTTATTTTTTTAGAAATCTGCTAGAAAATTTATTTCACAGGTGATCAAACATTTTACATTCCACTTGTTGACAGTACTCGGTGAGCTCTGAACATTCGTATGCAAAACTAGTGTGTAACTTTAGGTTTAATGAATATAACAGCTTCTTAACATGTGGATGAGAGGTTGACCCTTTAGTTATTTTTCAAAACTAATAAGAAACAGGTAATCAGAAAGCTGGAGGTCAAGTGGTAACGGTTTCTCAAAGAACATGAGCACTTTTAAATCACTTTCTAAATTATATAAAACTATTCCTGAATCAACAAGAGTAAGTGAGTCTCCGCTGTAAACGGCTTCTGTTCAATAACAGCGTAAACAAGTCGAACGTTTAATGGCAGTCCTGGCTGTACACCACCCCCACCTGCCGACGGATCTCATCCTCCAGCTCAGCCAGCAGCAGAGAGTCAGCATGAGGCATGACTGGACTCTCCTTCAGCCCTGCAGGAAGAAACATACTGATGAGTCAGCTCGTAAAGACAGCCTTGGACCTTCATGATTTCAGTTTAAAGGGAGGGTCTCATGCAGTTTGACTTTTTAACCCTGCTTTACGAGATATTAATTGTTCACCAGTTATTTTATGTTCTTGTACCACCTTTAGTCGAACAATCCTATTTTGTCTGGGTTGCAGCTAGTGTTGGCTGTTACAGTGGACATTTTTTAGAAGGTAAAGTGGTGATCCAGTCATTCAGAAATTAAAACTAAGTTGTTTCAATGCCGAAACAGTGGACACTGGCCAGATGCAATGGTTGGGATTTTAATTTTAAAACAATGGCCTGTAATAATATTTTTTTTCTTAGTATTTTTTTCTTAGTAAGCAGAATCCCTTCTGCTTTTTGGGGCAATTTAGTCAATTAATCGCTTATCGTTTTCTAGAGTGATTCTTTTCAAGCTGTATGCAAACGAAATTTCGTTCTGTACGCACTTTGTGCATACAAAATGACAATAAAGATATCTATCTATCTATCTATCTTTAGTAATTCTCCATACAGTTTTAGTCTAAATCACTGAGCCTGAAGTAGCAAACTCTACAGAGAAATATATTTTACACAAATATTTTTTAAATTCAATGGTATATAGTATAGCAATGTTGAAAATGACCAAAAGTAGCATCTTTAAATGTATGTTTTTCATTGGCAAAGGTCCTCCAACACAGGCTTAAAATGACCCACTGTAACGGTTCTGGAGGGGTACTGAACTCGTGGAGGTTTTGCAACTAATGGTACCAGGCTTACAGAGCGAGAAGCGCTGACGTCTCATTACCTTTAAGCAGACACTGGCGGACTTCCTCTGCTTCGTAGCGCATCCCGGTGCTGTTGATAAAGTTGAGAGGCAAGTAGGGCTCAGGCACCGAGTACTGGGTCTCCTTCCCATTAACAACCAGTGATGTGGGGCACCACATAGGTGAAGGGACCTGGAGCACGTTCAACAGAGAAATGTCAAACCGATTTCTCAACATATTCTAATTTCCTCTACATAAAACCTTCAATTCAAACCTGAATTGATACCGTCCCATCCTACCTGGATTGTGCCTTTTGTTCCAGAAATAAGGGCATCATTGGGCAGCTGCACGCCTGCAGAGCAGGTCAGTGTCGCTATTCTGTTTCTAGAAAACTTAAGAACAACGGCCACGGTCTCATCCACTCCTACAGGGACACACATATATGATATAGGTTAAGAAAAAAAGATTTTACAACTGAAAGCATGCCACAAAACCCAAAAACAAATGTAATCTGACTTCATTTAAAATCTATAAGATATGCAATGATCCATTTTCCAAGTCTAACCTGATGAAGTTGTTCCTTTTGTGATGGTCTAAACTTCATTTTTCTATTCCAAAAAGGCACCTTTTTGGGGTTTAGTGACTTTTTTGGCCTTTCGCGGCTTTTATATGCAGAGAAAGGTGGTAAAAAAAAAAAAAAAAAACTGTGGTAAATTAAAGGAGCAATAAGTATTAATGAACTTTGTGGTTAAAATCGGAACAACATGTACACAATGTGTTTTACAGACACCCACCATTTATTCAACAGTCCGTCGTTGCACTGAATTTTTACTTCCACAGGACAGGTCTATGATGTTGCATTCTGTTCTGTTTCTGTTCCACTTCTCTTGCTGGCTTCCACGGTTGTAGGCTGCTGCTCATTTGCCAAGATAAAATACCAAATGCTGCACTCTGTTTTGGGAACTTTCAAATGATTGGCTCAGGAACAAAGAAGTAAACACAGGCTACACTCTGAACTGAAGTAGTTCCGGACCGTACCTCTAGGTTTGAAAGGAGAAAAACTTGACCAAGACATTGTTAATGGAAAGGACCGATTGTTTAGAGAGGATGTTACTTCCATCCCACATGACAAATGAGAATGATTTAGGTTGATTTTACAATAAATATCTTACTTATAGCTCTTTTTATATTTACTGGATCTAACCCAGAAAGCAGAGTTCAAACAAAGCTTAATGTTGGTGTAAGAATTAGAGCTGCATCGATCAGACTTTCCCTGGCAAATACAGATTTCTGCTTTTCTCCTCTAAAGGCGTCATAGTACAGGACCCCTACATTATATCACAAGTACTCTAAATAATAGTGAATGTAATTGGGTCAGCACAGCCTCAGAGATTACATGAATTCATTACCCGTCTCCAGGCAGACCCCGCTGGCTTGGATAGTCTCTGGCTTCTCTCCATTGTACACCATAGCTATGAACTGCAGGCAGTAGATACCAAGGTCCAGTAGCGCTCCTCCACCCAGGTCCTTCTGCACCGCTCTGGGTACGTGCAACAGCGGCACGCCAAAGTCCGCACGGACCATCTTCACCTCCCCTATCTCCCCTTGAGCCAGCAGCTTTCTGATCTCCGCAGAGACGGGGAAAAAGCGGGTCCACACAGCCTGGAAACAAAAAGCTATTTTGAACCGTTTACCTTCTGATGGTCTTCCAGTGTGTAAGTAAGTATGGTGTGTAAACTACTTTATTCTTCCTGGTGTGCTACACATTCACCTCCATGAGGAAGACGTCATTCTTTTTGGCAGAGTCCAGGATCTCTTTCACCTCCTTGGTGTTCATGGCCAGCGGCTTCTCACACAGAACGTTCTTTTTAGCATTAGTGAAGAGCAGACAGGCCTTCAGATGGTAGGGGTGGATAACTCCAACATACACCACATCTGCACACACGAAGACTCAGGTTCAAACAGAATAGTGAATGATACTCTTCAATCTATCTGTGTGAAATATTAAGAGGAAATAAAAATTATTCTGGGTCAAAAAAAAATGTATTGATATTGAGGGGACTCCGGGTACTCCGGCTTCCTCTCACAGTCCAATCCTCTTATCTGTCTCTTACATTAGCCTCAGACAGACTGACCTATGTCTGGATCTCTGGCCAGCTCCTCATAGCTGCTGTAAGCATGGGAGATGCTGTGTTTCCTGGCAAACTCCTGAGCGTCCTCCAATTTACGAGCTGCAACAGCCACAACCTGTAAATGCAGTCCTGAATGAGTTACAGCACTACCACCTTCCTGAGGACCTCCGTACACATTCGGTGGCTGGTAAAAATAATAAAACCCCTCAAGTGACACATTACAGCCAAGTTTCTAAATTTATAAGTGCCTTATAAATTATTATAAGAGTATTATTTCACTCTTTCGCATTTTTTCCTGACACAATACGCTTTGAAAGATTGTATTGACATTTCCTTCCAACATAAAGTAAAGCATAATTGTGAAGTAGGAGGAAAACGATACATGGTTTTCAAAATGTTTTGGAAATAAAGATTCTGAAAAGCGTGTATTTGCATTCAGCTGAGTCAATGTTTTCATCTGTAAATCTTTGTACATCTAGAGACAGTAACGTCTCTTATTTTCATCTCTGCAAAATAGCTTGATCGGATTGAATGGAGAACACTTGTGAACATTCATTTTCAAGCTTTGACCAGATTCCCAGTTGGATTTAAGTCTGGACATTAACTAGACTAACTCTAAGTCCCGAATCCTTTGCAGCTTCTTATCGATTTTCGTCCCATCAACTCTGAGCTTTTTACTCGTCCCTTCAAAAGAAAAGCATCGCCACAGCATGATGCTGCCACCCTGATTCAGGATGAGGAGGGGCACTTTTGCATGTGAACGTGTTGGTTTTCCTCCACACAGCGTTTGCCTTGAAAGCCAAAACCTTTACAGAGCACACTTCTTCCACAAGTTAACTACGTTTCCCAAAAATGTATCAACATGGCTTTCCTCTGGCCATTCTTCTGCAACAGATCAGATTTGTTAAGTGCAACATCTAGAGGCCCCTATAGTGCATAGTTTACGGTAAAATGTAAGAGTTTCCGCTGCCTGTCTGTGAAGAATGTCGACCAGGGCCTGCAGTTTGCAAGTTCGCTCAACTCAACTCAAATCCGGTGACTGCAAGTCTGTCTGTTCTGCGGGGAAGCAGGGAAACCGGTTTTAAGAGAACTTTAAATTAGGAAATAACGCAGAAACGCCGCCTGCAATGCATGCATGATATAACGCCTTGCACCAAACGCGCCCGGATCATGACCGGGATTGTCGCGGCACCTCGACTTCCCCCACCTGATGCTCTTCTGCGGGAAGAGTTTTCAGAGCCACCGTGAAGTCATGGCTGATCTTCCCAGCGCTGCAGATTCCCCACCTGGTTGCCATGTTGAACCGAGCGACCTCAGCTGTCTCGGCCCACGTAAATCAGCGCCGTATGAAGGACGCAGTAGTAGCTGTTCACTGCCACTAGATGGCAACAGAGCATCACATTTCTTATTGTAACGTTAACGTCACTAATAAAATAAAATCACATGTGTAGCTTCTTCATATGTAATCAACATTCTTTAATCTCATGGAAGATGTGTCACATTCACAGTTTTTCTCCATATGAAGACATATGGACTAATGGTAATTAGGTTGGTGAAAGCCTCTCAGTATACATCACTGGGACTCCACTACCCACCATTGAGCACATCCAGAAGAAACGCTGCCTACATCGAGCTTGCAGCATCCTTCAGGACTCTTCTCACCCAGCCCACAGACTGTTTTCTCTCCTGCCCTCCGGCACGTGTTTCAGGTGCCTCCGGACCAAAACCAGCAGACTAAAGAACAGCTTTTTCCCCAGAGCTGTCTCTTTATTGAACTCTAATCCTCACTGATAGACTCTCCTCTCCCTCCTCACACCTACCTCCATTTTGTTATTCTGTTATTTACAAGACTGTAATGTTCATCTGCACTCCTGACTGTTACTATTGTAACAACTGTCTACATGCATCTTGCACTACTCACCATGACTGAATATTGATTTGCACTGCTGACTGTTTATTCACAGTACCAATTATTTACATATACATTTGAGAAAACCGTACTTTAACTGTAATATGCAATTACCTTCCACTGCACTTTAATTTAAATAGCCTCTGTCCAAACTTTATTTATTAATTTTATAGTCATAGCTACCTGTATATCATGCTCACAATTCTGCCTATCGTAATAGCCATCTGTACATATATTCATAGTACATGTAAACTGTTATAATAACAATCATCTGTATAGTATGTTATTGTACATATCTGTAAAACTCTATTTATAGTACTAACCACCTGTATATTATATTCGATACATATCCAGCTGTAAGTTTAGTTCACAATACTAGTTATCTATATATACATATCTGTACATATCTGTAAAAACTCTATTTATAGTAATATCCACCTGTATATTATATTCGGTACATATCCAGCTGTAAATTTAGTTCACAATACTAGTTACCTAAAAATTATATTTATAGGACAAATCGATCAGCAAAATTCTGTTTATAATAGTATCCATCTCTATATTTATTCAGTACATATCCATGTCCTGTACTTATGGAACCATTGTATATCCTGCACTTGCTGCTATTGCACTTCTGGTTAGACCTATACTGCATTTCCTTACCTTGTACCTATAGCTGTGTAATGACAATAAAGTTGAATCTAATCTAATCTAATTACTACCGACAACAAAAGCTATAATGTATATAAAAAACAAAACAATTGAAAGCGGTCTATAATCTTCTTTGTTGAATTATTTGATGAATAAGGCAACATTTGTAACTATGAGTAGCTACTGTCCCTTTCAGCTACTGTAATCAAAAACGGCAATGCACCACCACCTATGTATTAATAAACAACTTATGCGATTGTTATTAGACTTTGGCAGAATATGTAACCAGGAAAGTAATTGATTTTTGCTAATAAAAAGCCAAATTAGTTACACACAGTCCATTTAAGTTTAAAAATGTGTGCAGACCAATTACCATGTTGCATACTTCTATGCAATTTTTTTCTAGTGGAAAGTCAATCGAATCCTAAGTGTTGCTTATTGTGTTTTTCTCTAAACTGGAACATAGTTTTGCAAAAATGAGCCTATGTTAAGAGTATTTAATTTGCATGAGTAACCACAGCCATTTAACAAAAACTGTCAAAAAAACATAAAACCTTTTATTCCACAATTATCTATCCCGGTTATCAGTTTTTGTCATGTTCAAGTATACATTCAGCATTTATTTTTTATGGTGCAGGAATGACCCAGTAATTGACTGACGATTATAGACATTTCAGTCTGAAGATATCTAAAATTTCTAAACATGAAGTATGTAAAAACATTTGCGTCATGATGCCTTGTTTTAATACAAACTTGCCGTATCTTCAAGGATTTCGAGTGATGTACAGGTATTTTATTAAACGTTTAAAAAACTTAACCGCTTAGATGTTGACATATTAATTTTTTTTTTTACTTTTTTCCATTTTCTTTAGACTGATGTTTTTATGACTCATATTTTAGCATGATCATGAACTTATATCGGTCAGTTGTTCCTTGAGTATTATAACATATTTTATCAAATGAAGCACAACATTCTACAAGTATTGGCAGTATGATAATGATGTTCAAACAGCTGTATACCAAGAACATTTACAGTAAAATCTAATCGTCTCATGCAGTCATTGGTAACAACAGAAGGAATTGCCAGAAACTGCAGACTCAGCTCTTCTTCTGCATAAATACAAATATAAAATTGCCCAAATTAAATCCCTTCACTACTTTGCAACGTCTGTTGCTAGATTTGACGGTGCAACTGTAAGAAGCAACAGTCCCATTTTTCATTTATCTTTTAACTGACCTGTGAAAACCTGGACTCTCAGGAAAGGTTGTCCAGTGCTTGTCTGAAGAGGTTTCCATGTGCGACAAACCTTAGAACTTCAACTACACAATCCTCTTATCTGTCTCTGAGCTTTAGCCTTTCATCACAGGTCAGTTTACATTGGTTAATTACAGGGGGGGTTAACTTGTAAAGAGTCTATTACAACATTTTTTGAGAACCCTGTCAGTGTCCCATTTGCCGCTCTGAGAACCGTGGAGGACCAGGCTTTGCCTGCAATTTCGACAAAGACATAGAGTGAAAGAAATATTAATTATTTTACAGATTTTACCGCTTCAGTGTTGTTACGTTTTCTTGTTGTATGCCTTTGTGGTGTACTGAAGTTCAAAAACATAAATTTCATAAGTATAAAAACTTCTGAGAACTTCTCTGAAACATCCCTGGAAGTTTTACTTAAGTCTTCTGCAGTCCAATTGCGGTACTTCCTGCAGATTGTGCTTTATATAGAAGTGGCTTCCTCATTGCTCTTCTTAAAATCAGACAATCATCTTAAATGCTCATTCCCCTGCCTCCTGGCATTCCTGCGTAAGTTCTTGCTATGGTGGAAACCAAATTTCTCAGCTGAATCTGCTCCAGGAGATGGTCGTAACCAATCCTGGCCTTTCTCCGTCACCTTGACCTTTTCTCGGTTTCAGAGGAACGTCTCTTTGATGTTCATGATAATTTGATAAATGTTTTTATTGGAGTAAAATCTTACCAACAGCAATATGCTTATATTGTTATGACAACACTTTTTTTCCTCAGAGATAGTCTTAGTGGACAGTGAAAGAATGATCTTTAGCACAACTCCCCTTTAAAGCATTTATTCACATCTTGTAATTTATTCAATATGTCAGCTAACAATAAGATCATTGCTATGAATGTTTTCGGACACTGCTAAAACATAGCATAGAGACAGAGTCCAAACTAAAATCCAACAGAGAATCTGTAGGGGAAGCTGATGGCAAGGAACCTTTCTAACTTCAATATTTTCTTTGTTATAAGGCTATAACAGTCAAATATGACAAAACACCTTCACTGGAATGTGCTACATCAAGTCCTTTCTGGTCTACAAATGATGCTATTTGAAAGCAGACCTTGGTAATCAGTTCTTTATTGGATTCATAAATCACACACCTTACAGTAAAAGCTCTGTTTATATGTTAAGGATAAGAATAAAAATGTATTAAAGAATGCTGGAGCACAATACAGTTGATCTATCGGTTAACAAAGGAATTCCTCTGATTAAACATGTGCTTTTATCTGTGTTTTACTAAATCAACCACTGTTCCACTATGCTCATTACACAACAATATTTATGACAATCCGGATGCAACCAAATGATCAACAAACAGTTTGCATGATTTTATGCTCTATTGATAGTGGCTTTGGTGGTAAATCCCCACCACAATTACTGTGTTTGGGCTTACGTGAGATCTGCTTATTCTAAGAGCCCAAACCCTGCCTCCAGCAACTTCCTCTGTCCCAGCTGAGCAGGTTTACTGGAGGGGGAGGTAAACTTCGCTTCTCTGGACTGATGTCACTGTTTGTCCTGGTTGAAGACAACTCCCACCTGTTTCCTGATTTCATCCATGATCTCTGTCAGTAGGATGGAGTCAGCCAGAGGCATCCGTGGGCTCTCCTTAAGTCCTGCAGAGGCAGACGAGCGAAGCAGGACGATCACGCAGTGGGACAGAAACGCAGCTAAATTTATGTACATATTCATGATGAAGCAAATACTGTGGTAAAACGGGGATAAAAAGATTATGCAAATCGGAAGAAGGGGCAAACACAACCCTCTAATAAAAACATACAGCAGAAGACGCTCTCAAAGACAGAAGACAGCACCAATTCTCCCCATTAAGACGGATACCACTCTTCATCTTGAGTTTTATTTCAGGAGCCACAAAAAATACAGGAATTTCACTAAAATACATTGCCGTTTGAAGCGGTGGTTTAAGTCGTTCAAAACCCTGTATTCTTTTGAAGACAAATGCATACCTTCCCTTTAATCCGGACATACCTTTTAACAGGCACTGCCTCACTTCCTCTGCCTCATAGCGAAGCCCAGTGCTGTTGGTGAAGTTCAGAGGAAGGCAAGGTTCAGGCAGCGGGTACTCTGTCTTCTTGTCATTCACCACCAGCGTTGTAGGGCAGTGCATGGGCCCAAGCACCTAAAAGGAAAAGAGAAGGTAGTTTTTTTTTAACAGTCCAGACACTTCACTCCTAAAGAATCAAACATGATCTTTGTCTAAATACTTCAGTCATCATCAGATGGTCTTTGCCTGTAAGTTATTTCTTATTTAGGTGAAATAGCTTAGTGCATTGTTGGTGAAACATACCTTAATAGAGCCCTTGGTGCCACTGATAACAGCATCATTTTGAAAGCGAGCAGCTATTGAAAAGGCACAAAGGGCCATCCTGTTCCGGGAGAATTTCATCACCACAACCGCAGACTCATCAACTCCTGCCAAGTATTAAAAAAAATAAAAAAATAAAAAGTTCTGAAAACGAATCAGGAAAATACATTGATATTATTCTTAAGGTTTATTTATTTATTTTCGATAAAGGAGGGTCAAAAGCTGACAAAAAATGTTATGCTTTCAATACCTCATGATAGTATTAACATGCTCTAAGTGGACAATTCCCACATCGTTATTTATTTATGATCATTTATGTATTTAATTTATGTTTGAAACTGGTTGCCATACAGTGTCAGTGGCAAGTTTTCTCCAAAAGGAGGGAAATGCGTAAATCCCCTGGTGCACAGTTAACTTTATGACAAATTATATTATTATTATTAATATTATTGTTATCACTGTTGTTAATTAAGTTACCTTAGAGTTTTTAATTGCTAAAAATAATGTTTTTATTATTAAGTTACACTGGAAAACAGCGGGACCAGATCGCCTGGAAGGGGACAGAGCAGTCAGCGTTGCCCTACCACTTCCACTTCATGCTTAGCTTTTGCTAATTGTAACTATATATTTTACTTAACACAGTCAGACCTGTTCAGCATGTTATTATGAAGCAGGGGCACAAAATAGAGGGTATCATCTTTTAGTTGCATGGTTAATCTTAAACTGTCGTCACACCGTTTCTTACCTCACCTTTAGGACATACACTCTGAAAAGAATACGTTTTACATGAGTTCAAAAGGTGGGGAACTTAAGATTTTGGAGAACTTAAAGTCATGTCTGATCCACTCTTGTTCTGAATACGATGTGCATCAAGAGATCAGTTGTGTCGAATTCCCAGTGTTCTGCTGCATCATGGCTGGTTACGTTACTTTTTGGCCACAACACCAATTTTTTGTACTTTTTTTTTCGTATTAAAGGTTCAACTGACCATCTGGGATGGACATTGCTATTTGGGAAATTTTAGTTTATGGCTGGCCTGTGTTGATAAAATGATGTAAGTTATAGTGTTAAATGAATAGGAAGACAATACAGGCGTGTTACTGTACTGCAGCATTATTTCATTCAGCGTAGTTGAAATGTAAGGTCTTTTTTTTTCCTTCTTCATAGTAGGTACACCTGGTCTGGCGTTCTGTTAGCTGTGATATCATCCAGGGAAGACAGATCACCCGCTATTAACATCTAATGTAGAACAGATTACTGGATCAATGTGTGCTTCTGTGCTTTTTTTGTCTCTCTTGTTGTGTCTCTGCTCTGTCTTCTGTAACCCCCAGTCGGTCGAGGCAGATGACCGTTCATACTGAGCCTGGTTCCGCTGGAGGTTTTTGCCTTCCTGTTAATGGGGAGTTTTTCTTTCCACTGTCGCTTCATGCTTGCTCTGTATGAGCGATTGCTGCAAAGCCATGGACAATGCAGATGACTCTCCCTGTGGCTATATGCTTCTTCTTGTCAGGACTTTGATGCAATCAAATGGGTTGCCTTATATAGGATATTTTTTGACCAATCTGTATAATCGGACCCAATCTGTATAATCTGAATGAATTTGACTTCGGAAAGTTCCTTGAGATGACATGTTTTCATGAATTGGCGCTATATAAATAAAATTGAATTGAATTGAATAGAAAGTGAAATAGTGGGAAGAGATGTAATATAAACTGCACAAAAAGCTCCTCACAGGTAAAGATCTACCCTACCTCCATGAGGAACACGTTGTTTTTCTTGGCAGCCTCGACCAGGTCTTTGACCTGCCTAGAGTTCATTGCAAAGGGTTTTTCACACAAGACATTCTTCCCAGCCTTGAGGAACAGCAGGCCAACGCGCCAGTGCTCCGTGTGCAGCACTCCAAGGTAGACAACATCTGTGAGGACACATACTTTATCTTTAGCTTCCACATGTAAAACCAGAACACTGTCATTCACCTGTGCAACTGGCTGGATCTGAGCTACTAACTCACCGATATTTGGGTCTCGGGCCAGCTCCTCATAACTTCCATAAACTTTAGGAATACTATGATTCTTGGCGAACTCTTTAGCACGCTCCCTGCTCCTTGATGCAATGGCTGCTATCTGCACAACAAGTAAAATTCATATTTCGCCTCCTGTTCTGAATACAGTGCACAGCTTGATTCAATATTAGCAGTGGAGTGAACTTGCTTGTGTCAGTTACCTGATGATCTTCAGCCGGCAGAGTCTTCATGGCCACGCTGAAGTCATGGCTTATCTTCCCCGCTCCGCAAAGTCCCCATCGAGTTGCCATGTTGAACTGGATGGTAAGTGACAAATGAGCGTGATGCTGCTTTGGTGAGGATCTGTGCTGCAGGCGAGTTGTGACCTTGAGAAGTGTTGCACGTTCGTCGGGGAGAAACTTACTAAAGTGTCTCGCTGCTGCACTAGAGGGTAGAAGGCTCCATTTATATGCTGGAGAGGCACAATGTTTCACCTTCCTTTAGCTCCCACCCTCAGGTTGAGCCTGTAATACACACATGCACGTGCAAACACATCCTCCTGTGTTGTATTTGCTGCTGATACAGGTGTTTCTATCCAGGCTGAGGTAGTTTGGGCCAGTTGTGTCTGACAATCTGTAACATGACAGTCATTTGGGTCTCATATTTCGCATGCTGTGTAGGAAAAAAAAATATGATGGGAGGGCTCCGTTTCATAAATCAGCTTAGGGGTCAAGCCCGGACCCATCGGAAACCAAAAGCTGATTTTTTTTTCTCTCTGTGGGCTAGAAATCGAGTTGCCCACGTTGGTTATACTGCTGTACCGAGGCCAATGATTAAACCGTCATCTCGTGGGGGCTGTTGAAATAAATAAATATGCTGGGTTGACAGAATGTTCATGGAGTCCAACACAGGGCAATTTACCTGACCGGTACGCTGAGACACGATGACTTAGGAAAAGCGTCAGCTCCCCTGCCCTTGAGCTAAATATTGTCTGTTCAGCCAGGCGGGCGCTTGTGTAAACTCTGTGCCACACTCTGCCAGTAGAGGACACTGTGTCGCCAGGAGAGCCAGCTGTCTCGCTGCCTGGCTCTGAGGATTTGACAACTCATGGCAAGGAATTACACACAGTTTTCCAAAATCAAGGGAACCCAGAAAAAAAAAAAGTCTCATGGATTTAAATTACTAACGATTCATAAAACAAACACTATCCAAAATAGGAGAATCATGGCAGGACAACTTCATAGACTTAACCGTCACAATGCTCTTGGTTGAGATGTTGTATGCTGAGGGATCTGCATACAGTTTGTTCAGAGGGCCAGTGTATCGCAGTCTTGGCATCTACTTACCGACTCTTGTACTGTGAGTAGATTTGCCTCTATACAAAGGGTCAGGAACACCTTTTTTAAAAAAAAATTAAATAAAAGCGGTTGGAATGTCATCAATAAGAGTGGTGTTCGACGCCAGTTCCCCTTTTATAGTTCACTTCCAAATGAATTCTGAGAGCTGTGTGCCGTTGTCATAACAACAAGGTACCAGCTGGGCAATTTGTATGCAAATGGCATTGGGCCTGTCTTGATAATGCTGCCTATACCACAAGTCCTGTTGGGTATAGGGATTGTCAATTACCCCGTGAGTAATATACATTATTTTTTCTCAAACTGTACAATTTCTTTTGCTGTATTTTGGTGTCATCGCCTCTGGTACTTGGGAAAAGAAATAGCTACAGGTGAGAGGAGAACATGTGTAGCCCGGCAGGGCAAGTGCAACTTGAATTGGTGTGAAGCAACAAATTGGTTCTGTGCTGCCTGAGTCAGCTGCCAGTAAAAAAAAAAAAGGACACAGAAAGCAGAGGCTCAGGTGGTCAGAGTGGGACAGCATTTGGATAGGGTACGACCTCTCCGCCGCGGGATCCTGTGATTTCACCCTCATCTTCAGCTGAGCAGTGAATGACCGCTGAAAATGAGAAGCTTTATGGGCATCAGATTTTAATTTCAATTAAAAAGGGACTGGCATTTGATAAAGATTTTTTGGAGCATCCTCTGCCCGGGCCTAAGAATATTAGTGGATGGTAAAAAAATGGCTGATTAACGTCCAAAACAAAACCCAAACAAATTGGGATGTTAATAGAAGGAAGCATCACATTAATTCAGTCCATACAGTACAGTTACCTTCCACTTCAACAACCTCACTGTTTCACTGATTAATTAATTGCCGGCCCTGTGTAGTCATTCCACCGAGCGACGTGGAAGAATGCTCGGATCACATGACCAGTCACAAGTTTCTTCACATGGGGGATGCGGATGTTTTTTTTTTTGCCCTCCGAAGTGGTTGATCACAACAGACAGTTTGGTGTCACACGTTGTCACGTCATTTAATCCGAGCATCTTGCTGCCAGAAAAATTCTTGTCAATGGCAATGTTAACGGTTACAATAAGAAATTTCAACTTACTCTTCATGAAACGGGGGAGATGTGTCGCATTTAGAACTTGTTTTTTTTTAATTATTATTATTATTCCCGTGCAGCTGTTCTTTGTCGGAATGACCTGATAGATGACATAAAGAGGCCCCGTTGCCACAAGTAAGCTTTTTATTTTATTAACAGCTTTAAGTTAATGAGGAATAAAAAGTAGCAGAGAGACGCAGCCTAATCCTATTGTGATTGATAGTGGTTATGTAGAGGGTGATTTCCACCCTCCCCTTGGCTGTCACTGGAAATGAGATACATTTTTTCCCTCTGTGGGTGTTAGTTAAACGGGGGAGCGAAACTGTATTGCTGCGGTTATGAGAGCAACATCCCACCTTCATTTCCGTCTCAAGGTCACTGCAAAGGCAGGGTGACGGGCTAAAACCAGCGCGAGGAGGTGCCAGCCATTTTGAAGAATGGCTGGGGAGGGGGGAGAGGGAAGTGTGAAGCAAGGCGTAATGAGCCATTTTGTCAGTGCTACACCATGTTGAAATGTGTACACTGGATTTTTTTTTCCCCCATCAAAAAAAAAAGTGATTGAGGGAAACTGAGAGGAGCAAGCAGAAATGGGAGCCTTTGAGCCGCTCCGTGCAGGGCCCTTTGAGAGGCATATCTTTGTCTGCAGCATACACACACACTGGGAGGCTGAGCTGTGGAGGAAGCGCAGGCAGGACCGGGACTGACTTTGGCGGCTCTTTCTCCAGATCTTAGTGCCATTAGAGAGGGTAGACACGTCACTATTATGTAAACATCATTTACCCCATTTCATTGTCTGTGCAATTTTAAATTTCTCTCTCCTACTACAAATAGACATCTATACTGAAAAAAGTGTGTCTCAGATAGGTTTAACATACTCAGCTGCTGCTATACATGTTGCAGTGGGCCAATACAAAGTAGTGCATAATTGTGATACTAAAGGGAAATTATGTATATTCTTAAAATATATTACAAGATGTTTAACGTGCATTTGTATTCAGCCTTTGCTCTGATGACTATAAATAAAATATCCTTATGCATCTCGATAATCCGTGTAGAAGAACACAAAAACAGAAATCAATTAAGTCCTCTGGACGTCCAGAGGACTTAGTTGATTTATTTTCTTGTAAAAATAAAATACAGTGCAACCAACTGTCGGAATAAGACACTTCAAGAATAAATAGAGTCCTCCTGTGTGTAATATAATGTCATAAAAAATGCTATTCTGTGAAGGCCTCAGAGGTTTGTTAGAGAACATTAGTAAAGAAACAGCAAACCAAAGAGCTAAAGGAGCAAACATGTCCGGTCACTGCAAAACTACTTAATCCCATTAGAAACTCTGGAAGATCTGTGGAGATCTAAAGCTCAGGTCATTTAAGCTGTTAAGATGACAACTTTGGGTCCTGCGCACCACCAACTTATTATTTATGAACGAGTGGCGAGATTGGCAAGTACTATTACTATTACTATTACAAATAGTACTATTACTATTACTAAGAAGAAAGCAGTTGCTGACAGAAAGTCTACAGGAGCGTGTTCAAAGTTTACCGTGAGGCGTGTAAGGGGTAAAGCAAACGTGGAAGTAAATACTCTGGTCAAGACAGACCAAATCTAAACTTGTTGAAAAGCTGTTAGATGCTGACTTAGACTTGGGGGAGGTTCACCTTTTAGCTAGTCAATGATCCTAAACATACAATTGGTTAGCGTATATTCATGTTAGAATGGCCGAAATGGGGGTCAAATTGAGAATCTGTGGAAAAACCTCAAAACTGTTGCCCGTAGACGCTCTCATTCAATGTTTTTAGGCTTTGTTTAGGAAACAGGAAAGCTAGCTGAATGCATTCCTGGGGTGATCCTCCAATAATGAAGCAGCAAAAAGGACTCATTCTAAATGAAAAAAAAAAACAAACAAAAATATTTTCTGTTTTTTCGACTTCAGATATTTGTGCAACTTTTTGCTGGTGTTTCACATAAATTCCCAGTAAAACACATGGAATGAAATTAATATATAAAAGTGCTCCAGAGTATAAATAAAAGTTCACCCCTTATCTACCTTCTAATTATATTTCTCCATGACTACCCAACACATTTAAGAAGGGATTTAAGCCCAAAATGTTTTAGAAGCAATTTCTGCCTAAATTTGGATACCTGATATAAATCAAGTTCAACACCAAAGTATAATTTCAAACCGTTGTTACTTGTGTAACGGTATAGACATACAATATTTTCCCAGTGGAACCACTATTGCAACTGTTAGTATGCCTGACTTGTAGATGAACAAAGAACATTTCAGTTTTTTTAGCCTTGCCTCGATTTTCTTCCCAGATAAACATTACAAAACACCATTAAAAACTCTTTTAAAACCTAGGAAAAGCATAAGATTTTCTACACACACGTCTTGACTATAATTGCAGCAAATTTGGAGTGAATCAGTTGAAGCATATTCATTCCACAAAGGTTTTAACGGGCTATGTGTCAGGTGGAGCTGGGATTTTGGCACAGTTTAGCCAAATGTGCCGAAAACTGTGTTAAATTACTTTTTCACCTCATAAAATGGTATCTGATCAAATAAAAGTCTGATAACCCTTGCAGGACTCCTTATACATATGAAATAGTCTTTGAACAAATTTACCCCTTGTATCATCAAAATGTACCAATAATGCACAAAGCAATTCATAAGCTCGATTGTGCACAGAAATTATGTCGACAGATATTTTGTTACGAAGACAATTGTTACAAAAGACGATAGGAGGATTTCTCCATTTTCACATGATACCAGACATGGGTGGTTTGAGCCGGTAGTCGTGTTGTTGTTGTATTTGAGCAAAAAATCTAATTGGGGGAAAAGTTCTTGCTTCCTCTTGCGAGCAATTTAGAAAAATAAAAATGTCATATTTCACATTGTTTTGAGGCGGAGTTTAAACAGACGTCTTAACTGGACCCACACGTTAGTTCATCATTGCATTATTTCAAGATTTCAGTCATCAGTCCAAGAATGAAAACACCCCTGTTTCATTCAAATGGGTTTACCCATGTCCGAGTTCATGGTTACACGGGTACAACAGTCTTCTTTCCTCTGTAATGCTCATTTCTCAGTTAAGAAAGATTTTTTCCCACTGGCAAATACTGTAATTTGCTCCACAGTACTCTCTGGCTTTATGGAGAATGTTTATGTCCATCTGGGTCATCAGTGCTGCTGCTGTAATGGAGAAGGTACTATCTTAGTCCATTAGCTGCAGCCTCAACCGAGGGACCGTGGAACACACACGTTCACTTATTTCAGGCTTGCAGTATCTCTTTGATATATTTTCTGCCTCTCTTTCTCTGTCTCCCAAGCACACAACAATATCGGCTGCACACAAAACCCACACAAAGGCATGTCTCTGCCTATGTCCAGAACCTTGCCACCTTGTATAGCCGTGATTGTGTGAGGTGATATGGAGTTCATCAAAGAACCCCTGCTGAGGTGAGAGGGGTGGTCATGGCAGGGGCTGAGACATGGAGCTGATACCAACCTCTATCAGCCCGCTGATAATGCCCATTTGGGCTCCAGGAATGTCCATTATGGACCGTAGATCCATCGCGTCTGCAATGATGCCCGCGTCTGCCGACAGGCTGGCTTCCAGGGTCGGAGCGTTTCCACGCACGAGGAATGCTGTGGTGGTGATAGTCCTCGGTGGAGTCAGATTAGAAAATTGTTTGTCACTGTGAAACCAAGTTTGGTAGTGATTGCGGCACAAAGCTGGACTGTTCATTGATTACGAGCCCCAGAATCAGTGAGGGGGGGTCTCTCAACAAGGGAGATATTGTCTGACACCTGATCAGCAGTAACTGTTCTGATTCAACGTTCCTTATTTTTTATGCTAGTAGAAAATCGACAAACATACAATAAACAAATGTATCTAATTCAGAAAGGTTATAAGGAATGCGAGAACCAACTGAGAACATTAGAGCTTTACATTACAACACACATGTACATTATAAGGTTTTCTAAAAAACAATTTTTCAGCTGTTTCACAAATTGCCACATTACAAACTCAAACATTAGTCTTTGTTATTGAAAATTTTATGTGATAGACCAAAATAGTGGAGTGGAGGAAAATGGATACAGGGTTTTATTTTAAGTAGGACCTTTAGGTAATAAAGATGCAAATCATTCCAATTTCTTTAGGTGAATATAACTTAGTTTGACACAAATAAAGTTACATTTTAAGATAACGAAGGGGATTTCCAAGAAGCTGTATATCATCTCCTGTGTAAGGTCTTCCCTGCCTTATTTCTCTTTCAAGATTTATACGCTGGAAATACCAAGTATCACACGTGTTTTCCAAAAATGTGCTCACATACGTTATGGGATTAAAGGGCCATGTGCACACGGGAAATATGCATGTTAATGATTGAGCTCTAGTTATCATTATCAGTGAATGCATTTTAAGTAATACAGTGCTAAATAAATAAAACAACTCAACCTCAGTTTATCCCTAGATATTTATTTCCTCTTTACATTTGCCTCTGTCCAAAAAAATGTTTGCAGCACATAAAATAAAACTTGTTCATAGTGACCAATGCAGTAGCTTCTCCCTCCATTTGATCTCAGTATATCAGTGGACTGAATCCCCGTCACGGCGACTTCTCTGCAGCGATGTTGAGGCCATTAAGTAGCCAGCACACTCTGCTGTGTCTCCCTGTTTAATTGCCTGATAGGGCGTGTGATATTTTTATCAGCCGTCATGCGGTAGATGGCTGCCAAAAGGGGAAATGTGTATGTTCATATGTGTGTGTGTGTGTGTGTGTGTCTTTACATGTCATGCATCAGTAGACCTCTGACAAGAGAGCTCCCCGCATACTGCAGGAAACCCTGTGCCTCAGTGCACCTGCATATCAATTTATGTGACCCATCCTTTCAGCCGTAACATGGTACAGAACATCCATGCCTAAATACGGCATGGCTTTGATGCATCGTCATCAGTTTGTCATGTGATAATGAACAAGGCTCCCTGAACTTTGAAACGTTTGTCTTTTCTTTCTGTTTGTGCTGCTTTTCATCACACAATGGAAATATGCTGCACTACATTAAATACATTCAAAGGCAAACGTGCATTATTTTAAGGTTTCGAATTAACGAAAGAATATAGGTTGGATAGCGTTATCACTAAAGGTTGCAGCATTGCTGGAAATGCATTTAGCCTTCAACTGTTATGCTACACACAAGTAAGATGCCTTGCAGAAGTTTAAATCAGTTGAACTCTCATATATTTTGTCATGTTGAAACCGCCAACAAATTCATTATAAATTACTGGACTCTAATGAGGTAGACTCTCTTTTCTTATATGTGTCACCCAACTTTATGTATCAAAAGACAGAAACTTTTAACCATTTTTTCCCCAGAATAACTCCAACTCAGTCATGTTGAATAGAGACCATCTACAAACACAGATTTCTTACCCGTGATTCTTATTTGGATTTTGGTCTAGATTCTGGGTATAACATTCTAACTCACAAAATACTTAAATTTAAAGTTCTGAATTGCAGCTCTGGCAGTGATATTTTGGGTTGTTGTCTGGCTGTAAGGGTCTGTGGGCTTACCCTGTATTCAGCTCTTTTCTTCTACTCATCAACTCCAACTAGTTACCCTGAACATGCTGAAGGAATGCATCCCCACTGTATTGTGCTGCCATCACCATGTTTCAGGGAACGTGTGTTCATACTGACGTGTAGCGTTATTTTTCTCCCACATTTAATCTTTTGCATGTAGCCCAAAAAGTTCTATTTTGATTTGATTTGTTGTTGGCCCTTCATGCCCTTTGGTAAACTAGAAACGGGACTTGATGTGTGACAAGTTCAAAGCTTCTCCACAACTTTATTTCCAAACTGTCTGGCTCATATCTTGGTGTTCATACTAGATTTTATCTAAAGGTATAAGATGAAATGAGGCTTAAAACATATGCACACCAACTTTGCATATACATAATTCTTTAGATTTGCAGAAAATGCAGTGAAAACCCTTTTTCACTGCTTTGCTGTTACAGGCTACTTTGTGGTTATCTGTTTCTTGGATATGTTTGTAAGACACTAAGGTTTCCTTTCACACCTACAGCCCTTTTACAAACACACTCTGTATTGCAAGCACTACCCTCCCGGCGGTCAGATTTATTAACTGTATGCCTGTCCACAGCCAGTGTGATTCAGGACTTTGGCAGTAGGTGAAGAGGAGAAGTGTAAGTGGGGGAGCCAGAGAAATAAAGAGAGGATCCTTATTGGAGTTTTAGTTTTCTCACTACCCACCAACCAGGGGGAAAAATAGCTCTCTTATTTTCCCAGCTGAGATTTTGGCAGGGGATTAGAAGGTGGATTTCACCTTGCTGGGATCTCTCTTTCAGCACAAGCTCCGTCTTATGTGGGAATTATAAAAATCACTTTGCAGCTCTCTTCACCCTGGTCATTCAGCACAGTGATTGGATACAGCCATTTAGTCACGCTGTCGCGAAGGAGAAGCACAGATCTGGTAAAATAGTCTGGATTTTGAAATATGACTGACTTTGAGGTTTTTAAATGCTTCTGAAGATCAGCGTGCTCACACACGGCAGCTAAAACTCAGTCAATCACTTAGAAAGTCAGCTGCAGCTGCAGTTGATCCTGTGGATGAATTTAATTGCCTCACTGGCGCTGATGAAGCAGAAAGAGGTTGTAAGTGGTAAAACTACAGGAAATGAAATTATGATATGCTCTTGATCTCAAATATGCCTACTGCATTTTTAATAACACATATTGTCACTATTTCTGATACAGTGTTCATATTTTATTTCATGTTCTTAGATCACATTTTGCATAAATTGAAAGTTTTTCAAGCCATGTTTGTAAAGAGCAGGTTATGTGCCAGTTTTACCATATTTGAACAACTATCTGGATGGGAAAAAATGCTAACATTTAATTTCAATGGTTTCTTCAAAACTACATTAGCACAGATATTTTAGTTCAATGATGGTTGAACATCTGAGAGACGTGTTAACATTCAACATGCACATTCAAACTTGCAGCACCTCCCATTGCTGAAAGTGCTCATATATATTACCATTGTAATGAAGACAAAAGGTTTCCGTTAAGTTTGTTTCCAGCAGAAAATAAGGATCATCATAGCTGGCACTATTTTGCAAATGCAAATTTCAGCTCAATTCTAACTACAACCTTTTCTAAATACAGATTATTTAGCAAAACAGTGAAGCTAACAGAAATTAAGAGCTGACAAGCAGGCAAAATAAACATTTACTACGATTAACCATTGTGTACAGTTTAAAGGGGCCTGGTCACATAATTTGACTATAAATGGAAAACCATATATTCCTCTTCAACTAGAACAAGACATGCCGAGCGTTCATCCTGATAGCGTTTACTGGTCCTTTTTGAGCCTGAAAAGAATTTGGCACCAGGAGCAATCAGCAGACATAAACATTGTTGTACCATCTGCCGGCAGTACTTCAGAGCTATCAGGAAGCAAGATGGCGACAACTGACGCAGCTGCTGTCAGAGCCAGTAGACCGTCCTGCAATGCCTTGCGGTAAAGTGACAGCTTGGCGTGGGTGATGACCAACCCGATCTACAGGGCTAGGGTTATCTTTCTTTTTCTTTTTGCTCTTCCGCTGGGCATTGCTGACTCGCTGGGATCCATCACAGATTCAGACACCTAGTCGAGCACTTAATCGCATGTTGAAGGTGCCGCCATATTGGAAGAGGCAGTCATTTAGTACATAAGGTGGACTTCCTGTTACTAAATTAAAATCAGGTATCATAGTCTTCAGGCTTTGTACAGTTTTGGTCAGCAAGAGGAAAACAAACAACATTCATTTGTATAGTTTACTAATCATAGAGTAAAGAAGAAATTGTTGATAAAAAAAAGAAAGCATCAATGTTTTTCGGTCTGCTTTAGACTGTCTCCTTTAGTCTCTATTGATACAATAGGAAGAGGTCAGATGAGAAGATATTAAAGAAGACCGTCCCTTTTTTCTCTCTATTGCAAAAAAGGACTGACACTGTGCTCTCTTTATAGAGACTGTCCATTAATCACCCTTGACCTCACCATGTCTTTCCGTCTCCTTTAAAAACACCATATCTGCTCGGGTCCCTCCTTCAGTCCTCCACCAATTCTCCCAGCGCAACGAAAACGTAGCACTGAACCACGCAGTGGTAAGACTCATTAAATGATTGAATGATTTTTAATTAAAGCTAATGGAACTCTAAAATTTAGCTTCACCAAAAATGCTGTTTTACATAAGATCTGGTTAAACAAACGTCTTGGCAGTTGTTCATTAGAAGTTAGTAGCTAAATTTCACGATCGGATTAAATAATCAGATTTTACCATTTATATGGGCACACACATCAATTAATCTGATCATAATGTGCGTGTATATGCACCTGGCTTTATTCAGAATAGAACCACTCTGACATGCACAGTTATCAAATTCCCCTAAAAAACACAGACTTCCGTCTTTGCTAAACAACAAAAAATAGTAAACAAAGCAGTATTACGATACTGAGTAAGCAAAATTTTTTAACTTTTTAATTTTTTTCAAACAGAAAAGTTGTATCGGAAGCCCCAACAGTTTTGCTTCCTGGCGTATTTCCGCCTCTCAGCAACGCAGAAATACGTTACGTTTATGCTCGGCATACTAGTTCGACAGTTTTGCAATAACTTAATCCAGACAAGTGTTTATATGCACGTTGATCAGATTATCAATGGGCATGAACCACCCCTTTCATTCGGATTAAAATGTCATTCCAATTAAGCTTAATCCGATCATAATATTCTGATTGGTGTGTTTACATCACACCTTTTTATTCCAATCGGCCCTTTATTACGATTACTTTTGTCCATGTAAACGTAGCTATTGACAGCCTTCACGAGGAGGTCAAGCCACAAAAGGTAATTGGTATCAAAGTTCAGTATCAAAGTGGAAGAAAAACTTGTAGTAGAAAAAGGCTGCAAAAACTGTGGGTTTAAAAAAGCCGTTAAAGGAGTTGTGAAGAGTGTCACCATTGGCAGTCCTATGGCTGGAGTTGAGTCTTCAAGAACTACCACAGACAGACACATCCAGGACATAGATGGGCTGCAATTGTATGTATAAAAATTCTTTGTATACATAACTTTATAATCAGAGTCAACATCAGAAGAGTCTTATCTGGGCTGAGACAAAAGACAGGACTGTTGCTCTGTGGTCCAAGTCCCCATTTCGGATAATCTGTTATACAATTTTGCATTTTATTTAGAAATCAAGGAAGGTTCCAGAGTCTGGAACAAGAGAGGACAGGCATGATTTAAGTTTCTTGACGTCCAGTCCAAAGTTTCCACGGCTAGTCTTGATATGGGGAGCCATTTCATCTGCAGGTGTCACTTCAGATGTCTAACAGGAAATCTTATCATGCTTTCCTAGGACTTGGCACTTGACTACACTGGCAAAAGTACCGGCACCTAGTAAATTATTATGGTATCACAGTGCTTGATTGGTCATGAAAACAGCCTGACCTAAACCTCAAGAGGAAAATGAGAGACTATAGAGCCAGGAATGCATATCAGCCTTGTTTAACGTGGGCTTCCCTATAACACCTCAGCAGAGCTGCAGGCGGAATGCCTCCACTGCACGGTGCTTTGATGCAGTAATTCTTGCAAAAGTGTCATGATTTAGGTTTTTGTTTGTTTGTTTTGCACTTTTTCTAAGTTTCAGCCTGTCACCTCTCAGCCACCAGCTACTATCCAATCATCTTAGTCTCCTCCGTCACCAATTAGCTCAGCTCAGCTCCACCTGCTGCCTGTAACTACTGCCAGCTCTACTCACCTGTTGCCCTGTCTATACCTGCATCAGCTAACTCATCCCTGCCAGAACATCTGGTCTTGTCTTGTGTGATGTGCCCTGCTTCTACAAGTTCCTGTATGTTCAGCTAGGTGGACTCTTCCGATGAAAGTTGCCTGTGTCTGCATGTTGCACAAGTCTGCCTGTTTCCCCGTGAGTTCCAGCCACTCGCTTTGCCTGTTCTGGTGGTTCCTCGGTCCACACCGCCTGTTTCCTGCCTTCATCATTGGTTTAGCCTGTCACTGCCTGCAACTCCTGGTCAGTTTGATTCTGCCATTCCCCCCATCTGCATCCTCTGGTCTTCTGCCCGCCTCATCTGCCACTGTTCACATTGTGCAATAAACTTTTTAATAACGAAGCTCTGTGTCCGGCTGAATATCGGCTTCTCCAGCAGAATTTATAACCAAAAGAAGCCCAGACCAATTATTGAATGCATGGACATAGTGTACCATTCTGTATCGGAAATCATTTTTATGATGGTGTTATGAAATAAGCTAATATCCTAAAAGAAAATCAACAACTGAGGTTTTCCTGAGCTAAATGTCATAATTATCAAAAATTACTAATACAATCCTGGGGATATTTAATTCTCTTTGTAATGAGTTTGTAAATATGACTTTCACTATTTGGACTGAATTAACTGGTTTATTTGTGTTTTGTTTCCACACACGCAGTCAAACACAATACATCCCAAATATCCTAATCTATATGCTCAGTCGGCTCAGTTCTCCATTTTTTTTTGTTTAGTTTTAGAGATGACGAACGTGTGTTGTAAGAACTGTATTACCCCGCCCATGAGCTCTGTGACTATTCGCTGACACAGAAAGATACATACAATATGAGTCTTGCAGACTTTGCAAATAAACACAATTCGGTTGGAAACACCTAAGGTAAAAACATCAAAGATATAATGGATCCATTCCTCCTATTGCAAACCAACTTTCCTTCACTTAAGTACAATTTGCTGCCTTCATGTTCTGCTGAGACTATTTTTTTTTTCTCTTTCTCAGCTTTTGTAAAACCTGGTATTTAGTTTGCTGGCGGGGTTTTCCTCAACTTTGTCACCCCCTTTCAATCTACTGTTGTAGCTCAAAAATCTGTTTCTTAAGTCTTTGTGTATTATGTGTTCTGATTATAAAAATCTCTATGAAGCACACAATCTAAATCTCAAGCTATTGTACAGATGAACTTGGCTTGTTTCTACCGCCCCAAGTGACAGAATAATAATAATTAAATGTCTTCTTGTAACTTTAACAAAGTCTTTTGTTATGGTTTAACAGAACACACTCATGTAGGATAAGATGGTGCATTTTCCAGACCTTGATTAATAAATGCTGGAAAGAGACAAGAGTTTGACATGAATGGTACAACTTTGCAAAGCTGACAGGCATAGTGAGAGTATCACCAAATGCCTGAGTGATTTGTGTATCTCCCCAAGCAGCTCATGATTTGATTCTCTCTAAAATTATATTGGAAAAAGCACAGAAACCATTTCAAAGTCCTTGACGCAAACGTCAGTCAGAGGAAAACCAGACCTAGTCAATACAGAAAGTCAATCAATATACAGGTATTCCATAATTTACACTATATAGTCATTGTGATCAACTTAATTAACTTTGCTCAAGGTTTCCCTTTTGGCTCAGGGCTCATTATTCTCCTCTTTCCTCCTTCCTCTCAGGGTACTTTCTTCCTCCCTGGCTGCCTGTTTTTGTGAATGTGCTGCTGATTGCTCAGCAGTCCTCTCGCCTTATGATGAAACCTATTTCTAAAGCTTAGCACACTAGAAGTAGTCGGCAAAATGGGGAGCTTTACGCTACATAATAAAAGAGGCAAAAAAAATAATACGATGGAAGTCGATTTAGGATTTCATTGTAGAGAGGTCTGACAGTCAAGTCTGATTGTGATTTTTCTCTGAGCTGCTACATGTAACAGCTCTCCTGGGATCAATGTCCTAACATTATAGGCCACTCGACACAAGGAGAAATATGGCAGGGCTGGCTTTGACTCTCACCATGTGCTTTCCATCTGTTAGACATTTGGACTAGAAATAATGTTTGCAAATCAGATCTCCTTGTATGTGTAAATCCTATAGATTATTGGGTAAAAGTAACACCTGAGTTCTGCATGTGTTGCACGAGCTTTCTCACCATCTCAAAGTTTTAATTCTTTTTTTTCAAAATGTTTTATGTATGTTCATCACAGTACACCTTAGAAAAGAACCAAACTAAGCCAGGATACTTAGGTCCTTTGTTGCAAGCAATCCATCACAGCTTTCTTCATATTTGATATGGGGAATCTTTGTTGTAAATAAGAAAAAGAAATGGATAGAGGGCTTTCAAGAGTCTTTAAAACATCTGAAAAGTTTTGTGTGTGTCCGTGTTCAGTCACCCTTGATTATAATTTTATACATCTACCTTTATTCTGTATTCGGATCCCCATTAACTCCCACAAAGTGGTTGCTAATCTTCCTGGGGTCCTTGAAAACTACCTTACGCTACAACTTACTTCCTAACTTTACTGTCACTGCTAAAGTAATGCATCCCTATATAATGTGTTCACAGTGATTCTGCATTAGTTTTCCAAAATTACGTAACTCTTTGCATGTACTGTAGGTCACAAAGCTCCCTTCTATCTGACCAGATCACCTCTTCCACATGTTTTGTGTGCTCCCAAAATGGTTTGAGGTGAACTGCAAATGGGACTTCTTATGGCTTTCTTTACATTGTTTTGTTGTTGATCAATACCTCCACCTGACCTGTGGGTCCCTGCAGCTCCTCCAGAACTACCGCGGGTCCTTTGGCTGCTTCTCTGATTAATGCCATTCGTTCAGCTAGGGTGTATGAATTTCACTGGGAAAAACAGAGTGAAATGGGTGCCCACCACACTTTTAATTTTTTTATTCTTCAAAAACATTCAAAACCATACGTCCTTTTTCCTCCCCTTCACACTTATGTGTCAGTATATCCAATAAACTACCAATAAACTACGTTAATTTAAAGTCGTTACGTGACAAGATGTGGAAGAGTTTGGGTCATGTGATTACCTTTTAATGCACTGTGTGCACTCACGGCTAGATACAGGGAAGACAAAAAATGTGTGAAAAAAAGCCACTATCATCTCAGAATATCTAAACGTACATTTCTGTAAACGAAGCCTCAAGTCATCATTGTACAATAAGCACCTTTGTACCTCATTATCTGTTATCTGTGACTTTCCTGAACGCTTAAAAAAACAAAAAAAAAAAACAACAACAACTGTAAAACATGTTCATTGCTTGTTTGTTTGTCAGTTTTTGCCTTCATTCTGGGTAACGTGAACCGGAGTGGCTAAAGAGAAATTTTGGCACGGTCACACGCAGTGACAGTAAAATACACTTTACTTGACTTGAAGTTTAAAAGAAAGCCTGATAACTGCTTGAGATCTCTTTAAAAGAATAAAGTCAGCGATGATCTAAACCAGTGTTATCTAAACTTTCCATTTCCATATTTTTATTTGTCAGTAAAAACTTTCGTGCTACAAAGTAAAATCTCCATCTACATCAACCACCTTTGCTCGCAGGCCAAATATGCACCATTATGAATCTGCTGCCAGGAGCAATTTAAACTCATCCTGGGTCTAAACCTTTTTGTTCTCTGCCTTACATCTATAAGGTTTGACATCAAATTGATTGCTCTTAACTGGTTGCTTCTCAGTTAATAATCTCACAGATTAATTGTCTCTATGTGTCTTTTAGCTTTGGTGAGCCTGAAATCCGTTAAATAAATTACTAACCCGCCCCCTACCTCCCACAGGTAGCTGTGGCATTCATTTGCTGGTGCTATGAAGCATGGAGGCCACTTGGGCCTATGTGACATTCAGAGCTTTGGCTGGCTACTGGCCCCTCTCATGTGTTTCCTACCAGGAGTGAATCTGCTCGACAGAGTGGTTCCCCTGGAAAATAATAATTATGAGAGTCAGAAATCAAACCTCAAATTACCCAATTCACCCTGAACAATGGCATAATCTCAAAGTAATTAACCCTTTCTCGGTTCTTATGGAGAATGGTAATTTGATCTTGGCTCCACCAGCTGCTCTTGACTGACTCTCACACATAGGTTCATTTCAAGACACATTTTCATGTATGTGTGTATATATATATATATATATATATATATATATATATATATATATATATATATATAGTGTGTTTGTGCAGGAGAGAGGTCTGAATTGTCCCAATTTTCCTCAAGGCTGGAAAATAAGACATAGCGGAAAGACAAGCCCACAGAGACAGCCTCTCAAGACTATATACTTTGCCAGTTGCTCCAAAGGTTTGTGGCCATCAGGACATAAAGCCACATGATTTATGGTATGGTCACCCTGGTCTGCTTTCTGTCCTCAGTTCAAAGGCCGTGTCTGGCTGCAAAATGCACAAGGGCATGAGGGTAACTTGATAAAAAAGGGAACAATGACTGCAGGCTGAGGGAGGAAGATGTGCTTTTGCTCGATTCAGCTTACCCTCAACCTGTGAAAAGCAAGCAGTGGCAAAGAGCGAGATGCACCGTTTACAGAGAAGAGCAGGAGGGTGAAAATGCAAGGAAAGAGGGTGCTCTCTCCCCATCCGCTTTCACTGGGAGAAATTAGGCAGAGAAAACTGCAGAGGATACCACAGGGATCACCACTCATGGAGGATTACAGTTCCTAAATATAAGAAAATGGTGTTTTCCTCTTTTCCTGATTCCACTGGGTTTGTTTTATTTTTAGAAGGGGAAAGGATCTTATGAAATATAGACGAATCATCCACTCAGCCGTACAACACGCTAATACATTCTTTTTCATGTGGCAGGTAAAATATCTGTATATAGTTCATCATTCCAAAATGCACCACTAAACATCCCCTTTCTTCAAATTAAACTCCGCAAACATCCAATCAAATGATTTACTGACGTGCCAGCAGCCCAACAGATTTGGGGGTCATATTTTGGACAGGGCCGATATCACATTTTGGAATTAATCTCTGCAATTCAATTTGAAGCACTGACTCAATACATAGTGTTTAAAAACGTAGCGATCGTTGCCGGGATGGATTTAAGCCTTCCAAAACAAAAACTGGCAGTTGACTGAATCGGGTTTTGAAAGTCTGTCTGGAGGGAAAGGAAAGGGGGTAGTAGGGGTCACGCTTGGAAACGGGCATTTAGGAAGGACTTTTAGCAGATGGCAGGGCGACAATTCAAGCTACAGATTCTTGTGTTGACATTATTGAAGGAGGGAGGTTGCAGCTCAAGGCATCACATCATCACATCAAAGTCTGTTTCTCACAGTATTGATTAGCACTCATCAGATGATCCGGAAAGGACAAGAGCCGGGATAAAAGCATCACTCAGAGCTGATGAAAACCCATTTATGTCTTAATATGAAGACAATTGGCATCAGCTTTATATGGGAGGGGCATTTTTTAAAAAAAGAAACAAAAGAGCTAAATAGCAATGTGTTTTCCTCGTGTTGCTGCAATATTCCTGTGACTGCAGAGAAAAAAAAAAAATAAACCAGTTTTAAAGCTTTTGGTCTTTGACTCTCTGGCTTATAGATTGGATGTACATTAAGTCACGATTTGTGATTGTATTATTTGTGTCATGATCATTCCCTTTTCATGCATTTTAAATGGTAGCACATTACTAAACAAATTGCATTCTAAAAACCAAGGAACACACCACGGCAGGTATACAAATTTGAACAATAACAATATTCCATGCAGGCTTTGAAGGTTTCAGAGAGCACTGATCAGTCAATCAACAGAGCCTTTCACCTGCGTTGGCAAGAAACATCCAAGAGGCAAACGGTAACCCTGGAAGAGCAGCAGAGATGCACAGCTCAACAGCAAAATCTTTATAGGAGAGTGGCAAGAGGAGTTATTTAAAAAGAGCAATTTTTTTCTTCAAAAAAGGCCATAAGAACTCCCATTTACAGTTTACCACAAGTCATGTAGGAAACAAAGCCAAGAAGTGGAAAAAGGTGTTCTGGTCTGATTAAAACAAACAATAAAAAACATTTTGAACCTACATTTGGCCTACATGGCTATGTGAAAAACTAAAGCCTGTCCTCATGAGCACACCTTCTTCCAAACATGACAATGGGATCCTTTTCCTTACCAGGGGCAAGACGTCTGGTTAAAGTTGATGGGACTATGGATGGAGGTTTAGAACAAAGCCTATTCGTGGTCTAGTCAAAGTCCAGACCTAAATCCAATTGAGAAACTGTGGCAAGAATGGAAAACTGCAGTTTAGAGGTGCTTTCCACCCACTGTGACTGAGCATGTGTTATTTTGCAAAGAAGAATGTTGCAAAGACTCTTTGTATTGTAAGTATTAACTTAGGGGGGCCGAACACACACACACACACACACACACACACACACACACACGCATATATATATATATATATATATATATATATATATATATATATATATAATAGAGAGAGAGAGAGAGAGAGAGAGAGAGAGAGAGAGAGAGAGAGAGAGAGAGAGAGCGAGAGAAAGAGAGAGAGAGATGCATACCACACTTTTCAGATTTGTATTTGTGGAACATTTTGAAATGTTACATTTCCAAGTATGCACACTTTTATGCCAATCTAGCTCATAAAATTGCTAAATTCAAATTGGAATGCTCCTCCATTTCGACAAAATGAGAAAAAAGACTGAGAGGTATAAATAACTTTGCAAGGCAAAGGTCCTGTGTAACCTTGTGCATTCCTAATATTGTATACCGTATTTTATGGACTATAAGTCACACTTTTTTTTCATTGTTTGGCTGATCCTGCTACTTACATTCAGGTGCGACTAATATATCAAATTTAAATGGTAATTTATCTTGACCTGCATGAACCAAGGAGTAAACATTACCGTCTATAGCCACAAGATGGCTATAGACGCTCACTAGGATTGTGAAAATTATCCTGCTCCTGTACCACTTAAAATAGGGTGACCAGACATCCCCAATTTCTGGGTCCTTGTTCTTGATGACCTGTCCCCAGCAAAAGCTGTCCCCGGAAATGTCCCCAATTTCAGAGAAACAAAGTTTAGCGCAACGACAGGTATTTACCCGTCGGCGTTGCAGATCTTGCAAGACAAACCAATTCCCTACAGAGATTCAATGTCCCCGGATTTCATTAGAGAGCTCTGGTCACCTTAACTTAAAAATTATTTGAAATATTAATTTATAGACAACAAAGACTGAACACGTTTGTATGTTGTTACGCTGTTTCACTATGAATTCACGCAGCGGAGCGTTGCGTGGTGCAGCTTGAAGGCCCCAGACCATGACAGAACCCTGTTATTGGGTTGTCCGTGAAGCTAATAACAGCTAGTGCTAGCTTAAACGTATATTGTCCAGGTGGTTTACAACTTTGCAAATGCACCTGAGCTTTATGTTGCTCTGAACCATCCGCGTTGTACTGTTAGCTTAGCACGTAGCACCGTTACGCTCACAGTCTAATTTAGGTGTAATTTTGACCACTTCCAGCCTAATGGGACGTTACGCAAAAATGTGCTGGATTAAACCTTGCTGGTTGGAGTTGCTAATTTACCCCCTTCAACCTCCCAGGTATGTTCCATGTATTTCAAGCAGTTGTGGATGCAGCTGTGTAATTTAATCATTTGGTTTACCAGATTAAATGTCAGTTTTTACTCTTGGATTGTGTGAAATAAATGTCTAAATAAATGCATATAGTCCACTGCGCCTTATGTTTTTTTTTCCCCTTTATGACAAATTTGTTGACAGATACCGCTTATATTCCAGAGTGATTTATAGTCCGTAAAATACAATACTTTGGTTAGTTCTACTTTCTGTTTAATTTTTTTCTCCTCCTGTACACCATCTTTTTCTCCCCTCAGTTTATTTCTATGTGTGCTTTTTCATTGCACACGTGGTTCATCACTTACAACATTGGACCCTGTTAAACATCTTCACTTGGTAGCAATTTTTATCGTCTGTTTACTTCATTGTCTTTGTACGTAAACCTCCATTTCCAGATCTGTAACCTGGTCCAGCTCATGTTGTTTTTCTGCATTAGAGCTTTATTGCCCCTTGACCTTCTGGATGAGCTTGTGAGCCTGCATTTTAACCTCAAATCTCTTCAACTCAGCACCACTTTAATTTCTAGCGTTCCTGTTTTAATTTAAAATCCTATCAGGTCATATCTGAAATGCACCGTCATAGTGAAAAAACACCAAAGGAGATATAAAAAGTAGACATTTTTGTTAAAAGGAGAATATTTGAAGTACTTTAGAGGTCTTGGTAAATCTCGTTTCCCCATCAGCAGAGTTAATAACACACAAGGAAATCCATTTTGACAGACTCTCATTATCCACTGAGCTCATCACATTTCACACATCTCCACATGATAATAGGCACCATTATCTTGGTTGTAGTCTCCATATTATCACCTTTTTATACAAAATACTACAGTTTCGACCCTGCAATCAAAAGTCATCACTTTACCCTACTCTAACTCACGACACATCTCTGATCACCTTAACTTTTTGGCATAGGATAACAGAAACAGAGCAGTGAGACTTTGTTTTTTGTTTTTTTTTGTTTTTGTTTTTTATCAGGTGGAGGCAGAACAAGAAGCATGAGTGTGGATGTCCGGTCAGCAAATTGCGGCCATCAGTTCTGCGTATGCTTTCATGAACTTAATCCCCTCTGACACACACATCAGCATGGTAATACGGAGTCACTCATGTGCCCGGGCACACACATTTATAATGACACAAGAAAAAAAATATTGCAAATCTGGCACTCCCACAATGTTTGCGACCAAACTGGCACATGTCAAAGGGCTTTGATGGTAGGATTTTAGAAGGGTAGGAAAAAAAAAAAAACCCTCTAATGCGGATATGTTGTAGTTACTGAATGTTTCTGAGTGCTTTGGGGTCTTGGCTGCCAAAAAACGTTGAGCCATGGCTACATGCAACAAGCATCAGTAAATATGGAATTTAAATAATTGAATGTACAAAACAAATATAGGGGACGAATATATTTCAAATATTTATTTTTTTTTGTGTGGAAAATATCTTTGTACTCATAACTGCCCTGCAGATCTCCACACTCCAGTTTGCTCCCTATGGCCTTAAAACATATGCTCCTAATTTCCATGACCTTCTGAGACGTTAATGTTAAAAAGCTGTAATTTATGTAAAAGTCAAGCCACACTTTTGCCCTGTTCTAACATAAATGCCAAGTTGAAAGGCATTATCCAGCAAAAAAACAAAAAACAAAACAAACAAAAAAAAAAAACCTTGAGACAGACATATGCAAGGCTTTAACCCTGACGCCTGTAGGGTAATAGTTGGATTAATTACTGCTGAGTGTGACCCAAGAAGAAGGAGAACAGCTTATCCCAGATGCTGCGGAAAAGGGTTTAGAGCTCGTCCCTCCATGGCTGCCACCTCAGCCGCTGGGATGTTATCCTAACCTCGCTGATGTAGGCTGCAGAGCAAAAACCACAAAAAAAGGTAAAGTAAGAGGCTCATGTTTTGTTTTGCGTTAGCGTCAGATGACAGGCGGCCGGCTGAAAGCCAACTCTTCTCTCAGCAGGCAGGCATCAGAGCAAGAGAATAATGTGTAATTACAATAGACAATCTAAAACAAAGCCCTTCACTTACAATGAGTTCCTTTTGGAGAAGGGAAGGTTACCTCAAGGGGGAATTCTAATGAAGCAGATGGCTGAGTGCTCACAAGGGCAGACACAGACTGTCCTCCTTTTTTACAGTCTGCCAACATTTCCAGCATTCTGAGGAGCTTCACCTGTCTCTCGGCTGCTCTTTGTGTGCATCCGAACGCATGTGTGTGTGCACGCCGCTCTCGCTTTCAGGAAATAATAATAATAAAAAAAAAGCACAAGCTGTGAGAGAGGATGAAGCAAATCCAAGCAACCCCTTGAATTTACCAAGTTGTTAGCAACATGGAAACAAAAGAGGCATCACGTTGCTCCTGTGAGGTGTTCTTTTAGCACAGGGTGTTACTCGCATGTTGCTGTGAAACCCAGCATGGCTTGCGATCGGCAACATGTTGTATTTGTGAAAGAAGCACAAACCCAAGGCAGGTGTTCCTTATATTTTATTCTATACCATTTTATTTCACCCAATATGTGTGCTTATGGACAGTTCACCCCATTTCCCCTCCACACACATGAATAACCACCGGCGCCCAGCATCCACAGACGCCGCCTTAGGCTGGTGCGAAGTCCCAAAAAAGTCACACTGTATATGCACAGCCCACTTATTGCTTTTCACCCATAGTTTCCATGGTAAAAATAGATATCCAATGATCAATAGCAAAGCGATCAAAATGCGGTCCTCTTCAAAAGGGTGCAAGTCCTCATTAGAAGTGTTGAAGCAGTCACTGCTTTCAAGAAATAACAAAAAAACAAAAGAAACAACTGACTGTGTGAGGAGAAGGTCCTCTTCCTTCCAGCTCCTGTATTGTTCCAAAGAAAATAGATCCAACGATGAAAATGCCCTGTGTCTCTCAAAATGATGGACTCTGTACATAAATACAGTTTAAAGCGTTCATTGCTTATCATCATGGGGTGTGGTGCAGATGTCTGTCTTTAGGAGAGCCTAACATAAATACAGAAACATAAATAGGTCCTGTGTAAATGTATTAATCGGTATAAGTAAGTACATTTTTGTTATTATGCTCTCAACATCAGATTAGGTGGACTTATACAGTAGTACGTACTTCAGCGAATGAAAGACAGCTCAGAGAGCCAGGATTTTTTTAGACATTTTTTTTTTATATAAACCCTCATCTCTAGAAATAGAGCAGAAATGTGCCCTTTTCTGTTTCCCTCCACTCTAATCTAGTGAAGAGCAGACCCACCTTTGGCTTTATTACTGAGTTGTCTGATCAGCCGCAACCAAAACGGGAATGTACATGTATTTGGCGAGTTTGAGTGCGTATTTTGTTGTTTTTAATTTGATTTGTCATATTTGGTTAACAGAAAATTGCCCAACAATCCACCTTGGACTCAAACTTACTTGCAAGTTATTCCACAGCCACAATATTATATCAGCAGTTTTGCACACAGAAACAAACGCATTATTACAGCCAAAACTTTTCATGTTACCTCCAATTGACACCAGCTCCAAGAATATGTATGCAAATAATTGTTTTTGGACGGGTTGGATGAATCTGTGGTCAGGGATCAATAACAAGGGGTTCTAAAAATAAAAATAAAAGAAACAACCAAAAATAAAACCCTTGGCTAAAAATTGCAGGTTTGATTCTTCTGCGACAACCAGCCCTATTTCAGAGCTAATTATGACATTCACTCACTTCTATCTATAAGCAACTGGGACGTCACAATAAGGAGACATCAAAAAAATCGAAATGCATTTGAAATATATTAAAATCAGTTCCTTTTTTTCATGGTTACATTTTGGATTATATTTTTGTTCTTCCTTAATAAGGAATTATTACCTGTTGACATACTGAGAACCAATGATGTAGCTCTTTCCTGACAGAATGTGTTTCGTCATGACAGCTACGGATAGGATAGGGGATTCAGCTTAGCATTAAGCAACAAATATGGAATCACACCAATGAAAATTGGAGTAGGCAGCCTTCAACGTCTATAAATGCTTGAGTGATAAAGACATTAAACCTGCAACTAATAATAACAACTACTATCTTAGGCCAAAAGCAGTTCCCTAAACACCTTCATGAAGAGGAAACAAAACTCATTTCAACTATTTCTGTTATAAAGAAAGGGCATTCCTGGCCTAGATTTGACATGTTTTATTATGATGTAACAGATGTTAATGCATGGCATTAAAATAAAAATAAAAAAAGAATAAAAAGCTTTCAAAGGCCTGAAACAAGCATGTCAGGCACCTCTCCCTGTGTCCATTGTAGTCTTTTCTAATGACCTGAGTTTAAAACGTGTGGACAGAATCCTGGCAGTCATGATCTTTCATCTACCCTTCACTCCTGTCTCCTCTCCTGATCTCAAACAGCAGTCTTCCTCCCATGTTTGTGTGGGTGTCACAGGCAAACGTAATGAAAATAGTGCTCCGCATGGGAAAGTGACTCATCGTTGTTTTTCTTTATTCGCCGCTCTCAAAAGACACAAAGTTTCAAAGCTTATCTAATTCCCAACTGATTCCCCGTAAAAGTGCCTTCTCCATGCTACATTATGCTACAGATGCGGCTGTGGAGAGGATGGAAATAGAAAAATCTGCTTGAAGAGTAAACATTGCTGTCAGGTGAAAATCTTGTTACTCCAATTTCAGCTATTTCACGTCTTTACTCGGAGAGAAGGATTACATGGTCTACTGTGAGTTGAAAACAGTGCATGACCCGCAGGATTATAAACTCCCTTTTCATTTCCAGTAAAGAAATCTGAGGCTTCATGGTCATCAATCAAATTCTTATTTTTCCAATTCCTCCAAAATGCAAAGACGGGCACGTTTTCAAAGCAGCTGGCCCAGATGAACTCCAGAGGACATCACGCAGCTTGTATCAACCCTGTGACAGTGACAGATTTAACTGATACCATGTTCATCCATCCTTTTACTAAACCACTTACAGTGCCTTGGAAAATAATTCCTATCACTTTGAATTCTGTCTTCAATGTATTTTACTGGGATTTTATAGCATAGAAAATCAAAATAGCTAATAAAAGTGAAGTAGAAAAGACATGATCCATTTATGAATCTTTTTTTTTCCAAATAAAAAGCTGAATTTTGATATGCATACATATTTAGCCATCCAGTGTCCCTTGTACATTATATTACACCTGCAAGACTTTTAGGTAATGTCTCTACCTGCCTTAGAAATCCAGAAACTGCAATAATTGCCTCTTCTTCACAACGTAGCTCAAGGTAAGTGAGATTGGGTGGGAAATATATATGTACATACCTTTTTCACATTTTGCAACATATACTGAATTTACTTTAGTTTTAGACTTGTTTGGGCCATTTTAATCTGCTGTAATTTAAACCTGTTGAAGTTCTGGATACGTTGTTAGGGTTGTCGTCTTCAAAAGGTGAACAGACACACCAGTCTCGATTGCCCCTCACGTCATTTGTGATCGGCTTTTCCTCAGCCTAATGCTGCCACCAGCACGAAGGTTTTTTTTTTAGGGTGACGGTGTATTTTCTAACCAGAGCATATTCTTCCACATATTGACTATGCCCCATTCAAAAAAGTCTACTGCAAAAATGTCAGAATCAGAATCTGTTTCTGAAGTTTTGTAATAAAAAAATTTAACAATGGTTTTCTCCATGACACACTTCCATTAAAGCAAGGATGGTGGATTGTCTTCATGATACTCTTAACTGATGTTATCTAAAGCTGCAGACGCATTACAGAACTTTCGCAGTCTTGACAGACTTTGAAAACACTTTGAGTTCACATTATCAGACTGGCTTCAGTGGATTTTCTTTTGCGACTAAAAGACTGAGGTTCACACACTTGGCAGCTGCACCTGCTGAGGGATCATGACTGCACGATCTGTCAAACCAACAAAACCGACTGATCACATCAAACTCTCATGGAAGCTGCTACAAGGTGACAGTTTGAAGGGGGGGGAAAAAATCATCGTCAGGTGGAGGAAATAGAAGATACTATCAGTGTTCTGACAGATTATATTTCTCTTCCGCTCCCCCATAAAATAAAAGGGATGTCATTCAAAATAGGTTAAATTCAGCCCACAAGTCAATGTCATTTGGATAGTGTTGAATGTATGTTTGTTGTATACTTCCGTAATGTCTTGGAAAATTTCATTTTTGAATTTACAGTTGTTTCTGGGATGACTTTAAGTGTTGGTTACAGTATATAATGTTTGGGCTGGATTAAAGCATTAAACATTAAAATAAATGATAACTTTATTTTATTGAAAAAAAATATTTAATTCAGAAATTTAAGTGTAGATATTCAATATGTAAATTTATTGGTTTATGGACTTTCATTAATTAGTGTATTTACTTTGTCCCTCTTTTAATTATTTTCCCCCCATATAATTATTAGTTAATTGTTACTTGGAATATGGCTACTGGTGTTTTTTTGTTTAATGTTTAGTTAATGCTAATGTTTAGCATTTTAGTTTAAATTGAGGGTTAAATTGGGCTAAAAATAAATAACAAAATCATGTCCTCTGTTAAACAAACTTTTGAGGCCTTCACAGGACAGCTATTTTTATACGGAAATTATAATGCACACAGGTGAACTCTATTGGCAAATAAAGTGAATTCTGAAGGCAATTGGTTGCCCTAGATTGTATTCAGTGGTAAGAAGAGGCCTGAATATAAATGCATGCCACACTTCTCAGATTATTATTTGCAAAAAAAAAAAAAAAAAAAAAAAAAATTATATTTGATTTACAATTTTACATGCCTTTGTGTTGGTCTGGCATATAGAATCCAAATAAAACATATTGAAGTTTGCGATTGTGATCTGAAAAATATGTTTAAAAAAATCAAGGGGTGTGAATTATTTTGCAAGCTAATGTATTGTAAGAATAGTCACTGTCTGAATTACTTTTTACCTGTGACTTTTTTACCTCTCTAGTTTCTTACTTCTAGAGAACTGGGCTTCAACCATGAAGCTAGGCAGGTAGGGGGGAAATAAAATGTCCACACAAACATCTCAAACACTGACCGATTGCTACGTGACGATGAACAAAGCCCAAACTCATATCCTTCTAATCTGCAGCAAACTGAACTCACCCCCTCAAATGCACTCGGGGGACAATCACAAGGAACAAGACATGCCAAAAGAAGCCCATCATTAAAAGTACCTCACTGATGCCTGCCTGTGTACCTGTTCTTGCTGTGGATGAATGTCCAACTACATCATTCCTACAACAAAGTGTCATCAGACTGACATGTGAAGATGCAAGCAAGCTCTTTGAAGCTTCTTGCAACATGTCAATGAGGTCATAGTTAGTGAAAAAATAAAGGTGTCACATGTACAGGAAGATGAAGACTTTGAAGCTTGTCATATGTGCTGTGAATTTCAGTTATTTGATCACTTTCTTTTGTATTGCAGAGCCCTGTCTCTCTCATGACTCTCAATGAATGGTCTGCCTTGAATCGCTTGTTAAGTGCGCAAAGTGTTAGATTCAGGAGAGGTGAGTGAAACTCTTGCATGTTTTTCAGTGATTCTGTAAGTATGTGTGTGTATGTGTGTGTGTGTGTGTGTACATGTACATGCAGCTGAGTGAGAAAACATTTTTCAGATTTTACTAAAAAAATTAGGACTTTGACGTAAAATGAGGACCTTTTCTTGGGCCTCACTTTTTTGGGTTGGGGTAAGGACAAAGATGTCAATTAGGTTTTGGTTAGGGGTAGGATTAGGATTAGGTGTGTACTGGTAATGGTTAGTTTTAGAGTTAGGATCAGAATTAGGCCATAGAAGGGGTTGAAAATAAATGGAAGTCAATGTAAGGTCTTTAGTCAGTATGTAAAACACAGATGTGTGTGTATGTGTGTGTGTGTGTCTGTCTGTCTTGGTGAATAACACGATGTAAAACTGTTAGACGGTGAAATGTTACATGCTTAGATCCTGTGTGATATGTCAGCTGCTGATATTCTACATTTCACTTAATGGCTTATAAAAGGTCAGGACGTAGAGACTCCAGGTGCCCATGTAAAATCAGATGTTTCTCTGTCTTGTTTCACTGCATTGTTAAGGAAATGTTTTTCAACTGACTGCAATGAAGATCACAGGGATGTGGTTACTATTAGCAACTTTTATTAAACTGCCTCTTTTTGACTGAATTAATCCCATCATCGTCGAAACAACATTACAATTGTAGTGCTGTAAAAAATATTCAATTTCCGTTAAAAAAAAATATTGCAATTCTGCTTTGGATTGTTGGGTTTGTAACATGCACTAATGCTCTTGTATGCACTCAGAACTGCAAGTTGGAAACTGATTGCAACTAGAGAGAAGAAACTTTGTTGCCTAGAGATTTGCTAGTAACAGATATTAGGCTTATTTCAAGAAGATTAAATGTACAACGTTTTGTTTTTCATTACTATTTTCTTATTCACAGTCTTGTAAGGAGCAGTGAGTGTGGCAGCCATGTGCATGTCTGCAAACAAGCTGTAATTTTAAGCATTGATGCACCTTGTTAAAAGGAGTTCACACAGTTGTAATGAGGGCCTGCATGGCCACCTCTATGTGGAAGTCTCTGATAGCTTGTGGGGGTCAAGGGATTACAAATATGTCTTGTTAAATTAGGCACCTGCGGCTGAGTACTGTGACGTAGTCTGGGACTCAGCTGTCTAAGTGGAACCTGGGTCTGTCTTGGTGATGAGCTACAGATGAACACGAAGATCATAACATGGAAGCGCTCCTTTGGGAGTTTAGTGATGCCTCCCTCGGCTTGGTGCACACTTTCCTGACCACCGGAAAGTTTCAGCAAAGACCGTGTCTGGCTGTCCATTTAAAGGGCCGCACACCACTAGAGATTTTAAGGAAAACATCTACATTGGGGGTCATCAGCTACATTTGTCCGAGAGCCAGAATTTTTCTCAGCAGACATTGTGAGGACCATATGCCACTCATAAAATAAAATAAAATAACTATATATATATATATATATATATATATATATATATATATATATATAAAATAGTCCTCTTCACTCTGCTTTTCCTGAATTCAGAAATAATCTGGATGGAAATCTCTGGTGGACTGGATGTGGCCGCCAGTTGATTATCCCTGATCTACATAATCCTAATGTCTTTAATAATATAAACAGAAATACTTGTTATATTGTGTAAAAACTGTAACTGATATATACTAACAGCCAATTAATCATTCAACCATCCTTGCACGGCTGCTGATGTAGCTGTTATAAACAATTTGCCATAAAGTGAACAAAATGCATCAATGTTCATGAAGCAACTAAAGGCATAACGATTTGGGCTAGTTAAGCTAAAACAGAAATTATCCCATTTAATAATATATATTTATGGCCTTAAATCAGGAAAGCTGAGGCAGAGCTTCCAGATTAAATGAGAACCATTGCTCAATCTTTGAGCTTCAAACAGACCGGATAACAATAAATCAAATATTCAGAACTTGAATTATATTTTACTATGCAAGTTTCTGGTATCTTTGTTTTGATCATGTTTTGGTAGGAATTAAAAACAAATCACAGTCAGCATTTTCATTGTTTCATAAAATAAAACTGTAATCTTAAAATGTACATTTCTGACACAAAGAGTAACCCAAAAACAAAATGTGCACTTCCATATATGAATGATGACATTGTGTCTGTATCTGTCTGTCACTGCCTGTGGCTGTAAATAGAGATCAAATTATTTTCTTGACAAAAAAAACTTTTTAATGGGAATATGTTCAATGTAGGGCTGCACAGTTGGTACCACTGTTGTCTTACAGGAAGAAGGTTATGGGTTCTTTCAGGTGCTTCAGCTCCCTCCCACAGTCCAAAACCATAACTGATAGATTAATTGGTTGATCTGAATTGCCGTTGGGTATCAGTGTTTGTGTGTGTGGCTGTTTCTCCTGTGTGCCTCTATGTTGGTCTGTGAAGGACCGGCAACATGCTCAAAATCTATCCTGCTTCTCACTCAAATACGTCTTGAGGCCAAACTACAAGTTTTGAGAAAGCTAGCTGCAGATGGACACGGTTTTAGTGGCCTTATATTTATCACAGTCATTCATTCATTGCTGTGAACAATTGTAGGCTGACTGAGTTAGCCACAGAGCTTTGAACCCAACGAGCAGGGTGATGGAGTAATAAGTCTCCTAGCTGCTTTTCTTATACAAAATGTCCTCCTCACTGGATAAACTGGGGTAAAGGTTTTCCATTTTTTTTTATCTCAAACTCAAGCTGCAGGCATTACCCTACTATCACTGCTTCTGTTTTGGCTGACTGGTATTGTGCATTGATATCCAAATTCAACCCTTTAATGAATTAAACATTTATTTAATGATTTAATGATCAATACCATTTCAAATCACTGATTACAGTTACGGCAAGAAGCTCTTTAAACTTACCCGTTACCTTATATTATACTGTATGTAGTACACACAAATAACAAGTAAAGTCTAAGATGACTTCCTCCATTAATGTTTTGGTATAAAACCTGATTCCTGTTCGTTTTTTCTGTGTATGTTTTATTCTAAGCAGCATTTTAGAGGAAGAGCTTGAAATAACCTGTGCAGCAGCTCTTTGCTTTAGATAGACAGGGCAATTTTCCGCCCTTCATCAGATTCATAATTGCTTAAAAACCCAATGACAATAGAAAGGAACATGGATCATTTAACATAATTATGACCTGGAGGTAAATCTTGAACAAAAAAAAAATAGACTTAAAATTGTGATTTAACACATGAAGCCGTTTATGAGCTACTTTGTTTGAGCGATCATAAATATGATCAGAAATGTGTTTAAACCAAAACGTATCTGTCAAAGATATGTAATGAATTACCTTTTTTTTAAGTTACAGAACAGTTTCTTAATCCCCCCGAGGGACAATTTGCTTTCAGTGCACCAACCATAGCTCCAGCACTTATTGGAAGCACCATGCATACATTCATCATCTCAAACTCAGAACTAAACTTTACTAAGAAGAAACACTCATAATGACCATTATGCAGCTGCAGCACTGGAAGTACTGCTAAAATAATAACAAAAACTATAACATTAATTGGGACATTTTTGCTCCAGTATTTCTAATTCAATACATTATTTTTGTTGAATTTGTTGTTTTGAAACTCTTTTTGGATCCTTATAGACAGAAAAAAAATCAAGTTTGCATCGTAATCTTTATCACTTTTCCAATGAGCTTTATTACTATCAAATGTAGAGGTGTTTCTTTATGATTCGAGTGCTACGTAACGCATCACACAAAGTGGCTATTGGAAGTCCTAGGTTTTGCTTAAAAAAAGGCAAACTTATTTTTGATCAGTCTGACAAAACTCTTCCCTTCCATTCAACTTATCCACACTTGTTGCTACACTCATACATTAACAGTTGAGCAAGGCCCGGAAGAGAAACAATACAAACTTAATACACTTAAGTGTCAAGAGCTTGGAAGACAAGGTGAGCTTGTTAGAATATGGTTGAGGACACTGCAGAAAGGTCGTCCGTCACATACTCTTATGATGAAACACTGAGACAGAGGGTAGCTCAGCAAACCCCTCTTACTCTGCTTCAAATACCAGCATGAATACAACAAAGTGTTATAAAAGAGGAATCGTGGGCCCTGGAGAAGTAAATAGTGTTTTCACAGGAAAAGTCTTTTTGGTATCCTAAAATCTCATCGCCATCGTTCAAGGTGTTGAAAGGTTTATACAGAGGATAAATAAGCACAATCTAATAAGTACATTTAAGGATCAACAATGTGTGATCCTAAATGAAAAGGTACAAGAGTCAATGTGTCTCAAATCATGTTTTTTGAGCTAGAAATTATTTTGATAGTCATCTTAAAACACGCAAAAGCCTTTATACATGCAGGTTTTAGTGCATAGGTTCCTGCAATAAAAAAACTTTTTTTTTTCTGTATTCCATTGATTCACTTCCCAAATAGAATGAAATTAATTCGGCATAGTCTTACAAATAGAGAAAACGACTGTCCTTGAGATCACTTTCACACCCTCCGAGCCCCTTACTTAACTTATGAGTTTAATATATATCTCTGCGTATATACAGCATATGTGAATAAAATCAACAGTGTATAAAACAAACAAGGATTACCCTACAGCTCTGAGTTTCCTGATAAAAATATTTTTGATTCACAGTAAATTTAAAGATCCTGGTAAAATGAGAGGTGGAACACAATGGAGTCTGACAACATAAAATAATCTGAGTACTGATAGTTATGTGTTTCATTTCAGGGAAGCACAGGAGGGTGTGATCGAACCTCACAAATTAGAAGGAAGCTTAGAACGAGCAGTTTGAGGTTCTAGATCTGACAGGTAGACACCAGAGCCCCTCCGTGGAGGAGGTGCTGTAGAAGATCTAGGGGACTGAGTCTGGTGAAGGTTCCCCAGTGACTCCTGTTTTGGGGGAGTCATATGTCCTGGTATTGAGCTACAGGGTTTGGGCACAAGAGTAGGTGAGGAAAATGGCGAAGGGTAATATTCCACAGAGGTGCAAGGAGCTTGGTGGCTCAGGGCCGGGGCCACCTCCTGGGGTAAAGATGGGTGTGAGCTGGATAAACTCTTTAGGTCCTCAGAAAATGGAGCCAGTGGAGAATCTCTCCCTGATGTTTGTGGCAGGCTGGGAAGCTGTGAAAGGAGAGGAGACTGAGGCATGAGCAAAGAACTGTGGGATCCTGCAATACTTGATGGGTCGCTGTATTGAAAAGTCCTGCCAGCCACTGGACTTTGTACAGTTGGACTGCGTGCTACTGGGGTAAGGCAAGGAGAGGCGTTTGCTGAACCATACTGAGCCAAGGAGGCCAATGCAGACTTCTCCAGTGACATCTGGTGAGGCAAGCAGCCAGACTGGAGGCCTGCCAAACTAAAGTGGCTGATGGAAGGTGGGGAACTAGCAGTAGGCTGTTGAGTTTGTTGTCCTCTAACACAAGATGGGGAACCTTGCGAGGGTGACTGGAAGAGGTTTATGCCACTGGTAGTCCTACCGCCTCCAGCAAACTGCTGCGGAGGCTTGGGATGTGGTTGGTTCGGGAGAATCTGACTAGACATAAGGTTGGATGGACTGGTAGATAGAGGACTCTGACAAAAAGAGGACCCAACGAGTCCTGATGTAATTCCACTTAAAGGTAAACCAGGTAAAGTTGTAGATGCTGCCATCTGGGTTCCAACCGCACATCCTATCATTCTTCCAGTAGGTCCACCAATAGTAGTTTCTCCTGGCTCATTCAAGGCTCCTCCTATATGGCTACTTGCTGATCCAGTGGAAGACCTCCCTAACAATCCTGTTGAATTCCCCGCTGGCATTTCAACAGAAATGCCTCCAAATGTCCCCCCACAGGCCCCATCAAAAACAGATCCTAATGATCCATCACTGATCCTCCCTAATGATCCCCTTGGGTTTGTGAGTAGCAGTGATTCTTGTGAAGTCCCACTCACTGATCCCCTGGAAGCTTTTTCAGTTGACCCTCTCAAAGTCTCTCCAATTGATCTCTTGGTTTTGTCCTGTATTAAACCACATGTGACACCTGACCCTGATGCGCCTGAAGCTCCACCTGTGAACCTACTACAAGCAGCTCCCATTGAGCCTTCTGAAACTCCACCCACTATATCCCCTGAAGTTCCATGTATTGATCCATCAGTGGCTCCTTTCAATTCAAAGTGCCCTCTAGAAGTATTGTCTGTTACCCCAGTTGTGAAGTCCTCCCCAGCCCAAGCAGTGTCTGCGTCGGAGCCCCCTTCAACAGAACTTCCAGCTGCGCCTCCTGAAGACCACCCTGTAGCACCCGCACATGCTCCAACCGCTCCCCCACTTAGTCCTGACCCTGTGCTTCCCCCTGTAGGTGCTTGATGGAAGAGATTTGAAAGGGGTGGGGTGCTGGATCGAAAGGGTTGTTGATACTGTGGTTGTGGGTGAAGCTGCGCCATACTAGAAGAGGGAGAACCAGAGGATGAGTGTGGACCAAAACTGAACACATTTGTCCCCCCTTCACTGGACTTGGTCCCATTAGGTCCACGCTGGCCTCCCAAACCTGAGCTTTGCCGGGTTGAACCAATTGTCCCAGAGCCCGATGTCATATGATGAGCTCGAAAGGAGGCCAGCAATGGCATGTCCACCCCAGAGTGCAGCTTCGAGGGCGTACTAGAGAGAGAGTCCCCAGAAGAGCCAGGTGCTGTAGATGAAGAAACAAATGGTTGAAACTTTCGGAATCTAGTAGATGGATCCTTTAGGGAACCAAGAACAGAGACCGGAGGTCTGAAGAGTGTTGGTGGAAGGTGGGGATGATGCGTCAGCGCAATGGCCACTGAGGTTGTGGCAGCAGCAGCCTGGAGGGGTGCCTGGATGAGGGGGGCCCAGATGACAGGGGTTGGGGATGGGGGTGTCTGTGGGGGAGCGTTCTGCATGAGGTGGGCGCAGTGGGCCATGTCCCTGTCGTGTTGCACTATCTGCTGGATGATCTCACTCTCTTGGTAGTTGAGTACCCCCGAGCTGAGATCATGTTGTACCTTGTGCTGAAGAATGGAGTTTTTCTTCCCTTTAAAATAAAATTCCAAGAGAAAAAAGCAAACACAACCAGTTAGATGCAGGAAAAGAATAAGAATACAATAAGAAAAAGAATAAGAATACAATATTAGTAGATAAGTAGATAACAAGTTTTTAATATTATAGCACATTTTGAGAAACTGTGTTTTTAATTATCTCTTTTTAAATAAATGGGTAGGTATAGGGTTAACCTTATTTGGCACATATGAGCTCCTGAGCTCTTTTAGTGTTGAATTTGTGTAACTGTTATATATGGAAAACATATTAACATTAAAATGTCACACAACTACCCCGCCTCTCGCCCATGGACAGCTGGAGATAGGCACCAGCACCCCTTGCAGCCCCAACAGGGATAAGAGTGTTGGAAAATGGATGGATGGATGGATGTCACACAACTATTACAAACTGCCTTCAAGCAAACTGTGCTCAAAAATGGCCTTAATCTCATTCCTTCTAACTGTGAGCTTCTTTACTCTCATCAAAGAGCCAGTGTGTGTCATTATGAATGGCATTTTAACTGCTAACCCACCTTCACTCTCTGTGAAATGGTCACACTTGCTGTGACGGAGTTAGTTAACGAGTTAGCTATATATGGGTAGGTAGGTAGGTATTTGTTTCTCAGGTTTCTATTATGACAAATAAGCACCCATTGTTTAAGTATTTTGTGATTTAACTACATCCCAAACGAGATTATTCAAAGACCATCAAGATGACAGATCATTTTAAACTTGTAACATTATGAAGAAAACAGAGTGCAAAACAGCATCAAACAAAGAAGTAAAAAAGAATATGCAGGGGATTATTCTACAGAAATATTACTATCAGCCAACTGCATCATTTCAAAGCAGCCATTTTCTACAAAGTGAACCCCTTAAGCACATTTCCTATCTTCCATTCAAACCGTGGATGTGAGTAAAACAGAGCATGCCATGATTGGCTGAATGATAATACCAGCATGTCTTTTATTGTGGGTTTTTCGTCTGTCAGACTTTGGATGGGAAGAACGATGGATACAGAGAGAATATCAATTGCATGTGTAAGAGAAGTCATACGGGGCTTCTAAAACCTCAAAGCCCTATCTTCATGTTTGCATGCAGATGACATTGAGTTACGTTTTAGTAAGTACATGCTGTTTCTCCTGTTTCCAACTGTAGCCTTGAAGAACAATAACGTTTATTGCAAATGTGACTGAATATATTGTAGTAAGAATAAGAATTCCTTTATAGTCCCCGCAATGGGGAAATTTGGGTGTGACAGTGCGGACAGTCCGCAAACATGCGGACAATTTTAGTGATGAGAAAAAAAAGAAAGAGTGGAAGAAAAAAACAACCCAGTCTAATCTAAAGTTAGCCCTAAATAAACACCAAAAGTGGAAGATAAGGGAAAATACCAGACTTAATATTGAACAAAGGAAAAAATATACACACTTTGCTTTGATGTGCACGCTGTCCTAAATAAGTGATCTCAGTGTTGTTATGTTAATTTCCTCACCAATTCGGTCCAGCCGGTCCAGGGCAACAGTCTCAAAGGCTCTTCTCATCATAGGATACTCCTCAAGAACCTCATTGAAGTTGTCCACAGAGAGAGAGTACAAACGACAGTATGTGTCGGCTCGGACACTGGCTGTCCTCCTGCCCCGTGTCAGCAAACAAATCTCTGCAACAAGACACAGCAGATAAGACACTATTATACCCCAGAGCTACCTTTTCAAATAAATTCATGTTAAGAGTTCAGCAAGAGCTACAGCTATATACTTTAATGTTTGTGGACGTCTTTAGGCCAGTCGTGAGTCATGATTATTCCACATTTCAAAGAAAAATAAAGACCACATATTTATACATCTTCACATTCTGTGATTGAACAAACATAGCTTGTAAGTAAGTGACAATTTTAACATGTTTGGTTAATCCCAAGATTTTAACATCTGATAGACCTCTGTTTAATCCATCATCTGAAAATGGAAAGAGGAGGACCTAACTGCAAATCATGTAACATTTTCCTTCCATTTAGCAAATATGCACCACTTTGTGTTGGTGTATCACATACAATGCTAATAAAATAGATTCAGGTTTAAGGCAGTAACTTGAGGAAACATAAATAAACTCAAGGGGTATAGATGCTTGTGCAAGAGCCTGTATATTTTGTCTTTGCAATGCAACTGGGATTTTGATTGTGAAAGCACAAAATGGTCTGTGTTTCAATATATATATATATATATATATATATATATATATATATATATATATATATATATTCATTACACAGAGAGGTTATATTTCATAAATTGTGAGCATTTTCTGATGCTTAAACAGCAAAGGCATAGCTAGCTTTGTTTCAGATATGCTAAACTGATCCTTAGGCTCTAGTTTGGTGCACATTAAACCAAACTGGCTTAGCATTAATAATACCATTTATTTGATATCGGCCTGCGCATGCATTAGTTACAGAATTATGTCTTGACAAAAGTAAAGAAAATCTAGTTTTGAAAGAAAATATAAAGAATTAGCTTTGATTTACCTTTTAGCATTGCAATTGTAATTCTTTGTAATCCAATAAGGGCAGCAAGAAGTACCATTTTCAAAGCCTTGGGTCTTAAAGCTTAGTAGGTAAGTGTTATTTATTCAACCTATGAGAGCACCTTTTACACTTCAAAAACAAAAAGGGTTTTGCAATAAAAACAAGCATAAAAAACATAGAATATAAAGACATAAAAGATGAAAACAGTACACATGTAACAACGCACGCAGCATAAAAAATAGTTAATAGACTGAATAAATGAGTGTTCAGCTGCTTCTTAAAAGAATCAAGACAGCACAAAGATGGAGGCAACCAATGTCAACATCTTGGGGCCACACTGCTAAAGGATTTATTTTAGGAAAGATAATGCTCCATTTAATATGCTACACAGCTGTTGAAATGCGGCCCAAAGACTAAGTACAAGGAAGCGTGTCTTCACTGCGTGCAAAACTAACATGCATATGCATGTGTTTTTCAAGCCGGTTACACAGGGTAATAAACAGGAAAATGCACAGAGGTAATTTCTCTGTGAGTTACTATCGTATGCAGTAAGTATTTTGTGGATTTAGGTAACCTCATTGTGCACATCTACCAGTTGTTATATGTAGTTCATAACGTGTGTGATCATCCTATGGGTGTGGAGTGTCTTTGATGCATGTTTCTGTTTTCAGCCACATCTTTCTATATTGTTATGTTTTCATTTTGGAAGTCATTCATCCTCTGCCCTTTTTTGCTGTGATTGCAATCTTTCATCTCCTTCCTCAGAGGAACATTTGCAGAGCTGTTGTTCTTCTCCTTTCTTATGACCCAATCAGAGTGTGCAGTGGTGTATGTTATTATAAAGAGAACCAGATTTTATTTGACTTTGCTCATTATAAATCAGTCTTAAAGCACACACATATTTTACACACAGTGTGATAGATTGTGCCCTAATTACAAATTTTAATCACCCATTGTTTATTTTTAAAAGTTGCTAATGTGCATCAATATTTTATGAAAAGCTGCAGGAAAAAAACGGCAAATTGTTTGTCAAAGAAATTGTCCACACCCATTATTTGACATCACAGATTTCACGAAATACAGGAAATAGGAATTTTTATGTACACTTAGAAATTTATATTTGATTTTCGCTCTAAACATGCAACACTTTTTAATCTAAATATATTATCTCTCAATCACAAGCTTATAAAAGTAAGATAATGTATTTAAATAAATCTAATCGTTAAATATCTTAATATCTTGCTAAAGGTTTTGGCATAAATGTTATTTGCATGCAATCCAACACTCAATTCAACAATCATCACAGTGGATAAGTAGAAAGCCTATCAATGTTTAAAAAACTGCCTAAGATAGTCCTACAAAGCAAGTAGCATCTCTGTTATATATATATAAAATTGGGCATGGGTCCTCTGGATGGGTTCTGCTTTGTTGAAACGTTTTGTCTTTTCTCCAAGAGACTTCTTTAGTCTGAGGAGCTACAGGTAAAATCAGACTTCTTAAAGAGTGTGAGTTATACATTAATCTAAGGAACACAGCCTTGTGTGCACTGCACTGCTTTTTGTCTGTGTCTCTGTGTGTAAAAGAAAACATGGGTGAATTAACAGGTTTCCAGTAGTCAACATGACCGCACTGAAAATGTGAAAACTGTGAAAGTACCTCAAACCTTTGTGTGCTTTTCTGGGTGCTCTGAAAACCTAAATGGTTCCTGATGTTGCAGCATTGGCCGTAGCTGTACTGGGGGTCCATTTCCTACCGCACAGCTCCAGTAATCCCCTCTGGAGAAGAGCACTGCAGTTCTGTGTTAAATCCTCTTGTCCCGTGGCTTTCTGTATGAAGCCAACACTGCCTGGATGAGGTACTGAGCTGCAGTGAGCCCTCTGGCCTTATCTGATGTTTTTTTGCGCAAAGCAACTGAAACATGAGAACTAGACACTATGAGGTGCCATGTGAACTTTAATTGGAACCAAAAATAATTACCAATAGTGTTATTACACTGTTCTAGTTCAGTAAACAAAAAAGCACAAGTAGATGTGTTGGACAGTTATAGAGCGAAGTTTAAGCTTAAGCCTTAACCGTTTATCACTGCGGAAAATAAGGAAACCTCACAGCACAATTTAGATGTGCTTTTTTTGGGTCACAGTGGTGACCCAAAAAAGCATGGTTATTTTCAATATTTCTTTAACTTGACTGATGCTCAAAAACTGAAATATGGGTCTTTCGTATAACTTAACATGCCTTGTTATAAAACGCTGAGGAAATGTTGACTTTTTATATAGCAGAGAAGTCAAAAACAAAGCATGTTGAGAGAATGACTTATTGCTCTAATTTAAAAACTTAGACATATACTTCCAGGAATTACTGCAATGCATTTTTGTGGAAATATGTTTAATATGGGTAACCATATATGGGAATTTGTGTCATATAATTAAGCGTTGTTAGATAGTTATAAAATGAAACAAAACAAAAAACACAACTTTTGCATAGTTTGGCCTATTACAACAATTTATTGGGATTTTAAGTGCTATACACAAACAGAATTTGTGGCAAAAAAAGTAGTCATATATGGTTTTCAAAAGGTTCTTACAAGTAAAAAAAAAAAGAAGAGTGATATGATTATGTATTTAGCTCCTTTCAACCATGACATCACATTTCATTGAATCAGAATTTGCTATTTCTGATAGCTCTACAGTATTTTTTCTTCTGCTGTGGACATTTTTCCTTACTTTCTGCTGATACACATGAATTTTCTCACTGCGAGAAAATTAAGTATTATGAATTATGAATGTATTGATATAATCAATACAAAAAAATCCTTATTCACAGATACTAATTTGACGATATAAACAGATCCAGTCACATTTCTCCAAACTGCTGCACTTCCCCCAACCATAGCACTACAGTATCAGAGAAACTCACTCTCCCTACAACTGCTCATCTCATTAATGATCTGCTGCTGAAATTTGAAATTCTGCAAATATGTTGTGGACAATAGGGGGTTTGAATCCCGCATGGTTCATTTGTATATAGTGGGCTTATATCATCATCCAGTGCCAGCTCAAATAAGGTCTGCGTCAAGTGTTGAGGAACCAGGGTACTTTGATGATAAATGGGCTACTGGAACACAAAGGATATAGACTGTAGAAGACAATAAAGCGCTATTGGAATGCTACTACTCCAGTAAACATGAAAAGACTGTGGGAAACATGGATACTTCGATACCCACAGTCTAGACTAACAGCGAAACAGCTAGTAACTCTGTGTTCCAACATCCACAGACGGCAGCTGCTTGCTCACAACTAGAGATCCAAGAAATACTTTCACTACTAGAGCAAGGGAAACCAATACACACAGTCAGACAGGGTGATTTAACATCAACCTTGCAGAGATTGGCTGCCAAGTCCCATTTATGCAAGAACAACTGAATGTATACATATACGTAACCTGAATGTGAGAACATCGGACTTAAGAAATAAGATCATGGCTAAATTAGGAGCCTGTCAATCCCAACATCGACTTATGAAGCTGAGTGAAGTGGCTCCACAGGATCTCCTAGATGATGTGAATACAGCACTAAGTACAATCCATACTGTGACCATTGCAGAGACCAATGAGCTGAAATACAGTACAACCCTAGGGATTCTTGAACTGCTTGGCAAAGGTAATATTAAGAGCGACCATAGTGGACAATATCCACCATGAAAAGATAAAGTTGGAAGCCAAAATCAAGACAACACGGGAATTAAGTAAACCAACTGTCAGAACTCCAGAAGGGTGCATCCAGAAAGGCAATTCTCCAGAAATTGGGGGATAGCTGAGTCTCTGGAAACTACCAAACAAAGACTCCAAGCCTTGGGTATCAGACTGAAGAGGTACTCAAAGGAGATAGAAGGCAGACGAATAAACAAGCTGTTTTCTACTGAACTAGCTAAAGTGTACTCCCAGTGGCAGGGTACTAACACATCAGCCAACCCACCAAGGCAAGAGCAATACTGGAAAGGAATAGGGGAGAAAGAAGCATCACATAATAATGGTGCACATAGATCAAAAGAGCAGACCACAGTAATCACACTGAACAAAGTTCAGTGAACATCACAATGGCAGACATCCAAAAAAGACTCAGGTATGAAGAACTATACAGCAACAGGCCCAGATATGATCTACACCTACTGGCTGAAGAAGCTGACTTCTCTCCGTGAACACCTAGCAGCACAAATGAAGCACCTGCTGGCGAATGGGATCCATCCTGAATGGCTGACAAAGGGCAGAACAGTCCTTATAATGAAAGAACCTTAGAGGGGAACGGCTCCTACCAACTATCGGCCAATAACCTGTCTCTCCACAACATGGAAGCTCCTGTCAGGCAAAGGTACTTTACAAAGTCAAATTCAATCAAATCATACAGATTGGTCAAAAAGTTTTCTATATAAGGAAACCAGTAGATTGCATCAAGTCTTGACAAGCAGCCTTTACTCCTCATGAAAGAGCATAGAGCCACAGGGGACAGTCGTCTGCATTGTTGATGGCTTCATACTGAGCAAGCGTGAAGAAAGTTTTAAGCCTAGTCTTAAAAGTAGACAGGGTGTCTGCCTCACGGACCAAAAATCACTAGCAAACGAATGCTCCGTAGCAGCAGCAATCTTGTTTGTTTTGGCTGAGGGATTCTCGGGCACAGCATGTCACTCATCATATAAAGCCCACCCACACCTGTGATTGGTCGCTATCAGGAAAGAGGGCTCTGTGAGAGCAGTTCCAGAATCAGTTCACTGTATTCACTGTATGGCAAAGCGAAAGGGAAACTGAGTCTGGCTATCCAGGCTAGGTATGATGTACAGAAACATATGCTCAGAATACCAACAGGAGACCCCCAGTTCAAAATCGGAGTCACCTCCCAAGGTGCTGGAGAATGACAGAGCTAAGATTTTGTAGGACTTCCAGATACAAACAGACAAAATGGTGATGGCTACCAACCATTGTGATCATTTAAAAGTAGCAGAGGACAGCCGTTGTGATCGATGTGGCCATTCTGAGTGATGGAAACATCAGGAAAAAAGAGCACGGGCAACTGGAGAAATGCCAGGTGTGTGTGTATGTGTGTTTGCATATATGTATTTGTATGTTTATATGCAGATTTAGATACATATTTATGTAGACTATACCTTCTCCTGTTGCAATATGTCTGTACAACACAAACCTGGAATAATGTCCATGTAAATATCTGCCATGTTGTTCTTTCTCTGCAAATAGTTGTGTTGTTCTAACCCACTCTTCTATCATTCTTATACAAATTCCATTTGTTTTGTTTACTCCATATCATATATTTCTACCCAGCTTTTGGGTTTTCTCTTCATAGTAGCTACATCTTCCCTGGTGTTCTGTTAAACATGTGACACTTTCCTGAAGAGGATGCTAGGCCGAGCTACTGCTGCCAACATAATGTTCTACTTCAATAGATGATACACTTGGCCTGGCCCTTCAGCTTTTCACCCTGTCTCTCTCCCATACATAGCCATAAGCTGAGCCTTTACTCCAGCTAACTGTACCTGCTCTCTTTCACCCTATAGACTTAAAAAATTGCTCATAGTTTATCTGCTTAGTTGTGTTTCTCGTCTAGTTAAAGCCACTAATTAAACTATCGATGGCATTAACTTTTTTACTTTTCTTTAACATATAATGTGCTCTGGAATCAGTTTGTTTTTGTGTGCATTGGTCATGGAAGATGGCCATTCACACTTAGCCTGGTTCTGTTGGAGTTTTTTTTTTCCCTCTTAAAGGGGATTTTTCCTTTATGCTGTCACAACATGCAGATTCTGTATGAGGGATTGCTGAAAAATCAATGACACAATCCAATCAACGGTCCACTGTTGCTACTTGCTCACCCAAGAGGAGTGAATGCAACAGATTAGTGACTCGATGCAATCTTCTGGGTTTCCGTAGATAGAAAACTTTTTAACCAATTTGAATAATATACTGAACTTAACTGCATTGTTTGATAACTAGTATCAATTTGGAACCTATGTAATTGACTTGGAATATGTCTGTATGCTTGAATTGAGTTTACTTTTTAATGAAGTGCATTGACATGGCATGTGTAGCCATTTGGCACTATATAAATAAAATGAATTGAGATTAACACATTTTACCTATTACGCTGCTTTGCCTAAAACTGTTTTGTGGACACCACAAGTTATGTTCAATTTATTTACGAATGCTCCACTTCCACTGCTTACTCGTGTCTCATGCGACTCATGGTAATACTCCCCAAATCCTGCATGAAATTATGGAACAGGCTTAGTTGCTTAGCCTGAATGCTGAGAGGGGCGTATCTGTTCTCAAACTGACAGCTGCTTCAACACCAACCCATTTTTCTATGGCCTTGACAAGGTATTTAATAATCAGCCAAAAATTACAGGTTTTGCTAGTTGAAAGCTATGGTATCATGACTGAAAAAATATTATGGACACAACTGGGCAAGTGATATTTTCATTGACTAAAAGCGACATTTAGGGAAAAAAAGGGTCATCAGTTGAGTTTGTTTCTGAAGCTGATTTTAACGACGCAATCTTGTAGACAAAATGTTTTCACCATGAACTGTAATGTGTTTCATTTTCACACTTGGGGGATAATACATTCATTAAAATTGAATGACACCAATTAAAATTGGATGTTCTGGGAAAGGAGGACTGAGACATCAGGCACTGTGACCTTGGTAAGAACACACATGGCTGGTTTGCTTAATGTTGCTGCCCACGTGTCCCGAGCTCTTACTGGAAAGATGTTTTCCTTGAGTTGCTGCACCGTCTCTTAAAAAGGAGAGTGGATTGCGTGGAAGAGTGGAAACTCTTTGTGTGTATGTGTGTGTGTGTGCGCGTGTGTGAAGAGAGAGCAAGGACAGGAAGGGGTGAAAGAAAACAGAATTTTTTTCTGTTGATGCTATCTTTGCCTTTAAAATCAGTACTGAGAACACTTTATGTAAATATCATCCACGGGTTTTTAAAATAGATGATAACATCAGCAAACCAGTTTATCCAAAAGTAGATCTCCCAATGAATGCACAAGATTTAAAGTATTTTAGTACTCCATGTGAACTTCCTTTTGCTTTTATTGTCAGCAGCACTTGAGCTGCATGAGCTACACAAGTTCATAAATGTTATTCCCATTTTTTTTGTTTGTTTTGTTTTTAAAAACCTTATTGTGATATCTGGAGTGTTTCTAAACTTGAAGTGCTCTATTATTGTGCACTGTGATTGAGGTCAGCAACTCTGAAGTACAGTTTATTACAGACTACATGATCATCTTTGTTGCTTTTCAAGCAATTCTGAACTGTGTTTGCTCTGTTTCCTGGAGAGTGGTACTGTAAATATTTGTGAACAAAGATACACCCCCTGCAAGGCGTTGCATGTTTCTTAGGTATAAATGTACACTTTCCTTCCGACACTGAGGAGTTTAAAATCAAATACTGTTCGACTCCTTCAAATTCTACAGTTTCCGAGTCAAACCACATGGACATTCAAAATTAAATCTGGTTTGGAGCAATATACAAGTTTAGTAAGTATAGTAATTTGTTAAACATTTTTTGCTAAAGAACACTCAATCTTCACACTAGGTTTGTCTAAACTCAGAGGCACAAGTGCCAGTGGAGAGGAGAACTTTGCTTTAACATAAAAAGCAGATTCAAGAAGGCTGGCAATTTAACCAACAGAACAAAATCGAAGGGAAATCATGGAGATTTTCTCACTGCTTTGGTGAGCTGTTAGGCATTCTTAAATGCTAAGAAAAATGTCTATAGAGTACGGTGTCCCTTAATTATTTCATTTGGTGTAAGAAAACTGTAGGCTATCTATTGCAAACTCAAACATATTTTCTTTGTGTTTTCAAGCCAAATATATAAAAATACATGAACGGTTTGAATACACAATTCACAGAAAATTAGTTAGCTTTTCATTTACGTTTTCAAAGTAAGGCAATAAAGTAGTTTGGGACTGTACCTCAAGGTTTGAAAGGACAAAAACATGACTAAGACATTGTTGATGGAGAGGACGCATTATTTATAGGGAATATTTCTTCGATCTCAGATGACATATCTGTAAATATCTTACTTATAGCTCCTTTAAAGAAGAATAAAAAAGGAGATGTTGGAAAAATTATAATATGTCCTCTTATTTCTTTTTACTTATTTCTTTAAAGTTTTTTTAACTATTTTTTTTAACCAAAAGCACTGGGTCATATTGGGATAGCTCATATGAATATTGAGTCTTTGCATTGTTTTAACATTTCAGTATTTCAAAGACGAATAGGAAGAACTATGCATGCTTTCCTGTTACACTGATTTCCCTTTGGTCATTTTCCACAACGGGAGTGGGATGCTGAGTACAGTACAACAAAAACAAACCTTCAAGGTAAAACTGATGCAAGGAAGAGGTACAATGATATTTCTTAAAATTTGTATTTTCTTATCATTGCTACAAGCTGAGGAGTTCCTATGTTTGAGACTAGAGTAAAACAATACATTTAGTGGGTTTATTCAGTAATGAAAATGGGAGAAAAATAGAACTGATCAATCTAACAATCACATTTTTCTGGGTCTTGCAGTTTATATGCTGAAAAGTAAATTTTCCTAAAATGGCAACATTTAGTTTCAAAGTCTCACTGCAATATATTAGAGAAAGGTAGTCCTTAATAACAGTATTTAGGAAAATAGAACATGCCTATTGTGATCACGTGGTACCCGAAAACAGTTGTGCTTGAGTCTGACAGGATGCAAATGCCAGAATTTGAATTTGCTCTCTAGCTAGATGTGGTTTTATGTGTGGAATGTTATACATGTCTTCTTCCATGCTTGGAAGTGTGCGTGAAGGTGAATTAATGAATATGTGCAGGGCTACTTTGACTGTGATGAAGTGTTTGTGTCCTGCAGCCTGCTTTGGCTAAGCTCACCTGGATTCTGAGTCCTGCTGTCAGCTCCCATCTCCCTCCCCGTTGGTGCCCCCAGCCCCACAGAGCGGACACTCTCTAACCTTTGAAACAACCGCAGTGGGCTGCCTGATTCCTTGTGACATGTCATGTTCGCTCCCTTGCAGCATTAGCATAGCTGCACAAACACCTTCCATTTGGCTGGCATGCGCAGACAGAGGAGAGGTATCTGAAGCATTTCTGCATGATAGTTGGCACTGATCTTTTCCCATTTTCTTTTACTTTAAGACTAGACACAGATTTACACTCTTTTATGTGTTTTACTATTACTTTCTGAAGAGTTCAAACTGTGTCTCTGGAGAACTCTTATTGTGTCTGTTAATAAGGAACAAGCTTATATAGGACATTTTTGACCAATCTGTATAATCTGACCCAATCTGTATAATATGATTGAACTTGACTTTGTAAAGTGCCTTGAGATGACATGTTTCATGATTTGGCGCTATATAAATAAAATTGAATTGAAATTGAATTGAAGTTTGAGCAAGTACAGAATTATAATGAACATTTAGTCCTCAGATTACCAGGTAAAATGGGCTAACAAAACAATTTCATCAAGGATGACAAGGGCCAAATTGTGATGTTTAGACAACTGGCTCAGACAACTGGGTCAGAGCATCTATAAAAGTGAAGATCTTTTGCTGGTGTTCCTGGTCTGCAATAAAAGGTATGTATTCAACTGGTATGGAGTGGTCAGCACCGATAACCAAAAAAGTTAACTTCACAAACTCATATTTCGCAAAGAAAATTTTAGCTTCACTATCATTAAACCAATGACAAATAAGGCAATTTCAGGAAGCTAACGCTAGCCACTAACCAATAACCAAAAGTTGTCACTCAGTCTGCGTCACACATCCTCAGACAACAGTTGCTTTACGCACAAACATTGCAGATGACAAATGTGTGCAGCTCTGCATTTGAGAAGAATATTCTATGCCTCTGTGCCAAGGCAGCTGCATATGAAGAAAAAAAAAAAACAGCGCGAATGTGTGAATGTGGGCTGGAAGCCAGTGTTGCCAGTCCTTGCGAGATAAATAGGCAACCAACTCTATTACCTCTACCTTGTAAACAGTATATATGAACAAGCCCAAACTTGCTTATAATAAGCGGATGTGACAACACTGCTGGAAGCCTGGAACCCAGTGCTGAGTGTTTCCTGGGGTTCCCTTTTCCATTCAAACTCTTTAACAAATGTGCAATAAATCAAGACTTTTTGGATTATTTTGTGTTGCAACATCAATAATAACAATTTTGTTCTATTTAATGTGCACTACTTTTGAATTCAAAAGCATATATAAAAACTGGTTTCATCATTGCTGTGTAGAAACATGTTTTCCTGTCCAAAAAAAAAAAAAAAAGAGGTGAGGGAATAGATTGGCTAGGAATACACAGTATGAAATTTTTGTTCACTGAAGCAGGAGCTAAAGCTGCCGATCACTAAGATATGACCGCAGAGTTGATAGACGTGAGTAAACGTCCCTATTAATACTGTGATAATAGTAATAGCAATGCTCTTCTTAGGCTCTACAGTCTTAAATGTAAACAAGGCTTAGAGTTGCTGTAGATGGGCTTATTTTATTAATAACGGTTGGTCTTTGATCATGCTGAGTGGCCGCTTAACTGCGAGGCATTGCAGAGCGGTCAGACTTGGTTCAGCATTATTTATAGTAGTGATTTTGTAGTCGCCATGTAGCTTTCTGATGGTTCTGCAATACTGCGGGTAGATGGCACCACGTCTGTTTATATTTGCTCATCGTGCCGGTTGCTGGAGTTCTATTTAGGCTTAAAAAGGTCTATCAAAACACTATCAGGATGGACACTTGGTGTATATAACCTTATTTTATCATGAGCAAACAGCTTTTGGGCTTTTTTTTATAAGCATATGACATGAATATATACCTTTAAACTGGACAAATTCACTGCTATGAAATCAACAGCATCTCCGCTTGCTTATTTCCAAGCAACCCCGGGAACCATACAACATTTCCTGTCTTCACCTCAAGACTTCAAATTAAAAGCATATATGGAACACTATAAACATTATAGTGGGTGCAGACGCTTTTTGCATATTTGGTTTTAGAACCCTAGCTCCTCCAATACCTTGAGGTGCAAAGGAGAAAGAGCGCTTGGAGGTCAGCTGTTTTACACCAACTCTCCCTCCCAAAACAGAGGACCAATGCCGTTCAACGTCACTAATGTTTTGAAGGATCCTGACAGGCTGGCATAGGTTTTAGCTTTGCGGCACACTGTCTCCTGTGTTTGCCATGTTTAAAACAATGCTAAGAGGTCTATTTGTGCAGGTTTGAGTGGATGAAATGTTTTCTGAAAACAATTCTGTGTGTATTATATGAAATATTATTTCTAAAAATGATGTGGATGTATTCTATTTTTTAAAAAGATCCAGCTGTGTGTGTGTAAGGCAACAGGAAGGAAACACAGAAGACCTAAATACACAGAAGTGAGAACAAAAAAAGAGAGCTGTGGAAAATGACAAGGCATACTTTAAATGCGTTTTGTATAAAAATGAGAAGCAAAAATATTGCATTGCTGCTTCTGCTAAAATAATGCATTGATTATTAATTTTATGATGTCTATGGCTTTTAATTAGTGTTATTTTGATTCTGCTCCAGAGGTCACATAGGAGAACGTTGGTGAGTGTGTTGACAGTTGGTCTTTTTAATATCAGTGTCAGCTATTTTTATGGACTCTCTACAAATCAGTTTATTTTCAGCTAGAGATTAGATTTAAAAAAAATATATATATATTAAATCCCACATCTATCACACATATTGAAATAAAAATGTTAAGACAGTGTCAACTAAATCAGTAGGTAATTAAAAAAAGATGATTGACTTATTTTAGCAGCTGTACACTGTGATGGAGGGATAAAACAAAATATGGAATAAACACCATTAGTGAAGGCTTTTAGCTAAACATCCTTATTTGTGACAGCATTATTACTTCTTATGACCAGAAGTCTAAAAAGCTAATATTAGCTGGTCAAACTGGCATGCTATTGGATAACGTCTTTTTTTTGTCTCTCTTGTTGTGTCTCTGCTCTGTCTTCTGTAACCCCAGTCGGTCGAGGCAGATGACCGTTCATACTGAGCCCGGTTCTGCCGGAGGTTTTCCTTCCCGTTAATGGGGAGTTTTTCTTCCCACTGTCGCTTCATGCTTGCTCAGTATGAGGGATTGCAGCAAAGCCATGTACAATGCAGACGACTCTCCCTGTGGCTCTACGGTTCCCCAGGAGTGAATGCTGCTTGTCGGGACTTTGATGCAATCAACTGGTTTCCTTATATAGGACATTTTTGACCAATCTGTATAATCTGACCCAATCTGTATAATATGATTGAACTTGATTTTGTAAAGTGCCTTGAGATGACATGTTTCATGATTTGGCGCTATATAAATAAAATTGAATTGAATTGAATTGAGTCTATGGACTTTCCTAAAATGAACTAAATTGAATAATTAGTCATCACCATATAATTAATACTAATTTGTAAAATACAGAAATAACATTGTAGGGAAGAGGAAAAAAAAGATTATTAACACTCCAAATATTTGGAAATAAAAAATAACTGTTTTATGCCACACTTTTTGTCTTGCTCTATTCGGGCCTCTGATATGAAGACACGGTTAGTAAGCCTGCAATCAGCTGCTTAACACACATGCAGCTTTAGTCTATCAGCCTCTAAGTAGTACTTTCAAAAAAGTATTGGAAAATTCTTTAATTTCTATACCATGCCTTTCCAAAGAGTCAACTTTCTTGACCAGAAAAATGTGTAGCATGAAACTGGCTAAAACAGGTAATGGAGGGACTAGCACGGTCTGACCCTACTACTGTAAATACTGTATCCATGTTACTTCACAACTTTCCCAGCATCCTAATTCAATGACCAAATGATGGAAAATGTTACAGGGAATGACTTGTAATGTTTTTATACTACAAACTGTGTATTGAAGGTGGAACACGGAAGGAGCAGTGGAAATGGATGACAAGGTCAAAGGGCAACAAAGGCTCGTTGATGTACATGTGGTGCAAATGCTTACCTTCACTTCCCATTTTCTGTCTGAGTACAGACAGTAAAAGACGTGCAAAAAAGGATTTCATTGCTATACATGGCCTCATCCTATCCAGCCTCTAATTATGATGACAAATGAAGAGGTGTAACTGGGTTATCAAGATGATAAATGTTTTCACAGACCTATATCATAACCTCTTTGAGCAAAAGGAGGGTCAGGAATTGAGGGAATATGTAAAAAAGTGTATAAATGCAAAAATGTTAGTCTCAATCAAAACCTTATAGAGACTATGTAGCTACTGAGCAATTTTTCAAATAGTGTTAGCAATAATTTACTGAACTATTGCATGCACTCCGTTGGGACAAAACTAGGAGATCATAAATCCCAAATAGCATTGAGTGAACACCTCTTACTGGCATGCAGGGCCACCATAAGGCTACGTTAACCAAGCGAGAGTCAAAGCCTGCACTGGCTGGACATCAGACACTGCACGCAACAAAGGATGAACTATAACATGACAATAACATCCTCCATCTTGGCACAGGGAGAGTTGAAGAGATGTTGTTCTGATAAGTGTTTCAATACTGAACCATAAGGAGATAAAGAGGCAAGTGGAGAGAGCGGGGGTGGAGGGCGCATGTTTTCTTTCACAGCCCAGAGCAGCATCCAGTGAGCAGCCTTGGCAGCAATCCATTTGTCCCTTGGCGTGAGCACTGCAGTCACATTGCATTTCCCCCTCTCCACTGGATCGCCGTGTGCCCAGCCGACGCTCCCATCCAGGACATGTCGAGTCCACTCTAGACGTTAGGCTCTCTGGCTCAAGCTAATCCAGACTGCGGAGTCTATAATTGTGTAAATAATTCAAGTCATCTTTGAATGAATGAACAGAATGGTGCACGGGTTTGCTGAGACGCTGATGAGAAGATGTGCATGCAATTTGGCATACTGTAAACTGGGGCTGACAAATGGAAAAGCCCCGTGAAGACTGGAGGGCTTTCTGTTTCACATCCAAACGCTCACACAATTACAAAGTACTACGATCAACGCAAAGCTGAGCGGCGTATCTGTGTACAGAAAACATGTCGAAGTAAAAAAATATAAGGAACTGTTCCTACTCTCTGCTTGCTAACGCTGACAGTCACAGTTAAAGTGACATGAACCACACACACGGTGTTGATCCTGCACCAATTAATTTCATGAATGACTAACTCATGTTTGGTAGTGCACTCCCAGTGGCGCCAGGCTTCCCTCACTACCCCCCACCCTTACACCACCCCCAGAGAAACGGCACTGGTAGAGAAGAAAAGCACAGGATCACAAAGCCAAACGTGTTGTGTTTGCACTGCAAAAGTGTTCCAAGATTGATGTGAGTGGGACCATTTTGCCCCTTTGTGGGAACACTCATGTTTACTTGAGAACCAACATTATAGATGCAGATACAGTTGATGTTAGAATGCATGCCGCAAAAATACACAGTGCCTTGCAATATTACTTATTTTTCATATTTTCTCATATTACGACCACAAATTTGACCATGGATATTTATAAACGCTCAATTGCCTTTAAGACCTGAACATCTCACAGTGAACTATTCGTTTTTTTTCTTCAGCGAAGACAGGGCTGATAGGAAGATGGATCAAGTAAAATTCAGGATAATCCTGTTTAAAGAAAAATTGTTAGATGCTTCAAATACTTTAGACTGGGCAATATGTGAACAAGTCTAAGGGGTATTAATACTAAATTTTGCATTGCAATATATGGTATTTACGGTGTCACACACATTTTGTAATTTTGTAAATAGGCAAGCCTGTAAAATGGATGAAATTTTTCCTGCATCCAGAGGCTTGCTCTCTCATGAGGGTCCAAAAAGGGGGTTTTGGACAACAGTTAAATGTCCCTTCACAAAGAGAGAGCTGTGGCCATGTTGTCTCAAGCATTGATTGGTTTTGGCATATGCAGAGAAAGATTGCCTGCCATCTTTTCATTATTTCTGCGGAACCCCTGCGGAGAGAGGGCATGGAGATGGACTCAAGCACGCAAAGCGTAATTAAACTCCCACTGCCGGGTCATGTGCTGTTAAATGCTTTTGCCACAAATTCTAATTACTTAACAGGGCGGTCTAAATGATGTGCTGTCACTGGGCAAATTAATTGGTATTTGGTAAGAGCAGTATGGCAGCATTGTCTCCTACATGTGTTGCTGTCTCACTGGGACTATGAGAGGGCTTTGCATTATCTGACCCTGATTAAGAACATAGTGCAAGTTAAGTACATACCAACTCTGGGTTATCACACCCGCATTGAGTATGTATATAGTATGTAATGTCACAACTTCCAGGATCTCTTTGACATTTGGATGCTTATGTCAGACTGCAATACAGCAAGAGCTGTTTTTTGGTCATTTGAATGTGTCCTTTATTTATGAGACAAATATTAAGGGAAGAGTCATGCATAAACCATGACGCTGAACTTTCAAGTGAGGTGCCTAGCAGTGTACAACAAACCATTTCAAACTAACAAAAAGCTAATATCAAGACTGCTTCTTGCAAATTTAAATTCAACCCAAGGCAAACTACTTAATATGCAACAGGACAGTCAGTAATATGAAAATGCTACATAAAAGAGAACTAAGCAATATTACTGCAAGAGGGATGTTAATGGATGTATTCTATACCAATTGTATTGTGCCCGATTAAAGCAGTTTAGAGATACATTTCTTTACAGAGATGCATTCCCTCTTGTTTTATCTCTTCTAGGAGTTATGGATGATTTCTGCACACCTGCTTTGTACAGGACACCAGGCAATGACAGCATGCACGATTTAGGGAAATAAAAATTAAGCAATTGAATGATGGCACGGCCTAATCACACTACTCTGTTCAATGTCTCACTACTCTACGTAATGACGGGACACATACTTATTGACTTACACGGATATATGGAAGAATGCAATAATATGTGGGTATCCTCAGCAATGATGTCCCTCTCTAGTTTATAACTGAAAATAAACTCCTATTTACCATATTTTTCCCCCTTTTTTTAATTCTGACTAGCTGAGGCTTGTTGGAAAGGGTTGAGTGTGATGGCAGACTTTGTAAACAGTAATAAAAAAAAAACACCTCAGGATGCCCCAAAGCTTCAAACAAAGCAGAGCGTGACCTTTTTGTTTGGGTTTCTGGAGGGCGCGACGCCTCAGCTTACCCCCGAAGTAGGAGCCGTCCGAGAGCTTGGTCTCTTTGGTGCCTTTGGTGAGGACGCTCACGACCCCGTGTTGAATGAAGTACATTTTCTTGCCAATAGTTCCCTCCCTGATGATGTAATCGCCAGGCTGGAACACCTCAAACCTCAACTTGGTTAGCATGGAGGTGACAAAGTTGGGGTCGGCATTGGCAAACAGAGGCATTGAAGCCACCAGCTTTCGACAGTTGAAGTTGATGATTTCCTGTTGGAAGAGACAGAGATAGATTGAAAACAAACACAAAACAGCAGAATAGTAACGAGGTTTGAAAACTGCTCTGTCATATAAAAAAAAAAGTTCTGACTGGATAAATATTGGAGCACAATACATGAGAGCTGGGTACATGGAATGCTTTGCGAAAGTATTCATATCTCGCTTACATTTTCTCACCATCTCATGTAACAGTCACAAACGTCAATGTACTGGAATTTTATGTGACAGACCCACCCACGGTACGTGTGAAGTGGAAGAAAAGGATACATGGTTTCCAGATTGTATGATTCATGCCAAAGATTCTTTGTTGGATTTATGTTTAGTTTGTCTTTCCAACCTATTATTATAATTTGATCTTTGTTTAGGATTGCTGTCCTGCTGAAAGGCGAAGCAAGTCTTAAATCTTGCAACTTCTTAATTTTAGTTTTCCCGGGACTGCCCATTCGTCTTACTATCAACTCTCTACACAGTGTATCTGTGAAGACAAAAGCATTTCCATAGCATTATGCTGCCACCACTATGTTTCACAGTGATGGGTTAATTTTCCTGGACAACTTGCTTCACTTGTTCACTGTGTCTCCTCGCTTGTTGAAAACTGCAATTTATTTTAACTTAATTTCAACAAAATCATTCTTGTCACTACTTGACTTTTTTTCTCAAAGCCAAAATCTGGATTGTCACAATGCATCTAGAGAAGATACGGGATCCTGGTTCTTTCTCTGATCTCTACTCTCCTTGACTTGCCTGTTAGTGTAGATAGTAATATATGGGAGGAGTGTTGGCCTAGTGGTTAGAGCAGCGTGCTTGCACTCAGAGAAGGATGCAAGTACCCGGTTCGATCCCCAGCGCCTGCACTCTGGGTCCCTGAGCAAGACCGTTAACCCCAGATTGCTCCCTGGGTGCCACACATGGCAGCTCACTGCTCCCCGAGGGGATGGGTTAAAAGCAGAGAACAAATTTCATTGTAATGTATGTTTCAATGTATGTTTCAATGACAATAAAGATTATATTACTACTAGATAGAATCTACCTTGGTAGATTTCTAGTCGTCCTATACCCTTTCCTTTTTACAGGTGAGATGATGCTTTTTAAGACATTCAATGCTTGGGATCTTGATATGTAAGCTACCTCAGCTTTAAAGTTATCCCTAACTTCATGCCTTAGCTCTCTGATGTCTTCCTTGGTCTACATAAATCTGGTTGTTCACTGATGTCCTGTAGTAAAACGTTGAGACCTTCACAGAATGCCTGTATTCAAACTGAGATGAAATTACATGCTATAGAGTTTCCTAGTTAGTTACCTTTTCAATGTGTCAGAGTAACCAAGGCTGAACACAAAAGCATGCCACATTATTCCAATGTTTGTTTGTAAAATACCACATGTCCTTTTTCTTCCACTTCACGATTATGCGCTAATTTGTGTCAGCATGTCATAAACGATAAGAATAGAATGATTTGTAGCTCTAATGTAATGAAATGGGAAAGGGTACTGAGGGTTTTAATCGTTTTGTAAAGCACTGCATGTGAATTACTGTATACATAGCACTGTGTGCTTATGAAAGAATAAAATGCTTGAACATTTGAGCTCAGTGGAGGGGACTGTCAAGCCTGAGAAAAGTTTTTGACTCTCGAATCTGCACAAGCAAGAAACCAAAACAGAAACATCCGCCTCACCTCTCGGAGCGGCTCGTTGAGCTCCCCCAGGATGCTCTCCTCGTCGAACATCTTCCCCTGGTAGCGGTGCTCGTAGTAGTCGTGGATTCTCTGTCTCATATCCGCTGGAAGCTTGTGGAAGGACATGTACTGCTCGACTTGTTTGTACTGCAGGAACATAGGGAGACAAACAGCAAGCAGATTACCCAAGGACCCAAATGCACCATCACAAATTTCAGGTCTCTTGGAGTTTCGCTATTTCTCTCAAAATAGGCCAACTCTTACTCTTTAAAGAAAAAGATCATCTGAGAAGCATGAAAGAGGGTTATAATGACGTCAGTGCTGCTTAGAAACATGAATGAGCATCATCAATAAATATGCCCCAATTCTTCTCAAAGACTCTTTTTTTTGATAGTGAAGCTTGTCTTGATCAAGATTTTTTAGTTCATGTGTTGTAACAAAAAATGTGAAATGTGCCAGAGGTTTTTTCTATAGACTTTAAGCATTTAACGTTGTGATACAGATCAAAGCAAACAACAGGCATCCAGGGAATAATAAAAGGTATATTTCTTGACCCACAGAGAAGGAAACAAGAAAGGAAAAGGACAAAAAAGGCATTAACCATTTATGGTGCCATGTTGAAGGTGCTCTTTGATCATTTCCAAGTCTTACCACAGAATGCTACATTTGACCTCAGAAGTCTACTACTGTGTTGTCTGACACTTCTTTCCTAGTCACGGCTGATGTTGGAGGAAATCATCAAAGGGAAAGCCTTGTGCAGATATAGCACAGTAAAATAGGACAACTGTCTCATGCAAGTCAGCTTGTTTTTGTGAAAACAGGGATATTTTTCTGTGGAAATCAGCAGAAATACAAGACCATGTCAAGCATAGATAAAGTCAAGGGGCAAACATGAGTAATGCGTTCCACCCTCACACTGACCTTCCGAAAAGTGGCTGGTTTGATGCCCTTTCTTTCTGCATGGGAATTTTTCACATCCTGCAACACTTACAATCTCTTCGTTTCCCCTCTCTGCCAAATTTAGATGGGATTTAATGAGTCTGTGTTAAACCAGAGCCTTTGAGTCCCTGACAGACAGAGAAAACAATCTGGAGTCACTCTGTGCATACTGATGATGCAGCTCCCCATACTGTCATCACTCAAACTGCTACAAGCCCCCAAATGTACTGATGGAGCAAGACATGAAGCAGATGAGGCAACGTGATTCCAACAATCAGAAAAATTACAACCCTAATTTTTAAGATAAACCAATCGATTATTATTTATAATAACTCTGGAGGCTAGTAAGAAAAAGACAGTGTCCCACATCTGTATTTTTAGTGGTTTATGACTTGGTTCTGTCATTTGGTGACAGTTTAAGACGTTTCCTTGCTATCCCTTAAGCAACAACAAGTTATCATTTCCTCATTAAATAATTAAACACAACCCTTAAGACATTACATGTTCCCCTTCTCCTTCTTGACATTGCAAGCTGGAGATAACAAATGTCGACATGACTCAGTGCAGCCCCTCTCTTGCTGATCAGTGTGGAGAAGGGAGCTTCTCCTCATGTGATCGAGCACTCAGATGCATTAAGCATTTGCACACGTCTTTCCCTCCACATAAATGAGTATTCATAAGGCATGAACGTACACAGCTCATGTATCCTTTAGACTAAAAGACATTGTAGGGAAAACACATCATAAATCTGAAAAACAGAATGCATGCAAACAGTCATGCTTTCATGCTTAAGCGCTTCTGGTCATGAAACCTTCTATGCATTTGGCTCCAAGGTCATGATGAAAGATGTAATCCATATCACAGAAATTGTCTAATCTAAATTTGACTTGCATTCGTCACAGCACTATTTTAACAGCTCGGATTCTATTTAACTCTGTGTCGTCTTCCAGTCTCTTTTTAACATTTACAAAACACAAATGCATCCTTTTATCCTGAGTGCCGGAGCAAAGTATGGCTTGATTCTCCTAACATGAGAGGATTATAGCCAAGTGAAAAAATCCAAGGCCTTGCCATATTACTATTGCTGTTTTGATAGCTGTACAATATACGGTGCAAAGCTAAGCCTCTCAGAACCATTTCAGATATACTCAGCACTGTTTGGGCACAGAGGAAATCTGACAGCGATTCAAAGAGTCTGACCAGATGGGGGTAGCACTGTGATGGGTTGATAAAAGCCCATTTGACAGGAAATTATCTTATTTCCATGAAGTCATCATCATCCAACCAATATGCTCCACTATCCCTGTTCCAATCAGCCTTTTGAGATCCAGTTATGATAAATATGTTGGTGTGCACTTTAGGAGCAGTGGTCAGCCCTGTTTCCTTAAAGCAAAAAGATCCCCAGTTAAAATCCAGACTTCGTCGAGTTAGCATGTTCTCACTATGCATGTGTGGGTTCTCTTCAGGTATTCTGGCTTCTTTCCTCCTATACAATTTGCATAAATAGGTATACAATCATTCTCCATCAGGTATAAGTGTGTGCCACCATAACAAAAAGAGAAAAAAAGTGTTTGCCACCATGGTTGTATGTCTTGTATGTGTCAGTGTTTCCCTGGTATGGACTGGTGACTTGTCAAGACCGTACCCAGGTTCTTTTCTAGCAACCAATAGAGATAGCACCATCCCTCACAGTGACCCTCTCACGGAAAGGTGGGTACAGACAACAGATGGATGGTATACAATGCTTTTTTGTGTTTAAAGCTGTGCAAGATGCCAGCTTTCTGCCATCACTCTTAACCTTGGTCTTATCAACATCTGCTCGCTCTCGAGCAAAGGTCATTCACCCCAAAATCTCCTCGTCAACCGCGTGTTTGACTTTTTCTGTTTAACAGAAAGTTGGGAAAAACCCAAGGACTTCTCACAACCTAACGACTCCACACAACAGGGATTTGTTTACATCTGCAAGCTTCGTGAGACAAGCCGTGGAGGCAGTCTTGCGATAATTCACCGCGAGAAGTGGAAGGTGCTTTCTCTTTCCTCTTACAGCCGGACAACAACCACATTTCCCTGACCAGAGACTTTATTTTATGTCTGGAAAACTTCAGATCTGATCAATTTACAGACTTTCCCACTCACACCAAAGGTCATAGCTTGGGCTTAACCTGTTGTTTAGCTGATGATCTTCATTTCCTCCTTTTATTCAACATTTTTCTCTGTCTCTCCATAACAAAGACACAATGTTTTATCTCATTCAGGAATATTAAGGGCATCAACCAGGATACCCTTTCCTCTCATTTCCTCAGAACTCTGATTCCAGATCCTTCTTCCACCAATAATGAACTTGTCCATCCATCCATCCATCCATCCATCCATCCATCCATCCATCCATCCATCCATCCATCCATCTTCCGCTTATCCGGGGTCGGGTCGCGGGGGTAGCAGCTTCAGTAGGGAGGCCCAGACTTCCCTCTCCCCAGCCACTTGGGCCAGCTCCTCCGGGGGAATCCCAAGGCGTTCCCAGGCCAGCCGAGAGACATAGTCCCTCCAGTGTGTCCTGGGTCTTCATCTGGGTCTCCTCCCGGTGGGACGTGCCCGAAACACCTCACCGGGGAGGCGTCCAGGAAGCATCCTTATCAGATGCCCAAGCCACCTCAACTGGCTCCTCTCGATGTGGAGGAGCAGCAGCTCTACTCTGAGTCTCCTCCGAATATCTGAGCTCCTCACCCTATCTCTAAGGGAGAGCCCAGACACACCACGGAGAAAACTCATTTCAGCCGCTTGTATCCGTAATCTCGTTCTTTCGGTCATGATCCAAATCTCAGGACCATAGATGAGGATGGGAACGTAGATCCCAGGTAAATGGAGAGCTTTGCCTTTTGACTCAGCTCTCTCTTCACCACAACAGACAAGTACAGTGTCCACTTTACTGCAGACACAGCACCAATCCTCCCATCCATCTCCTGTTCCATCTTTCCCTCATTTGTGAACAAGACCCTGAGACAATTAAACTCCTCCACTTGGGGCAGGACATCCTCCCTGACCCGGAGAATGTACTCTACCCTTTTCTGGCTCATACAGCATGATAAGCTTGTGTCTTAATATAATAACTGTTTAATAATAACTGTTTAATATTTTGAATGATCTTGCTTCGGTGAAAACTCGGTCCATTACTTTCTTTCATTCTGCCCACTGGTTCAGCCATGAACTCCAGTCAATTGACCATGACCAGTAAAGAAAACTGGACTAATAATTCACAAAGAAATGTGCTAAACTCAGATAGCAAAATATAAGAAATTAATTGCTAAATTCAGTTACTACTCTGATATAATCAGTTCCGATGAAGGTGACCCCCAGGTGACCAACTTTGTTTTCACTGTTTAACAGCTCTTTCCAGCATCCCCCCCCACCTGTTCTCTGCAACCTCCTGTAATTCTATAATGCAGTTTTCCAATGAGAAAATCCAATGGATTCACCAATATGTGTCTCCTGACATGTCACCTCTACACCCTTGTGAAATTCTGCCTTTCTCTCAGCCATTTTCCAGTTTTCAACTTCCAAGTATCTCTTGAATCTCTGAAATCATCTGTAAATCTAAATATTCTACTTGTATTCTTGACACAGTCCATATTTCTAACTTTCATCTCCAAAGTACTTGAAAAACCAGTTGCCTCCCAACTTAATTCTCATTTATCTCATAATAACCATAAGGAACAATTCCAATCTGGTTTCTGTCCTGCACAGTACTGAAACCACCCTTAGAGAAATCACCAATGATTTACTGGTGACAGGTGATCTAGTCTACTCCCTATTCTCATTCTTCTGGATCTGAGTGCGGCCTTATATATAATTTCCCACTCCTTCTCCACAGATTATCTATATATGGTATCACTCACAACCCCTTGACTGGTTTCATTCTTATCTAACTGGCCACACTTTGTTCAACTTAAGTATTTTAGTTCCCATCCATTTCCTCTCGCAACTGTATTTATATTCTTCCTATTTTATTTTCACTGTTATGCGGGTTACACCCAGCTCTATCTTTCATGTAAGCCAGGTTCTACACTCCCACCCTTCTCCCTTACCTCCTGCTTATCCAAAAATATAATCCTGAAGCACTTCCAATTTTCTTACAGTGAACAATGAGAAAACTGAGATCCTTCTTGTAGGAACCAGATCTACATTTTTCAAAGGTTTTTAAATAAAATGTATTATTGTTATTATTATTATTATTATTATCCATCCATCCATACATTTTCCGTGAGGGGTTGGGGTTGTGAGGGGTGCTGGTGTCTATCTCCAGCATTCAATGGGCGAAAGGTGGGGTACACCCTGGACTGGTCGCCAGTCTGTCGCAGGGCAACACAGAGACAGACAGGACAAACAACCATTCACACACACACACACACACACACACACACACACACACACACACACACACACACACACACACACACACACACACACACACACACATTTCCTCTCTTACCCATCCCAGCTCTGAATCTAAAGTGAGGAACCAATTAGACAGTCAGTGACCTGGACCCCAACAAACAGCTTGCCCGTCTGAGAAGCTTTTTGGCCAAAACAACAGATGTCTGTGTAACAGTTTGTGCTTGGTGTAGACAGGACCAAATGAGTTGAATAAACAGAACTTCTCTGTAAAATTGGATGACAATAACGTAATATGTTTTTCCTTCATTGGCAGCTCTATTGCCAAAATTTGATGGGTCCATAGATATTTAATCATTCTACTTTTTTTGTCTCCTCTCAAAATTGAAAGTTCTTCAGGCTGTTGGTATCAATGGAAAGTCAAGAATTCATTATTTCAACTGATTTCGAGATATTCAGACTAGTTAATTGTCGATATATTGTGTGGCATGATTGGTTTATGACCTCAAAACATATGAACATAACTTGATCAGGCTACAACACATGTTTTTTATTGTTGCGGAGATGTTTAAAGATTTAAAATGTGACCGTTTTATTGTAAAAAAAAAAAAAAAAAAGCTATGGTTTTGTATTTGAATGACTTGCATCCAGTGTTTAAAAAGGTGGTGTCTTTGCAGAATATGTCAAGACACCAAGCATCTCGGGAAGCTTTGCAGTCATGCTATTTAAAGTCTCAATTCTTAACCATGCCTTATATACTGTAGATACTGTCTTCTACATTAACCATGATACAGTTAGACTCTTTGGACTTTTGACTTTTAATACAATGATGGACAAATTATGATGGTAGCATAATTTTTCCTGAGCTCAAGAGAACTGTTTATCCATTTTTAGCCATATCATAAGGCCATTTCTTTCCTTTGTGTGATGTTTCTCCACATGGCTGCTCTTAAGTCAGTTATCCATTCACACAGTTCTTTTCTTCCCCAAACTCTTTTATCACACATTTTCTTTTCCCTATTCCCTTCCCTCTAAATAAAATCTCCAAGCAGATGCAAATTCTTACCAAATAAAACATGAATAATTCATTTCCCCAAAGACATGTCAGCCACTTAATTAGACTTTCTAAACATTTATTTTTCTCCTCATCTTTCTCATCCACCTAAACTTTTATTACATGGACAAAGGGCTCTACGTCCAACAAAACCCCCTTTTAAAATTTTAAGTCTTGTCATAATTATTACAAAATCTAATCATGATTATAATGAGATTCAAGATAATTTAGAAAGAGGAAACAATGAAGATACAATTTATGACAAAAAATAGACTACAAACTGTCTTGGTGTTGTAATAAATGACCGCTTTGCTTTTTCTGTGTTGCTACATTTTGCTAGAGGCTTTGAAAAAGATGAGGGTGATCGATTATTTCAGTAAAACCAATAGTAGTAAACCATTGACCTATGATGTGCAACTGTTCATGCATCATATTATTACTTATCAAATGTAGAGCTGCAACATGTTAATTAACATAAGTCTACAAATTTTCAAGAAGTACTTTTTTGCTATAGATAAACATAATGTACAGTGCTTTTCAAGAGTTTTCATCTAGCTTTATCCAATTTTGTTATATTACCCACACTAACTGATTGTATTTCACCAACGTAAAAATAGTGCATAGCTGTGAATCAGAAAGAAAATAATACAGTTTTGCATTTATTTTTCTGATAGAAATCAGAAAATGCAATGTGCCTTCATATACATCAGATGTCTTATACTGTGATTCCACAAAATCAAGTGAAAACAATTTGCCTTCAGAGGTCGTCTGTTTTGTAAAGAAAGTCCACATGTGGGTGATTAAATTTTATCAGGCAAGAAGGCGTTTTGACTGTGGCAGGATTCTTATGCATATTTTCTTACTCCAGGCTGTATAAACTTGAATGTTAATTGGATTTTAGCATAACAGACTATTTGTATCTGTGTAAATGAGTGAGGGCGTGGCCAAACAAGATCAATGTTCCTATATCAAAGTTTGCAAAATTATTGGGCAGCTTCTTTTCTTTGGACAGAATGAGCAAAAATAGAAGCTTAAATGTATAGTAGACAATCTTTTTTTGGCTTTGAGTTCTGGGGGATCATCTTATCCCACATGCCATTCATTGTGACATGCTCATGTAAACCCAGTGTGTGTGCTCGTTCCTTGCTAGTTTCCTCTTGCTGTGCATATGCACTTGTGTTTATTCAGTTATTCAAAGTGTGACCTACATTTCCGGAAAAATTGTCCACTATACCTTTAAATGGCTTTGATAAGTCAAAAGTGTTCCAGGGATTGCAGTACTCTTGCAATTGCCAATATTTTGGTTGGTGTTCACAGAACCATCAAACATTTACTTCCAAATAGCAAAGACAGTGATGTATGATTTTACAAATATTGACTCCCTGAAATCTGAAAGCTAAAATGTAAAAATAATGTTACTTGTCTATTCTGTTTTCTCTCTTGAATGAAAGGACTTTCATAATGTGAGCTGCCTGATGTTTTGTTGGTTTAGGGGTGTGGCCTTTGGTATAAGCCCTAAGGGGTTTCTGTCACACTCCATCACATTTTTTATTTTTTTTATTCTATTGATGTATTCTGAGTTTCTATTTTGATCTGTGAAAATAAAAAAATATATTAAATAAGAAATCACATGGCAAGAAAAGTTTGAGACAGAAATATCCAATTTAACTGGCAAAGACTTGAAAAGAATCAAATATTTAGCTAACACGAACCAATTCTTCTGTGCAGTTATATTCCAGAACTGAAACCTCCTGAAATATCCAGACATACAAGGTGTTCAGTGCTGTCATTGAAAAGTGACAATCTGTGGTTGTTGCCTTACCAAAAGGTGATCAACAGCTCAAGAAAATGATAGAGTCAATGAATGGAAGGCTTTTGACTTATTGAAATTATATTGGCCACACTGGTCTGTCTTTTTTTTAAATGTCAGAAATAATTATTTGTGAATTTTGAGATGTTTGTTTATTAGATTCTAACTGATAAAAAACATGAAGAGAAAGGATAATTGGATTGTATAATAATTATACAAACTAATAGTTGCTCAATGATTATGCACAAATACATTTCCTTAAGAAGGCCAAATCCTTACTTTTACTAACCTAAAAATTCAGGTTTCAAGTTTATTTAACATTTTGGATTGACTGAGACAGTGTAGTCATTCTATAATACAATTAATCCTCAAAAATACGACACGGCTGAGAATTGTGTATAAATACGGTTGCTCTGCGGGGCCCTGAGAGGTTTTCTTGAGAAAACCTCTGAACAAACAGCACCATGAAGACCAAAGAACACCACAGAGAGGTCGATTAGGATTTGACTGAATTTACCTTTGTTTTATTGCAAAGTGCCTTGATGCGACATGTGTTGTGAATTGTTGCAATATAAATACACTGAATTGAATAAAGGCCAAGGGTAACATTGTAGAGACATTCAAAGTGTGGTTAGGTTATAAAACAATGTCTCAACCCTTTAATAATTTGCAGAGAACTGTTCAATCCATCATCGAAACGTGGGAAATGTGTGCCACAACAAGAAGCCTACCAAGACATGGCTGTCCACCTAAGCTGACAGGCCGGGCAAGAGGAGCATTATTCAGAGAAGCAGCCAAGAGGCTCGTGGTGACGTGGGAGGAGGCGAAGAGATTCACAGTCCAAATGGGAAATTCTGTAGACACGACATCTACTATATGTGCACTTGACAAATCTAGGCTATATGGAAGAGTGGCAATGATAAAGAAACAGAAAGTAACAGAAGACATGTAAAAGAAGGTCCTCTGGTCAGATAAAGCCAAAATTTAATTCTGTAACAAAAAAACAAAATTGCACACGATTCCCATGATGAAACATGGAGGGGGCAGGATCATGTCGTAAGGGTGCTTTCCTTCAGCAGTTATGGTAACAGGGAGAGTTACTGTAAAGTTTGGAGCAGCAAAAGGCAGTTCTAGAAATTATGAATTCCAATGCCAGTATAAGACACATTTTAATATTTCATTTGAATTTCTTGCCCCTTCAAAATTATTTGCTACTTTGTGCTTATTTATCACAAAAATTACAAATAAAATGTACTGAAGGGGATGAGATGGGGCAAAATAGGAGAAGTTAAGGAGGGGGATTTGCACCAGCAACTAACTCAATAGGCAGAGCTGTCAAGACTCATGCAACGTTCCTCGACATTCATGCAGAGAGATATAAAGAAAGCCCTCACGGGCTGCAAGTATCCAATCACTACACTGCCCGTTCATAGAGCAGCCTAATACAAGCCTTCTACAGAGCTGCTTCAGCTGCTTTTCATAGATCCTGTAGCTTTTCACCCCCCCCCCCCCCAACCCCACCTATAATAACTGACATTAACATCCCGACAACAACTGCTTTTCAACACATATTTATCAGGCAGCCTTGACTCAGCAATAAAAGTTAAAAAGCAATATTAAGGTTTTGATTAATTCCATCAGTCAGATCCTAAACTACCGAGAAGCGAATTTAGTGTGAGGCGAAAGCACTGTTCAGCTCTTTAAATCATCAACCATATCCTGCCCGTACGGGGAAATCTTGACCTAACCTTCAGGGAACCACCAGGTAAATACTGTTCCATGAAACGTATGTCTTTAAGACCTTCAAACTGCCTCAAATCACTTTCTAACACCAGTAGGAAATATCTCATTACTTTCCTAACCGCATTACTTGTCTTTCCTTTTGACCAACCACCCTAAGAAGCAGTACCATATAACAAGAAAATAGTTTCACAATGACAGCTGTTTACTGCTTTCTCAAAGAGGCTTGACTGGGGGAATTGAATTAGGGGTATAAAGGATCCCTATGGCCTTTAAACCCTCAAATAATCCGCTTTGGGCTCTTTATTAACTTTTCCCCTAAGAGTAATGTTTAATTACCGAGTGTTAATTAGAGATGTAACGGGTGGGCCTGTAGCATCCCATTGCCATTTACTGTTAAAACCATTTGGGATTGACTTGCCACAACATGCTATCTAATGGGCATCCTTGATTAAATCACCAATTGCAAACAACACACATCGTTAAGTTATATCCTGATAAATCTTATGTATTGGAAGTGAGACAACAAGGATCACAAGTCACCTGCAGATGATTGGGATTATCGTATGTGTGTTGTGTCCATTTAGTCATCTCTAGGTATGTGTTCATTACCACAGTGATGAGCAATTGAAAGAAATTAGCCGTTTAGAGAGAGCTGAAGTGACATGCATACCCTTTGCTATATATACAGTCACATGTGCAGCCATCTTGAGCTCCCAGTCTGGAAAGATACAACAACTCTGTGTCATAATGCGTCTCAACAAGCCTGAGACAAGAGGGAGGGATTCTTTGAGGAATTTGCCAGACGCTTAACCAATTACAACTAAGATTGTTCTTACAGTCTGACCTAACATAATTGTTTATAGAGTAACATACATGCCTGAATACAATATTTACACCATAATCCTACAAAAGTAACATTCCATTTACTCGAAGCCAGCTGTTTAGAAATGAAGGACTGGCACTGCCTAATTTGTGCAAGCTTACTCATAACTTAAGTTAAGCACAGACCATGATTCCATACTATATTTAAAAGCCCAGCACTGAATGGTTCAACCCTTGCCTGACAAAGAAATAACAGAAAGTTTTAACTTTAAAAACTGATCTGTTTATTGGACGCCTTTGGCAAAAATTTCTAAATATAGAACTTTTTACCACATTTCAGTGATAAATTATGTATTAACTATTTACAACAAACGTGAATGTCAAATTTTTTTAAGACATACAAAAAAAAAACAGACATTTACACATGTACATTCCATTTTTGTATTATTATCTGTATTAAATCTGACTTACTTAAATTTTCTTGGTCAGTCAGGACTACAAAAATAATTGATGTTTGCTAAATGCAAGAATAAGAGAATTGATTTTTTGGAGAATGTGTATTACCTTCTCACCATGAGAAACTTACACATATTTATGCAGTATTTGGTAGAATTATTTTTTAAAACTGTATGACCTTGGTTAATGTTTTAGGTTATCCTCACACCATCTGCCAAGTTTTTTAAAACGTTTCCCCTTTCCTCCTCTCAGAACTAGAGTCCCTAAGTCAGGTTTGAAGGTCACCTTCCTTTCACAAACCTTTCTGCCCACAAATCTTCCATGTGGCTGAGATCAGGGCGTTGTGATGGCTTCTCCAAAACATTGATTCTCTTTTCCCTAATCCAACTTGGAACACATTTGCAAAATGACATTGAGTCATTTTCCTTTTGGAAGACCACTTGTGCCCAAGCTTTAACTTTCTGGCAGATGTCTTGAGACGTTACTTCAATAGATCCGCATCCTAGGGCTGCACAATACTAGGAAAAGTTGCAGTATGCAATATTTTGGTAAATGTTTCGCTAACAACATAGCTTGCAATAAATAAAGAAAAAATGTAAGCGTTAATGTCGTTCTACTTTAGGACCATAGCAATCATAGACCCCAGATAATGAATAGTCTATCGAGCTACTAAAATACAAAAACAATACACAATAATTTCTATTTCAAACACACGGTTTTAATGAAAAGGTTGCCTGTGTCTGACTTGTGATGTTTTAGCAATAAAACAGCTTAGCTGGAGTTTCTTATCAGCTTTACCACCTTTTTACCTTCTCAAACCTTTTATGTTGCATTAAACAACAAATGGCACGAAATATTAGTGGCTCCGAGAGACTGAATGCAGGGTGCTCAAATAATTAGCTAACAGTCATTGGACTCCAGGCGGTTCTTTGCGATATGCACATGGCGATCCGTGACATTGCAATAACGATAAATTTGTAATTTATTGTGTAGCCCGATGTAATGATTACAAGTACAAACCCGATATTCAAAGTTAAAGGTTTATTGGGGGGATGAGCAGTGGCAGGACGAGGCAGGCTAACAGAACCAGACTTGACCAGATGCAGGCTGAAGGCTCACCAGAGCGGACAAAACAAGACGAGATGATCTGGCAGTGAGCAGGGGAATGAGGCGGGTCTAAATGGGCAGGGGAACAGGTGAGCAGAGTTGGCACTTAGTGATTGCAACAACTGGAGCAGATAAGGTGCAGAGTGGTGGCTGGTAAGTTGCTGAGCTGATTGGAGGATGAATGGGGGATGAAGGGAGTGGGGCAGATTTCGGAAAAGTCCAAAACAAACAAAGAAAAACCTAAGTCATGACACCTGGCTAAATACGGTTTGTTTCTTATAATGCCATCTATTTTGGGAAGTGCACCAGTCCCTCCTGCTGCAGCTCACACAGAAAAACTGCTGCTGTCAGATTCAAAGTTAACAGTTTGGAGGCTGTTCTCAGACATGCAGGCTCCTCCTTTTCTTCATCTAATCGTAAACATAGTCATTATAGCCAAACACTTCAATTAGTTACTTTTAATCATCCACAGGACATGTCTCAGAAAATGAAGGACAATACAGAACAACCATATTTATACACAATTCTTAGCCATGTTGTATTTTTGGGGATTAATTGTATTATAGAACGACTACACAAAATGTTAAATAAACTTGAACACGATTGTACCAGCTTCAGCCAATATTCTTCAACCTTCTGCCATCTTCTTTAGGTATTTTACCTTCAATTTGTGGTTGATAAAATGTTTTACCACCACAATACGCTCATGTCTGGGACACTAAAGCTGATTTATTCCCGAATGGTGTAATGGCCGGGCATTCCAGTGGTGTTTTAACTTGCTTGAACAGAATAAGGTGGTATTTTCAGCATCTGGAAATTGTACCCAAGCAATATCTAGATTTGTGGCAGTCCAGGGCTCTCATGTCTCTATGTGGTTCAATTTATTTTGATTTTTGTTTGATGACAAACAAAGTACAGTCATATTCAACAAATTAGTATTTCATTTAAAATATGATTTATTTAAAGTCGTTTAGGAATAAAACAAGAATAAAGCAGGCTAATATTGAGCTTAAATAATGCCTTTTCCAAAACTCTGATTTCCACCAATTTAAACCAAATTGTTTATAATGAACCATTCAGATGTTTAAGAAAATTATCCACACAATGAATATAATAAAAAAAATAAAGTCAACTACAATGAGTAATTTCCAGTAGATTCAATATTTCACTGAACTCATTTTACCTTTAGCTTAAACCACTTACAGCTCGACTCTTGCATCATTTTATGTAGATACATTTTAGCTCAAACATAAATTGGCTTCAGATACATGTGAAAGAATGTGCGTTGCAAACAAGCAGCAAGCAGATGCTTTATCGCTCCGTTGAAATAGTGACAATATTATTTGTTTAGCAGGGTGAAAATCAATTTATTAAAGTGATTTTTCATCTCCGTGTGGGCCATACCTCATCTCCTTCATGATATTTGAGTGGCTGTCTGTCTGCTGTGCTTAATAGATAACATGTTGCCTCATTCAAAACAATTCATTTGACTCTATACTTGCTTGATTCTGAAAGCCAGAGACACTTATCACTTCTTGCTATATTTTAATAGAATTCTATTCACTTCCGCTCAGTGATGATAAGTTCCCCTATCTTTGTGAGAGAGAGAACAATTTTCCCCATCCTTTTCTTTCCGCCATCTGTACACTTGTGAGAAGCCTTTTCAGGCTGGTTTTCCTTGTAATCTTCCCTCACAGGGGTTTCATTAAAACCTTTCCCAGCTAAATATAAAAGTAACCTGGATATCACCTCTGCATGCCAGCAGGACAGATGGTCTCTCATCTTGGCCATATAGCCATGAGAGCTTTGTGCTCAATTTTTTTTTTTTTACGCCTCATTTACAGTGGATGAATACACAACCCCTGACACATCAAAACCAGCAGGAAGCATTAAATTGGCAGTGGTTCTTATGGCTCATTAGTGATCCACTATCATAACACTTCCACTGGTTAAACATTGATCAGTTTTACCCAACATACCACCGGGACAGTGGTGCAAGTCAGTTTGTGCTGTCACCCCGCTGCTTTTCCTTTGGGTAATCCTTCGCCTATGATTTAACACACTGACGTTCTGTGCCGTACATATACTTTCATACTGTAAAACACCACAATATGCAGCTTTGCTACCCTTATCTGGAATAACAGCATGGGCATAATTGAAGATCTGAAGTCGAGACCCACAGATCAACCAGAGAAAAAAACTAGTAATTTCCTGCTGGTGTAATTTACTAATGTGGAATGTAGGCAACTGTTTCCTAATAGTTCTCATTTGCGACTATGCAGGGGTTGGCCTGTCAACACATTTAGACATCACACAATTATTTCATTGATTTTAGGGTCATTTTAAAATCTTTGAAACAAATACTTTTAATAAAGAAATTTCTCATACAGTGATTTAAACCATTTCAGTGCAGCTCTGACTGTATGTGGAGGGCTGTTGCCCTGCTGAAAGGTTAACGTCCTCCTCATTCATGAGTCTTTTTTTGTTTTGAGCCTTCAACAGGTTTTATTTTACTGCTTCCCTGTATTTATCCATCAATCTCTCCTTCAGCCCCATAGCAGGATTTACCAGCCACAATATTTTACCTTGGAGAACAATGTGTTAGTTTTTGCCCACACGTAGCATTTTACATGCAGACCAAAACGTTTAAGTTTGGTCTATTAGCTTCCTTAACAGGCTTGTGTGTTTTTTTGCGCGTCTTGTGCCGTATCTAAAGAGGACTTCTTCTGGCTGCCTTTCAAAAACAGTTTTCCTTTTAGCACTCTGAAATTTAGAACCAAGTTTGTCATTTGTTGAGATTGTAGCCCAACTCAAACACATGCACTCTCATATATCTGTCTAAAAAAAAAACAACTACAATCATTATTATTAAGAGTGTTATGCTAGCATATGGACATTACGCGTGGTTTATTAAAGGTCACAAGGATATAACCAGTGTTTTCAAAACGCTAACACAATCCCAACAAAACCCAATTTATTCATTAATAATAAATTTGCTCGGGCTACGTTGAGTAAACAGGTGTGCATTATAATCTTGTACAGGATGCTGAAACCTGTGCTGGGTGCTCACTCAGCAGGTTCCTCTCCAGTCTGCATTCCTGCAGACAGGAGCGCCTGTCCCTGACATCGCTGCTCAGTGGGCTTTTAAAAAATGCCACCTGTCTTCTCGGTACTTCAGGGATTGTCTGCTCCTCAAGCATGTGGATTATTGGAATTAGTCTAAAACAGTATAGTATTGTGCATACTACCCTAAGCAGAGGGGAATCTTCAGCAAGAAGAGGATCCCACTGTCTCACAGCTAAAGAAAGGGCCACCAGCAAAGGTATCTTTCAAGGTGTTGAGACTAAAGAGGGTAAAAGGTGGGCATGGATAGTAGAAAACATAGAAGCTCAGTGTAATTTAAAGCTGAGACTTGTGGGAAAAAAAAGAGTCCACAGTCTTAAAAGTGCATTGCATTCTGCAGGACCACCTTTTTGCAGACATACACCCAGTGAAGCAGCATAGATGAGGTTTGTTTCAGCCTGCTGGGGGATTTTTATGGTGTCTTGGGGGCTTATTCTGGGAATGGAAGCCACTGAGTTCAGCACACACAGACTGGTGCTGAGACTGGCCAGCTGTTCAGTTAACCTGGTAGCAAGCAAGGCATCTCAGATTAGCCGGCATGAGTAGTGCATTAAGCTGGTTGCTAGTTTTACGCCACTTTAATTAAACATCTAAGTCTGAAGTTCCAACCCCAATTATTAGATTTCCATCAAAGATTTTTCCTAGTTGTAGGTGCTGAGATTTTAGTAAAATAAAATAAAAAAATCCATATCTTTATACTGTATTTGTGATGCGCACATTTTTCTGATGGACCTGGCCTCCTTTCGAAAATGCACCACCCCACACGTGTTACATCAGCTAATGTGCTCGTCTGCCTTGCTCTTTTTCCTGTATTTCTTCACTCCCACTCTCCCTCTTTCATTTAGGTGAGATTTCTCTAGCCTCTTCCTCCATTCTCCAGAGGTCAGTCTCTCTTGTCCGCACCTCGCGACAGACAGTGGGCATTGAGGGAGCCTAGAGCTCAGCTCATTATCACCCATGTTGGGTCTACAGAGGGCATGTCACTGTGGGACACATCTGAGTCTTCACAGCCAGACATCGGGACTTTTTTAGGTCTCTGCAAAAACAGCCTCATCCCAATGAAACATTAGCCCTGGATTTTAGCACCAGTCCTTTATATATTTGTTGGAGTGTCTTCATAGATAGTGTTGTTTTTCTAGGTTTGCTTGCTTTTAAAATTATTGCAAAATAAATAAACAAAAAACAGGTTAATAATTATGTGAAGATGGTGAATATTACTTAAGGGAACATGTAAATCAAGTTAAATAGTGTACTCTATTGCACAAGTTAAATAGGGCTTTTTTCAAGATTTTGTGAGATTGTAACCACAAAAATATTTTAGATGCATTTTATGTGATAGACCAACACAGATAAGCATGTGATTGTGATTTTAAACATGTTTTTTATGAATACAAATCTGTAAAAAAAATATGAAACCAGATGCCTTCAGAAGTCAGTACATAAAGGCCACATCTGTGTACTGAATCTCAGTATAAATACAGCTGTTTAATGAAGGCTTCAGATATTTGTTTGACAGCATCAGTAAAACAAAGAGCTTCATAAAAACCAAGACGCACAGCAGAGAGATCAGGAATAAAGTTGTGGTAACGTGTAAACCAGAATAAGAAACAACATGGCAGGCTTTGAACATCTCATGGAGCACTGTTCAATCCAAACAGCAGAAAATGAAAAAAAGTGTTGCTCATCAGTATGGGACAACTGTGCCTCAATGGTAAGAGTAGTCGTCTTGCACATAGGTTTGATTCCAGCTTCCTCCAGCCACATGCCCCTGGGCAAGGTTGCTTACTGATCTACGTATTGGTGTGTGTCATTGGGTGAATGCGGCTATAGTGTAAAGCACTTTCAGTGGTCGGTAAAAATAGAAAAGTGCTATATAAATTCATTCAATTCACATTTAAAACTGCAAACCAAGACATAACCTTCCAGCTAAATAAGACAGGTATGAGTGTATTTGGAGCATTGATCCATAGTCAGGTGTGGAGATCTATCAATAGATCAACTATTAGCTGTGTAAATATTTACTGATTTGGGCTCAGTGGAAAAGAGGTATGATAAATAACTGTGAAGAACTCAAAATTACAAAGTACGGAGTCAGGAAACAAATGTAAACCAAAAACATGTATATTTTTTTCTTAATAAAAAACTAGAAGGTTTTTTTTTTGTAACTTGTCAAAATGTGAAAATGTTTGAGGGGTTATGAATAGTTTCAGAGACATAGGTTGCATGGTAGACATTGACTTTTTCAAAGGAAGCAAACATACAAAATGTTGCATTCTGGCTATGAACAAGTACTAAAGTAGACCTCTGCAGTACAAGTACATGTAAAAAGCATTCAAAAGGTTGATTCAAACCAACGTTTGCTAACATAAGAATGCAAAATTAGTAATTTTGACTCACCTTCTCCTGGTACTGGCGTCGAGATGAGTCTAGAGACTGAATGAGAGCAGTGGCGTGCCCCACAAACATAGCGTAACAAGTAGCGCCCACAATCATGCTTAGGATGGTCAGCCAGACGTCTGTCATACCCACTGGGGGGTACATGCCATACCCGATGCATAACATGTGGCTCATAGCTTTGAAAAGTGCGTAGGAGTACTGCTGTCCCCATGTGTCATTCTGGATGGAACAGAACAGGACAGGTGAGTTAGGTTGAATACATTACAAGACATCCTGGCTTGGCCTGTCTCAAATGCTGGCACTGATCGCTCATGAAAGGTCAGTTTTAACATCACAGCTACCTTTACTTGGGACAGAGCTACTGGGGTGCAACTTTCAAAAATGTTAGTTCAGTGGAGAGCAGCTGGCAGGGTAATAAAGGCTTAATAATATGCAAACATTTGGAGCTAGCAGACGTTTGGGCAGAAGCCTAAAACAGAGCCCTGAGAATGGGCAGAAAGAGCGAAAGACACTGCAGGCTTGCATGTGAGAAAGTAGGTCAGCTATTTAGAAAAATGTGATTTCTGTGTGAGTTTTCTCATTTGTAGATAAATTGCCCCTTTTTCCTTTGGATCCCAATGGTAGTTCATGGCAAATCAATATTAACTCTCTCCTGGGGGTGACAAGTCCAAATTGCTTTCAAACTCATTTCCACTGTGAAAAAGCTGAGACAGACAGCAATTGTATTATTGCCTACCAAAAAAAAGGGTAGAGAACCGTGTACATGCAAGGCAGCAGTGCTGTTTCTACTTAACATGTAAAATAATATTAAAAGAACTATGTCAACCTATCAGCACTCATTTTCAGAAGTCCAGAAAGACATTAAGACTTTTTAGGTGAGTAAATTTTGATCCTATCTTAAACTTACGTTATCATCATGCTGAAATTATAGTTTGTGACACAAAACCGTTCTAAGTGCTTAAATGAGAGAGATGCCATAAAACATGTCTCATGACAAGACATTTCAACAATATACTCTGGATATATATGGAAAGGAATTTCTCATGTGCACCCATTTCTCAACGATATGTTTCCTCACAGCTCTTTGAATTGTCTTGTTACTGAAATATGGTATACAAATACATCTGCATTGCCTTTCTTTACATTTAATATGCATCCATAGTTCTCAATAAAAGTTAAAATCGGAGGGGGAAAAACATGTTAGAGATAAATTCAAATGCTAACTACTAAAACTTTTTCTGAAAAATCTATTGAAGTTGCCCTGTGATGGACTGGCGACCTGTTCAGGGTGTACCCTTCCTCTCCCCCATTTCCAGCTGGTGTTTTGTGTTTGGAGGTTCCTGCATAAATTTTATTCATTTAAATATTACGCATTTCCAGACACAGATTTTCAGATTTCTTTGTGAATTTAGATTAGTTTGGTGTCCAAATGTGTACTGTAACCTTAAATTAATGTTATTCAAATAGAATTTTTTTTTTTTCTAAAAATCAAAACATAAAATAAATCCAGTATATCCTTTACTTGCATGCAGGTATCATCACGTTTGCACAGAATGTCAAGCAAGTGGGTATAAATTAAGGTCCTTTGTCTGAAACCAACAACAAAAGACACATGTTATTTACATTCTCTCCTAGTGATATTTGCTTGTTCATACGCTTTGTTTCAGTCATTCAAACAACAGCTGAAATAAGGTTTTTATGTGCCTTGATCTAAATGTTTTTGGGGGTATCGAATTAGGCCGTTTCACAAATTCCGAAGGCCACTAACATAAGTAGTTAAAACAAATTAAGTAAAATGGTAAAAAAAAAATTAGAATGAAAGACATCTTTATAAAAGTCTAAAGAGAGTTGTAAATGTTTTTCACCAATATTAACAGGATAGCAACCTTTGAATGTTTTAGACCAATATTATATTATTCTGTGTCAATGTTTATCTTCTGGATTCTACCATAATCTCCAAGAAGTTGACTCGGGTAATCAATCTCTGGGTAAACACTCGTGCCGCTCAGTCACAAATGAAAAGGAGCGTTGAACTGGATGAACAGAACATTTGCAATTTAGTTTTATGTAATTCCAATTAAATTCAATCAAAACGATACAAAGCAGTAACTAGTCTGATCTCAAGTAATGACACGGTGCCTAAGCAGCAACTCTCACCTGAGAGCACATCTCTGCACAAATGAATGAAAGTAAGGCTAAAATTAGATAAAGTCTGAAACGTCTCGGGGGAAGAAGTTTGCAACTTGTGTCTATTTTGCGTCTTGAAGATGAGCGAGGCAGACTGGGTAAAACAAGCGAGCCTGTCGTGAAAGCAGTCAGGCATGGCGAATCAAGAAACATCATACCTTGAGAGACATAACCACCCATGTGACATCCGTTCTGGTACAGGGCGTTTAACTACAGCAGATAAAGCACTGCGATACATAAATCTATCACTGTGTGAAATGAATCTGTGTAATATATCAGTTTCCTCCTCAGAATTATATTGCTAAAACAAAATACGTTCTAGTGACATTCCGCTCAGTTTTGTCTTAAGCACCTGAGCTAAACCGGGATTCTTCTGAAAACATACATGTGAAATAAACTAAATAAGCATGCTATTTTCTAAATTGATTTGATTAGATGCATAAGCTATGCAATTTTATTTTTTGGGGAAAAAAAGAAGGTTAACACAGACATAATTAGTAGATGTGGACACAGTAGCAACCCCCAGAGACCAATGAGCTAACAGAGAGCGCATGCTTTGTTGAAATGTCACCAAGGAACATACTCACTAATGCAATCTTTTATTCCATTACACAAAGACCTAAAAGCGGCCCTGATAGCTCTTATATTGACACGTGTATCGATAAGCTATCAGTCAGGGAGCCATTTCCACAGCTGTGTTATTTAAGACTTGGATCTATGTCGATTGACTAGTACGGTACAGTGAGGCCCGTTCATCTTTAACTCGAGAACCACATAGGGCTGTCAGGTGAGAAACTGCATGTGCATAAACTACTGGAAAGGAACTCTGTAACAAGGCAGTTTTTAGCAAATGCTCTATTTTAAAAGGCTTTTCATACGAATATTTAGAAATTAAAACAAAGTGTCCGCACATGCACAGCTCACTGGCATCTGTTATAATGATAGGGGCTGCCAGTTCTCAGAAGTATATATACTGGAAGCACATCTTTTTTTTTTTTACACAAAGTGGCCCAGAGCTCCTAAAAATATAGTCATCAGCAAACTGGATGAATGTCTACCAGCGCTGCAGATAAACCAAATTAATTTGGGCTTTAACATGACAGATATGCATTGCAGTCTTTCCCAGGAAGCTAAAGGGGTTTTAGTTCGGTAATTACTGAAGGTGATGGATAAGATAAGACATGAGTGTAATCTGATTTGAACAGGCCATACAAGTCTGTGCAGGAGGAGCACTTACCACCATCTTATTTTTGGACACCCAGCAGTCAGCTGGGAAGTCCTGCAGCATGGGCACCAGGAACTGCAGGCAGCCATCCCAGTGACACAGCAACAGCATCATACCGATGAGATTGACTATCCTCACCATGGCGCTAGCCAGGTCATAGGTCATGTGGAAGATCTGTAAAAAAAAAAAAAAGAGAAAAAGAAAAAACGAAAGTAGGACATGAGTTAGGGCCGTGATTTAAACGGCTGACCATCAATCGCTGTGTGCGCTGTAAAAATAAAATGCTTTACATAAGTATTCATATGCCTTGAACCTTTCCGCGTTTTGCCACATTACACCCACAAGCATAAAAGTGTTTCATTGGGGTGACAAAGCAGTGCATATTTTGAGATGAATGTTAAACATGTTTTAAAACATTTTAACAAAGAAAAAAAACTGATGAATGCATTTTTATTCAGCTCCCCAGAGTTAATAAGTTCTATAAGAACCACTTTTTAATGCAATTGTAGCTGCAAGTCTTTCAAGGTATGTCACTATCACCTCTACCCATCTAGAGATGGAAATGTTTCCCATCCTTTGCAAAATAAGTGAAACTCAGTCAGTGGAGAGCCTATATGATTTCCAATTAGATTTAGGTTTAGAGTTTGACATGTCTTATTACAAACTGTTATCTAGATATCTTTTAGCTTTCCTTCAGTAATGTTTTTTTTTTCTTGCCACTCGTCCATACAGCCCTGGCTTATGGAGTACAGGACAACAATAATAGTTTTTCTGCTACCAGCCTTATCAACAAGGCCAAGAACCGCCCGTGAAACTGGACACTGTCTCTCTCCCCCGTTCAGGACTTACAAGCTTCTGCGTTACATTAACGCACAGTTTACTGAGTGTATATAGCTTCTGCATATATATCCATTTTATTTTATTTTATTTTTTTGTCTGCACCATCACCACCAAGCCAAGTTCTGCACTGTGTGTAATTTCCATGGAAATGTCCTCTCAGTACACCTCCTAAGTCCCCCAGAGTTACAATAGGCCCTTGCAATTGTGTCATCTGATGGTGGATTCATCCTTGGTCTGGGTGAATCCATCAGGCCTAGGAAACTGTTTGATAATCTGACCTTGCTTTAATCTTCTCCAGAATCTTATCTTTGACCTCTCTTGATTAAAAATGCATGTGAACTAAAGTTCTCACGTGAACCTCATGAAGGAATGAAAGAAGCCAGCAGCACCCAATAATGTCTCCTGCAATCTGCTCAAAAACGGGATCACAGGCTCCGATGCATTGTGCATACTACCCTAAGGTATGATCCAGTTCTCTTCTCCACATAAGCAAGAAAAAAAACATTGCATTGGGACTTACAGTACCTTAGGAGAAGGTATGGAAGGAGACATTTGACAGGAAAACTGTGCTACAAAGGTCTAATGCAGAAACAAAGGCTGGTAAATTTGAATAATCCCAATCCAGACAGAATGCAGAAGTTTCCCTGCCAACTCTGCCTGGAAGTTGTCAACAGCAGTGGGGCTGACCGGAAGTGAGAGGGAGAAGGTGGTTCAAAGAATGAGAGAGGTTGTCAGAAAGAGCCTTGATGATGATGATGATGATGATGATGATGATGATGATGATGATGATGATGATGATGATGATGATGATGATGATGTCCACGACGACGACAATGATGATGAAAGGAATTCATTCAGACAATTAACAAATTTAACACATAATAATAAATAAATCAATTTCAAAAATTATCTAATAATAATAATAATAAATCAATCAATTATTAATAAAGTATTCTCCTAAACTCTAGCGGGCGGCGTTGAGTTCCTACGCCAAGCGTACTAAACACCACTACATGTAGAAGTGTAGTTGTCGCGGAAACATCTGGCTACGCTGAGGGGTGTAGCAGCCAGAATGACTTAATAGGGCCGTGCGGACCTCGCAGATGCATCAATCATAAACCAGGCTTTAGTAGGGCTGCTCTCCACTGCTGACCCCCCTGCATGAGAGTACAGTGCGTTATGGCTGAAACACAAGGATATCTGGAACCCGTTTTATACCATAGCTTTCTGGCTAAAGGTTGCGGCCACAATAAAGCAATGACAGGAGGAGTATCCCAAGATTCATTCAATCACAATAAATGTCTTTCCTATGCATAATTATGCTCTATTTGTGTCACCTACAATAAAGTTTGAGGCCTAGTGGTTAGAGCAGAGTACTTTTGTTCTGAGAAGGCTATCAGTTAGAACCCCACTGCCACTACGGGTCCCTGAGTAAGACACTTGGTGTAAAAGCTACCAAGTGTCCACCAAGGGTTGGGTTGAATACACAAGACACATTTTGTTGCAGCGTACCATTGCAATAAATAAAGATTTATTCTACGTGTTCTAAAATAAGTAACAAAACGGGTATGAATTAGGGATGCAAACAAATAATAGACCGACAATTAATTGTCGATTGATGGTTTATTAGATTAAAGTTTGTTCCATCCGATTAACTGATAAGGTTCGCTTACAGACTTTCTTTCATTGTTGTAGTATGGCCACCATTAGGCCTGTCACAATAACAGATTCTGCTGGACGATAATTTTTTCTAAAACATATTGCGATAAATCATATTGTTGTCATTTGGAGACCTTTTTCAACTAATATGATAACGGCATAACAACGCAAGTATATCCCCTCGACATACCGGCTCAGGCATTAAGCTGGTGGCGTCATTTGGCTTAAATCCAAAAAAATTCCCATCCTGCAGCCGTCGTGTTTGGCTTTGACAGCAATTTAATTTCTTTTCAAACTAGTTTTTGAATTCAGATGTGCTACATGGTGGAGGAGCATCTGCTTCTCAACCAAAACTCCCCGATGTGCTCAGAAAGCGAGGATTTGATGACAGAAAAGCATAGGGCATTACACAAGAAATTGTTACATGATAGAAAAAGACATGGTGCCAAAAGCTCAATTGATGGCTTTCATGAGGGTTATAATTGTTTTACATATTTGACTCCATTCATCTTATTTGTTTCTTTTCAGGACCCTAATATTCATGTTTTGTTATACTGCCTAAATATGTCTAAGTTTAATAATGTGTGAAAACTAAAATTGTTGTCTGTATTTAAAACAGATGGTAGAAATAAATTCTTAAAATGTAAAGATGTGCCTCTTTTTAAATTCAGCACATTGTTATGGAAAGACCCTCTCAATACATGAGAAAACTCAGGTTTTTAACAAAATGGATGCTTATCACTTAGTCGTTAATCAATCGATCAATCAACCTTAAATAACATCATTAATCGATAACTTGTATCCCTAGTATAAATACTTTTGAAAGGCCTTTCTTTAAACCAGATTTCAACAAGCAACATAATTGCCTCTGGGGCTATTTTTAGATGGCTGCTGATGCTTTAATTATCCAACAGTAAAGTTAACCTGCAGAAAAACAAACAGCTGTTAAACAAACAAAAAAAAATGAGCTGGTGAAAGCAGATGTTGCAGGTGTGGAGAGTACAGCTGGGATAGTGGGCAAACTGTTCTGGGACCGGAGCTTTACCTTCCAGTGCTGCTGAATCACTCTTATCATCAGCTGCTCAGCAAAGCCAGATAATAGTACATGTGCTCCTGGGGTGATTGCTTTCGCTGGGTTTGTTAATCCTTGTGATAAACATGCTCATAACGCGCTGCAGGACTTCTAGACTTTAATGGCCTAGACCATTCAAAGGCTTTTAATCCCATTGAAGACCATGGTGTGCACCACTAACCACTCTGTTTCTTATTAAAATCCACTCCATGCCTTTAAAGGGCTTGCGAGTGAGAGGGGATATTCCACCTTCACTTTGTTGCTCCGCGGTAGGTGATAATCATGAAGGAAGGAGAAGGTGTCCTCACCACAGACGTTTAATCTCCGTCCCTGTTCCTAAATGACTTGGTTATTTTTTTCTTTCCAGCTGAATGCCCACGGATGTGAACGCGCATCTGTTTATTCTCTCTGAGGTTGTGTGAAGGCTGGCACATGCGTTTCTAAGTGTGCATCGTGCTGCAGCATTAAATCTCATTAATTTATTTCTTGGAATATTCTAGTGTGCAGTGAGAGGTGAGTTCAGGAAAATGGACACTTGAAGTAGGGCCTTTTTTTTCCTACCTCTTTTTCATTCAAAGATGGATGTAAAATGCACGTTTATTGTTTTTGTTTTGTTATCAAGCAGGCAGTCACTTCTATAACTTAGATAAATACATTATTGTAGCTAATATGCTGTGTTGTGTGATGCCTAAATTCCTCAAGGAGCTGTAATGGAATTCCATAGCATTAAAGTGTTAAATTCCCGCAGTGGTAAATGAATAAAATATGAAGTGCCCCTCTTCAGCCTGTGTACTGAGTCTGATATATTTTTCATTTGTGAAATCGTGTTTCCAAAACGCAAAAGAAACACACTTTGCTTTTAAACCTATGAAATAAATTCTTAGCTGTTCCTAACACAGAAATGTTTCTCTTTATAAAAGCAGTACATTAGATTTAAGAGAGGAACCTGCTCAGAGTTTATGTGCCTATAAACAGTCAACATATCTTTCTAGTTATAGAAACCTTAGCTCCTGTGTAAGCACCATTTTTGGGAGATATTTACATGTCACGCCTTAGTTAAAACAATGTAATGTTTAGCACAAACCCTGACCATAATAACATGACAAAATTCTTTTGAAGCCAATTCGAGGCCAAAAGCTTAAGATTCCGATCTAAAACATAGTAAACTTTCAATTTGTTTTTAGTTGCTTTAAGAATAAACCAAAACTTAAATAAAACACTTGAAGTTTGTAGTACCTGTAATATTTTACTGGTTCGTTTTGCAGTTTTTTTATATATATCTCTCTGCAGATGTAGAAGCAGACTCCAAGGATGTTATGATGTTCTCTTCTTTTCCTCGCCTCTATTTTTGTCACCTATTCTCCCTTTTAGCATTTGTCTCATCTTTTTAACTTATTTTTTTCTCCTCTACCTTGTCGTTTTTGTGTCCATTGAATATTAAATAGTCCTAGAATAAAATCTAATAAGGCTATTTGCATATATAAATCAAGCAGAGCACTGTGGCGAAGTAGAAATGTAATAGATACAGCAAGTCAGAGCTTAAAAACAACAACAAAATACTGAAAACATAAAAACAAAAGAAAAACCAAAGCCTAGAGACCATGACATTGATTCCCACTTCCTGTAACAAACCAGAACCAGAGCAGGCAGGAGACTTGACATTCAAACAGGACATGGCGTTGCATTTTAAGAAGTTTAATAAAAGGTGAAGACCTGGTGATAGTGATAGATCCTCTGCAGGAGCAAGATAAAAATGTGGCAGTGATGAGCGCTACCTTACTCACTACAGAGGTCTCAGGCAAGATGGCTGAGGCTTGATCGTGATCCAGGGGACAGGCTTGGGTTATGCACAAATGACTAGAGATAGGCAGTTTCAGGGGCTAAGCAATGCTTCTTGGTTGTAGTCCAAATCCAGGTTGAGGTTCAGAAATCAGAATCTTGGTAGACATCGAACAAGGGAAAAGCAAGGACATCCGAGGAACATGAATGAGGTCAAGACGTGGTTACCAGGCATGAAAGGAACGTTGGTCATCTACTTTCAAAAGGCTTTGAATAATCTGCCGCTGTCCTGCTGTCAGGGGTGAGCTTATAAAGACCAGTCAACAGACATGAGGAATGAGCTCAATTGCAGCCGAACATTGAGGCAGACTCACGGGTGCCGTGCATGAATCTAATGACAATGGAGCATGGGAGGAGTAGCAGACGGGCCATTTCATAACACTTCGGTGTATACATTCTGTGTTTGGGAGGGTGGTAGGGAGAATGTGAGTTGCAGTGTAAAAGGCACTTAAAGTGGTTAGTGTTGTGAAAGTGCCCAAAATTCTGTCCATCAAACTAGTAGTCTTGTATGGGACTTGGCCAGCTCGACTGATGATTTATGAACGACCAGTGGAAGCTTAAAGAAGGGCTCATCCTTGCAGCCGTATACCAGAACTCTACTGTGGAAGACGCTTTTGTGAGCCAAGAGGCAACTGTCAAAACATAGCTCTATTATCTTCAACTTTTCCCTTTTAAGTAAGAGTACCCTAGATACGGTGCTGTAAAAAGTATTTGCCTCTAATAAATTTATTATGTTTTTTTGTCATACTTAAACTGTTGTGATGCTGAAACCATCTGGCCCTATGTGAGCACTTAACCACATTCTTCTTAAATCATGAATAAGCTATAATAAACCACATTTTTCTGGAAAGCTGAGTTCACTTTCATTAGCCAAATGCAGGCTTAATTATTGTAAGACCTGTAGAATCAAGAGCTCTCTTTCATAAAGCCTCTCTGACAACACAAAGCTGATTCCAGCAAACCACAGTGAGAACAATTATCCCTAAATGGAGAAAAATGGAGCAGCGCTGAACGTCCCAACGAGTGGCAAGTCCAAAAACTCATTGACAAATCATCCCGGACAACTTCTAAAACACTGCAGGCCTCACTTGCATCAGTTAAGGTCTGTGTTCTTGATTCAACAATAACAAAGAGGGTAAAAATGGCATCCATGCAGGAGTTTCATGGATGGTAAAACTAGCTCCCTTAGGAGCACATGTCGTATTGTGCATCTGTCCCTTAAACTCTACTATACTAATCTACATAGTTGGTATATTTCTGAAGTTTTGTTTCTATAAATATCAAAAACCAGGGTTGACGTAACTTACAGCTGTTAACCACAAATCTCTGCTACATTCTGTTTTAGGTGGTCCCTCAAAAGAACTCCAGCATTGTGTTAAGAATAATGCCAAAGGGAACCGCGGCGGTTAATACTAAGCAAATACCTGGTGTGTAACCCAGACTACAGTCTCAGTGTAGGAAGGTGAAAACTCTGTTTCCATTTACAGCTGGAATCAGTTCTAATACTGCCCAGACACACTCCTTTGGTTTGTGAAAAAAAAAGAAGTTTGGCTTTTTGAGACACAAGAATGAGAAGTCTGCAGATGGAAAAGCTAAGCATGGCTTCTGTGTTCTGTGTTATTTAGTGACAACATAACCTATGTGCGAAGACAACCACAGACACACCGATCTGCATGCAGTGTGTGTACACAGATTGCATGGGAACGCAATAAAGAGCATGGCGGCACATAGATGATGATGGATTGCTGACTACTTTCTTTTAATTGATAAGAACACAGAGCGAGCATGGCAACATTAGCATCAGCATAAACAGGAAAGCTTTGATTGATGAGGGCACAGACACAACACAGCAGTTAGTGACTTAGGACATGCTTAGGCGTAGGCATTGTCACAGGCTGTGCTGCTGTTTGCTTGGCTTATTAGTTTTTTTGTGATGTTGAATGGGAGGGTGGGGGTGTTGTCAAATTTTAATGAAACACCTGGGATTATGTAATCTGGTATTAATGTAAATTGTGTGATGCTGTCGAAGAAATGACAAAAAAACAGCTATTATGTTATTGAATGAATTGGTGTTGGCAAAATCATTTATACATAAATAAAACAAGCGAAGAAGTCAAATTTGATTGCTAACTGATATCTACTATAGCACTACTGCTGCTATATGTTTGCACAAACCTTTGAATTAAACCGCTGAATAAAGAACGATTCACATGATAAAAAAGAAGATGATTAAATACTCAGGAAGAGAAACTAATCTCGGCCTTAACGAAGCAGCACTGAGGCTCAGGCAGGCGTAGAGTGGATAAAGGCAGCTGCTGAGTCATCTCAAACAGACGGACTGACGAGACCGGGGTCCAGGTGAGAGAATAGCTGCATATGGCACGTGGTGCTGATGATGGCTGCCGAGACGCAGTTAATATCGCCGACACTACAGCACCTGGTGTCGGCTGCTCCTCTAATGATGATGAATGATTGTCAGGTTGGTGTTTATTCTGAAGCCGCAGATCGTCAAGACATCCCATGATTGTCATGTTTTTTTCCTCTCAGAGGGATCTGGGTTTACGCTTATTTTTAAATTGTATTATATTTAAGTGTATTTAAGTGTAGCATCTTTGTCATTGTGAGTGCAGAGCCTGGTGAAAACAATAATTTCATTTGTACTATCTTATCCAAGTACATATTGTACTTTCAGCAGTGTCATTAGAGGCTAAACAGTAGAGCTGTTTTTGTGCTATTTGTCACCCTTCAGCAGCATTTTTTATGATTTCTAGATGAAATGTCTGTTAATTGTGAAGCTGCAGAAACTGAGGGCAGCCATCATAGCTAGAAACATCATTAAGTAAGGGAAGCATGAGTCAAAGTATTTTTCTCCAGAAAAAGTTATAGTCGTTTTTGGGATAATCATCTAATGATCACAACAATTACAACAAAAATAGACATGGTACAATATAAAAATGATAAAATAATTTTCTCATAACGACTACATAATTGCCTGGGGGAACATACTTTATATTTGAGCTCACAAGAATGCTTTCATTGAGTTTAATCGTTCACTGTTACCATGAGACAGACTAGAGGATCCTTGTTTGTCCCTCCACAGAACTTTCTGTGGCTACACATGCAGACGGGCCTTGTTGTAAATTTGTATGTACTATTTGTAAACCAAACACTACAAACTCAGTTGCCTACAAAAGATTAATCTTTCATCATTATTTTTAATTATTTGGTAACTTTACTACAATCTTATTCAGTAGCTCCAAAAGACTAAACTTTACAGTGACCTATGCTCAGATTTGGACCAGAACAAACATAAAAGGCTAAAACATAATCATCAGAGCAACATTTTAGATTCAACTAGCTGTACTGAGCCACTTGAGCAACCCAACAACATAAATTGCAATATTTCAACCCTGAAATAACACCCGTCTTGATGAGGATGGATGTTTCCCTTTGTTGCTGTTTTTCAGGGTGACACTTTATATCAAAGAAAAATGATCGCAATAATATCTCTGCACAGAAATGTCTATTTATCATCTTCTTTAAAGCATTTTCTATTCATATATATTGCACAAATGATGTTAGTTTAAGTAGAAGACAGCTGTGTTTAATGCTAGTTCAAAATGTATCTATGTTCATGAAAAGTTTAAAAATTCAACCAAGGGAAGAAAAATGAATATGGCAGTAAGAAGCATATTCATTTATTGCTAGTGGGACTGTTTTATGTACATGTAACAACAGACTCAGTAGTGTAAATTAGACAGTTTATGATTTCCCATTATGGCCCGTGTGAAGCACAAACAAGGATTAACTGTCAGAAACCCAGCATTACTGAACAGTTAACAATTAAATTGAACAGCAGACAAGAATCACATATTTTTACACAGTAATTAGAAAGTGAGCTTATGTTTGGTTTATTTTTTACAGCTGTTTTTACTTAAAAGGGGCTCTAGTTTTCTGGTGATAACAAAATTATTTTTTTTGTTTTCATTAAAATAGCCATCTGAATGGATGTTGGATATGACAGCTCTTGGTTTCCATAATAAATAAACAAAAAGTAAATAAGTCATACATTGGTAACATTACTTTTAGATTTTTTTTTATCGAGACTTTACCTAATTAATACTTCATTTGATTTTTGTGCTGTAGCATGCTACTGTAACAAACCACACTTTTTTTTTTTTTACAATACTAAAATGGAAACAGCACACGTTTTTCTTTTCTTTTTCTTTTGAGACGTGTGAACAATTTGAATGCCTAAATCTTTATGCTGAGTCTAATCGGACTGAAAGTCTGGATCCAAATGATTTTTCTCAACACCCTTAATGAGATCAAACTTGCAACACTGTAGAGTGCATTTGTATTGCAAAACTCAGAAGTCATAATCGAGTCCGCCTGTGTGTAATTTAATATCAGTCTCAATTTGATGTTTTGGGTCCTCCAGTTTTTGTTAGAGAATATCAGGGAATAGCATGAAGACCAAGGAAGACAACAAATAGTTCAAAGATAAAGTTGTGAAGGAACCTAAAGCAGGGTTAAATGATAAAACCTAGCTTTGAACATCTCCAAAAGCATAGTAAAAAATGCAATAACTTAATCAATTAAAACTGCATGCATGTGTGTATTTAATGATAAATAAATAACTATTTTCAGTTTATAAAGGTTAGTAGCTTCTCATAAAAATCTAAGCAAATATTAAGGAACAAAAGCTAAAGCTGTATCATGAAATACAAGATGGACCTGAAATTAATAATTTTCAGCCTGTTTGAAGATGTCAAGCCTTCGTATGGACGACAATCCTCGGATCTCAAGAGATTAATTTAATTCAATGCAAAACACTGTTTTTTAGGTGGTTCCTGTTCCACTTTCTTCCTCCTCCTCCTCCTCCTCCTCCCTCCTATGGCTGGCATAATCCTGTCACTCTGCATCAACTCCACGACCACAGCTGACCCTGGCCTCCTCAGCTACTAATAACAGTAACAGCCACAATGATAAACATTATAGTACTCACAGTTTAAGAAAACAAATACAATAAAAAACAACATAAGAAAAGCACTAAACACACAAACACAGTAAGTGAATTATTCCACTTATTTGCATTTTTCTAAAGCTGGTAAAAATAGACGACATGAACACAGGATGTATTTTTTTTTAATATTATCTTTTTAACTTTGAACACAGACTCTCTCCTGAAACGTCTTCCTTTGTAAGGTCAGCCACTATGGACTGATTGATAAAGCTTATTAATTATTTATACACTTATTGTGTAACTTTTAATGTTCTGTGTGCCTTGAACACATCCACAACACAAACATGCTATATGCCAACTCTGAGAATGGATAGGGCCTTGTAGGCAGTGTTTGCTAGCCTGCTGTAGCCATGCTGCTCGGTCCGATGTCATTACTGGCCTAGCTGATTATAATCACACTGACCCCTCGAGGAAAGTTTGGTCAGGTTTGGGCACTGGCTGCATCCTGCCCCAACTTTGCCTGCTCCACCCATGTCTGTCTTCTTTCTTTAACCAGTTCCAGTTTCTTGCCTGGTTTTCATTTTTTGAAATTTTTTTATATAAATATTTTTTTATATAAAAAATAATCACACCACCGTCAGGGTGTGAATGGGGGAATGACTGATCGAAGTGTAAAGCGCTTTGGGGTCGACGGACTAGTTAAGGCACTATACAAGTACAAGCCATTTATCATTTACCATTCATTGGGTAGAAAAAAAAACCCACTTCGAACACCTTCCAAACCAGCCATCCAGGGATTGCCAGGGCCACCTCGCCCCTGGTCATAGCCTAAAAGACTTGCAGTTTTAACCGTAGCGAAACATATTTTTCCAGAAGGTATTGATCCAGAAGGCTGAATCCAAATAAATGTACATCACAGTTGTCAGACTTCTGTTTGTATAAACATAAGGGAACTACATATCCCTTTTCCTTACATTCTTTATGTTGGTTCACTCCATAAAATTACAAGATTTGACAAAATCATCGAAGCAGGGTTACAGCCCTAATTATAATGGATGTGTTTTTAGACAATTTCTATGGGATTCATAATAAAGAAGATGAAAAACAGTAGCTATGAAGCCATGGATGCCTTAGTGTTATTTCCAGTCATCTGGTGTGATGGTGGAATCGTGAAGCAGACTTTGGTCAGAGGTTGAATTTCCAACTGTAAATACCTCTTTGTAAATGCCACGCTCATGCATTCTGTCACTGTGGACTAGGCGCATGTGGAGAATGAAAAGCAGGTCTGGGAATGGACCACAGGGAACACCCTTCCATCATCTGTCTAAACAGGCCTGGAGGGCTCAAATCACAAAACCCACTGACTCCGTTCCAAACAGGGATGCAGCAATGGGTTTGCACTGGATTACGTATTGGGATGTAATAGATTTTTTTAAGCAAGTCCATTGTGGGTATTCATAACACACAAAGCTCATTCAGAGTGTTGAGGAGCTGTCACTGTAGCTGGAAAGCCTCATTGTCAACTCAATAATAGCCCATTAGGTCTATTATTGCTGTTTTGCTTATCTGTGATAGACCAGTCGTTGGCTAAGGTAATGGGTCATTGAGTGGGGGCCCGATTAGCTGATCTGCCTTATTTAAATATTTTTCTACAGACTTACTGGGCGGAAACGAAAGGCGCTTCACTTTCCCTCTGTGGACACAGCAGACTTCTAGCACAGCATTTCAATTTTTTGTTTGGTTCTACATAGCTGAAGCACAAAGCCACCTGGGCAAGCAGCACCACACATTTCAATAATTTAAAATAGGAATATCGATGGAGACCAACTTCTGCCATCTTTTTTATATAAACAAACGAGAGGTGTGGCACAAGCTACATTTAAGACAACATTTTCACACTTTGTCATGTCATAATCTCAATCTTCAGTGTATTTTTATTGAGATTTTTACGTGATAAACCAACACAAAGCAGCATGGTACGCAGATACATAGATTTCAGGTTTTTTTTATAAAAATATGCAGCACGTATGTGTATTTGGCCCCCTGAATCAATAATTTAATGAATAACTTTTAGCAGCAATTAAAGTTGCAAGTTTTTTTCTGTAGTAGCTTTGCACATCTAGAAAAGAGAGACATTTTTTGTAAACAGCTTGGGATATTTTCTTTACAACCTATTCCAGTTTGAAACTTTACCAGCTCTAACCCTAACCTGTCAGGTGTGTTCCTTGGTCTTCATGATCCAGTTTGTTCATTGATGTTCTCTAACAAACCTCTGAGACTTTCATAGAATCATAGAAACAGATTGATCAAAAAATGTCCTATCCAAGGAAACCCAGTAGATTGCATTGAGTCTTGACAAGCAGCATTCACTCCTCCTGAAAGAGTGTAGCGCCACAGTGGACAGTTGTTTGCATTTTTGATGGCTTTGTAGCAATCCCTCATACTGAGCATGCATGGAGCAACAGTGGAGAGGAAAACTCCCCTTTAACAGGGAGGAAAACCTCCAACAGAACCAGAACCAGGCTCAGTGTGAACGCTCATCTGCCTCGACCCACTGGGGCTTAGAGAAGACAGAGCAGAGACACAGAAAGCACAGAAGCACACATTGATCAAGGAATCCTTTCTATGTTATATGGTAATAGCAGATGATCTGTCTCCCCTGGATGGTGTCACAGCTAACAGAACGCCAGAACAGGTGTACCTTCTATGAAGAGAAAAAAGACAGAGAACAAAAAGTTAAAAGCTGAAATAACAACAAACAATGCAAATTGGAGAACAGTAGGAGAACTCAGCAGCGTGAGAAAAAAAGACCCTGCAGTCCTCCAGCAGCCTAAGCCTATAACAGCATGACTTTAGAGATAGCGCATGATAACCTAAGCCACTCTAACTATAAGCTTTGTCAAAAAGGAAAGTTTTAAGATTAGTCTTAAAAGTAGACAGGGTGTCTGCCTCAGGGACCAAAACTGGGAGTTAGTTCCACAGGAGAGGAGCCTGATAGCTAAAGGATCTGCCTCTCGTTCTACTTTTAGAGACTCTAGGAACCACCAGCAGACCTGCAGTCTGAGAGCGAAGTGCTCTGTTAGGAACATACGGGGTAATCAGAGCTCTGATATAAGATGGAGCTTGATTATTAAGAAGGAAAATGGTAAATTATATTCATGATTCTTTCTTCAGAAGTCCTGCTACAACAATTTGGATCAGCTGAAGGCTATGAACTGCATTTTGTGGACCTCCTGATAGTAAAGAATTACAATAGACTAGTATTTCAGCATCACTCCTGGACAAAATATTTCTAATTCTGGCAATATTCTGGAGGTGAACAAAAGGAAATTCTGGAAATCCTGTTTAATATGGGATTTAAATGACATGTCATGGTCAAAAAGAACAATTTTTCCTTGTAAAAGTGTTTGGAAACCATGTATCCCTTTCCTTCCTCTACACAATTATGGTTTTTGATCTAGCACATACATTCACAGCTAAATATATTATTGTTGTGATTGGAATCTGACAAAATGTGAAAAGGTCAAATGATGCTCCTTCTTTTGAAACACATTATATAATCTTCTGTGGCTTTTAGTAAAGGCTCAGCTCTTAATGTGTTTTATTTTGTTTATGTTCCTACTTATTACAACAATTAAGTAAAACCCAAATTATGTACTGGAGGAAACTTGTCCTCCTGATCCTGAGAAGTTTTATTATGATATGACTAGCTGTGATGATCTACCATTCTCTTTTAGCATTGGTCCATTCTCACATCCATCTGCATTCCTTTCCTCCGTCTTTTGCCTTGTCACGCAAACTTTTCCCCAAGCAGTAAATGTTGAAGACAACATTTACCGAGTTGGCCAGTTGTGACGGTTGTGTTGTGGGCTTCGGGCAAGATGGGAGGAAACCCTTCTGAGCTTAGTCATTAGCGGACTGCCTTAAATCTGATTTAACGAGATGACTAATCTCACCCGAGTCAGCAACACCAATGAGGAGGAATATCCGGTCACGGTCTTATTTTTATCCAGATGAAGAGTGACAAGAGGAAGCTGACAAGAGAGAGAAGGAGGAGAGGCATAGTGACAGACTGTTTAGTGTGTGTGTGTGTTTGTGTGTGTATGTGTGTGTCCGCGCATGTTTTAGAGCTCGATAATATCTGCACACACTGCTGAACGCCATTATGCATGACAGTGTTATCACTGGCATGAAGCCACAACCACTAAAACCTCCTTGTTTGTAAACAGCGTTCTATCAGCTCGCAGGGTGTGAAAAAAGCCCTCACATCTAGAGAGTTTGGAAGGGAACGGAGGCAATCAAAGCTAATTTATGGTAACCGTGATAGAAAAGGACGTGTAAGAAGATTTCACGAGCCGGCGGGGGATCAGGGCGTCGCTTTACTTACGTATGCATAAACATTTAGTGACGGTGTTAGAGGGGATCAGCTTAAAGCAGGTAAAGATGATGATTGATTTGTAAAGACTGCAGCTTTAAAAAAAAAAATCACTTTAACAGGTCAAAAGTCCAGAGCTACACATCAGCGCCTTTAGAGATTCTAAGATCCTATGAAGGCAAATTGTTTGATTTCAAACTTTCCCCTGTTCAATGCGGAGTCCTCGTCATCGCCAGCTTTAGTAGGGCTGCAGCGTGTCGGCTGATGATTCATGTTAAGATGTAGCTCAGCAGTCCTCGCTGCTCTTTTCTGAGAAGACTCCGGGGAACAGTTTAGGGATCAACATTCTGGCCAAAGGACACTTCATCAGCTGGTGGTTATGTGAAAACATGTCTGAGCCTCCGCCTATGATGCATTATATTCAGAGGACGTGCAATCACGGTGCCAGTGTCAACACAGCCTGCTGAAAGCTGCAAACAAACACATGGGAAATGGCAGCATGCATATATATATGTCTATACATGAACAGCTTTAGAGAAGATCAGAAATCGTTTCTTGGTCTGTACTAGAAGTTTGAGAAAGAAATCTAAGGTGACCTCTTAGAACACGCCTGGGGATTTTTTTTTTTCTTTTCAGTAGGAGTCAGCACCGCTATATCTCCTAGAAATGTTATTGCGCTTGTACTGGGTCTGTGACCGAGTGTGAGTTAGCTAACCGTCCCCAAGAGATTATAAAACAGATTTATGACGCGTCAAAGCAGCCTACTGCTGTGAGAGTTCAGGTCATCCTGACACAATTTGTCTGCGAGAGAGGATGCGAAGCAGAAAATGATTAGCCTAAACACCACTGGAACATGTTTTAAACTATATGTGCCAGAAACTGTAAACAGGTGCATCTAAATAACTTAGAATCTCATTATAGTTTTGGAAATCAAAGAGTGAAACTCAGATATTGAATTGAATCATTGCACATGCACTGATATATTCCAAGTGTTTATTTATGTTTATTTGGATGATTAGGGGCTAACAGCTATAGAAAACTCAACATTCAGCTTCTCAGAAAGTTGGAATACTACGGTATACATTTATAAGACCGATAAAAAACAACTTTAATAAAGAAATGTTAGCCTGTTGATATTGATTAATGACTTAGTCAGGGCTCCTACAGCATTGCTGTATCAACACAGTGTGCCATGGAGCTGGTGAGGTGTTAGGGAAGCCCAGGTTGCTTTGACAACTCTAGGTGGTTTCTCTCACCTTCTTCTAGATAACAGCTCATAGATTCTCCATAGAGGTTATATGAGGCAGGTTTGTTGGCCAATTATACTATTTTGACTTGACCTTTTTTTTTTTCATTTTGGCTGTTTGAACAGGTGCCAAGACCTGCTGGAAAACCATGGTCACATTCAAAAACGTCTTTTGGAGAAAGAATCTTTAGCCAAAGCGGAAGTGCGTCTGAATAGTGCAGTCAGTAAGGAAAGGGGTAGGAAAAGGAGTCTGTATGCTTCCTCCCCCAGCTCCTTTAGCATAGTAACCTTGCAATGTCTCATACTGGTCTTAAGGAGCTATCAATAATCCCATTATCCTTTGTGTGACAACACGTATAAGCACAGTCCACCCCACATAGAAATTAAAGAAAATGTCCGGTCCGAAGATAATAAGGCACGCACTTTGTAGTTCTTGTTCAGAAGGATATAGGCCCGGATTTGACTTGAATCATCCATGTGCGTTTCCAGCTTGTAATGACGTAAATGTTAAAGGCTGTCCAAAATCGGCACAGCAGTCCCAAGCTCCTTTCCTACTCAAGATGGTGTTCTTACTGTTGACCTCATGAAACGGTCAAGAATAGGGATGGGTATCGAATTTGGTACTTTTATAAGTACTGACTGAATCTTGTTGGTACTACCGGGTACCAATTCACGTAAGAAAAAAAAATTCACTGTGACACTGAAGGAGTGGAAGAGTGGTTGATATTCTATGCCGAACATGAACATAGCATTGCATGCACAGGAGTGTAATAACGTCAGTAGCCGCTGATCCACTAAACAAAGCATGGCTGATAGAAAGTGCTAAATGCTCCTAATCTGAGGAAGCTACTGGTCACTGCTGCCAATTAAGATAATTTTTTGCTATATTTTTAATTTAGCAAATTTCAAATTTTCAGACCCATCCAGCGATGGGTTTTTCAAAAAAGTGACTAGCGACAAATCCAGCGACTTTCTTCTCTTATTGGTGACTTCCCATGAAAGTACCGATCGTTCTGGAGTCATTATCTTGGGAGAGAAATAAATATGTTAAATTGAAACATTTAGATATTTTATTAATAAACAGTGATTTCTACATAATCACACAAAAGTGCAGAAAATAGGTACCGTTAAGTACTGGTATCGATTCCCAGGTACCGGGTTTCAGTACCGTATCAGTTCAAGTGTGAAAGGTACCCATCCCTAGTCTAGAAACAGAAACTAGAGCTACGAGCAATTTTATTTCATTGAGATGCACCAATAATATCATGCTTTTACTAGTTCATTTAAAAAAAAAAATCAGTTTTATATTTAAACTGGAAACTCCTAGCAAGTCTTCAAATCAGAACATAAACAACACTATAGGTTCTTGATTGCTCCTGCCATTTCTTCATTCGAATAAACAAATAAATAAACAAATAAATAACTGAGGAGGGCAGTAATTAAAGCCAATTGGCTGATGTACAACTACTTGTAATTGGATTAAAATGCATTTACATTATGTCAACATCATGTTCGTGAATAAGATGGAATTACAAAGGTCTTATGTTCTTCAAACATAAATATATGCAACTGACACAAAAAATCCACAAACAACCTATAGAATCAACCTGAAATTACATGAGAACAGTTGAGTAAGATATCAGAGTGAGGGAGCTGACTACAATTGCATGCCACACTTTTCAGCTTTATACAAGTTTAATTTTCCTTACACCCTACAATTTTGTACTACTTTGTATTGGTTAATAGCATCAACTCTCACTAAAATACCCTGAAGTTTGTGGTTGCTATGTCACAAAATGTCAAAATGTCTAACTTGTTTAGCATGGCACGGTACATAATCAGTGATGAAAATGATCTCCAAATCAGACTGATCCTTCTGGATCCTGTAACTCCTGAGGCAGTAACTGTATGTTGCCAGTGTGTGCATGGGTTGCAGCACAGCATTAACAGGAAAAGTCAAAAAGTCAGGCAGGTGGTGTGATGTTGGTGACAAGCTAGTCTGCAGTGACAGATGACATTTTTGTAAGGTTGCATGGAGAGTGCTATGGTGCTGAAGCAAGGCTGGTCTTTCACTCTGTCTGCCTAACTAGTATTCATCGGAACCTTTACACACAACCAACATGACACCCCCCCCTCCCACACACACACACACACACACACACACACACACACACACACACACACACACACACACACACACACACACACACACACACACACACACACATGCACAGTGTGTTACTTTCTCCATGTCTGATGCCCCTTCACCTTGTTGTGCTGCTTCAGTTGTACATGGCAGAGCAGTTAATGTCATTAAAATGCCCTTGTATATTTTTCATGGTCTGAATATTAATCATTCGCCTTAGTCTGCTCCTGTCCTTCTGTTAAGCCTAGTTTCTAAAACAAAGCACTACTCTTGAGAAGTGATCAATTATCTCCAAACAAAAGGACAGGCTTTAAGCTTTGGAGGCTTTATTTTGTCTTTACGTATTCCTTGCCTTTCCCATCCTTTTTCTCATTTCCTTACTTCCTTTCACCTGCTTTGGTTCCTTGAGCCATTAATGTAACTAAGAAACATGCTATCATGAACTCTTCCATCTGGTTTAATTTTTTCTGTTTCACTGCTTTTGAGTTTATGCACAACACAAGTGGCCCTCACCAAAGAAGAAGTACAGCTAGACAGACTCTGAGAAGATTTGTTTTTACTAGCATGTGATTGGCTGAATAAAAAAGAGGGAATAAATATTCTGAATGTTTAATTGACTAGTAAAAATGCATGTAAAGTGACACTTAGGGCAAATTTTGTTGTGAGGAAATGTATTAGGAATTCACTTCCTCTGTTTCATCCTTTTCTGCTTCCTGTTGATGGATACGGGCGGATTTTATATAAAGAACCATCTATTGTTCGAAAGAAGAACTAATCTACCTTGAGCACAGCTATAACAGTGAAGAGGCTGTTTATTGTGGTTGAATTCTCTGGAAACACCGTACATGTGATGATGGTATGACCATGGCTTAAGCTTGGCTCATTTTATTTGCAATAAATATGATACTCTGAGATACCGAGATCTATTGTTGTTTAGTTCCACTTCAATCTCATATTTGACATAATGAAAACACTTTTTTATCTGTAAATATATAAATAATAAGGGCATAATTTTATTTATTAATGTTATATAGCAGGCAGGGATAAATATGCATCATTGTCTGTAAATTAGAATGTATGTTCTGAAGAAACTCATTAGCTGGATTAAAGTGCCCTTTGAAAATAACTTTTAAACCAGTATTAAACATAGATTTCATTTAGCCCACATTTCTGTATTAAAAATAGATTTTTATTGGTCTGATGTAATATTCTAATCCCCTGAGAAATTAAATGATGTGTTTGCATAAGCTGTTAGCGGAAAAACATCATAATTAACAGAAAAAAAATGCTTGGAAACATAAGTCTATGTGTAATTAGTATATATAATGTGTTTCTCATTGTAAACTGAGTTACTGAAATAAATGAACTTTTCAATAATACTTTAATTTAATGAAAATGACTTTAAATATTCCATAGTTTAATGGGCAAATATTTGTTTGCATTTAGTTATGAGGAACGCAATAAATAATACTTTTGTTGTTAAACATTTAACAGCAGCAGTTCTTTATGGTGGAAAAAAAATGCTATTTAGATGAAGCAATTAATAGAAAAAGGGTCAATGTCAATAATAAAAAGCAAAATAGCCATTTATTGCAAGTTATACTCCAACTGCCATCATGATGCAAAATCTATATTTGGTTTGAAATTAATCCAAAGGTTGATGCGAGGAGGCATCAGCTGAAGTAAAACAGAAAAACATGAAAGAAATTAATGTTGATAAGTTATTTTTGGAGCCCAGTTTTTACTTTTGCATTTTGTTTGCCGTTTTTCCAAGATTTTTCCAAATTACCTGTAGGTTTTAAGGTAAAAAAATACTTTACATTAGTTAAACCAATATCTATCGGTCTTCCCTATGTTTAATTTAAAAGAATGAAGTCCCATCACAAGTGGAATTAAAGGCTTTTTGATCAAACTGTAGATTCTTAGGTCTTGATTTAAGTTTGCGATCTAATTGCTGCTCTTTATCTTTAATTTTAACTTCAACTTCAGCTTCTACCATTAATCTTAACTTCAAGTCTTAGATCCATTGTTATATCTTTTACAAATGTGTGTATTAGATTGATCTCCTTTAACTTTTATAAGTTGCTTCTTATCCTTCTGTCTTATCTATTGTCTGGATTGTGATGAGGTTGCTACTACTATCTCTTGCTGCAAACGAATTGCCCATCAGGGACCTAATAAAGTGAAGTCTGTAGGTACTGTGCTCTAAACAATTATTATTGAAAATAATTTCAATAGTATACCACAGGCAGGTGGTAATTTCATAGCATCTATGCTGAAATAGGTTGCAGAAATCATGTTTGCTTCTTGCATCTTTGCTTGAGAGTACACAATCTGATTTGCTACTAAGAATAATGCTTTGTGCAGGGTAAAGTACAGTCTTCTGTATTATGCTTTTGCACTCTGATTTTCCAGTATTATTTCTCAGGACACTAAACCTAAAATCTCACCATGGCACTTCCACTTTTGAAATGAAAACGTACAAGTCAAATTATCACAGTTCTCACTGTGCAAGGTTTCACAACACGCCAGCACACCTTACTAAGCTCTCAACCTTACAGTTATTTAATTCCAGCAACCCCTAACATTACTTTGTACAGCTTTAAAAGTTCCTCTTAATGTCAAATAAAGTCATGTAATTTGAGTGGCTTGTTGTTGACTTCAAACTGTGAACCTGACACCTTGCTTTGCACCCTTTACGCAGGAGATTAAACAACAATCCATCCAAAGAGAGCAATGGGAACTTTTCTAATTATTGCTGCAATTATAATCATGCTTGTGCTGCAGCACTGCCTCTCTGGGGCCTGGGGTCCCACTGCTCTCTGGATGGGCACGTGGAGGTAAAATGCTAATCAACATCCCAGCTTCATCAACTTATTGGTGACTCGCGTAAAAGAGTAAAAGAGTCTCTTCATTCCTTTCAAGGGGAGATGCAATCAGAGGCGTCCTCTATGTATATTTCTTTCCTGGGGGGAAGACGGAGAAGGTACACAGCAAAAGTGCTCGCAGTAGTACATTAGGATAGGAATATTATTTAAATTGTAATTTAATTTAGAAAGTAAATCCTAATCTTGACTGCATTGTCAAATTATAGTTGCAGGATTGTTATGCATTGTATTATTATTATTATTAATTATTATTATTATTATTATTATTATTTATTTATTTATTTGTTTATTTATTTATTGAGCTAGGCTACACTTCGCTATTTGGGGAACATGAAAGATTTTCCAAAAAACCTGAATGATTTTCTAAAGACGACTACACGATCTTCAAAAAGGGAACATGGCAATAGTCAGTAAACAAGCTTAACACCCTGAGGTGAACCATCCTACCTCTTCCCACTGGTGGATGTAACGAATGAGTCGAGACAGTCGCAGGAGCCGCAGCAAGCTGAGGATCTTTGTAAAGCGCACAATCCGTAAAGCACGCGCTGTCTTGTAGAAATCCGAGTCAATGCGTGTCTCCACAATGAGGAAAATGTAGTCCACGGGGATGGAGGATATGAAATCTACCACAAACCAGCTGCGCAGGTACTTAATCTTGATCTGCTGGGGATCAAGGATGATCTCTGTGTTGTCTTCTTTAACTATGCCCGTCCTGAAGTTGAGGACCAGGTCCATGAGGAAGAATGTATCTGAGACCACGTTGAAAACGATCCATGGGGGGGTGTGCTCGTCCTTGAAGAAGGTGATGCCCACGGGGATGATGATGAGGTTGCCGACCATCAGCAGCAGCATGGTCAAGTCCCAGTAAAACCTTCATTTAGAAAGACAAAAATGAGAACATAAGGATTACTGAAGTCAGAATCTACCAAGCATTAACAGCTGACTAAGAAGGAAACTCAGTCAGTTTCGTCAATCACTTCAATAACTTAGAACATGACGTTACAGATTAAACTAGAATGTATAAGATGATTAAAAATTTTGTTTTTTTCTTTACTTCCAGCAGCTAATGGAGGGACTTTGTTAATATAATTTCCAGTGATGTTTTGTTGTATTATTTCTATTTATATTTACTATCTTTTCATTTTGTTTATAGTGCCTTGGAAAAAGTTTCACACTTGAAAACCTCAAAGGATTTTATCGTAATTGAATGTGATTGACCAACATAAAGTCACACATAATTGTGAAGTGCAATGTGAAGGAAACATAGCGTACATTTGAATAAATAACAATCTTAAAAGTGTGACATGCCTTTATATGATGCCTTAAACAAAATCCAGGGTAAAAGAAATTCCATTCTGAAGTCACATTATTCATAAATTGATAAAGTCACTATAAATCCAGCTTGTTTTATGAAGGTCTCAGGGGCTTGTAAGAAAACATTGTTGGACAAACAGCATCACAAAGACCAATGAAAACAATAACAAGGATGATATTTTGTAGATGTTTTAAGGTCATGTAATACTAAACAACGTTTGAAGATCTCAAATAGCACTGTTTAATATGTCATATATAAAATTTAAAAAGTGGAGCAGAACTGCAGACCTACTGAATACTTGCCCATGCAGCCAAACTGACCAGTTGTGCAAAGAAGGCATTATTTAGAGAAGCATCCAGTGATAAACTGTATAAATCAATCATTACAAATCTGGCTTGCATGGAACAGTGGCAAGAAAAAAAAAGCTTTAAAGAAAGCAGTCATAAATCTCATCACCACAAGCTATGTTGGGGTCACAGGATGTGGAAGAAGGTGACCCGGTCAGATGAGACAAATATAACGCCGTACATCACTCTGAACACAGCATTCCCAAAGAGACACATGGTGGTGGCAGCATCATGCTGTGGGGGATAATCTTTTTCAGCAACGACAGAGGAGTTGGTCAGAGCTGATGGAAAGATGGAATGGGTAACTACAGGGCGATCCTCCAAAAAAACCTGCAAACTACTTGGGACTGTACAGGAAGCTCCGCTTTCAAGCAAAACAATGAGACCAATCATACAGACAGAGCTTTGATCAAAGCAACAGGTCCTGGAGGAAAACAGACATTCCAGCAACATCCTCCAGCTCATTTTGAGGGATCCCAAGGTGTTCCCAGGCCAGTCAGGATATAGAGTCCCTCCAGCGAGTTCTGGGTCTTCCTCAGGGTCTTTGAAAATTGATATTCTCAGATACTTTCCACCAAATCTGACTGAATTTGAGGCATTTTGCAAAGAAGAAAGGGCAACAGTTCCTGTCTCTAGATGTGGCAAGATGTGGTAGAGACATATCTTAAAAGACTTGTAGATGGAAAAGCAGTGACAGCTGGCTGTACCAAGTATTAATATGGGAGCAGGTGAACGCACCCTCCTCACAATTTACAGATTTTACTTGAAAAAAAATATTGAAATTAAAATCTCCCAGATTTATCACTGGATACAGTATTCATGTCCTTTATTCTGTAAATTGTTGTTGTAGATTATTATTATTATTATTATTTAAATACCACCTTATCTTTACAAAATGCAAACATTTCACGTATGAAACCACAGTCATGCACACACAAACCTTTTCTACTGGACAAAAACTGATTAACACTCAGAGGTTAAACTATTGACAGCTTCATATGTAATGAATCACGGCAGCGGACCCAGAATTCAGCCAGACCAGCAGAGGTTCTTAAAAAAGGATTTATTAAACAAAAAGCAGAGCAATGCAAAAAGGACTATAGAATCAAAAAGACTAATAAAAAAACATCCAGAACTTCATAGGAACAGAAACTGACTGGTAACATGACAGAATAGCTCAGGTTCTCCGGAAGGGAAACACTAGGTCAAAATTCCAAAAACAAACATCAGATCAGGATTGACTCACCCAAAACCATGACAAGACCAACAAGACGACCTGGCACTGATGTCTGGTCCCAACAGTTTATATGGAGGTGGAGGCAGGTGAAACTGGTGAGAGGTGATTGCAGCAGGGGTGGAGTTAGGCAGGTGTGCAGAGTAAGTAATTAGACCAGACATCAGTGCTGAGGCTCAAAACAAGAACAGATCAGAAACCAAACCTAAAAAGCTGAGAGGACAAGTGGACAGAAACAAACTACACCAGACCTGATAAGAAACAAAACAACCCCGAAGTATAAAACTAAAACAGAAGATAAAGCCAAGACTAACACGGATGACCAAAACAGGATAAACTAACTGTAAACAAGCAAAACAGGAATCTAGACAAGACAAAACTCAAAGCAGCCAGAGAACCTAAGGCAGGAGAGTTAACAAACCAAAACAGAACCTAGAACATTACAACATAATCACTTTCCTTTGTTAATTTCCATTATTAATTTTACAGATAGCCACTTGCAAAAAAGAAGAAAGAAAAAAAAAACAATCTTTAGGCTCCCAATGTATTACCTCTGAATTTTTATTTGCATCTTTATCACTGTAGTTCAATGCTGTTAGACAAGAACTCTATTTGAGTTTGGACCATGAAACGCAACTCATAATTAATTTAAGATTAACTGTTACTTACAGTAGGAAAACTGCTCTTGTTTGTCTTCTGAGGCTGAATAAATTGCCTTATCTGCTGGCCAGGTAATTGAATCAAGATTTATGATAGATTCTATGTACCAAACAGACTACAATATATATATTTCTGCAATTTTACACCGGCTCATAGATCTTCAATTATTTTCTCTCTCACTCTCAACTTGGCCATAAACATCTTTGCTGATACTTAATTTTAAGAATAATCCATAATTTTACAAAAGCCCCAATGGGGACCCATGCCACATATATACCCAGAGATAAGTAATAAATATGTCTCTACTAAATTATAGCTTGGTTGAAGGATGCAATTACTGTTTTTCTACTTCCTTCTTGTGCAGCTGATGTGTATTGATTCTTTAGTTCATGCATGGCCTGTTGAAGTAAATAACTCAGGGGTATCCACTGAACTACCGCTGTACAGAATCACACTGTCACTGAGCAGTGCAGCTGAGAGATGAGGACCCTAATTCAAGCTCAGGCAGAGGTTGGGGGATAGAAGCATATGAGCTTTTATTCTCCTCTTGTAAACAGAGCAGAAAATGCTTGTTGTGGCATGTTATCCATCCAAGAACATAGAAACGAGGAAAGGCGGGGGAGCAGGAAAGACATGGCACAGAACAAAAACATACAACACAAATGAATAGCTCAAATTTAAGGCTCAACTGATGATGAATCCTGATGAATGCATGTCAGATTATTGGTAATCAGAATTTAAACAACGCATGAAAAATAATTACAGCATCAAGAATGCACAATGAGTTAATACATGTACAAAGTTCTGAAGAAACTGAAGTCAGGGTTAGGTTAAAAGAAAAAAGAAGACAATCGTCAGAAGTTGAACATCTCTCAGAGCATTGTTCAAGCCATCATCCAAAAATGGAAAGCGTATGACACAACAGCAAACCTACCAAGGCATGGCAGTCCACCTAAAATGACAGGCTGGGCAAGATCTGCTGGCCAAAGGGCCTGTTTGCAATTTGCCAAAAGTCATGGTGGACAAACAAGAAACAAGTGGAAGAAGGAGCTCCAGACAGATGAGACCAAAGCTTAAGTTTTTTTGGCCTACATGCAAACCCTGTCTGGAGCAGAAAAACTAAAGCTGCACACACTAAACATACCATCCATAAAGGACAGGGAAGCTGACTAGACTTGAGGGAAAGATGGATAGAAAAAAAACAACACATGAGACTGGGGTGGATGTTCACCTTCCAGCAGGAAAATGACCCTTAACATACAGCCAGAGCTGGAATGGAAGAGTTTGGATCATATATTCCTGTTTTAAAAAGGCTGAGTCTAAAACTGTGCCCATATTCACAAAGACTCTTCAGTTTCCTCTCAGACATCTCCTATCTTAGCCTAACAATTCCCCCCTAGGAGTCTTAGCTTAGGAGTGATTCAGATAGCAGCTGAGGGCGACTCTGAGTGAGAAAATGACAAGTTTTATCTCAGTGAGGTTTGGTTGACCCCGTTCCTATATGTGACGCTGTCTTTTAAGAGCTGTGATTGGTTGATAGTACAGGAAACATACGCACACAAATGCACACATAGTAATAAATGGAGATAAATTAACCGATTAGGCCGGATTAAGAAATGTATCATGTTGATAAAATTTAGCAAAATTAAATAATTCCCACACAGCATCAAAATGTTGGAATGCATTATTATTATTATCCTCCTCATCATTTTTATTTTCTTGTGTTTATTTGAAATACTGGTCACTTTGCTACTTCATCTATTTAATATTAATGTGCTCTCAGCTGTCAGCGTTTTATGGCGATCGCCTGCTTGAATAAAGTGGTGTCATTTGGCAAAACAACCAACAGAAAATGGTGGGGAAAAAACAAGAGGAGCAACGCCTCTGTCCGCACAGCTCTGGGCGAAGGATAGAGGAGTGTTAAAAGGAAATCGGTCCCTGGATTACGGCACAATAGGCGGACTTTGAAGCACATTGTCACAGATCCTTTTTCTCTGTGTGTCTTGGTGCTTTTACGCACCAGCCTGGAAAGTGAGAAGCGCTCCATGCAGCAATCAAAAGCCAGAGAAGAGAAGGCATCACACAAGCAAACTTCTAGATGATCATTTAGGCTACTGATATCGCCCTGCAATACAGACAAGACTTCCTTACCTCTCTTATCTTGTCTAAAGCGTGTAGTTATGTACATACTTTTTGCAACTTTTTCCATTTCTTCTAGAATGTTTAAATTGAGAGTATTTCTGTAAATAATATAAAAATTAATCTGTACTATATTATTTGTACAATTCTCCAATTTTTAATCAGGATTTGTCAATATTCTTCCTGTTTTTAATTTGTTTTCTATAAAACTACATTACTGGATCTGCACTGTTAATCCGTCGGGCCGCTAAAATGAATTCATTTCCATCTATGGGGATGATAAGGTTTATCTTATCTACATAATAATAATTGTAAGATTGTTAAAGAAGTTTATGCGCTCATTCCTCCACTGCTTGGGTGGTGGATCAGCCAAAAAGCTCTCTCTCTGTTTCCACCATCTTCCTTGCTTAAGACACTATGTGGCTCACTAAAAGTCCTCCTCACTATTCCTAATATTTTTTTCCCACTTTAGGAGGCCTAGTGTGCTTTCTGAGTAACTTTTATCTTACCGAGGTAAAATTCTAAGAAAAATCGTAGAATTGGGGAAATTCTTTTTCCTAAAATGACGTCACTAGCTACGTTTAACAAAAATAATCTGATTAAAGGGCCGATCGGCATAAAAATGTGTCATGTAAACAAGCCAATTGGAATATTGGATGCAACCTTTATATTAGAAGAATTAAAAGACCTCAAAATTATTACTTATTCAGTAAGAGTTCCACCATAAGTAGAACCTAGTGCAAGTCCAGCCTGGGATCTTGGAAGATATCCATCAATCCATCCATTTTCTAACACTCATATAATCCTGCCTTCTTTACTATTTTTCATTGTCCAGCAAAGACGGAAGTTCTTATTCTGCGTTTTTTTAAGGGGAATTTGATAACTGCACGTGTCAGAGAAGTTCTATTCTGAAAAAAGCCCGGTGCATGTAAACACACAATATGATCGGATTAATTGATATAAATGGTACAATCCGCCTATTTTTTGTTTTTTAATCTGAATACATTTCAATTCAATTGTGAAATTATTTGCACATAGACATAGCTATTAAGATCTACTTTTACTCTTAGGATTCTTCGTGAATGCGGGCACAGATGTGTATTGTCTTCTAAAACGTGCTTTTACATTGGCTGAGTTACATTTTAAGAGAACATTGTGTTTTCTCGGAGATGCTTGAAATATTTTCACCACTTTCATCTCTAAACCCGGTACAGTTCATGTCAGTAACCACTAATGGTTCCCAAAACAGTAAACAATTTATGATCATTGTGTGCATGACAATCTAACTTGTATTGCTAACACAGGGTAAAGGCAGGCTTCATCAGCTTCCATTTTTTCATCACCCTCAGTCTCTGTTGCCTCTCTTGCTTTTCTTTATGGAAAAAGATCTACTTCACTTTGAATTAAAATATTGTAACTTTTCTGTTCACCACACATAGGTGGTTAATAACTCATGTTATCGACAAAACATGAGTTTTTAACTGCTTAGCTGACGATTTACAAGGAAATCCCAGACTAAGACAGGCACATATAACCATACATTAAGCACTGACAGTTATCTCAGTCTCATTTATATACAGCAAGAGAGGGAGAGAGAGAGAGACAGAGATGCATGCAAAAAGGAAAGTGACAGTAATTGGAATTCTTCAAAGTAAAACAGTATCTACTGTTCCAATGTCATGTCATATATAGTTATATTTAGATAGGCCTTGGCACCACTGTGCTTGCTAACATTAAGTCTCAAAAGGACAAGTAAAATTTCAAAGGAAGAAATGTGAACACGTGTCAAGACATTTTATACATATTTTTGTGTTTCCTACTTCTGTGAATTGATCGAAAATTCTCTATAGCATATCGACAGAGTCCAGTTAATACCATTATCTGAAGTTGTATAACATACCCTCTTTGTCCTAAATTAGAATGTCATTTAAACTTTATTCTTCAGAATCAAGGTTTTCTATTCATCTCAGCTACAATCAGCCAAAATAACAGAAATAAATGCTTGAAATGAATCTCTATGATATAAATTTGATGAATATGATAAAATGCACATATGATTACACTAATGAATTTTGAAACCTCCTTACAATAAAGTACAATGCAATCTGCCATTTAATCAATGCTTTTGTCCATAATAACTTACAACAGAGAAATCAAATGGTGAATAAGCATATTGCGGACATTAAATGAGTGCTCGGTTGGTGGCAACGAGAAAATCAGCATCTTGCCCAGGAACACTTCACATGCTGCAGCGATTCAAACCCCCCAATTATTCAACTGGAAAACAATATGTGGGCTTACAATTATATATTTGAGTTGGTCAAAAAAGGAGCCAAACATATCTGCATATGAAAAAAAAACACATTAACATAACACAAAATGATATAACAAGGCACAAATAATCCGCAAGCAAACCTGTATTTCATAGTAATACAGGTTTACATGGTTTACTTTACTACTTTACAATAATACTGTTAAATAACCTTGTTTAATAAGCGACTTAAGCTATATAGATATCTTACTACCTCACTGCTGCTCTTACTGGTACCACTTAATGTAAAAAAAAAAATGGGAGCTACCTACCTATGACGATTTTGTAATGACCTAGGATAGATACACCTCCCTTCTTTGGTTATGAATTTTAACCTACTTTGCTCCTAGAACAATATATCTAGTCAAAACAGCTTATTTTTTAGTTCAATTTAGTTTATATAGCACCAATTCACAACACATATCTCATCAAACAGATAGGTAAAATGTTTTCTATCTAAGAAAACCTAGCAGACTGCATCGTGTTACTAGCTATGTTTCCATCCAATTGTCGTGCAAACTTAAAACATCACAAAAAAAGAAAGAAAATGAAAATTAGGCACGCTTCCATCCACAAGTTTGTAGCAAATTAACTGTAATTTATTCAAAAGCGAGGCAAACCACACACTGCAAAACATTTATACTAATGAAATCAATAGATTCAGGTTTGAAGTGTCTTGCTCAAGGACACAACGGCAGAGACAGTCAGAGCAGGGGATTGAACCGGCAACCTTCCAATTGCAAGACAAAAACCCTAACTTCTGTGCCGCCATCACCCCAGTGTGCTCCAGTTCAAGTGCTGGACACTGTGAATTATAAGGTTTAAGGCGTGTCTTTTAAAACCTACACAGAAGCAAACCAAATGTTGGAAAAATGAGACTGTATGACCCTGCAAGGACTTTTTATTTTTGATATCAATGCTACACTTATCTCCATGCAGTTAAGATGATTAAAATATGTAACATTAAGAGGAACAACATCTTTTCTTCAATATAGAAAGTAGTCCTGAAACAATACATGTGCTTTTTGTCTCTGCTTTTTCCTCTCAATACCAAATGGGTTCTACAGTAGGTTTCCCGTGTTAAAAAGGATGCCTTCCTTTCCACTGTCGCCACGTGCTTGTTCAGGAGGAGGGACTGCTGCAGAATCAATAACTCAATGCAAATCCAATAAACTTCCTTTGATAGTAAACTTTCAATCAATTGCTATTAGAAACTGAATTTGATTGCACTGTATAATAACTATGGTCATATTAGAATTTATGCACTTAAATCTATCCATACGATTAGATTGTATTTGATTGTTTTGGTTTTACATTTCTTTTTATGAATTTGATCTGTTTATCTGGTAAACTGCCTTGGGATGACATTTGTACCAAGTTGGCACCAAGTAAATAAACGTAACTGAACTGAATTTAATCAAATTGAACAGTTGACAAAAATGAGTTTGTTGGTATAACGATATCTCAATTTAAAAACATATAAAAGTGATCTTCATTTCACCTAACATTTCCAACCCCTGATTATATAGTGAGTTCAAATAAAATACTAAACATCCCAAGGTTTTCTCACAAGTAATTCTTGTGAAGTACTGTGCAGCAAATGAGCTTTCTCGTGCTGCCTACAGTGCCAGGAACGAGGAGAACGTGTCTTTGGACTGCACATGGAGGGGCTTTGAAAAAACGCGATGACCGCTGGGATGCAATCCGCCTTCAGATGCCGCCCTCTGTGGAAGCAGCCCCTGAACTGGGACACAGCTTATTTGTTTATACCGTGCCTGCTGACTCTCATGCACATGTCTGTGTGCTTATGAGTGGCTGAATGGTTGCATGGAAAGTACAGAGCGAATGTTCACGATTTCCCCCCTTTTCACTCTTGTGGTTACCTTTTAATGGAGGTCAGTCCAACCAAACATAGCTGGGATCCATTTACTGTGTTTTATTATGCAGTGGAACCCTGACACTGAGGAGCGATCTTCTATAAATACAGTAGGGCACATAAGAGAAGTTGGCAAAAAAAAAAAAAAAAAAAAAAAGGAGCATTATACAAACGCAAATCTTTGGGTTCACTGCAGATCCCAGAGTCAAGGAGTGTGGCTGGATACCGCTTATCATGAAATCCAACCAAAACCACACACACAAAATGTACAGGTATTAAACAAAATCATAATAATATCTAAAATGTTACCAGCGTATTGACCTACACACAGAAGCTACTCAACGTCGAACCCAACATTTGACACGTTGAAAACGTATCCATAAGAAAATACATAACAACATGAATATATCTATGAATACACATGTTATTTAAGAAAAATATGTCTCATAGAAGACAATCATATGATTATTGACATAACTTGTAAAAAAGAAGCCCCCAAAATAAACTCTGAGCACCCAACATAGGTGATACTTAGAGTTCAGTAGCGCTGACATTTGGCTGTTGGAAGGGATGGAGCCAGAGCCCACTCTACTCTCCAGTGGAGTGACCAGGGACAGCAGGGACATGTTGTCACTCTTAGAGTGCCTCTAACTACATGATAAGCCTCTCTCCTTTTCCTCACCATGCTACTTGTCTACCTGAGAGGAACTACGAGGGTTCCTACCAACAGCCCGACCTATAGACGCAGGCTTGTCTTTTAGAGTAGCCTTAATTCAAAATGAGGAGTTGCAGGGAATACAAAGAAATGGAAATACTCTGTATTTGCAAACTTATTCGGGTGTGGGTGTGAACGTGTGTAAATTTTATGGGAGTTTTGTCAGCCAAAAAAAACCATGAAACAATGCAAAGAGATTTGCTCTGATGTATTGGCAGCATTTGCAACATGCTGACTAAAAGAGAAGAGAAAAGAAAAGCAATGTCTTAGAAGTATACTTCCATTTGAACAAGAGCCAATATTATAAACACTATGAAAGTGACCAGATCAAATAATTGCAACTGAACAGTTATGTATTTTTTTATTTATTTTTTTTATAAAAAAATGGCTTCCTGTTTGAATAATCGCACTGTGTGTGTGTGTGTGTGTGTGTGTGTGTTAGCTCCCAATTGGGCTTTCCAGACTGGATTTAGTTATCAGGAGTTCAGCTCAGAAGTTCTGATTTACACAGAGCCTGCACATTCTAGTAAAAACGATTTATAGTTTAGTTTCACAGAACCCTGATTCATTTTAATTATCTCACACCAGCTGACACTGGGGGACTTTGAATCCACAACCTGCAGGTGTGTTGGAGTACATGAGCTACTTTCTTCTCTCCTCAGGTGTCAGATTTTTCAGTTTTTCAGTCCTGATTTCCTTCCAGTTAACATAACCTTTTATCGCAGAGCAATCCGCTGTTAATAACTGCTATAAATAATGCAATATCTTGTGAAATAATGAAAGCAAATCAACATAAAACATTACATCACATATAATAACATTCATCATATGTTGTGTATTATCTCACAAAATAAGTTTTTTGCAGAAGCAAGAGATTCCTCCTAGGAGCCTGGTGCTTCATTTAAACAAGACAGCAGTATCATAATAATCTTTCGACTATTTCTTAAAACAACTCTCTACATTTGCTTCATCTTATTCCACAAGTCACATAATCAATGCAATCCTTTTGATTTACAACACACCTTGTTTCCAATACAGATCACAACATCCAGCAACATTTTATTATTATTGATTTATGTTTCCTGTTGCTCTTAATGATTGCTAACAAATAGAAAAGTGAATGCAGTTGTCAAGCTGTGGTGGGTAAATATGTGAAATGGAGACCTGCATTTTAACACTGTTGAATGTTAAATCTATTCCCATAGATTTAACATTCTACCTATCTAAAATTAGGTAGGTAGTTTGCATACAAATAAACCATACACAATGTTTAGTGAATGTTCCTCGGATAGTTAAAGTGCACAGAGGGATTAAGATTGGCAGAAAATGGTTTACTTATCTTTTGAAAAAGACCACAATCAATCATTTACCAATAAATATATTGTTTATGCAGTAAAAAAATATTTGATATATTTTACCAAGCTTTTTCTAAACTGAATAGTCTCTAAGGGTTACCGAATAATCTCCTCTTGGATAATTACTGAATAAACTGAGAAATTTTCATTGCCTTATGATGAAGGAGTAAGGATTACTCCTCTGACAACTCGGCCATTGTGGGCTGTGTGTCTGAGGGGAACGAGCTGGAGTACCGGTCGGTCATCATGGACTTTGTGGACTGGTGTGAGAAGAACCATCTGTGCTTAAACACCAGTAAGACCAAGGAGATGGTGATCGACTTCAGGAGAAGACCCCCACCTCACTCACCTGTGAACATCCAGGGGGAGGACATAGAAACTGTGGAGAGTTTCAAATACCTGGGTGTTCACGTCAACAATAAGCTGGACTGGACACATAACACCGACGCCCTGTATAAGAAGGGCCAGAGCCGGCTCCACCTCCTGAGGAGGCTGAGGTCGTTTGGAGTGAGCCGGCCTCTGCTAAAAACTTTTTATGACTCTGTGGTGGCATCAGCCCTCCTCTACGCTGTCGTCTGCTGGGCTCCTGGCAGTGCAGAGTGGGACAGAAAGAGACTGAACAAGCTGGTGAGGAAGGCCACTTCTGTCCTGGGCTGCACTCTGGACTCTGTGGAGGAAGTGGCTGAGAGGAGGGTGTTGTCCAAGTTCACATCCATCATGGACAACACCTTCCACCCGCTGCACCAGACTGTAGAGGAGCTGAGCAGCTCCTTCAGTGCAAGACTTAGACATCCTGTCTGTAAAAAGGAGCGCTACCGCAGGTCATTTATTCCTGCTGCTATAAGATTTTACAATGCTGCACTGTAACTGCAACTGTGACCATAACTGTAATAATTAATGTGCAATAACCAAGGTGCAATAATCTATTTAATACACTGTCCTACAACCCGTGCAATAATCCTGATGTAGTGACTTCTGCTGCTATCAACACCTGAACATAAGTCAGCCCACATGTATGTATGTATGTATGTATGTATGTACAAATGTATACAATGTATATGCACATACATACGCGTAGGTGCGTATGTAAGTAGGCACATAGATATATGTATATATTTAAGTATATAGATATGTTTATATATATATATATATATATATATATATATATATATATATATATATATATATATATATATATATATATATATATAGACCACTAAGAATGTAAATGAGACATCATATGCCCATTCCTATTTCCTTTTTTGTATTTTTTGGTATTCTTTCTGATCCATTGTATATATGAAGATTCACTGTATATAACTGAATGCACCTTCCCTACTCTGCACCTTCTTGTATGAGCCGATGTGACGAGTGAATTTCTCCATTGTGAGATCAATAAAGACTATCTTATCTTATCTTATCTTATCTTATCTTATCTTATCTTATCCTATTAAAACTCCAATTGCAATTATAATTAAAGTTATCAACACTTGCTGGACAAATCTAACCCATCAACAACTGGTTAGATAACACTTTTCCGGTATAAATAAGTTCATAACTGCTAATTAATAAACCAATTGTTAGTGCTAATCATTACAGGCTCATAGCCATTGATCACAACCATTTAAATTAATGTTCTTTATAGTTATCCTTTGATTTTGAATGATATATTTTTAAATTATAATTGTTAATTATAATTAATAATAATCTTCACAATCAAACAGGTATAATTGCATAACAGTTTAATAGCAGAAACAAAAAGGACTCCTACATCAAAGCTACAGCACATTTTTCAACCTAAGCTACTTTCATTGGTAAATGGTAAATGGACTGAACTTATATAGCACTTTTTCCAGTCATACTGAACACTCAAAGCGCTGTACACTAGAGCCACATTCACCCAATTGCACTCACTAACGCACACACATTTATACACCAATACGCAGCTCGGTAGGGAACTTGGGGTTAAGTGCCTTGCCCTGGGACACATCGACATGTGACACGGGGGAAGCTGGAATCAAACCCGCAGCCTTCCGGTTGCAAAACAACTACTCAATCCATCAAACCCACATTTCATTGAACTCCCTTCAAACAACAATCAAGCTTAAAATACGAAAGAGGTTCAGAAACTGCTGTTTATAACCCATCTACCTGAGGAACCTGCAGCTGTAACACCAGTCTGCAAAAGCTGTGGTCTCATGTTTAATGAGCACCAGGTGAAGTGAACGCTGAGTGCCGTGAGCCCCAAGAAGTCTGCTGAACTAGATGGAGTGGCTGTAAGGGTCCTCAGCTAGTGTGCGTATCACTGGACCTGGTCTTCACTAACGTCTTCAATTTGTCACCGTCCCAGTCCTTCATTCCACAGTGCCTTAAGTCACACACAATAGTCACGTTTACACGGACAAAAGTAATCGGAATAAATGGCCGAACGGAATAAAACTGTGTAATGCAAACACGCCAACCGGAATATTGTGATCAGATTAAGCTCAATCGGAAAATGTGATCAGAATGAGAGGGGTGGTTTATGGTTTTGGCATACATGCCTGTAAGGCGTGCATGTAAATGCTCGTCAGGATCAAGTTATTCTGAATGTGGCAAGCTTACCTGAATGTGTATGCGCCGTGAGTCAATGCGGCCTATTTAAGTGCCAGAAATATTTCGGGAGGCAAAACTGTCTGTGCTTCCAATACAACCTCAAAGAGTCAAAGATTCTTTATTGTCACCGCGTGTTGCTGTGGTGAAATTTCTTTTTGGCCACTCCGAATAAGAGTACACAAAGTGAAGACAGCCAAACAAACAGGCAATGAACAAGGGTTACAGTGTTTTTTTTCTTTCTATTCGAAACAATAAAATAGCTCAAAATTATTATTTATTCAGTAACTTCTCAACCGTAATTGCAACCTGGTGGAAGTCCAGTTTGGGCGCTAGGAAGAGAAACGAACTATAAAGACTACTGCTTTGTTTGCTACTTTTTGTTGTTTAGTAAAGACAGAAGTACTTCTTCTTCTTCTGTGCTTTTTTATTAGGGAAGTTTGCTAACTCTGCGCATGTCAGAGCAGTTCTATTCTGAATAAAGCTAGGTGCGTAGAAACGCACATCGTGATCAGATTGATTGTGTGCCCACATAAACTTTACAATCTGATTATTCTTTGTTTTTTAATCCAAATACATTTCAATCCAATGGTGAAATTTTGTGCATGTAAACATAGCTAATCATCACTCTGCTCAAAAGGACCCCCCCCAGTTGCTCGGACACCTGTTATAAAGTATTTTAAGAAACTGATCCAATGTCATATTATGTCCTGTCTTCCACACACACCCTCTGCAGGTCACATACAAAGCTAAGAGATGAGTGGAAGATGGCATTGTTACAATGCTCCACACCTTACCTGGAACATCAGGTGCTCTTTGATGACTTTAACCCTAATCTAGTCTAGAAAGTCTAATTGGAGATTTTTATTTTATTTTATATATTTTTTTTTTTTATTTTAAAATTGTATTATAGCACATTTTATGTTGGTATAATGACAATAAAAATCTATCTTATTATCTAACCACCTATTTTTTTACTCATTACAACAAACACTATTTGTAATGTTTGGCATAAAATAGGCATCATTCACTTTAAAGGTCTTTGGATGCACACAGAGCATCATCTGAGTAGCTGTCCAAATAGTATAGTCTTCTAAAATCTCACTTTTTCAGAGAGTAACAACTCAGACATTTTCTTCAGCTTTGTCTCTCCAACTTTCCAGATGTCCTGGCAACCTGGCTATTTGATGAGTTTATTATCTTACAACAGTCAGGCAACGGTCTATTCCCTACTATATACAATAAACTATGCAGAGCAACCTTAGTTCTTCTCTTAAGAAAGTAAGATTCACACGGGGGGAGGGGGGGGACTTTCTATTTTAGATGATGTTCTGGATGTAGTTCTTACTTTATTAAATCCAGCATCACTTTATTCCTACATGAATCTGTTACTATTCGGAGTGGGTCAGAGAGCCCACCTTACCGACTCCAAGATAGTAGGAATAAATACTTCCTGTGATGGTATTAGGGTAATCATGCCACTTGAACCCATATTCCAAATAAAGGTTTTCCTGAAACTCACCTGCATTCATTTACTTGCTTTCTTTGGTACCATGAGTAAGTAAAATAAGTTATATATTACACAACCATGCAGATATTACTCGTGTAAAATATAAGATGCCATCCCCGGGTTCTCTTTGGTACAGGAGTGCCATAGTAACATATTATCGAGTTGGAAGATTTGATAAATTTCAGGCATCATGTCTTGTATAAGTCTTTGAAAGATATTATTCATAATCTAAGTGAAAACGAAGATAAGATACAGGGTCCTTTTCTGACATATTACTCAAATCTTTAACTCAGTCATCGCCTGCTGTATATCTGAACTGTTTCATATATAGGTTTGGTTCTTCTCTCATTCTTTAGCACTGGATAGTGGTGATATATCCCACTTGGCAGTGACTGGCCATAGCAAGAAGACATGTACTGCATTCTTGTACTTATAGTGAACATAAACTAGGTTAAATTATTGGTTATAAGCGTTGAAGTAGACCAAGGACTCATTTTTGGTATAGTGGACGATCTTATTTCAGCTTTGCATTCCGAGGGGATCGTGTTATCTTTTGGTTGCCCCACATGTCAGTGTGCATGACGGGTTCACGTAGCGTCAATATGTGAGCAATTCTAGGGTTTATGTTTCCATTGAGCTTTGGTTTCAGCCCTTCATTGAAGAAGAGACCTGCTTACTCAGTGTCACCAGGACCAGAAGAAATCAAGCATTTAAGTTTTTTATTTTTGTTCAGGAAAATAAAAAACTCCATGATTTTTTTTTAAATGTGGAGAAACTGATGATCCCTTTAAATCTGGATTAGAAATACTATTGTTTGCATCACCATTTAATCAAAGATTCAGACTAATGAAGTCTTTGAAACATTTCTTTCATTCCATTAATATCTAAATTTCAACACTGTTTGTAATGCGATGCTTTTATGCTTATTTTTTGGTCTCTTCTTTGGATCCTTCCTCTGATGTCCTGCAAAGCTCTTTGGATTGCCTTGACTATGAGTGGCGCAGTACAAATAAACTTGCCTTGCCTACACCCACTTCTCCTTTGAGGGGGGGGGTGGGAGTAGGCCTCTCTCTAACATCAGGCGAGAGGTACACTCTGAATAGGTTGCCAGTCCAGCATGGCACAGTTAGATCAAATTTACAATAAAGTCACACTTTAAAGGAGAACAGCTAGAAATTGCAAACTTCAATAACAATGGTCAGAGTCACTCAACTCCATTAAGTCCATTGCCACACAACAATGAATTAATAAAGACCAATGAATAAAAAATAAGCACAAAAGGTTCTTGTCAGAAATAGGCATAACTTAATTTTACATAAGATACACTTAGCCACAGCAAGATGCAATCTTTGATGAGGTGTCACATTTAACCTGAAGACAACTGAATAAAAGAAAACACCTCTTCTTCTATGCTGCCATAAAACCCAACCTATTAGTTTCAAATGAGTGAGTCGACAAACACAGGAAGATTTAAGTGTCTAGCTGAAAAAAGAAGGGAAAAAAATCAGGTTAAAAGGGTTAATCCTATTCTCGTTCGTCACCAATTCCAGTAAACTGTCATAACAGCTCTGTCTTTGCCCTGCACAACGAACAGGCACAGCACAAGCACATCAATGACACTGGGGCTATGCTGCCATTGGTGTCTATATTTAGGAGAAGCCCACTGTTTTATCAAACGTAGGCTAAGAAGATTTCATCAGAGGTCGAGGAAAATCTCCCCAACCTTAGCCTAAGAGAAAACAGGGGGATTTGCTACCTGCTCCTAGACGGGAGAGGAGAAATAAAATCTATTGAAAGGAGCCAGCCTTACCAAACAGCGCTTAAAGAAATCCATTTATAAGATTACAAGTAGACTGCTGGTGGAACATTAAGTTAAAAGAGTTGCATTTGTGTAATATGTGAATTGAATGCAACCTGCAATATGGTTAAAGTGCAACATGTGTTCTATAGGGCTAGGATTCAATGCAGCTTGTGCATTCTTGTTAATTTTTTTAAAAGTCAGCCTGACCACCGAGGCTTTCTTAGAATCGAGGCTGAGATATGAACACATCTGCCATTTTTAGTTATTACCTGTGGTGTCTCTGCATTCTGGGCCAGTGGGGCCGGGCTCCAGCAGATGTCACTGTGGAGCACTATGTTAGCAATAATCAGTGGGACAGGATTATTGAGTGATATTGTAAAAAATAAAAAAGACAGATTCCCTTGCCAATAAAACTCTGTTATAAACATTTGTGTCTATACATATCTAAGTCTGCCAGAAAACAGACAAGCTCAATAGGCTAAATCTTCTCTAGGCGCCTTGATATTGGGGCCGGCCCACCAACGTTTGTTTAATTAATGAACATCTGAAATCAGAGTGCGCATACCCAACTCGCTCTCAGTAGACAGCCGTGGGGCACAAATCATCTGGCCCCAATCTCTGATCGCCCAATCAAAATACTGGAATTGCACACGTTACGTTTACGTTCTGTCGGATAGTGTGCGACGATCTAGTGTTGGTTGTTCTTGTTGGCTCATTGAAGGATTGATGTGAATCTTTTCTGTTCAGTAAATGAACATTATGAATGAGCTTTTATTTGTAATTTTATGTATAAAAATGTAATTACGTTAACTCAGAAATTGGAATTTCTAGTGTGTAGGTTTATGCTAACTTATCTGTCAGGTTGTATGCATCACAAAAAAAATAAATTGTTGCTGCTAGTAGGTGTTGAGTTTTTGCGCCCCGCTTACCTTATCTTATGCCAGAGACGCTGCTGATTATTACTCCCACTTTGAGCATTTACTGGTGCATCTCATAAACCATTATGTTCTTGCAAACTTTAGTACTTCAATTCAAAAAGTGAAACGTAATACTTTGGTAGTTTTGTTACACACATAGTGATATGTTTCAGGTGTTTAATGCGGTTAATTGTGATGACTAGGGTTTATAGCTAATATTGATTTCATGTTGAGTACATGTGAAAATATTTTTATTTTATTTTTTTGTGCAGAACTGACCGCCAATACAAACTCAGAGAAAACTGCTGACGTGACCTCTGTCCAGCAGACAGTCACCAACACCCTCCACACAGAGTTACAAAAGGTTGCTCTTACAGAAGCTGGCTCTTCACAGAGAGCTAGCCCTCCATTCATGGAAAGTTGAGTGGAAGGAAAAAACACACAAGCAGGGATAACTGCATTCTTGAGAGGATTGCAAAGCAAAGCTCTTTTAATAGTTTGGGTAAGATTTGCAACGCTTGGACTGCAGCTGCAGTTAGAGGCTTAATAGCCACCATTTTGGGATCTCTGTTCTTTATCTACAAAGAACCTAAGGATTGACATTGTTTTCTGACACGTAACATAAGGCTAGTCTATTTAATATGTTCTCATGAAATGGAAGATTAAATGAGCACTAGGGGTGCACGACAGGAACTTAAAGTTTTATCACAATATTTTGTTTAATTTATTGTGATAACGACAATATTAATAATAAGACATAAGGAATATGTGTATTTTTGCAATGCATATCTAAATGCATACAGTCAAAACCCACAAAGATAATGCTCTAAAGATAGAAATTACCTGTTACGGCTAAACAGCACCCATTAATTGGATTTAGGCAAACCTTAGAGTAGATTGCTATTTATTTATGGTGGAATAACGGGAAAACACATGTAAAGGTATTAATCTGAACCATTCTTTTAGCTTTTGAGTTCACAAACATCATCAATTAAAGTTTGTCATTACCATGATAAAACTAATTTTTTGTTGTGTATTTATTTTTCCCTGACACAACATCCCTAATGGTCTGTCTATAAAATCTGAACTATTCTTTCATTTTCCACATTTGGTGTCATCCCATTCAGGATTAACGCTAAATCTGGAACCAATTCCAGCTTTCATGGTGCAAGAGAAAGGCTTTTCCTAGGAATACTGGCCAGTCCTTTAGAGAAAAACAATCATGCTAGAACAAATCACTCCTAGTGTTAATTTAGAAACACTTTCTCATCTAACACTGTGAGAGAAAAATCATGAGTATCTGAAGAAATTCAAAGCAACCACAGGGAGCCATCCAAACTCTGCCCAAATCAAGCCCGGGGATTATCTTTGCTTTGAGATGCCAGCACTAACAAGCACACAGTTTTGCTGTCCGATTTCAAGCCAGCAGAGCTATAAAAATGTTTTAGCAATAATATAATTATAAATGAACTTTATTCATATAAAGAGATAGAACAGGCAGCAAATTAGAAGTCTCTAACCCAGCCAACCACTTTAAAGATGGACTCCAATGGTGCAGTCTCAATTCTACATGTGCAGCAATTAAGTTCAAGGCTAAATGTGGTACAGTACGATGTTTAAACAGCTTCAGATACATTGCCACAGCACTACATTAATAAGTCACCCAAGGCATTTTGCATTGTGATCAGATGGAATCAGGGACGCCACTAAGAACAATGCTTCTGAATTAGCTATGTCCTGGTGTCTTGTGCTTATACAACTGAGAACATTAACCTTTCTCTATTTTTTGAGCTTCATCAGGAGACACTTCTCAACTAAACTGAGTTATCACAGCTTTTCCGAGCAAAACCAGGCTATGATGCAGACTATAGTCAGCAAACAAAATATAGTTATAGTGAGTGACAGAACTCTGCTTAGCGGCATATATCTGCCTGCTGGCCTATTGTCTTGCTTCTAACTGCATTTGTGTCTTATTAGTATACCATGCCATCGCCCTCAAGGGCTTTATGGTCATATAACAAGTCAAATAGCAGCCAGTCTCTTTCAGTGTCTTGCAGCGAGCACCAGCCCATCTCTCTCTTCTAAAATCTTCCCCTTAACCAGCTGCAAGATAGTGAGAAATGGAATGATGGGCCTTCTCAATTCAAATAAAATGCTAAGATAATACATTAAACCTGGATCAGGTCACAGTGTACATGATCACCATCATGGCCATTAGGACAGTTTCACCAGTGTTGGCCCATTGTCTTTTTCAATATTGAAAACTTTCAACAGCCACAATGCTTTTTAAAGCCTATCTTGAAACTACCAGGCTCGTTGATTGAGAAACATCCAGTCGAAGGGATGTGAAAGCAACAATAAAAATCAGGAAAAAAGGAACATTTGGATAAAATGAGATTGTATAATTATCTAATACCAACAGCCAAGGGCTACCAAAAATTAGAAAAGATAAGTAAAGTAGTAGCATGCTAGCTTTAAACCTACAAGGAGTAGGAGTGATTAGATTTCCTGCTATTTTGCAGGAATGATCTTTTGAGAACCTGTGCATTTATGTTTTTCATATCAACCTAAAAATTTCCAATTCTGAAGTAATGCATACCATCCTGGCCATAATTCAGCAAAACAAGGCAAAGCCACGAATCTATCACCACTCTGTTTAATACATGGGATCAGGTTTTTACAGTAGAGGAAAAGGCTTGCAAAATAAACGCTGCTGTGAGGTTCTGGTCACTGGAGACAGAAGAAATAAAATGAAAGACAGCACATTCCACACTGTGTACATTTCTCTGGAGAAGACCATAGGCCCGTAAGCTCAGTTTGTGACTCAACGGACCAATAAAGTCCTTGTTCTGAGGGTTAGTTTTGACGTCCTATCGCTCGTGTAGAAGATGTCAGAGGTCCTACATTTTAAAAGTTGCCTAAACATAAATCATTTTCTAACCTTTTCTAGTCTGATACATTTTCTTCTGAAGTCAGTTCCTGATATACTTCCACAAATGTGTGTTATGTAGGTCAAAATTTCACAAATCCCTGTACTACAGCAGGACACATCTGCTTATGAAGACACCTGCCTTTTATGGCATGTATGTCTAAGATGACTGTCTTGCTGTGAAACAGCCTCCCTATCCCTGATGAAGATAAGCCTTGCTACAACTTGCTGCCACCGTAATGTTTCACGTTTGTGTCCGAGGTGACGCACATTGTTTGTTTTCTGCCAAAGCCTCTTGCACATACGTCAAAAAGTTTTATTTTGAAACCCCCATAGCTCTGTTATTGTCTTCTGTATGCAATTAAAATTAAAATTTTAAAAGCAAATGCATTTTATGCCTTAGCTCTGTGTGATTATTACACTTCAGTTTCGTGGAGGCCATCCATTTTGATTTGAAACCTGCATGGAGAAGAAGAGGACCTGCTGTTGACTAGGAAGATGGAGCAGATAAATCAGGAGTGCCACCACGCTGCAGAGGAGACAGCACGATCTGTCTCTCACCCCTGTTTGCCTCATAATCCAGATATTTGTCTGTCTACTAGACACCCAGCATGTGGCATGACCAGGCCAAACACATTGATCCAAGTAAGTGTTCCCCGTGAATCGCGACAGCTACCCACCCACGCTCTCACACAAACACACCTCCATATTTACCTGCACAATGGTTTTAGGTCTTTTTTGTTTAATGGAAAACCCACAGTTTTAAAACACCGTACTCTCACTGTATGTTAGCAAAGTGTAAACTGTGAAGAGCCCCTAATAGAAATGTCTAATTGTGTAGTGTGAAAACACGACAGGTGACACGAAAGACAAGACAAATTGAAGAAGCCAGACATCACACTATCAATAAACATTCTGGGAATGTGGCACCTGGACAAAAAAAAAGAAAAGAAAAAGAAACTGTCTTGTAGTCAATGCCTCTTGCTCGTAACTGGATTACTTCAATTAAGCTTTTTCATCAAGTCGGATTTAAATTTGCCTTTAAGATCTGTGTTTTCATATCTGTTAATTTTATACTATATATTGTGTGTGAACGGTCTATTTAAATAAACCTGCATTGTTCTGCCTAAAACATTGTGGTATATTTTAGTGCACATGCAAACACCACATTTGACCTTCCATCTACTTCAACTGCTTTTCTCCAGTTCCTTCGTAATGGCTTTTGCTGCATTTTTAGGTCTAGCCACAATAACCTCTTAGTCCACACAGATAGCGCCCTCTAATTTCCAAGACATTTATGCTGGATTCAGAATGTTTTGGAATAATTTAGGATTTATTTTCATTCTAAATGTAGATTAATGTGTCACACCTTGGATGTGAACCTGTTTTATTAGACAGTGGAATGATTGCATATTTTAGAAAAAATAGTAACATGTAAACAGCCCCATCATGAGTAGTGATGGATTGCTGATGCTTTTGGTCTCACTCTAACCCTAAGGTATGCTGTTTAGTAAATAAATGAAATGCCTTTCTGTCTGGCTTACATGACAGATCTATCGTGATACCCCCAGTCTGCCTCTGAGTTGTTGATTCCCCCTCCTTCCAGCTACAGAGAAGAGGCCAGGAAGACAGAACCAGCAAAACCATCAAGGAATCTTACCCATCATGGTCAGAGCCAAGACTGATCACCTGAACTGATATGGCTGTGTTAAATGTTTTTTGTTTGCATCATATGCAATGCTATGTTTCTCAATTTCTGTGAAAATCTGTACAAAGGTGCAATTTTTCTCCATCCACCCTGGATGTGTGCCACGTAGTGATTTTCACAAACGATACCCTCTCAGGATCCAATCCAGTTCTGTACACAAAACAAAGAACCACCAAGACATCCAATGCCGTGGGTAAGAACTGACAGCCTGCCGCTCTGAGAGTCCTTCCATCTGAAACAGCAGGTTTCTGGGCTGAGATTTCCCAATTATCCATGCCAAAAGACAGGAATGTGGACTGTTTTTACTGCCTTTGAGATACTAGTTTCTGCATCGATCCAAATAAAATATCAACTTTCTAAATTCTGCAAATCAAGATTTCATGATACCAAACGAAAAATGACAGCTGATATTAAAAAACCGGGTAAAGGAAACGTCTTTCCTTTCTGAACAGGCATCTTGTCCTCCAAACTGGAACGTTTTTTTTATCCAGACAAACTTCTTCAATACATACGGATCGCCTGGACCATGGAAACAGCTCTTAGAGTTCTGTATTGCTGCTTAAGTCAACCAGCGGAGGAAAAAAAAGAGATGTGATCAGAAAGTTCACTGAATATTGTGAAGGTATTCCTGGTGTCGTACTGCACAGTTTTAAACAACCTACGTACAAACATGTGATAATTTATGTGCTTGGCTGAAAACCATCTTGTGCCTCAGAGAACTACAACCCTCACGCATAGCATGTCTGGTTCAAATTAAGAGGCCAGAGCTACAGCTGGATGATAATTCATTAACAATATATATATCGCATGATAGACGGATATCGATGATAGAGAAAAAAGGTCAGTAAAAAGTTCAGTGGAATAACAGTTTTCCTTCCTTTTTCATTCAAGACATTGTAGGTCAATATTACAGTCATGACATCCTCCCAACCAATCACAAACGCAGACCCAGGAATGCGCCATCACAAAGCTCCGCCCCCTTCAAGGAGTTCAGAGAGTGCGCATTCTTTTTTCTTTTTTAGCAACGTGCAGTTCTGGTAGGAAGTTGGTTGAATAAAGCGTTGAGTTTGAATTCATTGTTTGTGTGTTCTATATTTAAAAATAGGTCGCTAAGCGAAACAGCATAAAACGGCCAGGGCTGCACTTAAAATATATGTTTTGAATTTGTTGATAATTATCAATATTGATCAATATGTTTCATATTTTATCGATATGCTTTGTTTTCTATGTTGTCCAGCCCTAGCCAGAACGTTTCAAAACAAGCAACAACCAACTTTACCTTTACCACTTAATTAGGGACAATCGTGTTTGCCGAGCAGGAGCGCTATTATCTTTCACGCATGAATACAAGACATGTCTGCATTTAACACAAATATATTTAGAGACCAAGATAACTAGCACTCTTACACAAGAACACCAACATGACTCACCTACGTATAGTGCTGCTGGCAAAGTCTCCTAATTGGCTCCAGCTTTAACTAAATAAACTACAAGCGCTGCTTACTTTGTAACATTGAGTGGGTTAGATTAAATTTAAATGCTTGGTAATATTATCATTCTCTTGTTGTGGCTGAGCCCTGGAGCAGCAAATTGGTGCCAGTTTCACATCTCAGCCGTTTCACATCTTGGCAGGCAGGAGAAAAAAAAGAAAAATCCAATTTCAGAAGGACAGAGGGTGTGAGAATCCACCTGAGACACAGTCAGGCCAGCGAAAGGTCAACTTGTATGTATTGGATAAAGCAGAACGCGTGGGCACGGGAATGACAAGGAGAAGGCTTTGGGACACATGCAGAGGTTCACTTTAGGTTATGATACTTTTAAGCTTAAAAGATTAGTTTTACTGAGGAAACTAAAACAGCTGAAGCTCCAAATTATACCTTTCTCGGCCAACTAGTTGAAGTCTATGATAAAATACATTATATTTTGAACTTGCAAACAACTGCTAAATTTTAATTTCCACAGACTTGGCCGTACAATGTTTTATTCAGCTTTATTTATCCAGGTAAATCTCACTTAGGCCCTTTTTAATGAGCAACCTGTTTTAAATAGACATACAAGACAACAATATGTTGAAACAGACTATACTTGCTACAAGTCATACAACACATTATCTGAAAAAAATGCTACAGTAATTGCATATGTGTGTGTGTGTGTGTGTGTGTGTGTGTGTGTGTGTGTGTGTGTGTGTGTGTGTGTGTGTGTGTGTGCTATTTACGTTATTTTTTGTACATAGGTAAAATATACAAAATATTCTTGAATATGTTTAACTACGCTATGATTATAAAAAAAACTGAGATGTAGTTTTAATTTACTTTGGTTTATTTATATGGAGCCAGTTCAAAATAATTGTAATTTCAAGGCTGTCATAGTTCTGAATTTTCTATTAGCTCAGTCCACTCCTCAGTCATCAGCGAACACCAGTTCATCTGTTGCCACTAATCATTTCTACTCTGCTCACCTGTTCCCTAGGAGTTCATACACCTGCCTCACTCACCCACTCACTGCCAGATCGGCTCGTCAACTCGCTTGTGCTCTGCTGCCGTGACGCTCTTAGTTATTGTGTGCTCAGCCTACATCTGGTCAAGTCTGGTTCTGCCTGAAACTTCTGGTCTATCAGAATTAAACGTTTCAATAAACCTTTTTTTTTATGGCTAATTTCAGGTTCACCCCCACAAACCTGACAATGGCACCTCACAAAAAGGTGCAACAAGATACATAAGTAAATCAATCCAATTCAAATCTATAAAATAAAACACAAGAGTGGCTCAGAGCCAATTAGATTCATTTTGATCATAATTATGATACAATGCAGTCAAATTCTTTAGTGCCTGAGAATTGACATGGGGAAGAAAGGAGATACAGTGTGCACACAAAAAACTAATTCCTTCCCACAAAATACAAATTTATGATCACTAAGTACTTATTTGTGGCCCCAGCATCGGTATAATGTGCACACAAAATACTAAAACATAATCTTCCTACACAGCGCACCTTCTCAAATATTTGGAGCAGGTGTGTCCAAAGTGCAGCCCGGGGGCCATTCGCGGCCTCCATTGCTGATTTTGTGAAAGGTATGGCCGACCAGCACTGGCGACTGGTGCAGATGGAAACTTTATATTTTTAATTAGGGCAAATTTATTCCAGATAAAATCTTACAATTGAATGTAAGGTACAACACAAAACATTTGTCTTTTAATAATCACACGTTTTACATTTGCTTTCATATCATAGTAAACAGAACCACATCTATACAAAGACTTTTACGTTTCAAATCGGATTGGAATGGATTTATTAAAATCAGAGTCTAATTTTTTTATTTAAATGGTCATATTTAATCTTTTTTTTTTGGTTATGCTATTTATTTACTCCCACAAGTGCTTTTGACTTGACAATTTCGTCCCACGAGCCAAAAAGTTTCGACGCCTTACAGTTAGAGGAACAGAGAACTCTAGCAGTGTTGCCAGACCTTGTGAGAGAACTAAGCAACCAGCTCTATGCAAACAAGCCCAAAGGAAGCCCAACAGGCAACCCACCACATTGTAATACAGCATTCATTTCTAAACTTTTTTAATGTATGCATTTAGTGTTAATTTCTACCCAGTGTGACTATACCTGTGTGTATGCAGGCAGATATTTTAGCCAGCTCATACTGTCTGGAACAGATTCTGTCACATTTGAGATCTGTTTCATATGATCCATTCATGTGGGTCTACCACAGAGACGTTTACTTGTGGAGAACGTGCTCGAGCGTTGATGTGTATGTCATTCTAGTCTAAACAGATGGGATTCTCCTTATATTTGGCAGACAGCCTCTGTATGTTGAAACAATCAAGTACGATACCATGGGAGAACAATAAATGTCATTGTCTCTTTAAACCGCTAACTGAACAATAATGTGACAACACTCTTCTTTCACGTTTTAACAGTTAAACACCACTTCTTCCACATCTATAGTAGATGGTTGAAAATGAGACAGAGTGGACTGGATCCGCTCTTCCTGCCGAATGCCAACGCCAGGGGTACAAATTCTATCGGGGTAACTACTTTGGCACGACACCTGTCGTCTGCTGGCGAAGCAGACTGGCTCTCAATATTCTATTTAAATGGCCGACTTTTCAGAATCTGTTTGTAGCTCAACCCCAGCCTAAAAAAAACAAACTTTTTCTGTCCATCGTATTGTTTTGTTCCTCTGTTAACTGTTTAAGAAGGTGCGCTGTGTAGGAAGATTATGTTTTAGTGTTTCGTTATACCGACGTTGTGGCCCCAAATAAGTACTTCATGGCCACAAATTAATATTTTGTGTGCACGTATACTCTTTATTTTGCCCTGTCAGTTCTAGAGCACTATAAAATTCAGAGGATTATATAATGCTAATTGGTATAAAGTTAACAATCTAAGGAAGCCCTGTCGATTGCATCAATCAAGCCAATTTTGATTCAAACAGTCAATTTCCCCAAGTTAATTCCTGCAATCTCTCCTCCCAAGGTTTCATGTGGCACCAGTATAGAGAAATGGGTCCCTATTGACAAGAATACACGTTCAACAGGGCCCAGATCATTATGACTAGCTGTGACTCACTAATTGAGAAAAGGGAAAACAGAAGCTGTAATGATTTGTGCCTGTCTGCCTTCTGCCTCACCCACTTGCTCAGCTATAATCAGCATCATGTCTCTCAGCTGTGATGGGCTCCACTGCTCTGCGGCAATCATCTTCATGCCTTGTACCTGCTTCCTGCACTACTTAAGCGCTCCGCAGCTACAAACTCATTGGCAGATTATCGAAAGCTCTTGCAAGTAGATGGCCAGTGGTCTTCCATTAATCGGCATGTTTTGACCTTGATAACTGTTTCCTGGATTTCCTTACTTTGCCTTGCCCTCATCGGACGTCTACCGAGCTTCTGATAGCTGGACAAACACAGGCTTTTGTGCCCTCGACCTATGAGCTTTGGATTTGTTTACTGAGTTCTGTCAACCTGTTTATGACCCTTGCCTGTCCCACGGACTCTGAAATACTCTCTGCCTTTCTGTCTGACAACGCTGCAAATAGTAAAGTCTGCTATCACCATTGCCGAGTTGAAGCCAGCGTGTTCCTGCAGAGGTTCCCTGAGTGCCACCAGGTCTCTTGTTCAAATAAACCTTCTTATAATGCTTTCTAAGTCTGGCTGAAATTCCAGGTCCTCAGTATGATCCCTGACAGAAACAAATAAAACACAAAAGTGCCGATCCAGCAGCACTGCTTTTTGAGAGTAAAGGTTTAACAAACAGAGACAGCCGTAGCTCCATTATTATAGCAACTATGGCTGCACAGTATATTGAATCACAATCATCATGGCAACATACTACATTTCAGCTTAGGTGAATTATTTGTTAGGATATAGTTTTTAAAGTGACATTAATGCATATTCTCTGTGTCAATAACACATTTGGCCTATTTGAACGAGTTTCACTGCCCTTAATGCCAACACTTGATGCACATTTCTATTGGCAAATTGAAAATTAAAAATGTCATTATAACTGGTGGGGATATTGTAATGGAGAAAAATATTGACTTAATTGGAAATTACATTGAAAAAATTAAAATCCATATTGCCACCAAAGTTAGATATATAATGTTGATGTTTGATGGTTTTTGATTATGTCTATGTTTGGATCAACTTGTCTATGTTTGGGCCACTTTGGCATCATGAAGTAATCAAAAGGGCCGGTTGCACGTGTATAAATTATACTTTTGATTTCATCATTTCAGTTCAGTTCACATAGAAGTATAAAAAATGCACAGTAAAATAAAAGCAGCACCCTTAGGCCCAGTTTATCTGCAAAAAAGGTGATATTGGGGTGAGTTACACTTTAAACTCATAATTTTGCATCACTTATTCTCTTTTTGGACATTTCTGGGTTGTTTTAATCTGTTTGAAAAGATAATTGAAAGTAGGGTCGGTAAAATAACCATGGCTTCAGCCTAATCTTTTTGTCCACTTTGGATTTGTGTTTTAATTACTACCAGATTACATTACCTGTTATTTGTTTGTTTGTATTATTTTTTATTGACCGTCAGAAAAAATGAAATCAAAATATTGTTATTGCAATGTTAACAAAAGATAACGCAGTTAAATGTTATCCTGAAATCGTGCTAATCTAATAGCAGCTCAATCAAAGTAAAAGATACCCTCATGGGCATCATAGGAGGATTAAGGTATCAAGTTGTTAAATGCTTGTGTCTATTTAAATTGAGAAGTATCCAGAATAGGATGAAGAATCCTAAAAATCATGAAACGTCTTACGTGCGTCCCGCTTTAACTCATCAGGTATATTGCATGTTGGTGGGTTGAAATACATTGTTCCCTTGAACTCTCTGCTATTCACCGGTTTGAGTTTTGATCCAAGTGACGGTTTCCCCCTGGTCAGTGGGACAATAGCAGATTATGTGATGGCTGAACAATTATTAATGACACAAAATGATATTCAAAAAGCAAAAATTCCAGATTTGGTTTTGGCAGATTAGTCTGGCATGTCCACCTGGAGAGATTATAAATCGATGCTGTAATGCGAAGGATTGTGAAGCAGGAAAGACACGCAACATTACATTTGTCAGGTGACCAGAATCAATCACAAATGTGAGCCAGCTGATGTGTTGCCCTGAACAGAAAATGTTGTAAAACGGATTTTCTGCTTGCAAAATCCAAATCAGGTCTAATCAAACAAAGGAGCTTGCCGTCACTTTGTCAAGGTTAAAAAAAATAGTCTCCCTGCTCAATACAAGAAACAGAACGACCGTTTGGGAAAATAAAAGTACCTTAAACGACAAAGGATGAAAACAAATTGTATCCTGAAGGTGTGTACTAATGTTACCCTGTCACATAAGTCTGCCTTGTAAGGGCCACATGCTAGCGCTCATCTTTCCACCCTGCGAGAGGCAACCTTCCACCCTTTGGCCGTGTACATCCTCCCTGGGCTCCCTCCATTAAATAAATTGTGCTGTAATAATCTCTTGGCTCCTAATATTGGTAGATGAGCACAGCAGCCTATTTTGATTACCCCACTTTCAGGCCCAGCCAGAACCAGCTGTAATCCCCATGTTTTGCCCTCGCTACATTAAAGAAGGAATTATTTAATGGATACGGAAAAAGGAAAGGGTGCAATTCATCCTTCGTGCTTCAAAACTGACTTTTTTTCCTTCCCTTTCCATGTAGATTAGCATTGCATGGCGAGAAAATATGGTTCCTGCAAACAATTTGCTGTCTTAACTTTACAATAATCATCAAACTGACCTGTGACTAATTTACCTTAAATACTACCACTACTAAAAAAGGGAAAGGAATCACTATTGCTGCAAAAGAGCATGACGCCCCTCAACGAAAAGGTTGTTCTCCCTGCAAACCAAACAAATCAATAGCAAGATATACTTTCAAGTTAACTGTAATCAACCTGACTGAAACAGCGGATGTTGATCCCATTTGCTCAGAAGCACGAGAAACAGTACAGTAAGTAACCATCCTTGTAGCCATAAGTGTGGTGGTGTAAAAATATATTCTTAAAGGGGATAGCAGCAACGCCCCCCAATGTCTCACAGAATACAAGAACTGACTTTAAAAATTACAAAACTCAGTATATAATATAGAAATGAAAAAAAAAAACAATAAAAAAACTCAGAGGAAAACGTTTTTTTTTTTTTTTTTTTTCATTTAATCCTTATTGTCCTGAAGTAAAGACGCCCTGAGAAACTGATTCATGACCAGAACTGCATGGTTTTAAGCACTGATCGGTGAACAGAAGGTCAGAAACTAAAAGCCTGATTTCTGTTCCAATCAAAAAACGTGCCATGCAAAACTGCGACAAGGCCCCACAGACGACAACATTCCTCGAAGTGAAGGTTGTGACTGAATAAAGGTGACTACGTTAAAGCCAATACATACTCAGTGAAAACAAAGATGTTTCTTCCCCCAGAGCTGCAAGAACAAGAATATAATCTTGCAACCTTGACGTTGGAGGTCTTGCTGCCAGTTCTACTCATGGTTTCAGGGCAGAATTTGTTTCTTACAAAATATACAACAAATATTGTTTGCTAAGTGGCCAAAAAACAAAAAAACAAATGCTGCAGTGATAGGGACACATGAGGACTTCCCCAGGAGTTCTGCACTTAACTTCTTGTACAGTGTTTAAAGTCCTGGCAAGGAGGAACCTGTCATGGTGTTTGTTAAAGAGACCCCTGTGCAGGCAAGAACTAGAGACAACAGGTAATGATTTAAACGGTTTATTGAAAATTAATGTTTCTTCTGAGTTTGGGAGTGGGTTCCGGGTCCACACTGAGGGGAGGTAAGTGAATATTGTACGATGTGTTGTTTAATAATACATGGAATAATAATGGAGAGGAGTTGAGTCCTTCTGTTATTGGAGTGGAGGAGGATCCCAGGGGAGAGATGAGCATACCCACAGGGACTGAGGTTGTCTGTTTCCTTGTTGCAGAGGGAAGATGGTGAGTCCAACGGAGTGGTGGAGGATGGACAGGCAGGTGAGTAATGATAGGTGTGGAGAGATCCAATCAGCAGATCCAGGGAAGAGTGACTAGAGGAGCAGCAAGGCAGAGAACTGTAGACCAGAGGGAAGGCTGAGAACTGGAGCATGGGGTTCTTTCTGGAAGGAGGACACAAGAAGTAAGCTTGGGAAAATAAGTTAAAGCGCAACAGATAACAAGAGGCCTGATTACCACTCTGCGAGTAAGAACAATCTGGCATCTGCCTCTGAGATCCCCTCCTCTTTATGCTCCTCCTTATTGGCATGAACAAGCTCCAGCTGCAAGGGCACACCTGCTAGTCATACCCTGCAATCAAAGAAGGTCAGGCACGTAGACACACACACATATGCGCACACACACACACACACACACACACACACACACACACACATCCCTGCATACAGCCCTGTGGATATGACACAACATCGTTGTTGCCACCTCAAGTGAAAGAGGAACTTTCTCTGTTCTAGCGGGGTATGTACAGCCCATCCCAGTTATGGCCAAAGATATTTTGAGTATCTGTGAGATGTTTAAAATTTAATACAGATGACGTAGAAAACCTGTAAGAAGCTTCTAGAAGGGAAAATGTAATTTCTAAAGAGACATATCAGCTGCTCCTTTGGGCTGCTACTTTAAAACAGGCTGTAAGACTTCAGTAGCTAACAGGAGGCTGAGAGTATTAAAGCAAAGTTGCTTTGTTCTATCCTTTTGAAGAGTCCAAACCTGTCGTCAAACACGCAAGATTTGGTCTTTTGAAAATCTCACACTCAAGGCTAGAGGTACTAAACAGGGTATGCACATAAAAGCATATCAAACATGCAGCTCGCCAATATGGAATGCTAAGGACAGTTTGAAATATTAACTCTGTTATCCTGTTGTCTTTGTTTTGAAATAATCATTATATTGCGTTTAACTGCAAAGCCGTGTAAAACAAACTCAAAGACGGGTCTTATAAATAACTAATGAACGGTTACAAAAGGAAGTCTTCTTAGGGCTCCTGTGTGGTTACAATGAATGAATAAATGAATGATTAAACAATTAACACAGCTTTTTGCTCATATACTGAGTTGGACGCTGGTATTTCTACTGAGATGATCTTCAAGAAGAAAAATCAGTATCTTGTGATATGGTTGAGTCTTTTTTTTTATGGTTTGGAAAGAAAAATGTTACAAAGCTATGATCTTGTCTTAGGAGTAAATGAGATGTTGCAATGCTATTTAATTGATATCTATGTATCTATGTATCTATCTATCTATGTATGTATGTATCTATCTATCTATCTATCTACATAAATACACACACACACACACACACACACACACACACATATATATATATATATATATATATATATATATATATATATATATATATATATATATATATATATATATATATATATAAATGCCTAGAGAACTGTACTTTTTTGTAGATTTTTGGGATTTCTTTTTTTTTTTTAAATAATGATTTTATGTTGCCATAAATAATTTTACTTTCAACAACGATCTGTTTGTTTTTTATAGTTCTGAAACAGATATAGGAATCAGCTGAAATTTTAATCATCTGGTAGAGTGTCACAAAATGACAATTTCTCAAACTCTTTCTCTGTAATGTATCTCTATTTTAGCTAAATATATTCTTAGGGAACAAAAGTTAAATTGTATTTCTAGCAGAAATAACACTTTGATGTGAGAGGATAGAAGGGTTGCTTTGACTGCTGTGAAGGGATTCAATTGACTGACAGCTGGCAACAACATTAAGTTTGATCGAGCGTTCTCTGAAAAAAAAAAAAAAAAAAAAAGTTGCAATGTGCAAAATTTCCGCTTCAATCTCTCCTGGGAAATTCAGAGGACTTTCAAGCAGATGTGTCCTCTGGGCTATGTATCACATAATAATTAAAAGGCTCTTCACGATTAGAGGGCTGCATCCTAGTATTGGGCTACATCGTTTGTCTAGAAACTCTACACAAAGCGTTTGGTCTGGACATAATCCACTCAAAAGGCTCTGTGCAAACAGGTAGAAAAATAACAATCACCTGCTTTTCATCATGGAAATGTATCCTGTGTTGAAGGGATATCATTCTGCTAATCACACACTAACATAATGATAGTAGCTGCAGCGGCATTCGTTTTTTTAAATTATATTTTCCTTTTGTAAGACTTTTAATGCATTGTTTACGATCATGCTGAATATTATTATGTATATCAGTAATGGTGGTAATAAGAATTCATTTCATATTGTTTATGTTGAGTCCCTCAACTTGTACTGATCGTTTTTTTCATTCTAATCTACTGCGTGATTTTCTTTTGAAGTTAAAATGTTCAGCAATGATTTGGAAACAGGACTGAGGCTCTAAAGCAAATCTATCTGGTAAAAATGTTCAGACAGTTATTGGGTAAACAATAAAATAAGAACAATAAAAATAAGAAGTTAGATGCATGATGCCTATTGAGACGTATGAGCACAAACAACATTGAAACAGTAGATATAATAAATTGTAAAGCTGAAAGGGGGTCTGCATTTATTTATTAGAGAAGGAACGTGTGAAGGTACGCACTGAACTCGTGTAAAGTATTTCCCATGTAGACCATTCAGCCAGTAGCTTCGTTGCACTCTTAATTTTATTTGGTGTTGTAAAAGCAATCCTCTGCTTAACTGACCACATCTGCTCACAGTAAGCAGTTTGTTAGGACACCGAAGGAGGCAGTTCTGCTCTGAAACTGGAATCCAGGCCGTAGATTAGATTATGATGCCATTTTAATCTGCTTTTTCCTCTTGCAAGATACGATGCCCCTCCCCGGCTTCTTAGCGTTACACAAAACTTGACAAGAGGAGATTTTGCTGAACTCCGCCACGCTGATGACTCTGTGATTCCTTGTGACACTCTAATTTGGGCTTATGGAGCCAGAACTTTAATGCAGACATGGAAATAGAACTTTCTCACTGAGACCTTTCTCCTCTTAGGGTCTAATATAGATAGCCCTCCCATCTTTTTGGGAACTCTAATTGTAGTTATCTTTTTGGCCTCTTTTTTTTCTGATAAAGAGGAAAGAAATTAGCAAAGAAGCAGATTATTTTTCTTGACTTGAGTTTTAAATATTACATCAAACATAAGACTACTGTCAGTTCTGTTGTCATTCTTAAATTTTTTGAAATAATGAGTAATAAATACTTTTTTTGTAGATGAAATGAGTCAGATTAGTCAATTCTTACACAAAACAAACTGGTCATCACATCTAGTACTTCAAAGTGATTTAAAAATACAGTGATGAGTGACTAAAATAGTCAAAATATCCATTTTGGGGATAAGTAGTATTCGTCCAAAACAAAGGCAAAACTTGTTTTCTCTTTAAAACTTTCTCCTGCAGAACACAACTTGCAAAGAAATTTACACAAAGCATCTGTTTCACTAAATGTGGCGCTGAACAGGGTCCTCTATTAGGGATGTTGCTCGAGGACACTTAAAATCCAGAAGCTGGTGCCAAATCTCTGACCTTTCAGTATCATGACAGGCTCCCCATGCCCCAAATCACCCTTCCTCATGACATTTAGAAAAGTGAGCAAAGGAACAGATGGTGACGAAGAAGACATAACCAGCTGGGAGGAGCGCAGGCAAACGGGCAGAACATGTTTTACGCTTCTTTGATGCAGTGACATGTCCACGCTTTGAATTTTTAAATATTAACATTAATCTCAAATGGGCTGTAGAGGCTGAGGCTTGTTTATCAGAGAAAAGAAAACAGAAAAAACCCAGAATCAGCATGGTCAGATAGTCGATGTGAAAATAGTTGGAGATTGGGTACTTCAAGGAAACGGCTCCAATAACTCTAGTCATGACTTAAAGTCTTAAGATATACTGAAATGATGTCTTCCTCTTGTTGATCCATATCTGGAATTGCTTCTATATTTATCATCTGCTTTCTTACTATGTCCTGTTCAAGTATCCATGCCCCTTAAATCTTTCCACATCTTGCCATGTAGCAACCACACATTTTTGTGTGCTTTCTTCGGATTTTGTGAAATACACCAACTAGGCCTGAGGCATATTTGTGAGGATGAAGGTAAGTGCAGCATAGTTTCCAATACAAAAGGAAACAATATTGCACTTTCACAACTGACAGCATCCCTTTTGTACATATAAAACAACAAGACAAACAAAACCTATTTATATATGTGTGAGCACTGTAACTAAAGTCAAATTCCTCAATTATGCTCAAACATGGGCAAATAAAGATGCTTCTGATTCCAATAAAAGTCTGAAAAAAAAAGTGATGTGCATTTATATTCAGCCCCCTGAGTCAACACATTGCCGAAAAAACTTTGGCTGCAATTTTAGAAGCAAGCCTTTTGGGGCATGTCTCTGCCAGGTTTGTATTATAGAGACTGAAATTTCTCCCAATTTTTCTTTTGAAAGTAGCTCAAGCTGCGTCAGACTGGATAGGCGCATCTGTAAACAGCTTCATGCCTTGCCAAAGAGTCTCAGCGGGATTTAGGTTGGCACGGTAAGTCGATCTAACACACAAATGAACTTCAATCTAAACCATTTCATTGTAGTGCTGGCTGTACTTTTACGGTCACTGGCTTGCTAAATGGTAAATTTTTTTCCCCCCAGTCTCCAGTCTTTTGCAGCCTCCAACAGGTTTTCTTCCTGGATCGCCATGTATTCAGCTCTGTCTATCATTTCATCAGCTTTGACCAGCTTCCCTGTCTCTTCTGAGGGAATGCTTCCCCACAGCATGAGGCTGTCATTGCCATGTTTACCCGTGGGGAGGGTGCATTCGGGGTTTTTGTTTTCTGTCACACGTAGCGTTTTGTAGATTTGTAACTGTGCAATGCTCTCTCCATTTTTTCTTGATGAATTCAAAAGTGAATTCCACCAGCCTCACGCAGTCTGAACTATCCATGGTTGCTGGCGGGGTGGGGTGGGGGGTTTGCTGGGTGTGTCTGCAGGTGCCTATCTATAACACAGAGAGAAAGCTACCTAATGTGCTTGTTTTTGTACTTTGACAGAAAGCAGGAGTACCAGAAGAGAAATTGCAAACTTCATGAAGACAGACCCAAGATCTGAATCAAAACAGCAGACTTTCTTGCTGACAAATATTTTCTTTTAGAAAATGTACAAAATCATTAACAACGCACGGCAATTAGCAAAGTAAAAGAGAGCTGGAATTGCACGCCACACTTTTCAGATTTTTTTTTAACCTGTAAAAAACTTTTGAGAACCATGTGACCGTTTCAAATTCTTTTCTTCCACTTGAGATGTTTCAATTGCTTCATGTTTATCTATTGTATAAAATTCAAACACACTGTTTATGGTTGTATATTGATGGAAAAGGAAAAAGATGTAGAGGGGGGGGGGGGATACTTTTGCAAGGCACTACAATCTACACACATACTGTTCAAATAAAAGTAAAATCCTCACCTCAGCCTCTCAGCTTTGGGTCACTAAACATCCATTTTTAAAAACATGTTTAAGCAGAAAACACCTAGAGACGTCAGATAGATGTATCTGTTTTCTATTCTCAGAACAAGGTTATCTTGCCCTACTGATAAACACTCCAGGTTTATGATCAGCTTGCCATCCTTTTGAAGCTTGGTGTTCAGTTTTTATACGGCAGGATGCACAAATTTGATACGCATTACAACATCATTGCAAATTAATCAGATGAACCTGACAAATTAGACATCAATGTCATGAAAAGGGACAATATAAGACAACATGCATGTTTTTATGAAATAAATAACTGCAAATTTCTATTGAATATGACAAGGTTCAGTATTTACAGCTTAAACATAGCCTATTGTGGAGATATATTTTTGTTTTACCCAAAATGTGCTTGATTTCAAGAAAAATAAAAATATTATACACTTTCTTTTAAAAGCAGATAATTTTAGGAATCCCTCTCCAGTAAAATTGTGCATCGACATTATTGTAAAGTGCGTGTAATCTACCAAGTTGTGCAGAATTCTAACTAAAATACAGATAGCGAGGATTTGGTGCAAGTCCTATCTCCATATGGGGAAGAACAGCTGAGATAAGGCTAATCATGAACCCAAGGACACTAAACAACAGAGGAAAAACCTGCAGAGCATTTCTCTGACCTCCACTGTTCAGGTTTCCTGAACAATTTGTTACTGCAGAGGAGATTACTGTTTAATACCAATACAACATATAAATTTAAATGAAACACAGTGATTCAGACAAAGGGTACAGAAACAAGAAATAATAATGAGAAATGTTGGCCTTTATGTGGAACAAATGCTTCAAATATTTCCTCTCATCTTTGGCACATGATTAAAAATAATCTACAAATTGTTTTGCCACATAACCATGTTAAACAAATGCAGTTTGTTGGACTCGTTATTTTATATGTGCATATACCAATTAGAATAAAGAGATGTTTTGCTGTTCCTTGTTGATGCAATTCGGAATACAGCAAAAGTCAGCTGCCTTATTGTTACAGGGCTTGTTTATAACTATGTGTTTTAGAGAGATAAGTGTGAAAGTGTTTATTTTTCAGCATGGAAATAGCGCAACCCTGAATTTAAGAATGAACGCGTTCCACCTGGATTAATGGATCCCCCAGTAGTCTGAAGAAACAGGCAAAACAAACATCTGGGCCTGCGCAAGGCACCGACGTTAAAGCCTCATTTCCAACCGTGGCAGAAGAGCAAACGAGGAGTCAGAAATTTACCTGAAATCGCTGTATGGGTGAATTATCCAAAACCCGGCCGATTTGACTCGCTCTTGCTCCCGTTCGACCGCCTTCTCACTTCCGAACATCCTCAGGGAGAACTTGTTGACCCCCGGTTGAAGCATCGCTCCCAGCTGCCTGTGGATGAACCCGGCTTGATACAACCCAGCGTCGTCCGGTAGAATCTGATCGATGCCATCCAACTTTATAAAACCCGCCTGCTGGTCTGGAGGGTCGGTTTGGGCGCCACCGCTGGCGCCCAGCGCACCTTCGTCCGGCTGCTCGTCGCCGATCACCCCAGGGGGGCTCTCCTCGCTCGGGGTGACATCCCCCTCGGTGATGAGGCGTCTCGCCTCGGCCGAGTCTGAGTCGTGCACATGCCGACTGGTGATGGACGAGAGGCTGCCGCGAAACCTCCGGCAGTCCCCGTTTGAGCTGGTTTTCAGTGGTCTCCCCATGTCCGTCTCCATGATCACAGATTCCCCACTTTTGGTCTCGCCGATGCCTTTGCAGCTTACCCCAGAGGTCGGCGACGGCAGAGGCTTCAGCCTAATGCTCTTCCTCCGGGTGTCCTTGTCTGCGTCTTCTCCTTCCCCCATTATGGATGCTTTCTGTCCAATGTGCTGTGGCAAACTGTAGAGCCTTTTACGCATGGATGAGTGCAACCTGTCCATTATGACATTGAGACGCAGTGGGGGAAATTAAATAAACCCAGGGTGTAGTGTAACGAAAACAGCCAGCATCCCCGCGCCCCGCATCTGTTTGTGAGAGCGATTAGACTGGAGCTAATCTGAATCCCTGGAATCCTGCTACACATGACAAGAAGCGCCGTGACTCCACTGAAACAGACAACAGACGCTCGGTCTGACAATTAAACTACCTGACTGCTTGCATATGTCCTCACGCGCAACCCGGGCGGTCTGCTTGGCCACTGCGTCCTCGGTGTGCATCTTTGTGGCGCTCCGACATTGTGCGCAAAAAAGTGGAAAGAACTGCCTGAAAGTCACCTTAGCGTGACACGCGAAAGAGGTGCGGGCGGACGTCGGGGAGGGAGACCGGGGAAAGGTCATGCGCGACGGAGGATGCTCTCCTAACCAGAATCCCCCCCTGTCAAGCGGCCGCCAGAGCGACGTGACAAAATCACGCAAAATACAGTGTGAGCGTTCCAAGGAGAGCTGACATCACTGATCCACAGTCAGGATGCGTTTTTTGGTGAATTGTGAATATTCATGCTGCTGATCTATTGGGTTGCCATAGGAGCGAGAACTGCAAATAAGCTCGGCCCACCTTGTTTAAAGGGGAAACGCTCTCCCCATTCTTAAAACGCAACCCCGTTAAGTTAAGTCCACAGGTAGCCTGGCGAGCCCTTTGTTCCAGCCTGCCGCCGGGTTCGCTGGGAGAGAGCCGAGTCGGTTTTAGTCTAGTTTTTCGCTCTAATCTGCTGCGTGAATTTTCTTTTGAAGTTGAAATGTTCAGCAAGGATTTGGAAACAGGCTCTCGTCGAAAGAGGTTGGGTGTATACCTCAATACAACATGATAATAAAAGTATTTTGCATGACAAGTTGAACACCTGTAATGAAAGGGAAAGGTAATATTTTAGAGGAAAAAACCCTGACCATGTGGAACATCCAAATGAAATCTGCCTTTGTATTACTTATCCAAATAGAACATGTATTTTAAAAGATGTATTTTTATTATTTGATTAATTTAAGATCAGCGTTCTTGAAAAAAAAACTGAAAAATAACTATAAAATAGTCGACTGACACAAAAAGCTGGGTTCAGTCACTCTGTTAACTGATCATCCTTAAGATGCTTCTGTAATTAGATGCATCTCTGCTCAGAACATGGGGTCTGGCTGCTGACATTGTACATCAGAGTAAAAACCAGAAAAAGAAGTCACAGGACTTGTTTGGAGACCTGAAAAGGCCTGATTGTGACAAAGCACACATCTAAGGAAGGATACATAAAACACATTGGCAGCTTTTAATCTCCATAAAAGTACAGTGGTGTTCATCATTTGGAAGTGGGAGAAGTTTGAACTAAACTTTCTGTAGTTATGGCTGGCCAAAATGGAAATGATGCCCTTAAGCAATCGTGGTGGAAGGATTTTGGTCAGAGAAGTGACCAAGAACCCACAGCGTCCTGCTACGGAGACAGAAACCATCCAGAAGGTCATCCAGGTAGAGTGGCCAGACCGAAGTCATTCCTCACTAAATTAAGATGGCAGCTAGCTCACATTTTACCAAAAAGCTCCTTGAAGATTGTCAGACCAAAATTCAACTTCCAGTCTAATGAAACCCAAACAGTAAATGTTGGTCTGAGCTTCAAGCAATATGTAGAAAAACAGTCACTGCTCCTCACCTGGTAGACACTATTCCTGCTGTTAAGCATGGAGATGCCATGCTTGACACACTCATACTTGTACCCCTTGTTTTAATTCCAAAATCAATAATAAACCCAGAATGCTTTGTGGAATCAGAATATGACAGGAGTTGGAGACCTACTACTAATACTACTAATGTAGTCATTCATTCCAGGCTAAAAACATAAAAATATTTGCTTCTAAACTCATTATTTCAGCACAAAAATAAACACTTTGTCAGTAGAAGCCCAATAGTGAATGAGGAGGTTATTTTTTATCCAGCACCAAACACCATGTGAGACTATCCTTGAACAGAAGTCTGTATCTATACAGTGCCTTTTAAACAACAGATATTTCACATTTTACAAACACAAACTTGCCTATATCTTATTGGGATTTTATGTGAAAGACCAGCAAAACGTAGCAAATAACTTGGAAATGAAAGGATACATGGCTTTGAAAGTTTTTTTTTTTTTTTTTACAAAGCCAAATCTGAGAAGTGTGGGATGCAAATTTATTCTGCCCCTCGTGTTAGTTGTTTGTAGAACCAGACTTCACTCTAATTACGAATGAAAGCCTTTTGGGGTTTGACTTTACAAGCTTTGCAGAAATAGAGGCTGATATTTTTACTTTTCTTTCCTCTCCAAAAAATTCAAACTCATTCACGCTGGAGGAAGAGTCTCTGTGAGCAGCAATTCCCTTGCAACATATTCTCAACTGGACTCAGGTCAAAGCTTTGTCTGACCCCTTCTAACACCTGAGTATGCTTTGAACTAAACCAGCTCTGGTTGTATTCATAAGGTCATGTTCTGCTGAGAGATGAACCTCTGCCCCCCCACCACACACAAAAAGTGAACCAGGGCAACTTGTCCAGTTTATGTTAACATTTCATTTACAGTTCACACATACAAACTTGTTTGTTGGGCTAAATCGATTTTTTCTTGTAAACATTGTGTACTTGTTTAAGTTGTCTTAGTAAAATTTACTCAAATAGAAGAACATCTGCTCAGAAAAGAGAACAGTTGGTCCTACTCAAAAAAAAAAAAAAAAAAATCTTCAATTTGAGTAAATTTTACTTAGACAAATTTACTGTGTATTGTTACCACTACAAACAACCACTATGTGTTACCTGAAAATTAAATGTTAACATCGGTGGAAAACTGTCCTAGTTTACTTTTTTGAGTGTATCATGTCATTTGAAGTCTCTGGTTTGCCAGTCAGCTTGATGTATCTTTCCATCAATTCTGCTCAGGTTCCTTGTGTCCATTAGGGAAAAGATATCTCTGCAGCATGATGCTGCCACCAGCATGTTTCAAGAAAGTCTTGTACCCACCTTAAAAATTTACTCCAACTCACCTCAGCTGGACGCCACATTTACTGCTTGCTGTTGTCTTTATGACTGTTGTCATTTCAGCTTTTAACTTTTTGCTCTCTCTCTCTTTTTTCTTCATAGTAGGTACACCTGGTCTGACGTTCTGTTAACCTCAGTCCAGGGAAGACAGATCACCCGCTATTACCATCTAATGTAGAACAGATTACTAGATCAATGTGTGCTTCTGTGCTTTTTTGTCTCTCTTGTTGTGTCTCTGCTCTGTTGTCTGTAACCCCCAGTCGGTCGAGGCAGATGACCGTTCATACTGAGCCCGGTTCTGCTGGAGGTTTTTCCTTCCCGCTAATGCAGAGTTTTTCTTTCCACTGTCGCTTCATGCTTGCTCAGTATGAGGGATTGCTGCAAAGCAATGTACAATTCAGACAACTCTCCCTGTGGCTCTACGCTTCTCCAGGAGTGAATGCTGCTTGTCGGGACTTTGAAGCAATCAACTGGTTCCCTTTTATAGAACATTTTTGACCAATCTGTATAATATGATTGAATTTGACTTTGTAAAGTGCCGTGAGATGACATGTTTCATGAACTGGCACTATATAAATAAAATTGAATTGAATTAAATTGAATTTATCTTGCATCTAAAATCCTAATAAAAGACATTAAAGTTTGTGGTTTTGATGTGACAAATTAAATAAAAGATTAAACTTTTTCAAGTTTCACTGATTTGCCAGTAAAAAAAAATTATTATTACAATAAATAAATAAATAAATGTTGTATGCCTGAAATATGTGCATATTAAAAAAAAAAGATTTACTCAAATAAAGAAATGTTTATGAATTTTGGAATAACGTGGTAGATAGCACAACAACGAGCACAATGGTGAATTTACAAACCTGATTTTCAGTTGTAAAATTGTAAAGAGCGATTTTACAGGTATCAAGGGAACAAGATGAGATGAAATGACAAGTAAATGCTTTAAAGGTAATTCAAGTGAAAACGACTTACTCCAAATGTCTGCAAATGAAAAACGACATAAGCGATGCAGTCAAGATTAAACAGTCGATTTAATAAATTAAGATGATGTAAAGCATTTAATTACCTTTGATTGGATAGTTTAATAATATCTACGGTATTAGTGTGATTTTTATTCATGGTTTTAATCTGTTATATCTAAATTAAATTCACTGACGTACTACTGCGCATGCTCGCACTCACAGCTCGCGTCGCGTGAGCAGATGCCAGGAGGCAACCTGCTGTCCTCTGCCACCGACTGACTGACTGACTGACTGCACCCTCAGGTCTTTTTGAAATGGCAACCAGTCAAACCTGGACATTAAGACGCTATGGGCGTTTTGTACCACAACCGGGACGAAAGCCTTGGAAGGTAACCGAATTTAATTTAATTCAAACACATCAGCTTTATGCTAGCTGGACGAATAAACTTATGTCTGAGCTAGCCAAAGTGGAGTTAGCACACAGCATTATTATGCTAACAGCTACATGCAGACAACATTAATAACACCAACATATATCTTTATTGAATTGTATTGTTATTCTATTTCTTTTTTTTTGTAAACGTCCAGGGCAAGCTTTATGTAAAAGTGAACTAAGCTGCTGCATAGGGCCACTCAATTATGAGAAAATATTCATAGTTTATGGTCATAATTTAAAGCTGCTAGCCAGACTTTTTTTTTTTTTTTTTTTTAATAAACCAAACTCAGATTTAAAAATAAAAAACATCATGTCATGCTTAGTTTAATTGTCTCTGTGGGTAAATAAGTATTGAACGCATAACCATTTTATTTGGTATAATATTTCTTATGAGCATAAATTGACATGGACTTCTTACGAGACCCATCCTGTCCACACAGGCAAAGAAATCCAATTTCTACAAATTATGTGCGGACATTTAACCTGTTACATGTTATTTTACAGAAAAAACAACTATAACTATAATCATTTACTGTAATCATTAAATAATAAGAATCATTCATTTCATCAAAGAAAACAATAAATAAGGCATACAACCTCCAAGGCACGTATGTATGCTAACCTTGCAAGGCTCCCATTTCCCTAGAAAAATTATGCCGAAGTGTGTCTAGTTTGCTAAACAACGTTTACACAATCTGGGGAAAGACCGGGAGGATGTAGACGAGATCAAAACTGAACTCACTGGATGCAGTGATAAATGTTGGGGGACAAAAGGCGCTGCAGAAGACCAGGAGCAAAGTCTGGAGGTGGGAACATCATCATTTGAGGCTGTTTTTCAGCATACCACTCTGGTGGGGCTTTACATAATTGGAGGACGGATGAATGGATGGAAAGACAGATTAATACATTTCTTCAGTAATGGAGCTCTCAGAACCTTCTGGACTTAAAGAGTGTGTGAACGAATGGGCCATAATCCCATCTGAGCAATGTGTGTGACTAGTTTTTCCATACAGGAGGCATCTTGACGTTATCACCACTATCAAAGGCTTTTCTACTAGGGCTGTGCTAAAAAAATTTACATTTTCCGATACGAATCGATTCTCATATTAATTCCTAAAAGTCGATTCATATAACGATTTTTTGATTAAAAAACATTTTTTCACTGTGAACTTAAATGTGTGACCCATGTGTGTGGAAGCTGTAATATGGTGTTTTTATCAGTAAAGTGCACCGAGAGCCGACTTTAGCCACAGACGTATATACGTAGACACCTCATTGGGCGCAGGTTTGCACGTCGACGTCACCGCCATATTGTATGTGGCAGAAAGTAGTGCACGCTTGTGTTCCCTGTATATATATTTTAAATTTTTATATAGATAGATATAGATGGAGCTTATATATATATATATATATATGTAAAGAAATATATATAGATTAATTAATAGAGATTGGCAGAACAGAGAGCTATTGATTGATTGATTTATTTACTATAAATAAATAGGTGTGTGTGTGTGTGTATATATATATATATATATATATATATATATATATATATATATATATATATATATAGATAGATAGATAGAGAGAGAGAGAGAGAGAGAGAGAGAGAGAGAGAGAGAGAGATAAATATGGGGTCACATTATTTCATAAAACCTTTTAATATCTGGTATAGAGATAGAGTAGGAACAGACTTTTTGGGAAGTATTAAATAGATAAAATTACTAATATGAGAAAAAAAAGTCATAGGAGAATAAAGTAAAAAAAAGACAAAAGTGGTAATATTATGAGAAAGAATTAGGGGGAACATTTCCAGAATAGTCACAGTTAGAACTATTTTAGTCCTGGAGTAATAGGGCCAGGTTAGATTCTTTTAATCATTTTTATTCTTTACGAGAACAAAGTCAGAAGAATGACGCCAAAGGGATCCGAAAATAAACTTGTAATATTACAAAAAAAAAAAAAAAAATATTACGAATATGATGTATATTCTGAGATTAAAGTCCCTCTGATACTGTTTAAGTGTTTGAGTCCAACAGCAGATTTGCCACATTCAACATGGCGGACGCTCTTACGCATCCGTAGCATAGGCAGACCTCGCCCAACGAGGCGTCTATGTATATAATGTCTAGCTTAGCTTAACCTGTTAGTCTATTAGGTTTGGCTTAACCTCCAGGTTTAGCTTAACCTGTTAGTCTATTAGTTCTTCTTCTGCTCTTTGAACAAAACATAGCCCCAAGCGCCGCCTAGAGGTCGGAGGCATGGATGCAACATACATCATAGGAGCTTTCACACTCCAGTCCAGGAGATGAATTTGTCATATTTACATACGACATTATCTAATGTCTTATGTTTAATAATGCACCAGCTAGTGTCCAAATTTAGAGTCCCTTTTGTTCTAATAAAGTATTTTTGAATTGTATTTAATAGAAATAGCAGCTGTAGACATCTCTGGTGTCCTCTGTTTTCTACCCTGCATCTGTTTGAGTTTTCTGCCCCACAGCACGTTTGGGAAAACAATTGTCTCAACATTCAGGGAGAAGGTTTAGTCCTTACAGACGTCATTAGCTACCATTACTTTATTCATTTGCTGTTCAATGTTAATATGATACTAGTATCAATATGTTACATAACAACACAGTCATGAAATACAGGTAACAGCTAAAACAAAAATGTTATCACCAGCAATCCAGTGTTGAGATCAGATCGAATCGAATTGAACTGAATCGATTCCAAATCTTGAGAATCAGAATGGAATTGATTCTTGAAATCTGAACCGAAACCGTTCCCTATTTTCTACCAAATACTGCATTTTAGTAAGTATATTCAATCCCCTTTTTCCCCTCTTTCACTTCATTTTATTAAACATTACCTAATTGATGGACATCTGTGGTGAACTGGATGGGTTGTTACTGACGTGTTCAGAAATCCATGTAAGTTGCACCGTTGGAAATACGTTTACTTAGAAATTTAGAGGCTTTTAATACTTATTTTACCCACTGTACATTGCATTAGTTATTCAAGATAAAGTCTACCGCCCCTTAAACAGACTTCCATTTGCACAGAGAAGTCACAAAAATCATCAGATAAGAGATTCCTTCTAGTATGTGCACTTGTAGTTGCTATTTTTGTAGCCTGTTTTAATCATGCAAATAATTTAATTATTTGCATGCTATCAATCTATTTCCTCCTTTAAACCTGTTTACTTGTAAAGTTTAGTAAAGTCATCTGATCAGCTCAATTTTGGGCCTTTGGTGTTGTCATCGACCCACGCATACACAAAGCAGAATTAGCAATTATTTTGTTTAGTGTGCTTTTCAAAACCTTTACATGTGGTTAAATCCTGCTATAGAAGTAAATACTTAATTAACCCAACTGTTTTATTGTCCTTATACAGTTATTTGTGGAGGGAAAAAAATACATACTACTTGACTGTACTTTTAAAATTATACTTTATTGTCTGCACAGAAATTTTTCAGTCCCTTCAGTTCGGTTTAATCATATTGCCCTGATTGATTTACAGTCAACGTCTAAAGACCTTTAAAAGACCATCAGGCCCAGTTCTTGTCCAGTTACAGACACGTCTAAGTAAATTAGAATATCATCAATGAGTAAATTTCAATAATTTAGTTAAAAAAGTGAAAGTCGTGGATTCAGTGTTTTATTTAATGTTAGTTTTAAGCCATTATCATTAAAATTAATATGGAGGTGATGAGCCTGTGGTATACAGTCTGCTTTCTTGGCTGTGGTGTCCTGCTGAAGGTGTGGGGTTTATTAAAGGCCAGCTTGCTGACTAATGAAGCACATTAATACCACTGTCATAAAAAACAGATGTTGGTACTTTTGCCGGTGTGATCAGAAACACTGTTAGCAAACTAAATCAGCGTCTCCATAAAGTTTCTTTGCAGAGGGTGAAGTGTTCTGATATGTCTGGGTAGATGGCTCTGCTGGCCTAGGACTTGATCAAACATGTTTTTAGAAACACCAGCAGCTTAATTAGCATCCTAAATCATAACTGACTAGAGATTTCACAATGTACCTCAACAAAGTTGGAGGCTGTATCTCTCCTCTCTTTGAACTTTGAAAGACTGAGCAAGTGTCCAGCCTCTTCTGGCTCTTGTGACGTTGTTTCCGGTTCAGGAATGGTTCAGCAAAAAGCAGGTCACAGTTGGAGGACATGTCCTGCATATGACCGCGCCATGGCTCTTAAAGCACAGACTCCAGCTGCAGTCAGTGTCTCCATCTATGAAATGTTTGTGTGTTTTTGGACCACACCTCTTCCTTCCACATAACTTTCCATTAACATGCTTGTATATGGCACCCTGTGAACGGTCAGCTTCTTTATACTGCAAAAAGGGAACTATAAGTACAATTTTCTTAAACTGAGTGTATTTCTCCTTGATTTGAGCAGCTGAATAATATTATCTGCCAATGGAATGAGTATTTTTACCCCTAAAATAAGATAATTAGATATCCTGCACTTGAAATAAGATGATGGAGATCAATTGTTCTTATTTTAAGTTCCCCTTTTGCCATAGTAATGACCATTTGTGGCTTAGGCTCCTTGTGGAAGTTGTCAATGACTGGATATTCTTGTTAAAAAAATAACCTCTTTATTGATCTGATGTCACCTTTAGTAAGGTTGTTGCAGGAACCGAACACAGTTAGGACAATGGGAGGATCATGATGCTGGATAGTTTAATAATTAGAGCCCCAGATAACCTGTAACAGCAGGAGAAGCACAAAGAGGGGCGACAACAACATTAACAGCAACAGGCCCGGCAACGAAGGGGAACTGATTAGTGGGACAAGGTGCAGGCGAGTCCAGTCAACAGAAATGTAGTGCAGCTGTGTGGGAAAGCTGACTTCAATAGATCACATGAAAATAAAAAAAGACCACTTGTAAAATAAATCCAATTGGTTGAGATGGAGTTCAAATCAATCCATAAAATGACAATTCCTTAAAAGCCATCAGTCTAAGAAAACCACCAGATTGCATTAAGTCAGTGCAGTTCTCTCTGAGCCATTTGCCTTTAGCATATTTTTTATTATTTTATTAATTTATTGCACAATAATGGGCATTTTTTTTATCATAACCAATTTTACATGTCTTCTTAAGCTCATGTTTTTCTATGTTCCATATATGTCCTGATTAGCCTTTTCATTATGAGCACTTATTATTATAGAAGCCGTCACCTAAGCACAAACACCAACACGGAGACAGAAAAAAAGATTTTTGTCTACAAAAGAAAATATTAATATTTACACTTCTTTTGATGCCCTTGTATGGAGAAAAAAGGCAATGAGGCAGTGTTTTGTGACAATTAATAACACAGATATCTGAAGCGTCATAAGGCTAGATTAATGTTTATAACTGAAGATCCAGACTGAAATGTATGATGAGAAAAGGCAGACTTAAAATGTATTAACACGGCTTTCTTTGCAGGTTTTTGAGACGAAGGCCAATGAACCTAAAATTGTTGCGACCATTTTGGAATCTGGATATTTGCTGGTGCTTCAAGGTCAAGAAAGCTTGGTAAGATGCTGTGAATATTTATTGGGTTAAACAATATTAGGAAAGGATATAATATAGTTGTATATTTCAGTAACAGTGATGGTAGTTAACCCACAATTTGTTCGCTCTTCTTTCTTCCATCATTACAATGTCCCTAAACCAGTTTATCCTTGAGCTTTAGCAACTTGGTTACTAAAATCTTTATAAGGCTCTTATTTTTATAACAGTTTTAATTTTTCATTGATTATTAATGTTGAGCTTTACTTTACAAGCGGTTTTGAAAGATCCATTAGTATGTTAAATGAAAATGTCTTTTTGCTTTAGAGAAACCAAATTCACTTTGCATTTGACTTTTCCACTGTAGCTAACGGTCCAAGCGTGAAACGGCTGAAACGGCCGTTCGCATCGCACCCGACCAAAGCTGTTGGGAATTTAGTTAAGGCTGCAGCGGGGAATGACATACTGTGACTTCATCTTCTTTAAATAAAGCCTGGAAACAAAGGGCCAAATTTTGCTCCTCCCGTTCCCTGGCACTGGATATAAATATTAATCTGTTTTCAGATCAGAGGTTCTGATGAAGGCCGTATGAAATATTCTGCTGAAGAGTCTGACATTTCTGCTCCAACCTGATGGGAATTGACTGCATTATTTCGGAGGGGCCAAGCCAAATATTCTGCTTGGGTTCGAGAATGCTGCAGAGAAATGCGTAATATTTAGACAAAGAAAGTGTCACTTAAGGTTCCTTTGTCAGTTTTGGCATAAATCCATAGATGCAACTTAAAAACCTGAATTAATTGTCTTGCAGATTGAAAAATGTGTTCAACCTGATGAGGAGCAAATCATTTCATGGCCATTTCTGCGGCTCCTCGTTTTCTATAAAGCATCTTTCCACTATTTTTGTGCAAGCTTTGTCTCGGCCAGGACAAGAAGGTTTCCTCTGACCTGCAGACAACAGGTTGAGGTGCCACTCTGTCTCTGATTAATCGTGTTCTGGCAGGAGAGCCGGCTGCGCCAGGCTGGCTGGTCAGACTGTAGAGAGCGTTCAGTGAAGATGATAGTCCGGTCTGTTGTAGACTCCTGGAATTTTGCATGCAGAGAAGTTAAACTTAGACTCTGAAAAGATCTTAAAGGATATATTGATTTTGCGTAGCAAGAGAGGGTACCCAGAGAAGGAAATATTCACTTATAAATATGAATATCCCTTTGTAATAAAATATCACCAAAGTCTGATGTGTTAGTAGCTTAGAATTGTGGAACAATTAAGGGATTTAACATAATGCTTTAAAAGGAGCAGTGGACTCACGAGGTTTATGCTGTAGATTTTGTAGTTATTTTTATTTATTTTTTATGCCTCCTAAATGCTAAGCCATGTGCTATGTCATGTTGCTTCTGCGTGCTCTTAAAAATATGTTTTCTAAGAGCGTTACGTTAAATGCTGCTTCATCAGGGAAGTGCAACGCTCTGGTTCCTGTGCCGTGCAGTTGTTTAGAAAAAAAGCTAACTGGATCTACAGCCAAAGCCTGCAGAGCACATTTAACAATTAACACTGTAAAGTTACTGTTTTTCGCTCTCCACTCCAGGAGGAGACTAATGACTAGATCCAAATATGAGGCTTTGATGTAACTGAGTAAACAGAGACCCCTGCAGACAGTTTTGGGAAACATTTATTCTTATTTTCTCCTGGCTCTTCTGGAGCATTTAAACTTGTTCACATTAACATTTCGGATAATTATCAAATTATCCAACTAAAAAAATTATTTTTCCCACGTTAATGAAGATGTTTATTTTATTATTTTTTTTAGGATACAATCCCTTTACATGGTGACTCCAGTTCTCTTAAACTGCAGCACAAAAGTGATAACCTGATGTTTCGATTTACTGTGCAGGTGAGCAATAAAATATTAACGTTTCTTTCCAATGTTGTCCATTACAAACCTTAAAAAAAAAACATTGATTAATTACACACTCAAAAATACATCATTAATTTAGTGTACACAAGCTTTCCATTGTTATTTGTGTATTTATTTTGCAGCGATGCTGATTAGATTGACACATCTCAGATGTTTTTATTAGAATGAATGATTGACGGAGACAGACTTTGTGTGAATTTGTGGACTTCTGCAGGGGGAGAGCCGCATGATAAGGATGCAGTTTGATGGCAGCAGCACAGCAGAGGCTGTAAATCAGTGTTCAAGGGCTGTGGAAAAGTTGATGGAGTATGTTCCTGTCACCTCTCTGGAAGTTGCTGCGATACATCCAAATCAGCCCCCCACTGAGGTCCCACCAGCTGCACAGGTTGCTAAGCGTACCTCTCAGAAAATGTCTTCTTTTTCTTCAACACTAACCTGTCACTTATTTTTTTTTAACTTTGAAATTATTTTTAAGCCACACATAATACAACTAAACTGGCCCAGTGATGGTGACTCTGAAGTTAGTTTAGAATATTTGATATTCTAAAACCTGGATTAAAGAAAGTTCACACTACTTACATTTCAATATCACATTTTTTTTCTGTGAAATATATAAAGACTTAAGATGCTACTACTGTGTTTTAAAGGCGTTGTTAATCAACAGTAGCACTATGTCCTCACTAGGTGGTGCTATTTGCCATATAGTGTCATTTGGACATTCTTTGGGATGGGCCATTTAAATGTGCAATAATCATAATGTAATCCCAGATTTTGTGTGAGATTGAGTTAAAACCCACCGTAAAAACACCCATTCACTATAGATATTAATTATACTAGCGTGAATAAAAGCTAGTAGAAAATTTGTTAATAGTTTATTAAATATTTGATTGTAAAAACTAAAAATCACCACCATATGTAAAATTGACCATCCGGCAGAGTTAACTCTAAGAAGAAAATAAAACACTCTATGTTGAAATTCTCATTGGTCAATTTGGCTTCAGAGTGAAAAGCCCAGCTCTTCTCTTCTGCGCTTTAAGTCATTAAACATGAAGGATTAGGAAAGAAATGGACGCGGCCATGGTGCTTAAGTTGACCTTTGAGGGACGTACGCAATGCAGAAGTTTGCAGAGAAGATGAAAGGACTTGGTTCCGCTGGGTGGAAAATTTTCAATTAGTAATGAGGTCATTGATTGGTCTCCCCACTCCGTGGTGTCGCACCGTGTCTGTCAAATCTTTTATTTTTTTCCTTCCATACATTCTCTGTCATCCAGCAGCAGCAGCAGCAGACGTGTCAGGGACAGACTGGGCAGACTGAGCCTGAAGCCGTCCAGGGATCTGTGTCCATCAAGCGTCTCACTCAGGTATTACTTGTTAAAACTTAATGACACATTAATCAGTAATTCATCTTTTAGATAAATCATTGCTACATTTAATCTACAGTTTACATGTTTTATCTTTTACTTATCTCTTTACTGTGTCTATAAGGTACTGAGCTCTCATAAACATTTACTTAAAATGTGAATGTTGGCATTAGTTTGTTAGATAAAAAAAAGATAAAGATAAGATAAAAAAAAAATAGACAATGATTTTACTCAGATGTTTATTTCTGTTTTTTTATGATCCCGAAAATCAAATATCACACAAGGACTAGAATAAAAAACCTACCTGATCTAAAACTATGTCCATGTACTATACAGTATATTCACCAAATTTTGGGTGGTGGCTCCTTTTGCGAGGCTGCAGGCAGGAGACGGCGCCCCATGTGTGGAGGCTGTTGGTCCTCTGCACAGCGATCCAAGATTCGACTCCCAATCTTGGGATCTATGCTGCATGTTCTCCCCGTTCTCTCTCTGCCTGTTTCCTGTCAGAATACGGTTAATGAATGTCACTGGTGGCAAAAAGTCTTAAAAATAAACAAATCCATCACTGCAGAAATGACGCTTTCTGCCTGTTGGAGTGATGAGGTGTTAAGGAAATCCTAGTTGCTTTACTAGCTTCTTTAAGTTTTTCTTTTTTGCAAGTAAAATTCAAAACTTACTATCATCTGAAAAGAGGGCTTTGGACCACATAATCGAAGTCCAATTCCCTCGGACTAAGAGGCGAGGGAATTGGACTTCGATTATGTGGTTCAAAGCCCTCTTTTCAGATGATAGTAAGTTTTGAATTCCCTCGCCCATCCTACGTCATCTGGGTAAGGTGCTTCTGATGTTGTATCTGATTGAGGAGTGGGTAAACACTAGGAAAGCAACAGTTGCACCCCCGAACCTTTAAATGAGTTTTGCTTCACAGTCCTTCTTTTTCTACACCACCTTTTTCCAATCAGCTTTCTAGTAAAATGCTTGGATTCAACCCTTTGTGAATAACCAGCTTCTTTAATAATGACCTTTTGTGTCAATGATCGTCTCCTGGAGAGCTGTCAGAAGTCTCCCTGATGATTGTGGAGACCATAACATGAAAAAACAAACATTTCTGTAGAAGTACTATTATTACCTGTAAGCCATAATAATCTGATGAACCTTCAGAGTTTCAGTTTCTGAATTGAACCACTAAGATGAATTTTCTGTCTTATGTCGTAGCGATTGATGTGCCAAAGACATTTGTTTTGACTAGAGTCTTTCTCCTTGCATTCCACAGCACTTCTTGGGAGAGACTGCTTTGGCTCTCCCTAAAATATATAGCCACAGTTCTTTGGCACCAGGTGACTTGGAGCCCATCCTGCGTCTTTGTCTACTGGATCCCAGCTTCCCTGCGTTCGTAGAGAAGGTGCAGGAGGAGCTGGGGAAACTGCAAGAAGAGTGAAAAAAAAAAACGTACCACCCGCCGAAGGCAGCGTGTTCAAGCCAGCGCCATTATTTTACGTTCTAAACATTGTGTAGGCTGTAACTGTTGTTGGTTCAGTTTGTTTGGCCGTATTTCACAGTAATTGTTATATAGCACAGCTGATGCTTAAAATTGTCCTAAATCCTTGGGGACTTAAGACAAAAAAAACAAAACACACATTAACAGGATTTTTCGTATTATTTTTATTCAGAAAAAAAATATTGGTCTCACTCAATATGTTGGATCGTGGCTATATGCTCTGGTCCCTCAGTTCACATCCCCAATCCAGGTCCTTTCCACCGCAACACACATGGATACATCGTATTGAAAGAGGAGTCATGCAGCTACAGCAGTGAATCTAAGCCAGCTTTCAAGTGATCCCACAAGATTAAAGCTTCACTGAGTAAAACAAACTGCCCTCCATATATCTATTTAAGAATACATATTGCATAGGATTATAGCCATGCTATACAGTTAAAGAGAGAGGAAAAAAATAGAAAGTAAAAATCAATGAATTGAAATTGGGAATTATAAAAAAAATATTGTTATTTTTTTTTACAGATTTCCTATCATTTGAACACTCATACTTCAACATATACAAGACACCTAAGTTACTCTGGAAAGAAAATAGAAATAATACATATATTCTTTTTGTTAAGATAGTTAAACACACAGTAGTCATTTTCTGTAAGCACTCTCAATAAAATTTAAATACTGCCTGTCATTGAAGCCCTTGCTTCACAATAAAAGTTCTGTTAAAAGTAGACTTCTTGTCACAAATCAAATATTTTAATGACAATGATATGCTGTACAAATTGTCAATAAAAACAATATATATATATATATATATATATATATATATATATATATATATATATATATATATATATATATATATATATATATATAAGGATGACTCCATAAAAAACAGGTAGTTTGGATGCAAAAAAAGCCACACGAGGGATAACAACAGAAAATGTCTATTCTGAGTATCCTATTGCGTTATTATCTTGCATGCATTGTACATGATATGTAATACAAAAGGGATCACCTCGGTTGAGGGCATGTTAAAATTAATAAAGGAGACATCAACAGCACATTGGAAATGTGTACACCTTTGTGGCGCATTAGTCATTATTCATCATCCTGAAATTGCCATCTAAGACTGGATAAGGCATGCTTAAGACAGCCATTACAGTAAGTTCTTATTGTTGCCAGTGGTATGCTGATATTGTTTCTCATAAACTGAGACAGGATATGGGTTTTCCACACTGCCCGGAGTTTTGTCAACCTCTGATACTTTCATGTAGTCAAAAAAATGCAGTTTAGCCTACTCATCTGTGGAGAGAAGAATCGAGAGAAGACATGAATACTTGTTATCCTCTCAGTGAGTTTTCCATTTAGCCCACCCGATCCCTTACAACACAGTCTTACATGAGTAAATTGCTTATTTCGTATTCCTCTGGCGTATGTTTTTGTCCTTGTGGTTGTTCGTTGAGTTTGTTTTCCTAGGATAGAAAGCAGTTATATTAGTGACTTCACAGTAATAAATCACAGTATCATACCGTACTCAGTACTTTGAAACTAATCTGATGCACAGCATGATAAGTACATATTTACTCACGCTGGTCCAACTGGTTCATCGTCTTCGACATAGGAAAAAACGAGACAAAAACACAAACAGAGGTCAAATAGCAGAGAAAAATATAACGGAAACAGACATTTACTGTTTTTGTGTTTGTTCTTTTCAGACAGGTAGGGTGTCTCGGGACCTGATTGCCCATTTTTAGAAGCCTGGCAAAGGCAGGATCATCGGAATTGGTGGTTTTGTGCATAAAATTCACACAAAAGTCTGTGTACAGCATTCGCTACTGAAACAACTAAAACTAAATAAGTGGATAAAATCAGCAATTATGCCAAACATAAACTTAACCTTACATAACATCTGAATCACATGGGTTTCTTGTTTATTTCAAATAGAGACTTTGTGTGGGAGTGTTACAGATGGCTCACTTAAAGCCATCTTTTAATTACAGTTTGCAGTTTTAAATATACTTGATAGGGCGTGATAGATGTTGGCAGTTCACTATTACTTTCCATAGCGTGAAGCAATAATGTAAGGTGACAGGGACTTTGAAATGTTTTTCTTTATGGTAATGGGGAAGTAGGATAAGTGCCACTTGTTACAGTGTGGTAAAAAAAAGAAGAAGCAGGTACTGGAAGTAGGACATAAAAAAATGGTTTCACACCCCTCAGCCTTGGGGTATTTAGGGTCGTTGGTGTTGTGCAAACAAATGAAATGTGTCAGCAGGTATAGGAAGTAACCAGTGAATGTAAGATATTTTCCATGCAGTTATTAGTCAGGGATAAGCAGCATTAGCAGCATTCCATGGCATTAAAATGGAGCAGATTATGGCAGTTATAATGTTAGACCAAAAAAAAAAACAGAAAAAAATGGTTTCTGTCAAGAGGAGGAAAATTAGTGGGCTTATGCAGTCTTATCACACTTCATGTGTACAGTACGCAACACAAATTTACTGTTATGCCTTTGCAAGCACACTAACAACAGCGTTTTACTGTGTGATATTAGTGGTTTAACAGCAGGGCTGTAAAACATCAATTGTGATTTCTCTTCTTTTTTTTTTTTTTTTTTTACAAATAAAGCGTTTTGGTGTGCCTTAACATCACGGCAAGTTCATCACACAGCAAAATTTGTGTTTTTTAGCAGCTGGTACAGCAATGTCAGCCTCTGCATCAAAGCCTTTGGCTGTGGAGTTAAAAAAGTGTTCCAACACAGCTAAGCCATCAAGAGACCCGAAATTATAACGCGCAGACAGGGGCCAAAACCTCTGGGAACGGTGGATGCTAAAAGGAGATTTGGATTCATCCTGATTTGAATGACATAAAGACGGCAAATATAATCTACCTTAATCGCTTCAGTTTTTCGGTTGACTTAAAACCGTGCACAGAGATAATGCAGGAGAACTATATGTCTATATATACATCTATATATAGCTATATCTAGATATAGCTATATATAGTGGCAATGTTTTGCATCAAACTAATTTTAATAGAAGAAAAAGATATCCAATAAATACAGCCTGTTTAATTTATTAGCTATCCCAGGATTGGACCCTTCATATTTAGTTTTCCGAGTAAGACTGCCTGGTCAAAAAGAGGTCTAAGGGTAAATTTATAACTTAAAATTAACAAGGTCTACAAAAGAAAACTGTCCGCCAACCCTTTAAAAACGCCGGTAAGCATTAACTATAATCTGAAGGCTGCTTCATTTAATTTAGTATTCTAAACTAACATTGTACATTTTTCAGTGGTGATATTGCAGTAATAGCATGAATCCATGGAAAAATACCCAGTATTTTCAAGTTATGGGCAAATAATTAACAGAATAGTGATAAATATCATATTTACGCTGTACTAATGGATAGAAACATGTATTTCTTTCTATTGTTTTTTTTTGTTTTTTTAATCGGCTGCACTGTGCACATTGACAGCAAGACTCTTCCTCGATATCAAAGCTCAGTTTGTACCACAGTTTGTACCATAAATTAAGACTGGAGATCTTTTTTTTTTTTTTTTATATTGGTTAAGACAATGTTGACTAAAACAGGTCTATATTTATGCGTCTACTAAACGTCTAAATCATCTGCTTCTAATCCACATATCTAATCACATATTTTAGATGCACTTATAATAAAAATAATTTTCCCTGGTTTGGATCCATGGAAGATTTCTTAAATGAAAATCTCTACTGACAAAAAGGAACACCAAGGCCTCCTCACATTTGCCAAAAAAAAAAAAAAATATCTTTATGATCTCCAATCTCTGGGAAAATATTCTGTGGATCAACAAAATAAAAGTGGAAGGTACAGGTCCCATTACATTTTATGTAAGACGGACATTAATTCATAAAAACATAATCAACCCATTAGGCAAACCAGGTGCTGGTAGTGTGAGGATCTTGGGCTGGTGTGCTGCTTCAAGACTCGTATGACTTTCTGTACTTTGTAGAAACGTGACTTCCTGAGTTATGCAGCCGGACAATGATTCAAAGTAAGCCAGGAAGTGGTCTGGGAGCGGCATAGTTGGCAGTCCAAATTTAAATCCAATTGAGCTGCTGTGGCTTGACCTTGAACAGGGCATCTGTGCTCAAAAATCACAATTCTCTGCACAATTGCTTTAATTTTGACTAAATCAAAGCAATTCTGCATAGAAGGGGGGGGGGGCAAAAGGTCCCTACATAGATATAAAATAGTTTTTTGTCATTTCATTATTTCTTGTTTTCAGAAACTTTATTTTCTAGACTGGAGACGCAACGCTGAAGCTGCATACGAGAAGGGAGAGAGCAGACTATTTAATATTTATTAGTATTTGCAACAAGATGCCGCATATCTTCAATAAGTCTGTTGTGGAGAGCTTAATGTCATCTGTGGGAGTAGCAGCATCAGAGCTGTGACTTAAAAAAACAGACACAAACAGATAAAGAAGGCTGGCTCTTTTTCTGCTCTGGAGCATCTAGAAATGCTAAGAACGGACGTAACGAAAAACCCTGAGCGTCCTCTTCAGCAGACTGTAATAGAGCCAGAACTGTTCCGCAGTCCAGTCGAATTCACTCGGGTTATCTTTGCCTGATTTTAAAACCAGCTTAATGATCTTAGATGGGATAATCTGTTGGTATGTGAACATTTAGATAAGAAAAAAATTATCTTTAAGAGGCCAATACCTTTTTAACGCACCGTATGCGCATGTATTTTAAGATAACAGCAAAGAGCTTGTGTTTGATTAATCATCTTGGCTAATTTTTTTTTTAAATTATCTATTGATTGCCGAAATATCAGGAATAAAAAGAAAATGCTTAATGTTAAAAAATTGAAGTTTTATCATATATTAATATAAGCAATCACATGATAATGATGACATTTTGTTTTAAATGTCTTGTGTAAATGCTGTGTAACCGTGGTATTTTGTTTTTTAAAGTAATGTACCCAGTATGAAAGCAAATTGCAGTAGGAATAATCAGTATGCAGCAATGTTGATATCTATGTATTGTAAGGGTAAATTTAAAGTATCCTTTAGCAACATTTAGCAATCTATGCAATAGTCTGCTTACTGTCTACCGATGTGCGCCATTACCATCCTTTCTGTGTTTGGCTGAATCGGCGGCTGCCACTGGTTGAGCAGCGAGCACGCAGAGAGAGGTGGTGCAGGAGAGGAAGTCATGCTGATAGAGCTGTTTTAGGGACTCTCCACAACAGGCTGTAGCTACGGTTTGTTTAAAAAATGAATTTATGGCTTTCAGCATCTTCTTGAAAAAGTTTTATTGCTATGTCAGCAACAGTAAGAAATAGTGAGCGGGCTTGCTGCAGATTGGGTTGTCTTGCAGCTGTGGTGGAAAACGGACCAGACCTAGGTGTCTGCTTACAGATAGAGCCGCAGCTGCCAAAAAGACCCCTAGAAATTACAAAATAAAGGCGTCTTAATGTGTATTAATGATGAAAATTTATTGTGCTTCTTACGGCAGTTATCAAACCCACCAAATTATTTTAGAAATACAGCTTAAGTTTATTCTTATATTGGTAGATAGTTTTAAAACCTATTTTATTCCCAGTAGAATTGTATATTAAAACCATGCTGCATTTTAATTTCCCTATTGCTTTTTCACACAGTTAGTAGTTGTGCAAACATGCTGTTAATATGAACCCTAATAACGCTCTTCACTCCTTTATTCATTGTTCATGTTCCACTCTGTTTGGAGCCATTTTCACGTTTAAAATCTGAGAAATACATTTTATTTTATTCCACTGAAATCATCTTTTATTGTATATTGTCTGGTAAAAAAAAAAAGGTCACTGGCCTATTACATGAATGAAAAACAAATAATTGTCAAAATATTTACCGTTTATATTACATTTACTTTGAGGAAATGCGTCAGATTTTCATCGGTGCAGCTTCGTGGAAATGGGAACGCTTCATCAGTTTCTAATTAAAGCTATTTCTCATCAAAGATAATAAGGATTGTAAATGGTCTGTAGGCTGAGGAAAAAAAATGATACAAACTGACAACAGATCTTCATAACCATGCAGGATCTCTCACTTACCACCCATTTAGAAAATGGTTCCATATGGAAAGACGGGCAAAGGGGAAAAGAATAGTAACCAATTAAGTTACATATTGGGACTATCATATTCTGACAATGTTCTGTATGTCTTGTAGCTGCTGCTGGTTCTGTACATAAACAACCAACTCTTTCCAGGCCGGGTTTTGCCTCATTTCTAATTGTACATGTAAAAATGGAGCATTTGCATGCATTTAACGTGTGGCCTAAATGTGAACAGTCCTTTGGTCCTGCTTTTGTTACATCTACCAAGAGCAAAAAGGAGATTCCTCTGAAAGGCGGTTGGCCTCCCCAGATCTCCGCAGACAGCAGAATCAACTTTGGCCTTCAAAGTTTGCACCTGTAAGCACGAAGGCTTGCATGGTGCACCTGATAAAGTCTATTGGAAAGCAATTAATTCTTCATGTTGTAATAAAGGACCAACATTTTACTGATTTACTGAGAAAAAGATTAGATTTTCTTTTGATCCTTGGTTTTACATGTCATATTTTGAGCTAGTGAAATCCCACTTCAGCTTATTAATCTTCCCTTCAACCTGCTTTCCGACAAAACAGATTCTCTTACCTTCAATAATGTCATCTGGCCTCTTGCGTTTCTCATACACAACGATGATGACTACAAGGATGATGATTTCCGCAAGCACTCCCAGAAAAGGCCAAAGCGGTGCAAGATGGCTGCGCACTCGTAGTATCGTGGTCTCTGCAGTGTTCCCGATCACATTAGTCGCGTTGCATTCATATTTCCCAGGATCCGTGGTTATGTCTAGATTCAGTATGCTGAGCTCTGTGTAGTTGTCTCTGCTCGTGATGAAGAAGCGTCCTGTGGAGTTGTCAATGTCCTGAAAAACAGCGAGCATATCTTAAAGTCAATAACAGTTCATGTAAGCTTCTTGGAGCTACAGTATCTTTATGTATCCTTAGCGTGTTAGAATCCAGTCTAAACCTTGTAAGATTCTCCGTCCAGTTTTCGCCATGTCCAAGTTGGATGTGGGTAACCGACCGACTTGCAGTGCATCGTGGCGTTTTCCCCCTCGTTTTTATTTTCACTTCGCTTGTGGTGGGTGATGTGGGGTTTCGCTAGAGTTGTAAAACAGATCAGTTAAACACATTATTATCCCATCTGGTGGAAGAAGAAAAACAGCCAGAGGAAGATTTTAATTCCTACCGGAGGACATTGATATGGGAAGAAGGATTATCTGTTGTAGTTTTAAGGGAGTTTTTTTGTGTTATTAAAATATCTTGGTAAGATAAAAAAAAGACTGTTTCTCTGTACCTGTTCAGCTTTTTTTTCTATTAAAATGTTTCCTTCCACTGGATGCAGGAAAGCCTAAGTGATTTCTGCAGGTGTACCTATTATCTGTGACATATTCATTTTAAAGTCTGGGATAATGAATCATCAACAGAAAGCTCAGGAGCTGTTTACACGAAGGAACATTAATCGAGCTTTCAAAATCTTTGCAAAAGAGGACAGGTCACAAGTCATCTCTGGGAATGTGAAGATGTGGAAAAAAAAGGAGCGCTGACAAAAAGAGGCAGCATGAATGGGAATGCAGGATAATGTGTTTCGCCACAACATGGCCACCTCTCTGCTCAGTTTTCAGACTACAGAAGGAGGCAGAGCCGCAGATGCATTCAGTTCTCTTCAGGTTCTCCACCTCCTTCGGCTGCTGCGGCAGCTGCTTTGCAGAGTGACTCACTATGTTCACCTTCTCACACATTTCTTTGCCTGACAATAATGCATAATGAAGCGTCACTGCCGTGCAAAAGTATTTACACCCCTGCCAATGTTCACATTTTGTTACGTTGCGACCACAAGGAGAACATTAATCAGAAAAGCGCTGAGATCCAAAGCTCAGGTGGGAGAATATGTTGATGGAAAAAACTAATGGCTTGTGCACTCAAGTCTAACCTCTATGGAAGAGTGGCAAGAAGAAAGTCAATGCTGAAGGAAATCCTAAGGAAGCCCTATTTATTTGAGACACGAAGGTTGTGGGACGAGAAACACTGCTTTTCAATCTGAACACACCAATACCATGGTGAGACATATTGGTGGCAACATCATGCTGTGGGGATGCTTTTCGTCATCTGGGACAAGAAAGTTGATAAAAATGTAAGGGTGGAGTTAAATCCTGGGGGAAAAAAGCCCCGTTAGAGGCTGCAGAAAATTTAAGCTGCTCTGGAAGTTCACATTCAAGCTGGCCAGAACCATAATTTGACTGAAATAGCCCAGACAATGTCTAGATGTCTAGATCAATTAAATATGTTTGGCTTGAATTTTTCAATTCACTGAAGCTCTTCAGGGTTGAGCTTGAACTATGTTGGAAAGAAGAATGGGAAACATGTCAGTCTCTAGACATGCAAAGCTAGTAGAGACCCCGTAAAACCAGCAGCATTAATGGCAGCAAAAGTGGTTTTATAAGTGGGGGCTGAACACATATGCATGCCCACGATCATACACTTTTTGTCTTAGTCTTTCAAATAAAATCCCGATAAATGACTGTGAAGACGGCAGTTGTAATGTGACGAAATTGGAATAAGTTCAAGGCGTTGAATGTTTTTGGTAGGCACTGTATGTCATTATTTTGTTTTACATCATGTTCCTAAATGGTTAATAACTGGTAAATAATCAGTTTATGTCATTATTGTACATGGATGTAACTGTTGAACCCAAAAAGATTACAACATATTTACAGCTTTAATATTTTTATGTGGATATGCAGTTGAACAACGCAAAGAAAATGTGGTTAAATAATTTTTTTAAGTGATCAAGAGAAACACTTTATTGCAGCTATTTAATATTTTACTTTGCTAGTTGATGCTTTTTTTCCTCTAATCTTTTTTTTTTCTTTCTAGTGGAGTCATTGTTTTTCTAACTATGTAAACCATAGTCTGAAGAAATTAACTTTTCTAATTCTATTAATGTACTTTACATCCCCCAGCCAAACGCAGGGGTTGTTGCTGCATAGAATAAAAAATATTTCAACACAATTCATAATGAGGTCATGGATGGGGGCAGGGTTGCAGCAGTGGAATACTCCAGATGTTCCCATACAGAGTAAGAGTGATTTGACAGCACAATTCTGCAAAACGACATTTTTAACAGCAAAATGAAAATTCAAACGGACTCTGAGCAAAGAATATGATTATGGAATTTCTAAGATTTAGGAATAAATCTCAAAGCAGAGAAAAGCCATAATGGTCGTTCAGTAGAACATTGTGTACCGAAGGTTAAGACACACTTTTTTTTACTGTTTAGAACAAAAATAAGTCTTTTTCTCTAATCCTTGACATCACCATGACTGAGTGTGAGAAGTTTTCAGCTGTGCGTGGAGGACAGGAGGTCTACGTGCTCTTTGGTGACATCATTCCACTCTAATTATGCTGCACACGTGCTCCCTGAGCGGGGGAGTGGCCAAGCTTATTCATGCCTTATCCTCGCTGTGACATCCCTTTGACTGACAGCGCACAGACAGCCCCCTGAGTGGTGCTAAAACAGGCAAAAAAATATCTCCATTTCACACTCCTGACTCCCGATTATTAATTTCCGTGATCCACACCGTGGTAAAGTGGGATAAATGTGAGGGGGATGAGTGCGAGGGAGCAAGGTCAAACCTGTCAGAAAGAATGTTGTCCTGGAAAAGCTGATTGAACAGACATATAATCCTTTTTTTTTTCTTAAATGTGCTAAATCAGATCAGCATGTTATTTGATTTATTAAAAAAAAGCTTTATCTTGACCCTCTATATTCTTATTAAAACCAAATTTAGAGATAAAAATGTTTTTGCCTTATATAAAACTTGATGAGAATGTAAGGACCAAATATGTATCAGTAGGAAGCTTCATATCACAGACAATAAAGTCCGCTCGTGCCACAGAGATGGTTGAGACTGCATTCAGAGCCTTAATCCTACAACATCACAGAACCCTCCATCTGTTGCCTCTGAGCCGAGGCCTGCAAGGATGAGTGTGCCAAGGACACTGTAGGCGAGGGATCTCAGTGAACTGCTGCCAGGAGCGATGTGGAAAGCTGGCTTGCTTAACTAGTGGGCTTGCTTACCTGGGTCACAGAGGATCTCAACCACCTTTACAATAATACAAGAGTTTACACACAGCAGAAATAGCCTTTTTTTAGATCCAACAATTGCACCTGCTTATGGCATCAAAAGGCGGTTGCTTTAGTTTCTTTTTTATCTTTTCTTCTGTCAATGTCACGAGAAAGACCTTCATTGACGGTTCAGATACCAAATCTTCCCACTTGGGGGCAGATAATGAGCCTCAACGGTCAAACCACTGCAGAAACAACGGACTGGTGACTAGTGCTGTCATCTTACAATCCAGTGAAAGCAACACGCACAGCCAACATCTATGTTATGCAATCAGGCCTTGCTACAAGACAGCCATGAAGTAAGAGGCTGGGCCGGGCTCAGTATGCACTACAGCCATGCTGCTGCAAATTGGCTTATGCACTACACTGGCAATCTTCTCTTGAAGAGGGTTTGACCTGCCTTTGCTCACAGAGGACTCCTTTTTTAGATTGATGGCTTCAGCGTCAGCTTGAATTAAAACATGACTTGTTATCCTCCTTGTTGTTAAATTGAGTGCAAAGGTGAAATTCCCCTACTTAAATTGTGGATATTTTAAATTAGCGTTCAACGTCTAAGGGATTTGTATTTCATGTGATAGACCAACACAAAACGGTGCATGAATGCTAAGAGAAAGGCAAATCAGAAATACATTAAATTTTCTGTATGCATATGTATTCAGGCCCTTTTACCTAAATAAAACCTATGGCAACCAATTGCCCTTCAGAAGTCGCCCGAATCATAAATGGAGTCCAACAGTCTGCAATTTAATTGAAGTAAAAATCCAGTTCTGTCAAGACCCCAAAAAGTTTGTTGGAGAACATAAAAAGGGACATCTCCTGCAAAATCCACTTGTTTTATCCCTTAAATACATTTTGTTGATAATTTGGAGTCTCTAGGAATGAAGAGAATCTGAAAGTAGTCTCTTCAGGACACCTCTGTCCCCTTGCCAGGTAATGGGTCAGTGGTTATTAGCTGAAGCAGCTGAAGCTGTGTGATAATTCTTGATGGCTATTCCATTGGTCCAAAAGTTTTTACTTTATTTATTTTTTTATACAACTGAAGAATATTTGGCCACATCCATGCATTGATTTCTCCTAAGCATTTACTCAGTGCTTGAATGGGCTCATAGTCACCTGGTGATGAAAAGCTGTCTGCCGTCTGTATAGTTATGCTAACTTATTGTTGTTGTTTTTCTGATCTGAGCTAGAGGGAGCATGTAGACTTAATAGAATGAATAGGAGAGGACCCAAGATGGACCCTTGGGGAACCCCGCATGGGATTTTTTTTGGTTTCTGATGTAAAGTTACCTACTGACACAAAAATGTCCATGTCCTTTAAAGAGCTTATGTCTCAGAACTACGCCTGAGTATGTGGGAGCCTTTACATGAATGCACTTCTAGTTTTGACATTACAGTCAGGCAGTCTTGTAGACTGCTCATGAGTACGATCAGGTAGTGTACCGTAATGCTCCAAAAATCCTTTGAGCAGAGCGGCTTCATTTCAACATCTGGCCAGAGGCGGCAAACTTTTGCAAAAACACTGGAACTGTGCTCCTTTTAATTAATGTTTCTTTTTTGGGTTTTAATTGACACTTATGTAACATTTGTTATCATTGTGTAATATTTCTCATGTAAATGGAAGAAGAAACAGCCATATCGGATTCAAGAATCGGCCCAGAAAAATCGTCCCCATGTATCGGGTATTGGTTTACCTGATGTCAAAATAATCTGTTTCAGTATCAGCCTTAAAAAACCTGTATATCGGTCGAGCTCTACTGAAGCCTTCCTCTTCTCATAAACATGTAAGACAGTTTGCTTCTACACCCAGCCATTTTCAAAGTATACGGTGAGCGGTGTAGCTAAATGAATGGCTAACATTGAAGCTAACCGCTAAGCTAACCGAATACATAAACACTAGAAGTGCACATGCGTAGCCAGCAAACGGAAACTAACAAGCAACGTGCACGCACATTGGTGGTATGTGAGCCCGTCACAATGGCTGGCATGTAGACAACCAGTAGATAAGGTGATCCCCTGGAACTCAATGCCAAAAAAGATCTTCCACTACATGTCAACCACATTTGGACATCTGAAGACTTAAAGGGACATGTAGCGTCGGATAGTACTTGTGACTTCAGGTTTGGTTTGGAGCACATTCCTAAGGAGAAACTCTTACTGAGAGCGATCAAACAAGGTAAGGTATGGATCTCTGACCATACTTAGAAACGTCTGAAGCCACAGGTTGAGGGATGCCAAATATGGGAAAGTGTGTACATGTGGAAAAGATTGCACTTAAAGTTGGAGCTAAACTAAACTTGGAATTGTATATGTATTGTCCGGAAGCCTATAAAAGAGGCTTTGATCCCTCCAGGTCGAGTGCACAAGATCTGTAATTTTTTTTATATGGGCCCAGGTAAAATAAAATCCTCCTTTGTTCAACAAGTATGTGTAAACGGAGATATTCCCCAGAGTAATCGCACTTCGGCAATTGGGAAGTGAGCAAACTCCTTTTCACCCAACAGACATAACACCACGGACTTGCAGCTGCAATTGCAGCAAAATTTGATTCTAGAAGACTGGATACAAATGCACCCAGCACTTTTCTTATTCGTTTCTTCTTACTTTTTTTTTTTTTAAGAAAATTAAAGCCATGTATCATTTTCCTGCCACTTAACAATTATGCACTAATCCCAATAAAAAAACCCAGAAGATTATGTTTGCAATTTAAAATATATGATAGTTCAAAGGGTTTTAATACTTTTGAAAGGCACTGCACTAGGCTCTTTTTACAAGTCTTAACAGAATGTTTATGGCATGGTATAGCTGAACACAGCGGCCTTCTCTAAGTCGTGACTTGTGAATTTTCTCTGCAGCTGATTTTATGGTTGGAGATATTTCACACTGCTCCTGTTTTCTCAAGGGAATGCATCTTTCAGTATCTTAGACCCAAAGTACACTAAATCACCTATGAATAAAGTTATTTCCCTATGAGAGAGCCTATAGCAGCAAGCGTGGCAGTTAACAGCAGTCATACAATAATTTAGGGAGCTGATGAAACCATGTTTGACCTTTTTTCTAATATACTAATGGAATATTCCTTCATCTGCAGCTTGGCCCGGAATGCTTAATGATCCGTCTTCGATGCACAACCTTGCAAGTCATGTGTTGCATTGGCACAGGTTATTAAACAAAGCAACACACAAACAATGAAGAAGTTTCTTCATTGTTGCCATATGGGGCGACCTTTTTACAAGCCCCAACAATGTGGTTTTCCTGTTTTCTTTAAGCCAAGCCACTTGATTTTTATAGGTCACAGTTCTTATGAAAGCCTCCTTGTAGACCTTGTTCTTTGCATATTTTGGAGAGCATGTGCACTCCCTGTCCATTTTGCTAAATCGTTGTCTCAGTGAAGCCAAAAGTGACAACAGCCTCAGGTATTCTCCCTGTCGTCACCACTGCACTGGCTGGATTCAAGCATCTTTGTTCACGATGACTCTCCACTCAGCATTAGGTGGCCAGTTTTCCATCTAGACATTTAATTTCTCGACATGGTGACGTTATCATGCGTACGGTTTAATCCAATGGAAAGGAAATAACAGGACATGTTTGAACCAGTGGATGTAAATTAAGCTCGGTTGTCTTGATTCAGAGAAGACTTACCTTTCACTTCAATTGTTGCATTTGCATTTGGGGCTTTCTCAAACGTGTAAACGCACATGTATTCCCCTGAATCGTCTGCTCGAGGTTTAGAGATTCTGCAAGAAATTATCGAAAAAATAAAGAAACAAACAAACAAAAAAACAAACCAAATTATTTCAGAACTTTCATTTGCATGTCTAGAGGTCCAGTAAAATGAAGGCATCTTAATTTCAATTTACCACATGTAATTAGCTTTAACTAAATCAGGGAAAGCCTAAAGGACTCACAAGGCCGTGAGAGCAAAAACTCTTGGCCTTTTACTCAGATATTACAATAAAGCAGTCCCATATTCTGCAGTGAAGGATGCTACAGGCATTCTAGCTGTAATGTTCAGAGGTTTACTGATGTGGTGTGACAAGGAAGTGACCAATTGGTCTTATCTTGTGGGTAGACAGAGTCTGTGATGTGTCTGTGGGGGATGACAGTAGCTCCCTGCTACAATGATTATACCATTTGACAGCAGGAACTATTAATTCAGGCAAATGACAGAGCAGTGGTTTGTTTATTTTTAATTTAGAATAGATCCACAGCTATCATAAAGATTTAGGTATGAAATACAAAAGTGTTTTTAACAAACTTAATTAATTAATTTCTGCGTAGTGATGGTAACTTCAAATTAAATGCAAACGACTACCTTCAAATTGATATGCACTGATCTTAAAATTGTCTTCTTCACAAAACAAAATCATTAAATGTATATTTTGTATTGCATTTGTGCATGTGGACTGTTGAATAGGAATGTGTGTGTAATTTTTTGCAAAAACAGATTTGTTTTTGCAACAAAAAAAAACAAAAAAAAAAAACAGCCTGCTACACTGTGATCTTGCGGCCCGTGTTCCACTTTTTAGAAAAGTCTGCACCATCAGTTAACCAAGCAGAAAACCAAACCTGAGTTAGCATGCACGCAGCTGTGTGCACCTCTCTGACCTCCAGCTGAGAACTAATCAGTAAACTGTAATGCCTTAGTCTATGCAAGGTCTTGATCTCAAAGGATGCCTTCACACCCCGCCGAGACAGAGATTACCTCTGCTCCTTTATTGCTTGCACAATGGCTTTATTTCAACCCAAAGTGCTGCATTAGCTGTGGCTGATTTGAGACGAGCAGTGGAAGGTGTATTCAAGGGATTTTATCAACCTGAATGATGTGGTCCTCTGGTCGGCCCGCGTGTTTGAGATCTCGTTCCCATTCTTCATCCAGAAGGTGTCCTTGTGGGGCGTGTGGGCAGTGGTCAGATTGCAATGCAAGGTAACCGGTTTGGCGGGTGTTTCCAGTGGCAGGACGATCTGATCGGAGGCATTGATCTTTGGTTCTGGAAGACAGAGACAGTCAAATCTTATCCAAGAACTAGGGCTCAGAGACGTTTTAATGCTTCCTCCCATGCTGTGGTGTGGTAGCTGCAGGCTATGTGCTGTTTTTAAATGATCTGTGTAGGAGGGAGACTATGAAGTGAAGTCCACACAACACATAGACAAAAGGCATAGTTAAGTGCATGCGTTCTTTAGACTACCCATTTACGTTTAAAAACACAAACGTGGTACTTTGAGTAATGCATGTTTATTTTAAAAGGACCTCAGGTGTTATTTGACAGATAAAAGGAGAAGTCTGTTTTAGTAATTATGTTAATAGATGGGTTGTTTAAGAGATTCTTTAATAAGCTTAATATTTAAATCCCAAGAGTAAGAATTAGGAGCATCATTTCTTACTACTGTATACTTACACATACAACTAAGCATGGGCTACCTACCTTTTCTATGTATGTTTGAAAATAGTGTAGGCCAAAGAAAGTATTTTTCCAGCATAGCGTAGTGCAGCACTGCCCCCTTCCCTCTGCTGTTGCTGCACACTGCTGGTCAGTTGGCCAACTGTCTCACTTACAAGAACAATACATTTGGAAACATTCTTGGTTGTGAAAAGTACAGACAGTCATTGTGTGAGAACGAAAGGAGTGCCAACCTGTTTTTCTTTTAAAACAACAGCTGGCAAGCAAAAAATGGCATGTCTGTTACACAATTGATTACACGCTCTCCTTAGGTGAAAGTCGCAATGATTAATTGATATTTGCACTGTCTCTCACAAGCTAATGTCTATTTGCACGCTTTAAGTTTCTCACAGAGTCTTTGATTCCGTGCAAATTGTGCAGTTGTTTAACTTAAAGATTATTTTTTTCTTTTTGCTATTGTCTGATTACAGACGTTTAGCTTGTCTTGGTATGCTTGTCTAATACATTCTCTGAGCTGACTGCTACCTGTCTTTTTTGGCTTCAGCATCAACTAACGTGAATGTTTAAGTTTTTGCTCGTGACTATTTGCATACTTTTTAACTTCTCAGGGAGTATTCTGCCTGATATATTGATGCAATTGCACAGTAATTTACATCGTCAGGAAATTGGCTGTTATCTGTCTATTGACTTGAATATTTCAGTTTCATCAGATGCGGACCATTTGCACACTTTTAGCTTCAACTCTTTGAAAACTTTATGTCTTGGTGTCTCTGTGTGCTATGTGTGAATCTGTGTGAGTTCTGAGCCAGGGGCTCACCAAAATGTTTTTATGGTAACAATAAAGATTCTTTATCTCTACAGTTGTACATTGCCATATGCATTGCATCAAACGCTGCTGAAGCCTTGTTTTTAACGTTGTCTGTACCAAACATGATTTCACTGCGGTTTGCATAACCGCTTATAAATTATGGTTTGACCATAGTGGATGATGACTATCGAGCTCACATTTCCCAGATGAACGTGATTCAGATGGAGTTGCATTAATGGGGCCCTTTGGTTTATTAATTGCTTTTAATTTTGAAACCACATTAACACATAGGCACAGTAACATCTGCACTGCCATCCAGACTGGTTATGAAACAATACCGGGGCCTGTCACAGAAGTAAAGGGTGTCATCTGAGAGCAAGGTGCCCTTTGCTCTGCCTTTGAGTTGTGAGCAGGAGGCCTCCTCTGCACTGCCCCTCCCCCTTCTTCAGGGCGGGCCAACCATGGCAACAACGGAGCTCCCGAGGGGAGGAGCATAGAGGAGAAGCATCATAATCCTACTACAGCCTGCTGCTGCAGAGCCACAAGCAGAGCAAAGGGGAACAAATGGGAGGCTACAGCAGGAACTAGAGAGCCTTCTTTTAGCTTTCACTTCTATATCTTCTTGTACATTTGGATACTAAATAGGGTTGGGGATTTGTCTCCCCCCCCCTTCACTCTCCCTTACAAAGCAGAGCCACATGTGCTATTAATAGTATCTTTGAGATGTGGGTACACATACAACGTGAGGTACATAAATTAACATTTAGCAACATGGCACTGTGGTCCACTGGCAATTTTATTGGAAGGTTGTTTGTAGGACGCGCCGTTGCAACTATAAGTGAGGAACACTTCACAAAGTGTATGTTTCACCAGATCAGAGCGTAATTGTGCTTGTGGCTCTGCAAAAATAAAGATGGATAAGATAAACTGTTTTTCTTTTTGTTTTTTTGTGGTGCATTCCTGCACTGAAAAAGATATTCCAGTTATTGTCAAAAACTCTCACCAGCCACTTTTTCAGATATCCCTCTTCACTTGCTTGTTAACACAAACAGCAATGGTCACATGGCAACAACTCAATGGATTTAGAGGTGGGGAAGACGGCTGTGGGTCAAGTTTATGCCGAATGGTTTTAGAATATCTAAAGTGGCAGTTGTGTGGATGAAATGCCTCATATTGTGTCAAAGGAGAATTGGCGGACTGGTTCCAAATTATAGAAAGGCATCCGGAGCTCCAAAAACCACTCATTACAGCCAAGGTATTTGGAATACTAACTACGAACACACAACACGCTTAACCTTAGAGCAGACGGGCTGCAAAAAGGCAGAACCGGGGGCCACTACTGTGAGCAAAGAACATTAAAATCAGGTTACAATTCATACAAGCTCACCGAAATTTGGGCAATAACCTAGAAATATCTGGCTTGGGCGGATACATCTAGGTTTCAGCTGTGACATTTAACTATCATGGTCAGAATTTGGGGAACTTAACATGAAAAGGACCCATCTTGTTTTATATCAATAGTTCAGTTGGTCACGGTAGCCTAATGATGCAAGGGATATTTTTCTGGCACACTTTGGCTCTGTTAGTGCCAGTTAAAAATTTTTTTTTAATTAGCACAACCTGCATGTTATTGCTGACTATGCCCATCTCTTTATGAGCAGAGTGCAGGCAGCCGCCTTCAGCAGGAAAAAAACACCATATCCCAATAGCTCAATTCATCTCAGATTTTTTTTTAACAAAGCAGTAAATCCACTGACAACAATTGCCTCCAGATTACCACATTTCAATCCAGTTGGAATGTGTTGGAACAGGAAATTCATCCATCTCTCCATCCACAGCTGTGCCACAGCTGTGTAATGCTATGCCTATATGGACCAAAATCTCAGATTAATGTTCCTGACACCTTGCTGAGTCTAAACTATGAAGCTATGAAGAATTTAGGCAGTTTTATGGGCAAAATGGGATCCAACCAACCCACGTTCATTACAGGTAATAAGGTGTACCTCAAGTGGCTGGTGAATGTGTATGTTCAGTTATTTGTTATGAGAGTGAGACTTATGTGAAAACGATGTCCATAGACTTCTGTTCACCACACGAGAACACAGTAACATATTAAACACTTAGTTATTGAAATGAATTTACAAATTAAAAACCGGACTTCCTTGTATTGCAAGTCATTGGCAAATATCTGTGAGAAACACTCTCAATGGTACTTTTGTTGGGGACCCAAAGAGGACCACAGAATCCATCTTAAATTTATATGCAACAAATCAGATTGCAGTCAGCAACCAAGAGGTTAATCTTTGCAGGAAATTCAGTAACGAAATTACATTTAGCCTAGCTTCAGTTTGTCACCACAGGCAAAATTGGTGATTTTTACTGGTATGTTGAGCTTTAATAATACTACATTTTAAATTGTTTTATTAAATACATACCTGTTATTTCATTGTTTTTGAGCAAAATAGCAGTTTGTTTCAAGCAAATGACCAGCAGCTAGCTGTAATACATCGTCACATTACAGTGATAACAGCACTGTATGTAGGTTTCCCCAAAAAAGGAGCTATATGATGATTCTTGCAAATTCCATCACATATTCTTTAACTGTAACACATTTGGGTGCCAAACCTTAAAGATCAAACATGCAAACACACATGAATGCATTTCTCGCAGATCTATGCATGCATAAAATAGGAATTAGGCTTACTTGAAAATGAAAAGGTCCAACTTCCTATTGCAAACCTTTATAGGGTTTATATAGCCATATGCAGATTTATGGTATATAGTGCCTCACATTCAATATAAGGAAAATACAGATGCTGAAAAGAGGCAAACAAACTTTATCAAGTCTTTCATACCGCAAACTATACATCTAAAAAACTATTATGTATAGCCTGTAATATACATGGAATAATTAGCATATTGCATGTATATTAAAACATTCGCTTTTCAGTAATGACAAAATATATTGTGTGAAGAGAGTAAATTTAGAACAGAGCAGCATTTTATAACATGTAAATGAGACCGTTGAAGTTGCATTAGCCAAACAGTTAATACAAATGAAATGTTACCCAATCACATTCAGTCAGCAAAGACCAGACTCCTCTAAACTTCTCAAAGCTTCACTATGACTAACAACATTCCACATTTCCCTGTGCTCCAGTGGGCAGAGCACTGAAGCATGCACAGTTTAGAAAGGTCCAGCTGAAAACGTGTGTGTGTGTGTGTGGAGCTAAAGGTTAGGGGATATAATGTCATTACTGATTCACACTCAAACACTTAATGGCTGAGAAGGCACAAGGTAACAAACTTCACCGACAGCTCCAAAGAGACTGTTGCGTTGAAGGAAAAATTCCATCTTCAACGAGAAATGAGACGCTCCAGGGGCCCATGTGGTCTTATCCTTTATTGGATTACCACACATAAATTTGAAAACAGTATACGTTTGCCTTTATCCGGAAGGAGTTGACAGCAGGAATCACTGTTTCACACCCGAATGGATCCCCTCCTTGTGTCTTCTTATAGTCCCATTTACACCATGCCCAGAGTGAAAAAGCTAAATCAAAAGCGCTATTACTTCAAAGCACCACTAGGTTTCCACTGCATTTAGCTAGCAGGCAGGGCTTTGAAGTAAATAAAGCAATCAACTCAACAAAGGAGGCACAACATGATGGGAACGCAGGATCACAAATGAATCTAGGAATAGTAAACAGGATGCAACTGGGATACAGAGAAAAGCATCATGACAAGAATGTTGCAAAATAGGACACATGAATGAGGGGAAAACAAAGATTTGGTGAGAGGAAAGACAGAAACTAGATAAAAAAACAGTTCAGGTTGCAGGGTTTGTGGTCATCTATAATACTCAGGGGAATTTGGGGAGCTCACTAGAGGAAACAGTAAGCTATAACAAAACTATATCCTGAAAGCAATATATGAAATGCACCCACTGGCATAAATTAAAATAACCTAAGGACAGTGGCTGTTGTGTTATGGTTGGGCTCTTAGGGGGCTGGGAACGGTTTGAAAAGGTTTGTTCACCATCTAGGTACCATAGACCACTCACTCTGTAGCACTGATATGGTGGCCTGGGCGCGGATCCAGGTGATGGCAGGGTTTTGTCGGAGGTCATTGCGCCTGGGGTCGTTGCTTGCCCGGCACTCGTAGGTCCCCGAGTCCTCCAGGGTGAGGCGCGTGATGCCAAGCACGCTGACTCCATTAGTGCCGTAGGCTGTGTTGATGGACACCCGGCGCTTGCGGGCACCGTCCCAAAGCTGCTTGAAGGAGTCGGCTCGGTTGACTTCTGCGTACCACCATTGGATCTCTGGAGTGGGGTTACCGACCACCTCGCAGTACAGCTCAAAGGTGTCACCAGTAAGCTTAGTCTCAGAGAGTGGCGACTTCACAAACCCAGCTGGAGAGGAGAGGTGTTTTGAGATGGTAGGAAGGGAAAGGGTTAAAGAGGGTTAGAGGAGTAGGAAGGCGTGGAAAGGTCAAGGGATAGAGAAAGAAATTAAATAAGGTTAAAGTACATAAAAAGAAGAGAAGATGATTAAAGGTAAATCATAAAGAAGCAAGCCTCAAAATCATTAACAGGTGGAAAAAGAAAAGGTTAGTAAGTGTTCAAGTTCATGTCAAACACTTTCTTCTTTTTCAACAAGCTCAGTAATGCTGATGTTTTGTGTACATTCCCTTAAATTCAATACATGTTACTTATATATCTCCATGTTACAGCACATGTCACCTCAAGACACTTTACAAAGCAAATTCGATCAAGTCCTACAGCCAGATTGGTCAAAAAGTTTTCTAAGGAAACCCAGCAGATTGCATTGTGTCACTGACATGCAGCCTTTACCCCTCCTTAAAGACCATCCAGCAAAAGTGGACAGTCGCTTGCAATGTGCTTTTGACTTTGCAGCAATCCCTCATTCTAAGCATACATGTAGTGACAATGGAGAGGAAAACTCTCCTTTAGCAGGAAAGAAACTCCAGCAGAACTAGGTTCAGTGTGAACGGCCATCTGCCTCGACTGACTGGGGGTTTGAGAAGACAGAGCAGAGACACAAAAAGCACAGAGGTGCACCTTGATCCAGCAATATTTACTATGTTGTAGGTTATTGACAGATGATCTGCCCCACAGAATGGTGCCGCAGCTAAACCAGGGCAGATGTAGCTACTATGAAGATAAAAAAGACAAAGAGAACATTAAGTTAAAACTTGAATTAACAACAAATAATGAAAAATTGGAGAATAGTACGATAATTCAGCAGTGAGAGAAATAGAATATGATGTCCTCCAGCAGCCTAAGCCTGTAGCAGCATAACTACAGAGATAGCTCAGGATAACCTAAGCCACTCTAACTACAGTAAAGTTCATAAATATTGGGACATTGACTAAATTTGTATCTTTTGGCTCTATAAACAACCACGGTAGATTCGAAATGAAACAACCAAGATGTGCTTAAACTGCAGACTTTCAGCTTTAAATTGAGGGTATTTACATCTGAATCAGGTGAACGGTGTAGGAATTACAACTGTTTGAATTTGTGCCTCCCACCTTTCAAGGGGTGAAAAGTAATGGGACAAAGTACCAATTATAAATCAAACTTTTCCTGTTTAATACTTTTTTCCAAATTCTTTTCAGTCAATTCCAGCCTGAAATCTAGAAGGCATAAATGTCACTACGGTGCTGGGTTTCATCCCTAGTGATGCTCTGCTACTCCTTTACTTCAAATTTCTTAGTTCCTGCTTATTATTTGGGAAATTTTCCCTTTAGTTTTGTCCTCAGCAAGTGAAATGCATGCTCAATCGGATTCAGGTAAGGTGATTGACTTGGCCATTAAATAACATTCCACGTCTTTGCCTTAAAAAGCTATTTGGTGGCTTTCACAGTATACTTGAGGTCATTGTCCATCTGCACTGTGAAGCGGCATCCATTTAGTTTTTAGGCATTTGGCTGAATGTGGGCAGATAATATTGCCCGGGACACTTCAGAATTCATCCTGCTGCTTTTGTCAACAGTACACAGTAGTATCACAGTAGTCATGACTGTGTAAATATTCACATACTTGATTAGTAACTATTTCCTCAAGAATTTTAGATAAGAAAGGAAGATTAGAACTACATATATATATATACATACATACATATATATACATATATATATATATATATATATATATATATATATATATATATATATATAGAGAGAGAGAGAGAGAGAGAGAGAGAGAGAGAGAGAGAGAGAGAGAGAGGAAGGTTTATTAATTAAGGGTTTATTAACAGCTACTTTAAAACCCTGTGGTACATATCCATTTACTAAGGATAGATTAAAATAAGAGCATTAATCAAAGGGAATACCTCTTTAAATAACATGGTTGGGATTGGGTCTAACATACAAGTAGAAGGTTTAGATGAAGGTAAAATGTAAGATAGCTCAGAAAGCTCTACTGCTTCTAAACAGTTCAAACTCCAATCAGGTTCTAAAGATTCCTCCAACGCTGTCTCACTTACTGAGGACGTGGTAATCATGTTTGGGAGGATACTAATGATTTTAATTTAATAGAATTAATTTTATTTATGAAGAATCCCATAAAGTCATTACTGCTAAGAGCTAAGGGAATGGATGGATCGACAGAGCTGTGGCTCTGAGTAAGTTTGGCAACTGTACTAAAGAGCAACCTCGCATTATTTTTATTCTCCTTTATTAAAGATGAAAAATATGCTGCTCTAACTCTGCAAAGTGTCTTTTTATACAACAGTAAGCTATTTTTCCAGATTAGGAAGGATTCCTCTAGATGTGTGAAGCTCCATTTTCTCTCCAATTTCCTAACGTGGTGCTTGAAGGAACACAGCTCTAAATTAAACCAGGGCGTCAGCTTCCTGTGAATAATCGCCTTCTTTTTCAAGGGAGCTACACTGTCTAATGCAAAACGCAACAAGGAAGTGACACCGTCAACAAAAGCATCAATTTGTGAATGGGAAGAAACAACATTATTGCCATCTGCTAAGCATTTCTGTGATACTGAGGAAATTAAAAGGGGGACAGACTCTTTAAAGTTTGATACAGCATTATCTGATCAAGAGCTACTATAATGAAACCTTCTTTTGGGGTTGGAGAACTCAGTTAGATTAAACTCAAATGTTATTAAAAATGGTCAGATAGGACAAAATTGTGAGAAAATACTGTTTGTTCTTCGCAATCAATGCCATATGTCAGCACAAGGTCCAAAGTATGAAGGCAAGAATGCGTCGGTTTATTCACATTTTGAACAAAACCAATTGAATCTAGGATAGTATTAAAGGCTGCACTAAGATTATCACATTCAGTGTCAACATGAATGTTAAAATCATCCACTATAATGACCGTGTCAGTATTTACACCGAATCAGATAAGAAGTCTGACAACTGATCTAAAAACTGAGAGTAAGGCCTGGTGGGCGATACAAAACAACAAACAGAAGAGGTTTTATTGCTTTGCAATTTGGATCAGGGAAACTGAGGGTTAAATGTTCAAAAGAACTGTAGTTATTAATTGGCCTGGGACTAATGAATAAATCTGACTGAAAGATGGTTACTACTCCTAATCCTGTGTGTTTCTGGGAATGTAAAACAATAAATAATTTAGAGGGAGTTGACTCATATATACTAAGGTAGTCCCCCTGCAGCCAGGTTTCTGTGAGACAAAATAAATCTGATAATCAGAAATCAATACATGAACTAGCAATGTCAATTTGAGTTGTATTCGTTTTTATGAGATTTTCATGATTTGCGATCTGTTTGGTTTTGGCTGTGGGTGAAACACTATCTCATTGTGGTAATGGGTGGGTGACTTTAGAGAAGCTGCGGCTCTGCTTCCTGGACCCTGGGTTGTCAGCATTTTGGAGACCTAATAAAGCTGTCTAGATTCCTAGAAAGAAGAACTTCACCATCCAAGGTGAGATAGATGCCGCCTCTCCAGATCAGACACCACCTAGAACCGGCGATTGAATAAAGGCATGCGGCTAAACATGTCATCACTGGTCAGATTTCCAATTACTCTTGTCTCTCTTCTTCTCCTATGCAAGAATAAACATTAATTTAACAAGACAGAGTAGTGCATTAAAAGCCTAAAGATAAATAAATAATATGGAGGGTAATCATCAAACCCTTCAATCTGTGGCAACACTTCAGTCTGACAACATACTTGTCCTGACTGTGTGAAAAAATAGCATTTGTTTGATTAGTAGCTAAGTTAAATGTGCAAGCAATGACAAGGACTGCATAAATGCAAACACTATGAAACAATGCACAACAGAACACACAAAGGCAAGGTTACCAAGGTATTCAAAGGTTTGTAGAAAGTGTTTAGTGAAATCACTAAACATTTTCATCATTCCAGGTGCTTTTAATGACATGCTTAAGAAAATTCAAGAATGACTGGAATTGCTTCCAGCTACTTGAAGCAAAGTAGCTGTGTGGTGCTAGTCAGCTGAGTGAAATATGACTCCTCCAGTGTTCCTTTTGTTACAATAAAAGACAAACAAGAAGAACGGACTTTCCTAATGCAAAAGCTAATGAAGAAATGCGTGCCTTTGATTTTTGGCCTCGTGAGCTGGATTTGGCAGAATAGAACAGATGACTCAGACCCTGTCGGGAGGAGTCGCATTCTGACGGTTCGGCAGGTCATGCACGTCCTAATTTTTGTGACTTTTGGCACGCTGCACAAGGGGCGCTTCCCCAACAGGAAGAGCTGTCTGAAAATACTTTTTACAGGCATATGCACGTAAATTATTTATTTAATAATGTTACCACGGAAAAACGCCTAGCAGGGGGTTCTGCGCTTTATGTTGTTCTATTAAAAGCAGAATGTCAAAAGGTATCATATTCTGCGCAATAATCATTTGAAAGCTACTAAAAAACTATATTTTAGCCTATGTTTCGGCCAAAATGAGAATAACAATGTTTTTGAAACATTACCATAACACTAGTAAACAATATGGTGTATTGTTCATCAGTAAGAATGTTGTTTTTATGTTTTAATTTAAATTAATTAGTTCCTATTATACATTTTATTAAAATTATTTGTTATTCTTACTCAAGACTTTCTTTTGGTGAGTCTCGCATCACACTAAAACTAGGCACAGTTGTTCAAAAATGTATTTACTCCTTAATCAAATATTTTTTTTTTTGTAACTTTGTGTGCATATCTCATATTCCTTTGTAGAAAAAAAAAATGCCATATCATGGCGAGGATCATGTGTGGCTGGAATATGTCCCAGAACACACCAGGTGAGAGGTGAGCTGCAGTGTGGACATGTTTCCAGTCTGTCACAGAGCTGATATCTACAGACGGACAAACACGTTCACACCTACTTTCACACTTTAAGGCAATTTGGAGTCACCGACACATGGAGCACACATGTCAATGGACTGTCGAAGGATACTTGACGTTCTGAAAGTAAATGCCTGCAAACATTAATTCTACTATCTGCATCATATTACATTGAGGTTCGTTGAAGTATTTTTGATCCTTTCAGATCTTATCAACATGTTTTGTTTTATTCAAAACTCTGAATAGTTTTTTTTTTTTTCAAAGCCACGAAGTCCTTATTAAAAGCTGGTTCCAGATATTGACACATATAAATGTAAGTGTATGAGTTCACTGTAATCTCATTTTATCCATATCAGATTGTGACGGCGATGGCAGAAATTAGGTCATCCAGATTACATTTTGGATAAGCTGGACTTTAGAAGTGGGCTTTTATAACCCTCGTATAGCGTCACTGATGCACAATAGTTTGGCTTTCATGCAAACACTAACGTTTTTCTTTTTTCTAATTATTTTCATGGCCTTAACGATAACCATGTATATGCACACATTAAGTGCATCAAATTATTTTTTTCAACTTTCACCCACTGATTGAAATAGAAATTGGTATTTATTTAGAATTGCTGCAAATTTAATAATAACATCCATAACCCCTTCTATGGGATCAATAGGCAATATCACCAATATTACCAAGCCCATCTTTGGTCTGTGCCTGATTCATGACCCTTTTCCACATCAGTGGTTGGCCCAACAACACACTGCCAGCCTTAATGAACCTCATCTGATGACAAATCACCTGCACCGCAGACATTCTCCCCCACCCGCTCTGCAGCCCCTCAGCTGTGACCGCATGTGCTTAGGTAAATCAGAAAAGTACAGCACCTTAACTCTGCCCCGGATTGCTGTAGAGGAAATTGGAACAAAGAGCTTGTGGTCCCAAGAGGACTGGACTCTGCGTTGTGTCTCAATACAGCAGCTTTCTGGCGCTCTTATATCTGTTAGCACTGCACGCGGTAATGCATCATAAACACAGCAACAGATAAGATTGTCGACTCACAGCCATTAAGGGCAGCTGCAGTTTTCCATGTACCACCGTAAGGCCATGGTGGTGCCATGATTGGTCCTCGTAATTGATAATGTTACATAAATTAATCCATCAATATCAATATATTTAGTTGTAATTTTTATGAGTTTATCTTTTTTGATTTTTTAAAAGCTCCTTTGTGCAATGAATACTCCCCAGAGGTCTGAAGTTTGGAAGAATTTAAGTCTGATGAAGACAAACGGCGGGTTTCGATGCTCAGCATGGTTATGTGAGTCCTAGCCGCAGCTAATGAACTCACAGAAAAGACAACGCCACCGTAGGTTTCTCAAGCTGCTTATCCAAAGTTAAACACGTTACCCTGTCAGCTACATTTTTCTCTGATTAAATGTCTAAGCAAATGTTTCAACAAGAATCTGGCCCAGTATCTGATTGATTAAGACTGTGCCTGTTTATTGATGTGCACACGTTATGCAGGCAAATCTATCAGTTTTGCTTTTGCCCTTTTAAGACACATTAGACTGAGTAGCCTATGTTAATATCTCAATGTATAGCATTTAAACAAGATGCAGTTGATATCTATCTATCTATCTATCTATCTATCTATCTATCTATCTATCTATCTATCTATCTATCTATCTATCTATCTATCTATCTATCTATCTATCTATCTATCTATCTATCTATCTATATAAATATATCTATATCCTTCTATCTATCTATCTATCTATACAAATATATCTAGATAGATAGATAGATAGATAGATAGATAGATAGATAGATAGATAGATAGATAGATAGATAGATAGATAGATAGATAGATAGATAGATAGATAGATTTCATGACTTAAATGAGGCCTCTTATTGTTTGTTTCCATTTCTGTCTGATTATATCTGACACCCACCACAGGCTGAATATTCTGTATTTTTTAATACATAAATAATGGGTTTAACTTTGTATATTACAGGCTATTTTATATTTTAATGTGTCTTAAATGGCTTTTGTGTTTCCCCTATTTGCTTTTGATTTTGGGATGAACAATTACTCCTCTGTTTTAATCAATCATTCAAAACATTTGTCAATAGAGCAATGGGAATAGTATAGATTAGTGCCAGCACTAAACTTGCTTGAAATGACTTCATTAAAAGTTAAAATACAACGTTTGCCATGATAGAATAATTTACGGGTCTGGAAAAGGTCAGGCCTCTGCGTTTTCAATATGATTGAAATGTTTTGTGAATCATTTCAATTGTAAAAAGAAAAAATGACAACACATCTGCTGCCCTGCATCAGACATGTAAGGATAGGAAAGAAAAATTATGAAGACAGATAAGAAAAGATACGCTCTCTTCCAGCTAGGAAATGAGTCTAGGAGAAGGCCATAGTTGCGTACAATGCAGGTTTCTACATGGAATGCCTGGAGATATGGGTAGCAATTAGCATTTGTTTCTTTTCTCTGCTAACATCTGGGCCTATCAAGCCCACCACACAGCCCCGGAGGGCAAACACAAGCCTACCCGCCTACACAGTTAAAACACTGTTTCAGTTCCACTAAGAATTAACCATAGTACTATTTGCAATGATTACAGCAAAAAAAGGGAAAAGCACATGGTGCGACACTGAGCACACTAATGTGTCATCGATGCCTAAGAGCTAATAATTACAATATTATAGCTACTCAAAAGAGGTCAGGAATGTCCTCCAAGATGATGGCAAATTAGATCGGAAAAGACGTGAGCAGATGACTTAATTCAAATTCAAGCTCAGGGAGACTCTGGAGAAATCCGCGCTAAGCAAACGGCAGACAGCACCAGGCCGGTGAGCAGACCAATTTCTGTGTTGTTTAAACAGGGAGCTTGCACAGACAGTGAAAACAAAACACAAAGCAGCCAGCCGGTGCTCGTTCGTTTCAGAGTCGTTATGGGAGAGGCGAAGTGACAGAGGATGGTGCAGCGGACCATTTGGACAGATCTCAGTAACTTAGAGACAGAAGACAAGTTAGCTCAGCCTGTCTTAGCAGGAAATGCTCTCCGCTTATAAACAGATGTGTTGATCCCCTTTGTGTTTGTTCTGAACAAAGTTTAACGAGAAGTTGTTTTCAGGGAGGGTGGAGTTTAGGATGATCTTTCTAAAACTATTTTAAAAAGGTGCATATACTTGAGGTGACATCTTAAAAATGTATGCTTAATAACTGAGAACATAACAAAATGTCAAAAAAACAAACGGGAACTATAAACTTTTCGGTTAAATTAACTATGCTGTGACTTGTGAGGCAACAGAATAGCATGGGACTAGCTTGCAAAGCTTTTGTTAAAACTGAATATATTGCCATTAATTCACCCCGAAAATGAATTAGAACGACTTTAAACCGTAGGGCGGGTGTGGCTGAACATGTTGGAACTTAACTTTTTAAAACCGAGGCCATGCCTGTAACCGACTAATTTTTATACATCACTCCATATCTGCCCTAACACGTTCACACTACAACCTCGTGCACAGTCGTATTACAAAATAGAACCGCTGTCTGAAGGCGGATGAAAGTCACAGTCAGTCCAGACCATACACCCCCCCACCACCACCTCCCCCCTCCCCAGTGTAAGTAGAGTAGAGAGCTCCCCTGAGGACTGACAACAAGCCACACACCATCACCAAACAGCCTCTGGGTGAGTCAGCTGCCTGCTTACAACCTGGATCTCCGTCCACAGTCCTGCAACGCACACACTCAGAGAGAGAGGAAGCAGAGGGCAGGGAACCCCCTAGGGCCGATGAACTGAAGGATGAGGTATGTTTGGTTGCGAATGTGGGTCCCTCTTTGTTATGCCTGCATGGCGCATGACACATATACAGCCCATATTGGGTCCTTTTTAATAAATTTAGCCATCGGGCGCATTTAACTCCACCTATTTCCACAACTGTCACTTGGCTTTCCAAGCCCTCACAAAATCCATCTTGAACTTTTTTCTCGAAAACCAACTTTTTTAACTGGATTAGGTTTTTTTGAAAGTTCGACATGATAATGGATTTCTCGGTTCTCCGAAACGGTCATTGGATTGGTTTTGACACAGTAATGTTGCACGGTCAAATCCACTCAGGAGCAGACTTAGTCCACGTTAACAAGATTAGATGACAGACTTAAAACGGGGTGCTCCGAGAAATGTTTAAATGGTGTCTGCAACCCAGTGCGGTGTCTGACAGAAGATACTGCCTCTTCAAAAGAAAATATTTAAAAATTGTGTCGTGTTACTGTTGCAAATTTATATCAGACCACAAGAAAGATTACATTACAAAATCTACAACCTGTCTATAAAGACATCACGTTTTTTCTCACTTTCTGACTTTAAATCAGACTAAACCTTTTCTTTTCCAGGTCAGTTAGGATTACCAAAAGTATGTCTATTTACTAAATGCTGTACTGACATAAGCTGAAAGACCCCTTTAGTGGGGAAGAAGCCATTAATGCAAAAGTGACATGAAAAGCGAGAATACATTTTGCAAATGCAAGAGTGGGGGTAAAGACCGTGATTTCTGAAGAGTTGTGCTCTGATCGGATGAAATGGCCATAATGAACATCATTACATTTGGAGGAAAAGGGGGACACTAGCAAGCCTGAGCACACAATAACAACCGTGTCGCATTGGGGTGGCAGCATCATGCTGTGCGGGTACTTTGCTGCACACTGGTGCACTTCAACAAATAGATGGCGACATGAGGAATGAGCTTTACCTAGACATACGGAAGCCCCCCTTTCGGGAAGTTAAAGCTTGAGCGCAATTTGGTCTTCTAAATGGACAATGACTCTAAGCATACTATCAATAAGTGGCTTAAGGACCACAGAGCCAGCACCATCTGATCTCATTCAGACAGAAGATGTTGGTGGGCAGAACTGAAAAAGCCTGTCTAAGCGAGGGGGCCTACAAACCGGACTCAATCAGGAAGAATAAGCCAAAATTACTTCAAAAGATTCTACTGTCATATAGTAAGGAAACGTATACAAACGTTTGAAATTGAGGTAAAAAAAAAAAAGATTAAATGTTTTGAAGTTTAAACATTTAGCAAATAGCTATCATTGTGGTAGTCATAACTGACCTGAAACAGCAAAGGTTTGGTCCAATTTAATATCGACAGCAAGTTAAAAATGAATATATGTGTTCTTGTGCAGTGTTTGATAATTCATTTCTTGATTCAATTCTAAGTATATATAGCTTTACTGGGGTGGCATCCATTGCCACAGCATCTGGAAACATCAAACTGCCTCTAAAAATAGTTTAGAAATATAGTAATCAATAACATATAACTATGTTTATTATAGGCATTATAGGCATTGTGTCGCAGAACATACTACAAAACGGTAACTGAGAACAGGCAAAGATGGAAAAATGTCTCAGATAAACAATATTCCGTAAATCGCCTTCAATCACTTTCAATAAATCAAGACATGAATTTACATCATGTCTTGATTTAATAAACACTATGATGAGATGCAGAAGGAGAGAATGCAAATCCAGGTGCTGCTGCTGTAGGTTGAGCTGCAATGAGAAAGCGTCTGGTGGCTAGAACTGAATCGTCACCAGCTTGGTGACCAGCTCAGCGACCATCTTTCAGAAAACGCAGCATACATAAACGCTGCCAGCAACACATTTTGCCGTAGATGTTGGTAACGAGTGAAGGAAACTCAACTGTACCATTAAGTCCAGAATTATTCCTACCCCTGGCATATTTTGATGTAAATTAGAGATTTTTTTTTTTTTTGATAGGAAATAAAACTGGCATCTCCCGACAGATAAAGTAATGTGTTTTGGATATAACATTTCAGACAAATCTAGTCACAAGAAACATTTTGGTGACTGTAGCTATTTTCAAGAACAATGAGATGTTAAGCCAGATGAAGCTCTGAGATGAAAGTATTTGAAAAATAATAATTCTAGACATGCCTGCCTTTCTTTCATCCAGGCTGCAAGAGAGCAAAAGAGAGCAAGACTTTCAGCAGATACCGGGAATGCTAAATCGCCAACAGCAGAGTAGTTCTGCAGAGCAGAGCGTTCAGCATTTGGTGGAAATATCAGAACACAAAAAGGGTATGTTGTTTTAGTGATGGTGATCTGTGCTAATTGCATCCATTGCATCCATTTTCCAACACGCTTATACCTATTGGGGTTGTGAGGGGTGCTGGTGCCTATCTCCAGCTGTCAATGGGTGAGAGGCGGGGTACACCATGGACAGGTCGCCAATCCATCGCAGGGCAACACAGAGGCAAACAGGACAAACAACCATTCTCACACACACTCACAGAGGAGAATTTAGAGAGGCCAATTAACCTAACAGCCATGATTTTGGACTGTGGGAGTAAGCCGGAGTACCCGGAGAGAACCCACGCATGCAAAGGGAGACCATGCAATCTCCATGCAGAAAGACCCAGGGTAGGACTCGGACCCAGAACCTTCTTGCTGCAAGAAGGTCTTGCCCACTGCTCCACTGTGCAGCCCCTTGCTAATTGCATGTAAAATGTCATCATTAAAACCATTTTTACAATGGGAACTATGTAATCATTTTGTTTTAGTTTTAAAATATTACCCAATCACCCATGCGGGAGGCAGGAAAGAGTAAAAGAATGAAATAAAATTAGATTTTTTTTTAGAATGTTATTATTTCACAGTTCGAACAGAACCAGTACTGGCAATCAAAGAAAGGCCACAATATTCTTATCAGTGCTAATCAAATCCACGTTTTAAACTGAGCGCAATGAGCATCCACTGAAATGGAGAAAAGTGAACCAATAGTTGCTGTTCGTTAAATTGGACTGAATCAGAAAATAATTAAAATCATTGATTGTTGATTGTTAAAGTTCGTGGTACCAACATTAGAAAACTGTACAAGGAGGCTTGTTTGTAAGGGGCGCCATCATTTTCTCAATATAAATACTGTGTGTTAAATTTCAATGTGAGGCCCTCTGCTTCACAGCTAAGGTTTGCTGGAAATCCTGTCATGAAATGAAAACATAATCCCTAACAACACAGCACAATAGAAAAGAATGCAAAGAACCAGAGATTTACAAAGGGCCAGTAAAGGTAAACGGGCTTAAGGATGATTAAAATCCCACACTGGAGACCTAAAAAGCTGCAAAGTAATATCAGTAAATCTCAGTCAACTGAAGCAATTATGTGAAGAAGAGTGTCCCAAAATCACCCACAATGGCAAATGGTTAAAAAAATAAAAGCTCACATTACTTAAGTTAATAATGACCTATGACATAAGGAGATGTGCAAAGCTTTTCACACACAAATCATGTCTGATTTATTTTCCTTATCTTATGTAAATGATGACATTATACTATGACATGTTAGCATCAGATGCTGGTCACTTTGACAATCATCAATGTCGTATATTTTGCAGTTTCAATCGTTTCGTACCTGACTTTTCAGGTGAGAACTGGTGCTGTCCACCCAGGGATGGCTCATAGCAACCCATGTGTCAGTTCCTACTCACCAGGGGCATGTATCATATCTGCTTTAACAACTGATAATTTAACATCATTTTCTGTATTGTATTCATGTGAGTAAATGGCTCCAATTACTCCAGAGGGTTTAATCTTGTGTCATAATCGGTTACATTTCATAAGAGTCAACTGACCTAAATGGGTATCAGAATAAAAATGAATCAAGAGTGTAACACAAAACGTTCTGGTGATAATATACAGTTAAATTAAGTTACAGCGAGATTTCAGCATTTCATGACGCGGCCTGCTACAGCCTGTACAAGTTGTCATAGCTTGCTAAGATTGATCAACACGTTAAACTTAGAACACAAGTATTAATTTGGTATTCTTTGTGTACCAGAGAATATCTGGAAAATATAATTTTAATGCTGTCTTTAATGCCGGACAGCGTCTGACCTAAACATACACAAGTACATATCAAAGTTCAATGTTTTTTGTCAACCATTTCAGAAAGGGAAACTCATATTATATTTGATATTACATTTAGAGGAAAAATATTTCAAGCCCTTATTTCTATTGCTTGTTATGATTTTAGCTTACAGAGAATTAGAACACACATGTCAATGACACAGAAAATGTCAAACATTCGAAACTCATGGTGTCACACCTTGATCAGCTGCTTAACTCAAAACACTTGCAAACGTTTCCTGAGCCTCTAGATTATCTCTCAGTGTGGGTCATTAGGTGACACAGACATGATGAAGACTGCTGACTGAACAGATGTCCAGAAGACCCTTTACTAGGGGAAATGTGTTTAGATTTTTTAATTAAAGAACAAACATGCTACTTTTGTATTTAGGTTTAATACATTTTATTTACCGGGGCAATCAATTTTTATAGAGAATTATGTTAAAAAAGCACAAAGTTTGCAATCTACTGACGAAAAATGACTTCATAAAAACAAATATTCCTTCAACCAGTAGTGTCATTCTTTGTGGAAATGTTAAATATATAATGCATGAAGACGTCTAGGAAAAACTTCTAAAGCTAACATTATTAAGTCACCTTTATGTTTTAACACATTGCTAAATTCTTTTGACATGTTTGGCCAAAGTTATTACAAGCCACGGTGGAGTATCTAAAGTACCACATGTGGCCCCGAAGCCGCAGGTAGCAGATCCCTGCACTAGACAATTATTTGATTATTTTAAATTATTTAAAATCATTCAAGCTGTGAAAGCTGTGACAAAACCACTCCAAGGCGGGTACCACTTGTTACAAAGCATCTTGGGACTGAAGACTCCTTTTAGTAGTGGAAATAGTCAAGAAAAGAAACTGTATAATTACAAACAGCTGAAATGACCAGACACTTTCTTAGATCAGTGTACACCATTCAGGCATAATATTATGATTAGTGAACTATAAGACATTGATAACTTTATTATTGCACAATTTATTGGGTGGGGCATTTTAGCAGCTAGTGAACACTTTGTCCTCAAAGTTGATGTTTTAATTTTAATGGGTCAGAGCATGTTCAAAACTGCAGCTCTGGGGTATTCCTGTTCTGCACTGATCAGTAGCAAACCAGTGACAGGGTAATGGTTGGTCAAGGCTCACTGATGCATTTGGAGAGGGACATGTGGAAGTTATTGAAGGTTCTGATGGAACGGTGTCAGAATACAACTGTGCGCCACATTTTTTTGAGCACAGGGCTGCGTTGCAGCAGGGCGTTCATGCAGACCCGTGCTGTTGATGGCACCAACAATGGGCTCATGAAAATCAAAAATGGGAGCAATGGGGGAAAAAAAAAATTGTCCTTGCCACACCACACGGATGCACCAGCATGGGTGGGTGGGTGTGTGTCACCTATCTACAGTTGGGAACGGATCCACAACAGGAAGAAGACAGGGGTGAAGCTTTGGTCAATGTTCTGCTGGTTAACCTTGGATCCAGTCTTCCACATGAATGCATTACCTGCCTAAGCACTGCTGAAGGTCTTTTACACCCATTCATGGAAACACTTTCCCCTGAACTGGCTGTAGCCTCTTCTCAGCAGTATAATGGACTCTGCTATAAAGCAAAACTGCTTTATAAAAACACAACTACAAGTTCCAGGTTTTTAACAATCCAATTGATAAAAGAGGGGAAATAAAGGGCAGCCTCACTTGGAAGACTGCAGGACTTAAAAGTATCTACTGCTAACATTTGGGAACCAGATACCGCAGCACAACCTCAGAGCCCAACGGGGTCCATGCCTCAAAAGACCAGGGCTAGTTTGGCTTTGCTATTAGGCATGTGGTCATAATGTTATGCCTGGTTGGTGGATTGTACATATTCTCTTAGATAAACAAAGCTAGGCAGATACTGAAAAAGACAGCTAATTATTGAAACGTAAAGAACGAGGGTTTGGAACAACGCTGATGTGATCAGAAGTCTGCAAAGTGTCGATGCAAATAGGCGCTCTAAACAGTTGTGTCAGTTATTCTCTATTTGTCCCCAGTGAAATGATGATCCTCTGTTCAACTCCTTTCAATTATTTCCCTGCCCTATAAGAAGTTAGAGCTTAGTTTTTTTTTCTCCCCACCTGCTAGGTTTCAGTTGATTGTTTTCTGTTTAAAACCCCTACGTTAATTTGTTTCTGAGGCATATTGTTGTTTTTAGAGTCCTTGCTTCCGCTTTACAGATTTTCAGGGCGCCATATGTCGTCGCATGCGTCTCAGCCATATGTGTACCTCCCTGGAAATGTAATCACACACTGGAGAGTCGGGCCCCATCTATTG